>NC_133148.1:6522646-7191812 GCF_048418815.1 Hemitrygon akajei | reverse complement strand
AGGGAAGTGTGTGACGTGTGTACAGGAGAGGGAAGTGTGTAACGTGTGTATAGGAGACAGAAGTGTGTAATGTGTGTACAGGAGAGGGAAGTGTGTGATGTGTGTACAGGAGAGGGAAATGTGTGACGTGTGTACAGGAGAGGGAATTGTGCAACATGTGTACAGGAGAGGGAAGTGTGTGACATGTGTACAGGAGAGGGTAATGTGTGACGTGTGTACAGGAGGGGGAAGTATGTAATGTGTATACAGGAGATGTAAATCTGTGACGTGTGTACAAGAGGCAGAAGTATGTAATGTGTGTACAGGAGAGGGAAATGTGTGACGTGTGTACAGGTGAGGGAAATGTGTGACGTGTGTACAGGAGAGGGAAGTGTGTAATGTGTGTACAGGAGATGGAAATGTGTGACGTGTGTACAGGAGACAGAAGAGTGTGACGAGTGTACAGGAGAGGGATGTGTGTGACGTGTGTACAGGAGAGGGAAGTGTGTGACGTGTGTACAGGAGGGGGAAGTGTGTAATGCGTATACAGGAGAGGTAAATGTGTGATGTGTGTACAGGAGACAGAAGGGTGTAATGTGTGTACAGGAGTGGGAAATGTGTGACGAGTGTACAGGAGAGGGAAATGTGTGACGTGTGTACAGGAGAGGGAAGTGTGTGACGTGTGTTCAGGAGAGGGAAGTGTGTGACGAGTGTACAGGAGAGGAAAATGTGTGATGTGTGTACAGGAGAGGGAAGTATGTGACGTGTGTACAGGAGACAGAAGTGTGTAATGTGTGTACAGGAGAGGGAAATGTGTGACGTGTGTACAGGAGACAGAAGTGTGTAATGTGTGTACAGGAGAGGGAAATGTGTGACGTGTGTACAGGAGACAGAAGTGTGTGACGAGTGTACAGGAGAGGGATGTGTGTGACGTGTCTACAGGAGAGGGAAGTGTGTAATGTGTGTACAGGAGAGGGAAATGTGTGATGTGTGTACAGGAGAGGGAAGTGTGTGACGTGTGTACAGGAGAGGGAAGTGTGTAACGTGTGTATAGGAGACGGAAGTGTGTAATGTGTGTACAGGAGAGGGAAGTGTGTGATGTGTGTACAGGAGAGGGAAATGTGTGACGTGTGTACAGGAGAGGGAATTGTGCAACATGTGTACAGGAGAGGGAAGTGTGTGACATGTGTACAGGAGAGGGTAATGTGTGACGTGTGTACAGGAGGGGGAAGTATGTAATGTGTATACAGGAGATGTAAATGTGTGACGTGTGTACAGGAGAGGGAAATGTGTGACGTGTGTACAGGAGACAGAAGGTTGTAATGTGTGTACAGGAGAGGGAAATGTGTAACGTGTGTACAGGAGAGGGAAATGTGTGACGAGTGTACAGGAGAGGTAAGTGTGTGACGAGTGTACCGAAGAGGGAAATGTGTGACGAGTGTACAGGAGAGAGAAATGTGTGACGTGTGTACAGGAGACAGAAGGGTGTAATGTGTGTACAGGAGGGGGAAATGTGTGACGTGTGTACAGGAGAGGGAAGTGTGTAATGTGTGTACAGGAGAGGGAAGTGAGTGACTAGTGTACAGGAGAGGGAAATGTGTGACGATTGTACAGGAGAGGGAAGTGTGTGACGAGTGTACAGGAGAGGGAAATGTGTGACGAGTGTACCGGAGAGGGAAGTGTGTGACGTGTGTACAGGAGAGGGAATTGTGTGACCTGTGTACAGGAGAGGGAAGTGTGTGAGTGTGTACAGGAGAGTTAAATGTGTGACGTGTGTACAGGAGAGGGAAGAGTGTGACGTGTGTACAGGAGAGGGAAGTATGTGACGTGTGTACAGCAGAGGGAAGTGTGTGACGAGTGTACAGGAGAGGGAAATGTGTGACGAGTGTACAGGAGAGGGAAATGTGTGACGAGTGTACAGGAGAGGGAAGTGTGTGACGTGTGTACAGGAGAGGGAAATGTGCGACGTGTGTACAGGAGAGGGAAGTGTGCGACGTGTGTACAGGAGAGGGAAGTGTGTGACGTGTGTACATGAGAGGCAAGTGTGTGACGTGTGTACAGGAGAGGGAAGTGTGTGACGTGTGTACAGGAGAGGGAAGTGTGTGACGTGTGTACAGGAGAGGGAAGTGTGTAATGTGTGTACAGGAGACGTAAGTGTGTGATGTGTGTACAGGCGAGGGAAATGTGTGATGTGTGTACAGGAGAGGGAAGTGTGTGATGTGTGTACCGGAGAGGGAAATGTGTGACGTCTGTACCGGAGAGGGAAATGTGTGACGTGTGTACAGGAGAAGGAAATGTGTGACGTGTGTACAGGAGCGGGAAGTGTGTGACGTGTGTACAGGAGCGGGAAGTGTGTGACGTGTGTACAGGAGAGGGTAATGTGTGACGTGTGCACAGGAGGGGGAAGTGTGTAATGTGTATACAGGAGAGGTAAATGTGTGACGTGTGTACAGGAGGCGGAAGTGTGTAATGTGTGTACAGGAGAGGGAGGTGTGTGACGTGTGTACAGGAGAGGGAAGTGTGTGACGAGTGTACAGAAGAGGGAAATGTGTGACGTGTGTACAGGAGAGGGAAATGTGTGACGTGTGTACAGGGGAGGGAAGTGTGTAATGTGTATACAGGAGAGGTAAATGTGTGACGTGTGTACAGGAGGCAGAAGTGTGTAATGTGTGTACAGGAGAGGGAAGTGTGTAACGTGTGTGTAGGAGACGGAAGTGTGTAATGTGTGTACAGGAGAGGGAAGTGTGTGATGTGTGTACAGGAGAGGGAAATGTGTGACGTGTGTACAGGAGAGGGAATTGTGCAACATGTGTACAGGAGAGGGAAGTGTGTGACATGTGTACATGAGAGGGTAATGTGTGACGTGTGTACAGGAGGGGGAAGTATGTAATGTGTATACAGGAGATGTAAATGTGTGACGTGTGTACAAGAGGCAGAAGTATGTAATGTGTGTACAGGAGAGGGAAATGTGTGACGTGTGTACAGGAGAGGGAAATGTGTGACGTGTGTACAGGAGAGGGAAGTGTGTAATGTGTGTACAGGAGAGGGAAATGTGTGACGTGTGTACAGGAGACAGAAGTGTGTGACGAGTGTACAGGAGAGGGATGTGTGTGACGTGTGTACAGGAGAGGGAAGTGTGTGACGTGTGTACAGGAGGGGGAAGTGTGTAATGCGTATACAGGAGAGGTAAATGTGTGATGTGTGTACAGGAGACAGAAGGGTGTAATGTGTGTACAGGAGGGGGAAATGTGTGACGTGTGTACAGGAGAGGGAAATGTGTGACATGTGTACAGGAGAGGGAAGTGTGTGACGTGTGTTCAGGAGAGGGAAATGTGTGATGTGTGTACAGGAGAGGGAAGTGTGTGATGTGTGTACAGGAGAGGGAAATGTGTGACGTGTGTACAGGAGAGGGAAATGTGTGACGTGTGTACAGGAGACAGAAGTGTGTAATGTGTGTACAGGAGAGGGAAATGTGTGACGTGTGTACAGGAGACAGAAGTGTGTAATGTGTGTACAGGAGAGGGAAATGTGTGACGTGTGTACAGGAGACAGAAGTGTGTGACGAGTGTACAGGAGAGGGATGTGTGTGACGTGTGTACAGGAGAGGGAAGTGTGTAATGTGTGTACAGGAGAGGGAAATGTGTGACGTGTGTACAGGAGAGGGAAGTGTGTGACGTGTGTACAGGAGAGGGAAGTGTGTAACGTGTGTATAGGAGACAGAAGTGTGTAATGTGTGTACAGGAGAGGGAAATGTGTGATGTGTGTACAGGAGAGGGAAATGTGTGACGTGTATACAGGAGAGGGAAATGTGTGACGTGTGTACAGGAGACAGAAGTGTGTAATGTGTGTACAGGAGAGGGAAGTGTGTAACGTGTGTGTAGGAGACGGAAGTGTGTAATGTGTGTACAGGAGAGGGAAGTGTGTGATGTGTGTACAGGAGAGGGAAATGTGTGACGTGTGTACAGGAGAGGGAATTGTGCAACATGTGTACAGGAGAGGGAAGTGTGTGACATGTGTACAGGAGAGGGTAATGTGTGACGTGTGTACAGGAGGGGGAAGTATGTAATGTGTATACAGGAGATGTAAATGTGTGACGTGTGTACAAGAGGCAGAAGTATGTAATGTGTGTACAGGAGAGGGAAATGTGTGACGTGTGTACAGGAGAGGGAAATGTGTGACGTGTGTACAGGAGAGGGAAGTGTGTAATGTGTGTACAGGAGAGGGAAATGTGTGACGTGTGTACAGGAGAAAGAAGTGTGTGACGAGTGTACAGGAGAGGGATGTGTGTGACGTGTGTACAGGAGAGGGAAGTGTGTGACGTGTGTACAGGAGGGGGAAGTGTGTAATGCGTATACAGGAGAGGTAAATGTGTGATGTGTGTACAGGAGACAGAAGGGTGTAATGTGTGTACAGGAGGGGGAAATGTGTGACGTGTGTACAGGAGAGGGAAATGTGTGACATGTGTACAGGAGAGGGAAGTGTGTGACGTGTGTTCAGGAGAGGGAAATGTGTGATGTGTGTACAGGAGAGGGAAGTGTGTGATGTGTGTACAGGAGAGGGAAATGTGTGACGTGTGTACAGGAGAGGGAAATGTGTGACGTGTGTACAGGAGACAGAAGTGTGTAATGTGTGTACAGGAGAGGGAAATGTGTGACGTGTGTACAGGAGACAGAAGTGTGTAATGTGTGTACAGGAGAGGGAAATGTGTGACGTGTGTACAGGAGACAGAAGTGTGTGACGAGTGTACAGGAGAGGGATGTGTGTGACATGTGTACAGGAGAGGGAAGTGTGTAATGTGTGTACAGGAGAGGGAAATGTGTGACGTGTGTACAGGAGAGGGAAGTGTGTGACGTGTGTACAGGAGAGGGAAGTGTGTAACGTGTGTATAGGAGACAGAAGTGTGTAATGTGTGTACAGGAGAGGGAAATGTGTGATGTGTGTACAGGAGAGGGAAATGTGTGACGTGTGTACAGGAGAGGGAATTGTGCAACATGTGTACAGGAGAGGGAAGTGTGTGACATGTGTACAGGAGAGGGTAATGTGTGACGTGTGTACAGGAGGGGGAAGTATGTAATGTGTATACAGGAGATGTAAATGTGTGACGTGTGTACAAGAGGCAGAAGTATGTAATGTGTGTACAGGAGAGGGAAATGTGTGACGTGTGTACAGGTGAGGGAAATGTGTGACGTGTGTACAGGAGAGGGAAGTGTGTAATGTGTGTACAGGAGAGGGAAATGTGTGACGTGTGTACAGGAGACAGAAGAGTGTGACGAGTGTACAGGAGAGGGATGTGTGTGACGTGTGTACAGGAGAGGGAAGTGTGTGACGTGTGTACAGGAGGGGGAAGTGTGTAATGCGTATACAGGAGAGGTAAATGTGTGATGTGTGTACAGGAGACAGAAGGGTGTAATGTGTGTACAGGAGTGGGAAATGTGTGACGTGTGTACAGGAGAGGGAAATGTGTGACGTGTGTACAGGAGAGGGAAGTGTGTGACGTGTGTACAGGAGAGGGAAATGTGTGATGTGTGTACAGTAGAGGGAAGTGTGTGATGTGTGTACAGGAGAGGGAAATGTGTGACGTGTGTACAGGAGAGGGAAATGTGTGACGTGTGTACAGGAGAGGGTAATGTGTGATGTGTGTACAGGAGAGGGAAGTGTGTGATGTGTGTACAGGAGAGGGAAATGTGTGACGTGTGTACAGGAGACAGAAGTGTGTAATGTGTGTACAGGAGAGGGAAGTGTGTGACGTGTGTACTGCAGAGGGAAGTGTGTGACGTGTGTATAGGAGAGGGAAGTGTGTGGCGAGTGTACAGGAGAGGGAAATGTGTGATATGTGTACAGCAGAGGGAAGTGTGTGACGTGTGTTCAGGAGAGGGAAGTGTGTGACGAGTGTACAGGAGAGGGAAGTGTGTAATGCGTATACAGGAGAGGTAAATGTGTGATGTGTGTACAGGAGACAGAAGGGTGTAATGTGTGTACAGGAGTGGGAAATGTGTGACGTGTGTACAGGAGAGGGAAATGTGTGACGTGTGTACAGGAGAGGGAAGTGTGTGACGTGTGTTCAGGAGAGGGAAGTGTGTGACGAGTGTACAGGAGAGGAAAATGTGTGATGTGTGTACAGGAGAGGGAAGTATGTGACGTGTGTACAGGAGACAGAAGTGTGTAATGTGTGTACAGGAGAGGGAAATGTGTGACGTGTGTACAGGAGACAGAAGTGTGTAATGTGTGTACAGGAGAGGGAAATGTGTGACGTGTGTACAGGAGACAGAAGTGTGTGACGAGTGTACAGGAGAGGGATGTGTGTGACGTGTCTACAGGAGAGGGAAGTGTGTAATGTGTGTACAGGAGAGGGAAATGTGTGACGTGTGTACAGGAGAGGGAAGTGTGTGACGTGTGTACAGGAGAGGGAAGTGTGTAACGTGTGTATAGGAGATGGAAGTGTGTGACGAGTGTACAGGAGAGGGATGTGTGTGACGTGTGTACAGGAGAGGTAAATGTGTGATGTGTGTACAGGAGACAGAAGGGTGTAATGTGTGTACAGGAGGGGGAAATGTGTGACGTGTGTACAGGAGAGGGAAATGTGTGACATGTGTACAGGAGAGGGAAGTGTGTGACGTGTGTTCAGGAGAGGGAAATGTGTGATGTGTGTTCAGGAGAGGGAAGTGTGTGATGTGTGTACAGGAGAGGGAAATGTGTGACGTGTGTACAGGAGAGGGAAATGTGTGACGTGTGTACAGGAGACAGAAGTGTGTAATGTGTGTACAGGAGAGGGAAATGTGTGACGTGTGTACAGGAGACAGAAGTGTGTAATGTGTGTACAGGAGAGGGAAATGTGTGACGTGTGTACAGGAGACAGAAGTGTGTGACGAGTGTACAGGAGAGGGATGTGTGTGACGTGTGTACAGGAGAGGGAAGTGTGTAATGTGTGTACAGGAGAGGGAAATGTGTGACGTGTGTACAGGAGAGGGAAGTGTGTGACGTGTGTACAGGAGAGGGAAGTGTGTAACGTGTGTATAGGAGACAGAAGTGTGTAATGTGTGTACAGGAGAGGGAAATGTGTGATGTGTGTACAGGAGAGGGAAATGTGTGACGTGTGTACAGGAGAGGGAATTGTGCAACATGTGTACAGGAGAGGGAAGTGTGTGACATGTGTACAGGAGAGGGTAATGTGTGACGTGTGTACAGGAGGGGGAAGTATGTAATGTGTATACAGGAGATGTAAATGTGTGACGTGTGTACAAGAGGCAGAAGTATGTAATGTGTGTACAGGAGAGGGAAATGTGTGACGTGTGTACAGGTGAGGGAAATGTGTGACGTGTGTACAGGAGAGGGAAGTGTGTAATGTGTGTACAGGAGAGGGAAATGTGTGACGTGTGTACAGGAGACAGAAGAGTGTGACGAGTGTACAGGAGAGGGATGTGTGTGACGTGTGTACAGGAGAGGGAAGTGTGTGACGTGTGTACAGGAGGGGGAAGTGTGTAATGCGTATACAGGAGAGGTAAATGTGTGATGTGTGTACAGGAGACAGAAGGGTGTAATGTGTGTACAGGAGTGGGAAATGTGTGACGTGTGTACAGGAGAGGGAAATGTGTGACGTGTGTACAGGAGAGGGAAGTGTGTGACGTGTGTACAGGAGAGGGAAATGTGTGATGTGTGTACAGTAGAGGGAAGTGTGTGATGTGTGTACAGGAGAGGGAAATGTGTGACGTGTGTACAGGAGAGGGAAATGTGTGACGTGTGTACAGGAGAGGGTAATGTGTGATGTGTGTACAGGAGAGGGAAGTGTGTGATGTGTGTACAGGAGAGGGAAATGTGTGACGTGTGTACAGGAGACAGAAGTGTGTAATGTGTGTACAGGAGAGGGAAGTGTGTGACGTGTGTACTGCAGAGGGAAGTGTGTGACGTGTGTATAGGAGAGGGAAGTGTGTGGCGAGTGTACAGGAGAGGGAAATGTGTGATATGTGTACAGCAGAGGGAAGTGTGTGACGTGTGTTCAGGAGAGGGAAGTGTGTGACGAGTGTACAGGAGAGGGAAGTGTGTAATGCGTATACAGGAGAGGTAAATGTGTGATGTGTGTACAGGAGACAGAAGGGTGTAATGTGTGTACAGGAGTGGGAAATGTGTGACGTGTGTACAGGAGAGGGAAATGTGTGACGTGTGTACAGGAGAGGGAAGTGTGTGACGTGTGTTCAGGAGAGGGAAGTGTGTGACGAGTGTACAGGAGAGGAAAATGTGTGATGTGTGTACAGGAGAGGGAAGTATGTGACGTGTGTACAGGAGACAGAAGTGTGTAATGTGTGTACAGGAGAGGGAAATGTGTGACGTGTGTACAGGAGACAGAAGTGTGTAATGTGTGTACAGGAGAGGGAAATGTGTGACGTGTGTACAGGAGACAGAAGTGTGTGACGAGTGTACAGGAGAGGGATGTGTGTGACGTGTCTACAGGAGAGGGAAGTGTGTAATGTGTGTACAGGAGAGGGAAATGTGTGATGTGTGTACAGGAGAGGGAAGTGTGTGACGTGTGTACAGGAGAGGGAAGTGTGTAACGTGTGTATAGGAGACGGAAGTGTGTAATGTGTGTACAGGAGAGGGAAGTGTGTGATGTGTGTACAGGAGAGGGAAATGTGTGACGTGTGTACAGGAGAGGGAATTGTGCAACATGTGTACAGGAGAGGGAAGTGTGTGACATGTGTACAGGAGAGGGTAATGTGTGACGTGTGTACAGGAGGGGGAAGTATGTAATGTGTATACAGGAGATGTAAATGTGTGACGTGTGTACAGGAGAGGGAAATGTGTGACGTGTGTACAGGAGACAGAAGGTTGTAATGTGTGTACAGGAGAGGGAAATGTGTAACGTGTGTACAGGAGAGGGAAATGTGTGACGAGTGTACAGGAGAGGTAAGTGTGTGACGAGTGTACCGAAGAGGGAAATGTGTGACGAGTGTACAGGAGAGAGAAATGTGTGACGTGTGTACAGGAGACAGAAGGGTGTAATGTGTGTACAGGAGGGGGAAATGTGTGACGTGTGTACAGGAGAGGGAAGTGTGTAATGTGTGTACAGGAGAGGGAAGTGAGTGACTAGTGTACAGGAGAGGGAAATGTGTGACGATTGTACAGGAGAGGGAAGTGTGTGACGAGTGTACAGGAGAGGGAAATGTGTGACGAGTGTACCGGAGAGGGAAGTGTGTGACGTGTGTACAGGAGAGGGAATTGTGTGACCTGTGTACAGGAGAGGGAAGTGTGTGAGTGTGTACAGGAGAGTTAAATGTGTGACGTGTGTACAGGAGAGGGAAGAGTGTGACGTGTGTACAGGAGAGGGAAGTATGTGACGTGTGTACAGCAGAGGGAAGTGTGTGACGAGTGTACAGGAGAGGGAAATGTGTGACGAGTGTACAGGAGAGGGAAATGTGTGACGAGTGTACAGGAGAGGGAAGTGTGTGACGTGTGTACAGGAGAGGGAAATGTGCGACGTGTGTACAGGAGAGGGAAGTGTGCGACGTGTGTACAGGAGAGGGAAGTGTGTGACGTGTGTACATGAGAGGCAAGTGTGTGACGTGTGTACAGGAGAGGGAAGTGTGTGACGTGTGTACAGGAGAGGGAAGTGTGTGACGTGTGTACAGGAGAGGGAAGTGTGTAATGTGTGTACAGGAGAGGGAAGTGTGTGATGTGTGTACAGGAGAGGGAAATGTGTGACGTCTGTACCGGAGAGGGAAATGTGTGACGTGTGTACAGGAGAAGGAAATGTGTGACGTGTGTACAGGAGCGGGAAGTGTGTGACGTGTGTACAGGAGCGGGAAGTGTGTGACGTGTGTACAGGAGAGGGAAGTGTGTGATGTGTGTACAGGCGAGGGAAATGTGTGATGTGTGTACAGGAGAGGGAAGTGTGTGATGTGTGTACAGGAGAGGGAAATGTGTGACGTCTGTACCGGAGAGGGAAATGTGTGACGTGTGTACAGGAGAAGGAAATGTGTGACGTGTGTACAGGAGCGGGAAGTGTGTGACGTGTGTACAGGAGCGGGAAGTGTGTGACGTGTGTACAGGAGAGGGTAATGTGTGACGTGTGCACAGGAGGGGGAAGTGTGTAATGTGTATACAGGAGAGGTAAATGTGTGACGTGTGTACAGGAGGCGGAAGTGTGTAATGTGTGTACAGGAGAGGGAGGTGTGTGACGTGTGTACAGGGGAGGGAAGTGTGTAATGTGTATACAGGAGAGGTAAATGTGTGACGTGTGTACAGGAGGCAGAAGTGTGTAATGTGTGTACAGGAGAGGGAAGTGTGTAACGTGTGTGTAGGAGACGGAAGTGTGTAATGTGTGTACAGGAGAGGGAAGTGTGTGATGTGTGTACAGGAGAGGGAAATGTGTGACGTGTGTACAGGAGAGGGAATTGTGCAACATGTGTACAGGAGAGGGAAGTGTGTGACATGTGTACAGGAGAGGGTAATGTGTGACGTGTGTACAGGAGGGGGAAGTATGTAATGTGTATACAGGAGATGTAAATGTGTGACGTGTGTACAAGAGGCAGAAGTATGTAATGTGTGTACAGGAGAGGGAAATGTGTGACGTGTGTACAGGAGAGGGAAATGTGTGACGTGTGTACAGGAGAGGGAAGTGTGTAATGTGTGTACAGGAGAGGGAAATGTGTGACGTGTGTACAGGAGACAGAAGTGTGTGACGAGTGTACAGGAGAGGGATGTGTGTGACGTGTGTACAGGAGAGGGAAGTGTGTGACGTGTGTACAGGAGGGGGAAGTGTGTAATGCGTATACAGGAGAGGTAAATGTGTGATGTGTGTACAGGAGACAGAAGGGTGTAATGTGTGTACAGGAGGGGGAAATGTGTGACGTGTGTACAGGAGAGGGAAATGTGTGACATGTGTACAGGAGAGGGAAGTGTGTGACGTGTGTTCAGGAGAGGGAAATGTGTGATGTGTGTACAGGAGAGGGAAGTGTGTAATGTGTGTACAGGAGAGGGAAATGTGTGACGTGTGTACAGGAGACAGAAGTGTGTAATGTGTGTACAGGAGAGGGAAATGTGTGACGTGTGTACAGGAGACAGAAGTGTGTGACGAGTGTACAGGAGAGGGATGTGTGTGACGTGTCTACAGGAGAGGGAAGTGTGTAATGTGTGTACAGGAGAGGGAAATGTGTGATGTGTGTACAGGAGAGGGAAGTGTGTGACGTGTGTACAGGAGAGGGAAGTGTGTAACGTGTGTATAGGAGACGGAAGTGTGTAATGTGTGTACAGGAGAGGGAAGTGTGTGATGTGTGTACAGGAGAGGGAAATGTGTGACGTGTGTACAGGAGAGGGAATTGTGCAACATGTGTACAGGAGAGGGAAGTGTGTGACATGTGTACAGGAGAGGGTAATGTGTGACGTGTGTACAGGAGGGGGAAGTATGTAATGTGTATACAGGAGATGTAAATGTGTGACGTGTGTACAGGAGAGGGAAATGTGTGACGTGTGTACAGGAGACAGAAGGTTGTAATGTGTGTACAGGAGAGGGAAATGTGTAACGTGTGTACAGGAGAGGGAAATGTGTGACGAGTGTACAGGAGAGGTAAGTGTGTGACGAGTGTACCGAAGAGGGAAATGTGTGACGAGTGTACAGGAGAGAGAAATGTGTGACGTGTGTACAGGAGACAGAAGGGTGTAATGTGTGTACAGGAGGGGGAAATGTGTGACGTGTGTACAGGAGAGGGAAGTGTGTAATGTGTGTACAGGAGAGGGAAGTGAGTGACTAGTGTACAGGAGAGGGAAATGTGTGACGATTGTACAGGAGAGGGAAGTGTGTGACGAGTGTACAGGAGAGGGAAATGTGTGACGAGTGTACCGGAGAGGGAAGTGTGTGACGTGTGTACAGGAGAGGGAATTGTGTGACCTGTGTACAGGAGAGGGAAGTGTGTGAGTGTGTACAGGAGAGTTAAATGTGTGACGTGTGTACAGGAGAGGGAAGAGTGTGACGTGTGTACAGGAGAGGGAAGTATGTGACGTGTGTACAGCAGAGGGAAGTGTGTGACGAGTGTACAGGAGAGGGAAATGTGTGACGAGTGTACAGGAGAGGGAAATGTGTGACGAGTGTACAGGAGAGGGAAGTGTGTGACGTGTGTACAGGAGAGGGAAATGTGCGACGTGTGTACAGGAGAGGGAAGTGTGCGACGTGTGTACAGGAGAGGGAAGTGTGTGACGTGTGTACATGAGAGGCAAGTGTGTGACGTGTGTACAGGAGAGGGAAGTGTGTGACGTGTGTACAGGAGAGGGAAGTGTGTGACGTGTGTACAGGAGAGGGAATTGTGCAACATGTGTACAGGAGAGGGAAGTGTGTGACATGTGTACATGAGAGGGTAATGTGTGACGTGTGTACAGGAGGGGGAAGTATGTAATGTGTATACAGGAGATGTAAATGTGTGACGTGTGTACAAGAGGCAGAAGTATGTAATGTGTGTACAGGAGAGGGAAATGTGTGACGTGTGTACAGGAGAGGGAAGTGTGTAATGTGTGTACAGGAGACGTAAGTGTGTGATGTGTGTACAGGCGAGGGAAATGTGTGATGTGTGTACAGGAGAGGGAAGTGTGTGATGTGTGTACCGGAGAGGGAAATGTGTGACGTCTGTACCGGAGAGGGAAATGTGTGACGTGTGTACAGGAGAAGGAAATGTGTGACGTGTGTACAGGAGCGGGAAGTGTGTGACGTGTGTACAGGAGCGGGAAGTGTGTGACGTGTGTACAGGAGAGGGTAATGTGTGACGTGTGCACAGGAGGGGGAAGTGTGTAATGTGTATACAGGAGAGGTAAATGTGTGACGTGTGTACAGGAGGCGGAAGTGTGTAATGTGTGTACAGGAGAGGGAGGTGTGTGACGTGTGTACAGGAGAGGGAAGTGTGTGACGAGTGTACAGAAGAGGGAAATGTGTGACGTGTGTACAGGAGAGGGAAATGTGTGACGTGTGTACAGGGGAGGGAAGTGTGTAATGTGTATACAGGAGAGGTAAATGTGTGACGTGTGTACAGGAGGCAGAAGTGTGTAATGTGTGTACAGGAGAGGGAAGTGTGTAACGTGTGTGTAGGAGACGGAAGTGTGTAATGTGTGTACAGGAGAGGGAAGTGTGTGATGTGTGTACAGGAGAGGGAAATGTGTGACGTGTGTACAGGAGAGGGAATTGTGCAACATGTGTACAGGAGAGGGAAGTGTGTGACATGTGTACATGAGAGGGTAATGTGTGACGTGTGTACAGGAGGGGGAAGTATGTAATGTGTATACAGGAGATGTAAATGTGTGACGTGTGTACAAGAGGCAGAAGTATGTAATGTGTGTACAGGAGAGGGAAATGTGTGACGTGTGTACAGGAGAGGGAAATGTGTGACGTGTGTACAGGAGAGGGAAGTGTGTAATGTGTGTACAGGAGAGGGAAATGTGTGACGTGTGTACAGGAGACAGAAGTGTGTGACGAGTGTACAGGAGAGGGATGTGTGTGACGTGTGTACAGGAGAGGGAAGTGTGTGACGTGTGTACAGGAGGGGGAAGTGTGTAATGCGTATACAGGAGAGGTAAATGTGTGATGTGTGTACAGGAGACAGAAGGGTGTAATGTGTGTACAGGAGGGGGAAATGTGTGACGTGTGTACAGGAGAGGGAAATGTGTGACATGTGTACAGGAGAGGGAAGTGTGTGACGTGTGTTCAGGAGAGGGAAATGTGTGATGTGTGTACAGGAGAGGGAAGTGTGTGATGTGTGTACAGGAGAGGGAAATGTGTGACGTGTGTACAGGAGAGGGAAATGTGTGACGTGTGTACAGGAGACAGAAGTGTGTAATGTGTGTACAGGAGAGGGAAATGTGTGACGTGTGTACAGGAGACAGAAGTGTGTAATGTGTGTACAGGAGAGGGAAATGTGTGACGTGTGTACAGGAGACAGAAGTGTGTGACGAGTGTACAGGAGAGGGATGTGTGTGACGTGTGTACAGGAGAGGGAAGTGTGTAATGTGTGTACAGGAGAGGGAAATGTGTGACGTGTGTACAGGAGAGGGAAGTGTGTGACGTGTGTACAGGAGAGGGAAGTGTGTAACGTGTGTATAGGAGACAGAAGTGTGTAATGTGTGTACAGGAGAGGGAAATGTGTGATGTGTGTACAGGAGAGGGAAATGTGTGACGTGTATACAGGAGAGGGAAATGTGTGACGTGTGTACAGGAGACAGAAGTGTGTAATGTGTGTACAGGAGAGGGAAGTGTGTAACGTGTGTGTAGGAGACGGAAGTGTGTGACATGTGTACAGGAGAGGGAAGTGTGTGACGTGTGTTCAGGAGAGGGAAATGTGTGATGTGTGTACAGGAGAGGGAAGTGTGTGATGTGTGTACAGGAGAGGGAAATGTGTGACGTGTGTACAGGAGAGGGAAATGTGTGACGTGTGTACAGGAGACAGAAGTGTGTAATGTGTGTACAGGAGAGGGAAATGTGTGACGTGTGTACAGGAGACAGAAGTGTGTAATGTGTGTACAGGAGAGGGAAATGTGTGACGTGTGTACAGGAGACAGAAGTGTGTGACGAGTGTACAGGAGAGGGATGTGTGTGACGTGTGTACAGGAGAGGGAAGTGTGTAATGTGTGTACAGGAGAGGGAAATGTGTGACGTGTGTACAGAAGAGGGAAGTGTGTGACGTGTGTACAGGAGAGGGAAGTGTGTAACGTGTGTATAGGAGACAGAAGTGTGTAATGTGTGTACAGGAGAGGGAAATGTGTGATGTGTGTACAGGAGAGGGAAATGTGTGACGTGTGTACAGGAGAGGGAATTGTGCAACATGTGTACAGGAGAGGGAAGTGTGTGACATGTGTACAGGAGAGGGTAATGTGTGACGTGTGTACAGGAGGGGGAAGTATGTAATGTGTATACAGGAGATGTAAATGTGTGACGTGTGTACAAGAGGCAGAAGTATGTAATGTGTGTACAGGAGAGGGAAATGTGTGACGTGTGTACAGGTGAGGGAAATGTGTGACGTGTGTACAGGAGACGGAAGTGTGTAATGTGTGTACAGGAGAGGGAAATGTGTGACGTGTGTACAGGAGACAGAAGAGTGTGACGAGTGTACAGGAGAGGGATGTGTGTGACGTGTGTACAGGAGAGGGAAGTGTGTGACGTGTGTACAGGAGGGGGAAGTGTGTAATGCGTATACAGGAGAGGTAAATGTGTGATGTGTGTACAGGAGACAGAAGGGTGTAATGTGTGTACAGGAGTGGGAAATGTGTGACGTGTGTACAGGAGAGGGAAATGTGTGACGTGTGTACAGGAGAGGGAAGTGTGTGACGTGTGTACAGGAGAGGGAAATGTGTGATGTGTGTACAGTAGAGGGAAGTGTGTGATGTGTGTACAGGAGAGGGAAATGTGTGACGTGTGTACAGGAGAGGGAAATGTGTGACGTGTGTACAGGAGAGGGTAATGTGTGATGTGTGTACAGGAGAGGGAAGTGTGTGATGTGTGTACAGGAGAGGGAAATGTGTGACGTGTGTACAGGAGACAGAAGTGTGTAATGTGTGTACAGGAGAGGGAAGTGTGTGACGTGTGTACTGCAGAGGGAAGTGTGTGACGTGTGTATAGGAGAGGGAAGTGTGTGGCGAGTGTACAGGAGAGGGAAATGTGTGATATGTGTACAGCAGAGGGAAGTGTGTGACGTGTGTTCAGGAGAGGGAAGTGTGTGACGAGTGTACAGGAGAGGGAAGTGTGTAATGCGTATACAGGAGAGGTAAATGTGTGATGTGTGTACAGGAGACAGAAGGGTGTAATGTGTGTACAGGAGTGGGAAATGTGTGACGTGTGTACAGGAGAGGGAAATGTGTGACGTGTGTACAGGAGAGGGAAGTGTGTGACGTGTGTTCAGGAGAGGGAAGTGTGTGACGAGTGTACAGGAGAGGAAAATGTGTGATGTGTGTACAGGAGAGGGAAGTATGTGACGTGTGTACAGGAGACAGAAGTGTGTAATGTGTGTACAGGAGAGGGAAATGTGTGACGTGTGTACAGGAGACAGAAGTGTGTAATGTGTGTACAGGAGAGGGAAATGTGTGACGTGTGTACAGGAGACAGAAGTGTGTGACGAGTGTACAGGAGAGGGATGTGTGTGACGTGTCTACAGGAGAGGGAAGTGTGTAATGTGTGTACAGGAGAGGGAAATGTGTGATGTGTGTACAGGAGAGGGAAGTGTGTGACGTGTGTACAGGAGAGGGAAGTGTGTAACGTGTGTATAGGAGACGGAAGTGTGTAATGTGTGTACAGGAGAGGGAAGTGTGTGATGTGTGTACAGGAGAGGGAAATGTGTGACGTGTGTACAGGAGAGGGAATTGTGCAACATGTGTACAGGAGAGGGAAGTGTGTGACATGTGTACAGGAGAGGGTAATGTGTGACGTGTGTACAGGAGGGGGAAGTATGTAATGTGTATACAGGAGATGTAAATGTGTGACGTGTGTACAGGAGAGGGAAATGTGTGACGTGTGTACAGGAGACAGAAGGTTGTAATGTGTGTACAGGAGAGGGAAATGTGTAACGTGTGTACAGGAGAGGGAAATGTGTGACGAGTGTACAGGAGAGGTAAGTGTGTGACGAGTGTACCGAAGAGGGAAATGTGTGACGAGTGTACAGGAGAGAGAAATGTGTGACGTGTGTACAGGAGACAGAAGGGTGTAATGTGTGTACAGGAGGGGGAAATGTGTGACGTGTGTACAGGAGAGGGAAGTGTGTAATGTGTGTACAGGAGAGGGAAGTGAGTGACTAGTGTACAGGAGAGGGAAATGTGTGACGATTGTACAGGAGAGGGAAGTGTGTGACGAGTGTACAGGAGAGGGAAATGTGTGACGAGTGTACCGGAGAGGGAAGTGTGTGACGTGTGTACAGGAGAGGGAATTGTGTGACCTGTGTACAGGAGAGGGAAGTGTGTGAGTGTGTACAGGAGAGTTAAATGTGTGACGTGTGTACAGGAGAGGGAAGAGTGTGACGTGTGTACAGGAGAGGGAAGTATGTGACGTGTGTACAGCAGAGGGAAGTGTGTGACGAGTGTACAGGAGAGGGAAATGTGTGACGAGTGTACAGGAGAGGGAAATGTGTGACGAGTGTACAGGAGAGGGAAGTGTGTGACGTTTGTACAGGAGAGGGAAATGTGCGACGTGTGTACAGGAGAGGGAAGTGTGCGACGTGTGTACAGGAGAGGGAAGTGTGTGACGTGTGTACATGAGAGGCAAGTGTGTGACGTGTGTACAGGAGAGGGAAGTGTGTGACGTGTGTACAGGAGAGGGAAGTGTGTGACGTGTGTACAGGAGAGGGAAGTGTGTAATGTGTGTACAGGAGACGTAAGTGTGTGATGTGTGTACAGGCGAGGGAAATGTGTGATGTGTGTACAGGAGAGGGAAGTGTGTGATGTGTGTACAGGAGAGGGAAATGTGTGACGTCTGTACCGGAGAGGGAAATGTGTGACGTGTGTACAGGAGAAGGAAATGTGTGACGTGTGTACAGGAGCGGGAAGTGTGTGACGTGTGTACAGGAGCGGGAAGTGTGTGACGTGTGTACAGGAGAGGGTAATGTGTGACGTGTGCACAGGAGGGGGAAGTGTGTAATGTGTATACAGGAGAGGTAAATGTGTGACGTGTGTACAGGAGGCGGAAGTGTGTAATGTGTGTACAGGAGAGGGAGGTGTGTGACGTGTGTACAGGGGAGGGAAGTGTGTAATGTGTATACAGGAGAGGTAAATGTGTGACGTGTGTACAGGAGGCAGAAGTGTGTAATGTGTGTACAGGAGAGGGAAGTGTGTAACGTGTGTGTAGGAGACGGAAGTGTGTAATGTGTGTACAGGAGAGGGAAGTGTGTGATGTGTGTACAGGAGAGGGAAATGTGTGACGTGTGTACAGGAGAGGGAATTGTGCAACATGTGTACAGGAGAGGGAAGTGTGTGACATGTGTACAGGAGAGGGTAATGTGTGACGTGTGTACAGGAGGGGGAAGTATGTAATGTGTATACAGGAGATGTAAATGTGTGACGTGTGTACAAGAGGCAGAAGTATGTAATGTGTGTACAGGAGAGGGAAATGTGTGACGTGTGTACAGGAGAGGGAAATGTGTGACGTGTGTACAGGAGAGGGAAGTGTGTAATGTGTGTACAGGAGAGGGAAATGTGTGACGTGTGTACAGGAGACAGAAGTGTGTGACGAGTGTACAGGAGAGGGATGTGTGTGACGTGTGTACAGGAGAGGGAAGTGTGTGACGTGTGTACAGGAGGGGGAAGTGTGTAATGCGTATACAGGAGAGGTAAATGTGTGATGTGTGTACAGGAGACAGAAGGGTGTAATGTGTGTACAGGAGGGGGAAATGTGTGACGTGTGTACAGGAGAGGGAAATGTGTGACATGTGTACAGGAGAGGGAAGTGTGTGACGTGTGTTCAGGAGAGGGAAATGTGTGATGTGTGTACAGGAGAGGGAAGTGTGTGATGTGTGTACAGGAGAGGGAAATGTGTGACGTGTGTACAGGAGAGGGAAATGTGTGACGTGTGTACAGGAGACAGAAGTGTGTAATGTGTGTACAGGAGAGGGAAATGTGTGACGTGTGTACAGGAGACAGAAGTGTGTAATGTGTGTACAGGAGAGGGAAATGTGTGACGTGTGTACAGGAGACAGAAGTGTGTGACGAGTGTACAGGAGAGGGATGTGTGTGACGTGTGTACAGGAGAGGGAAGTGTGTAATGTGTGTACAGGAGAGGGAAATGTGTGACGTGTGTACAGGAGAGGGAAGTGTGTGACGTGTGTACAGGAGAGGGAAGTGTGTAACGTGTGTATAGGAGACAGAAGTGTGTAATGTGTGTACAGGAGAGGGAAATGTGTGATGTGTCTACAGGAGAGGGAAATGTGTGACGTGTGTACAGGAGAGGGAAATGTGTGACGTGTGTACAGGAGACAGAAGTGTGTAATGTGTGTACAGGAGAGGGAAGTGTGTAACGTGTGTGTAGGAGACGGAAGTGTGTAATGTGTGTACAGGAGAGGGAAGTGTGTGATGTGTGTACAGGAGAGGGAAATGTGTGACGTGTGTACAGGAGAGGGAATTGTGCAACATGTGTACAGGAGAGGGAAGTGTGTGACATGTGTACAGGAGAGGGTAATGTGTGACGTGTGTACAGGAGGGGGAAGTATGTAATGTGTATACAGGAGATGTAAATGTGTGACGTGTGTACAAGAGGCAGAAGTATGTAATGTGTGTACAGGAGAGGGAAATGTGTGACGTGTGTACAGGAGAGGGAAATGTGTGACGTGTGTACAGGAGAGGGAAGTGTGTAATGTGTGTACAGGAGAGGGAAATGTGTGACGTGTGTACAGGAGAAAGAAGTGTGTGACGAGTGTACAGGAGAGGGATGTGTGTGACGTGTGTACAGGAGAGGGAAGTGTGTGACGTGTGTACAGGAGGGGGAAGTGTGTAATGCGTATACAGGAGAGGTAAATGTGTGATGTGTGTACAGGAGACAGAAGGGTGTAATGTGTGTACAGGAGGGGGAAATGTGTGACGTGTGTACAGGAGAGGGAAATGTGTGACATGTGTACAGGAGAGGGAAGTGTGTGACGTGTGTTCAGGAGAGGGAAATGTGTGATGTGTGTACAGGAGAGGGAAGTGTGTGATGTGTGTACAGGAGAGGGAAATGTGTGACGTGTGTACAGGAGAGGGAAATGTGTGACGTGTGTACAGGAGACAGAAGTGTGTAATGTGTGTACAGGAGAGGGAAATGTGTGACGTGTGTACAGGAGACAGAAGTGTGTAATGTGTGTACAGGAGAGGGAAATGTGTGACGTGTGTACAGGAGACAGAAGTGTGTGACGAGTGTACAGGAGAGGGATGTGTGTGACGTGTGTACAGGAGAGGGAAGTGTGTAATGTGTGTACAGGAGAGGGAAATGTGTGACGTGTGTACAGGAGAGGGAAGTGTGTGACGTGTGTACAGGAGAGGGAAGTGTGTAACGTGTGTATAGGAGACAGAAGTGTGTAATGTGTGTACAGGAGAGGGAAATGTGTGATGTGTGTACAGGAGAGGGAAATGTGTGACGTGTGTACAGGAGAGGGAATTGTGCAACATGTGTACAGGAGAGGGAAGTGTGTGACATGTGTACAGGAGAGGGTAATGTGTGACGTGTGTACAGGAGGGGGAAGTATGTAATGTGTATACAGGAGATGTAAATGTGTGACGTGTGTACAAGAGGCAGAAGTATGTAATGTGTGTACAGGAGAGTGAAATGTGTGACGTGTGTACAGGTGAGGGAAATGTGTGACGTGTGTACAGGAGAGGGAAGTGTGTAATGTGTGTACAGGAGAGGGAAATGTGTGACGTGTGTACAGGAGACAGAAGAGTGTGACGAGTGTACAGGAGAGGGATGTGTGTGACGTGTGTACAGGAGAGGGAAGAGTGTGACGTGTGTACAGGAGGGGGAAGTGTGTAATGCGTATACAGGAGAGGTAAATGTGTGATGTGTGTACAGGAGACAGAAGGGTGTAATGTGTGTACAGGAGTGGGAAATGTGTGACGTGTGTACAGGAGAGGGAAATGTGTGACGTGTGTACAGGAGAGGGAAGTGTGTGACGTGTGTACAGGAGAGGGAAATGTGTGATGTGTGTACAGTAGAGGGAAGTGTGTGATGTGTGTACAGGAGAGGGAAATGTGTGACGTGTGTACAGGAGAGGGAAATGTGTGACGTGTGTACAGGAGAGGGTAATGTGTGATGTGTGTACAGGAGAGGGAAGTGTGTGATGTGTGTACAGGAGAGGGAAATGTGTGACGTGTGTACAGGAGACAGAAGTGTGTAATGTGTGTACAGGAGAGGGAAGTGTGTGACGTGTGTACTGCAGAGGGAAGTGTGTGACGTGTGTATAGGAGAGGGAAGTGTGTGGCGAGTGTACAGGAGACGGAAATGTGTGATATGTGTACAGCAGAGGGAAGTGTGTGACGTGTGTTCAGGAGAGGGAAGTGTGTGACGAGTGTACAGGAGAGGAAAATGTGTGATGTGTGTACAGGAGAGGGAAGTATGTGACGTGTGTACAGGAGACAGAAGTGTGTAATGTGTGTACAGGAGAGGGAAATGTGTGACGTGTGTACAGGAGACAGAAGTGTGTAATGTGTGTACAGGAGAGGGAAATGTGTGACGTGTGTACAGGAGACAGAAGTGTGTGACGATTGTACAGGAGAGGGATGTGTGTGACGTGTCTACAGGAGAGGGACGTGTGTAATGTGTGTGCAGGAGAGGGAAATGTGTGACGTGTGTACAGGAGAGGGAAGTGTGTGACGTGTGTACAGGAGAGGGAAGTGTGTAACGTGTGTATAGGAGACGGAAGTGTGTAATGTGTGTACAGGAGAGGGAAGTGTGTGATGTGTGTACAGGAGAGGGAAATGTGTGACGTGTGTACAGGAGAGGGAATTGTGCAACATGTGTACAGGAGAGGGAAGTGTGTGACATGTGTACAGGAGAGGGTAATGTGTGACGTGTGTACAGGAGGGGGAAGTATGTAATGTGTATACAGGAGATGTAAATGTGTGACGTGTGTACAGGAGAGGGAAATGTGTGACGTGTGTACAGGAGACAGAAGGTTGTAATGTGTGTACAGGAGAGGGAAATGTGTAACGTGTGTACAGGAGAGGGAATTGTGTGACGAGTGTACAGGAGAGGTAAGTGTGTGACGAGTGTACCGAAGAGGGAAATGTGTGACGAGTGTACAGGAGAGGGAAGTGTGTGACGTTTGTACAGGAGAGGGAAGTGTGTCACCTGTGTACAGGAGACAGAAGTCTGTGACGAGTTTACAGGAGAGGGATGTGTGTGACGTGTGTACATCGAGAGGGAAGTGTGTAATGTGTGTACAGGAGAGGGAAATGTGTGACGTGTGTACAGGAGAGGGAAATGTGTGACGTGTGTACAGGAGACAGAAGGGTGTAATGTGTGTACAGGACGGGGAAATGTGTGACGTGTGTACAGGAGAGGGAAGTGTGTAATGTGTGTACAGGAGAGGGAAGTGAGTGACTAGTGTACAGGAGAGGGAAATGTGTGACGAGTGTACAGGAGAGGGAAGTGTGTGACGAGTGTACAGGAGAGGGAAATGTGTGACGAGTGTACCGGAGAGGGAAGTGTGTGACGTGTGTACAGGAGAGGGAATTGTGTGACCTGTGTACAGGAGAGGGAAGTGTGTAAGTGTGTACAGGAGAGTTAAATGTGTGACGTGTGTACAGGAGAGGGAAGAGTGTGACGTGTGTACAGGAGAGGGAAGTATGTGACGTGTGTACAGCAGAGGGAAGTGTGTGACGAGTGTACAGGAGAGGGAAATGTGTGACGAGTGTACAGGAGAGGGAAATGTGTGACGAGTGTACAGGAGAGGGAAGTGTGTGACGTGTGTACAGGAGCGGGAAGTGTGTGACGTGTGTACAGGAGAGGGTAATGTGTGACGTGTGCACAGGAGGGGGAAGTGTGTAATGTGTATACAGGAGAGGTAAATGTGTGACGTGTGTACAGGAGGCGGAAGTGTGTAATGTGTGTACAGGAGAGGGAGGTGTGTGACGTGTGTACATGAGAGGCAAGTGTGTGACGTGTGTACAGTAGAGGGAAGTGTGTGACGTGTGTACAGGAGAGGGAAGTGTGTAATGTGTGTACAGGAGACGTAAGTGTGTGATGTGTGTACAGGCGAGGGAAATGTGTGATGTGTGTACAGGAGAGGGAAGTGTGTGATGTGTGTACAGGAGAGGGAAATGTGTGACGTCTGTACCGGAGAGGGAAATATGTGACGTGTGTACAGGAGAAGGAAATGTGTGACGTGTGTACAGGAGCGGGAAGTGTGTGACGTGTGTACAGGAGCGGGAAGTGTGTGACGTGTGTACAGGAGAGGGTAATGTGTGACGTGTGCACAGGAGGGGGAAGTGTGTAATGTGTATACAGGAGAGGTAAATGTGTGACGTGTGTACAGGAGGCGGAAGTGTGTAATGTGTGTACAGGAGAGGGAGGTGTGTGACGTGTGTACAGGAGAGGGAAGTGTGTGACGAGTGTACAGAAGAGGGAAATGTGTGACGTGTGTACAGGAGAGGGAAATGTGTGACGTGTGTACAGGGGAGGGAAGTGTGTAATGTGTATACAGGAGAGGTAAATGTGTGACGTGTGTACAGGAGGCAGAAGTGTGTAATGTGTGTACAGGAGAGGGAAATGTGTGATGTGTGTACAGCAGAGGGAAGTGTGTGACGTGTGTTCAGGAGAGGGAAGTGTGTGACGAGTGTACAGGAGAGGAAAATGTGTGATGTGTGTACAGGATAGGGATGTATGTGACGTGTGTACAGGAGACAGAAGTGTGTAATGTGTGTACAGCAGAGGGAAATGTGTTACGTGTGTACAGGAGAGGGAAGTGTGTAATGTGTGTACAGGAGAGGGAAATGTGTGACGTGTGTACAGGAGACAGAAGTGTGTGACGAGTGTACAGGAGAGGGATGTGTGTGACGTGTGTACAGGAGAGGGAAGTGTGTAATGTGTGTACAGGAGATGGAAATGTGTGACGTGTGTACAGGAGAGGGAAGTGTGTGACGTGTGTACAGGAGTGGGAAGTGTGTAATGTTTGTACAGGAGACGGAAGTGTGTAATGTGTGTACAGGAGTGGGAAATGTGTGACGTGTGTACAGGAGAGGGAAGTGTGTGACGTGTGTACAGGAGAGGGAAGTATGTGACGTGTGTACAGGAGACAGAAGAGTGTAATGTGTGTACAGGAGAGGGAAATGTGTGACGTGTGTACAGGAGACAGAAGTGTGTAATGTGTGTACAGGAGAGGGAAATGTGTGACGTGTGTACAGGAGACAGAAGTGTGTGACGAGTGTACAGGAGAGGGATGTGTGTGACGTGTGTACAGGAGAGGGAAGTGTGTAATGTGTGTACAGGAGAGGGAAATGTGTGAGTGTGTACAGGAGAGGGAAGTGTGTGACGTGTGTACAGGAGAGGGAATTGTGTAACGTGTGTGTAGGAGACGGAAGTGTGTAATGTGTGTACAGGAGAGGGAAGTGTGTGATGTGTGTACAGGAGAGGGAAATGTGTGACGTGTGTACAGGAGAGGGAATTGTGCAACATGTGTACAGGAGAGGGAAGTGTGTGACATGTGTACAGGAGAGGGTAATGTGTGACGTGTGTACAGGAGGGGGAAGTATGTAATGTGTATACAGGAGATGTAAATGTGCGACGTGTGTACAAGAGGCAGAAGTATGTAATGTGTGTACAGGAGAGGGAAATGTGTGACGTGTGTACAGGAGAGGGAAATGTGTGACGTGTGTACAGGAGAGGGAAGTGTGTAATGTGTGTACAGGAGAGGGAAATGTGTGACGTGTGTACAGGAGACAGAAGTGTGTGACGAGTGTACAGGAGAGGGATGTGTGTGACGTGTGTACAGGAGAGGGAAGTGTGTGACGTGTGTACAGGAGGGGGAAGTGTGTAATGCGTATACAGGAGAGGTAAATGTGTGATGTGTGTACAGGAGACAGAAGGGTGTAATGTGTGTACAGGAGGGGGAAATGTGTGACGTGTGTACAGGAGAGGGAAATGTGTGACATGTGTACAGGAGAGGGAAGTGTGTGACGTGTGTTCAGGAGAGGGAAATGTGTGATGTGTGTACAGGAGAGGGAAGTGTGTGATGTGTGTACAGGAGAGGGAAATGTGTGACGTGTGTACAGGAGAGGGAAATGTGTGACGTGTGTACAGGAGACAGAAGTGTGTAATGTGTGTACAGGAGAGGGAAATGTGTGACGTGTGTACAGGAGACAGAAGTGTGTAATGTGTGTACAGGAGAGGGAAATGTGTGACGTGTGTACAGGAGACAGAAGTGTGTGACGAGTGTGCAGGAGAGGGATGTGTGTGACGTGTGTACAGGAGAGGGAAGTGTGTAATGTGTGTACAGGAGAGGGAAATGTGTGACGTGTGTACAGGAGAGGGAAGTGTGTGACGTGTGTACAGGAGAGGGAAGTGTGTAACGTGTGTATAGGAGACAGAAGTGTGTAATGTGTGTACAGGAGAGGGAAGTGTGTGATGTGTGTACAGGAGAGGGAAATGTGTGACGTGTGTACAGGAGAGGGAATTGTGCAACATGTGTACAGGAGAGGGAAGTGTGTGACATGTGTACAGGAGAGGGTAATGTGTGACGTGTGTACAGGAGGGGGAAGTATGTAATGTGTATACAGGAGATGTAAATGTGTGACGTGTGTACAAGAGGCAGAAGTATGTAATGTGTGTCCAGGAGAGGGAAATGTGTGACGTGTGTACAGGAGAGGGAAATGTGTGACGTGTGTACAGGAGAGGGAAGTGTGTAATGTGTGTACAGGAGAGGGAAATGTGTGACGTGTGTACAGGAGACAGAAGAGTGTGACGAGTGTACAGGAGAGGGATGTGTGTGACGTGTGTACAGGAGAGGGAAGTGTGTGACGTGTGTACAGGAGGGGGAAGTGTGTAATGCGTATACAGGAGAGGTAAATGTGTGATGTGTGTACAGGAGACAGAAGGGTGTAATGTGTGTACAGGAGTGGGAAATGTGTGACGTGTGTACAGGAGAGGGAAATGTGTGACGTGTGTACAGGAGAGGGAAGTGTGTGACGTGTGTACAGGAGAGGGAAATGTGTGATGTGTGTACAGGAGAGGGAAGTATGTGACGTGTGTACAGGAGACAGAAGTGTGTAATGTGTGTACAGGAGAGGGAAATGTGTGACGAGTGTACAGGAGAGGGAAGTGTGTGACGAGTGTACAGGAGAGGGAAATGTGTGACGAGTGTACCGGAGAGGGAAGTGTGTGACGTGTGTACAGGAGAGGGAATTGTGTGAGCTGTGTACAGGAGAGGGAAGTGTGTAAGTGTGTACAGGACAGTTAAATGTGTGACGTGTGTACAGGAGAGGGAAGAGTGTGATGTGTGTACAGGAGAGGGAAGTGTGTGACGTGTGTACAGCAGAGGGAAGTGTGTGACGAGTGTACAGGAGACGGAAATGTGTGACGAGTGTACAGGAGAGGGAAATGTGTGACGAGTGTACAGGAGAGGGAAGTGTGTTATGTGTGTACAGGAGAGGGAAATGTGCGAGGTGTGTACAGGAGAGGGAAATGTGTGACGTGTGTACAGGAGAGGGAAGTGTGTGACGTGTGTACATGAGAGGCAAGTGTGTGACGTGTGTACAGGAGAGGGAAGTGTGTGACGTGTGTACAGGAGAGGGAAGTGTGTGACGTGTGTACAGGAGAGGGAAGTGTGTAATGTGTGTACAGGAGACGTAAGTGTGTGATGTGTGTACAGGCGAGGGAAATGTGTGATGTGTGTACAGGAGAGGGAAGTGTGTGATGTGTGTACAGGAGTTGGAAATGTGTGACGTCTGTACCGGAGAGGGAAATGTGTGACGTGTGTACAGGAGAAGGAAATGTGTGACGTGTGTACAGGAACGGGAAGTGTGTGACGTGTGTACAGGAGCGGGAAGTGTGTGACGTGTGTACAGGAGAGGGTAATGTGTGACGTGTGCACAGGAGGGGGAAGTGTGTAATGTGTATACAGGAGAGGTAAATGTGTGACGTGTGTACAGGAGGCGGAAGTGTGTAATGTGTGTACAGGAGAGGGAGGTGTGTGACATGTGTACAGGAGAGGGAAGTGTGTGACGAGTGTACAGAAGAGGGAAATTTGTGACGAGTGTACAGTAGAGGGAAATGTGTGACGAGTGTACAGTAGAGGGAAGTGTGTGACGAGTGTACCGGAGAGGGAAATGTGTGACGAGTGTAGTTGAGAGGGAAGGGTGTAAGTGTGTACAGGAGAGTTAAATGTGTGACGTGTGTACAGGAGAGGGAAGTGTGTGACGTGTGTACAGGAGAGGGAAGTGTGTGACGTGTGTACAGCAGAGGGAAGTGTGTGACGTGTGTATAGGAGAGGGAAGTGTGTGACGAGTGTACAGGAGAGGGAAATTTGTGACAAGTGTACAGTAGAGGGAAGTGTGCGACGTGTGTACAGGAGAGGGAAGTGTGCGACGTGCGTACAGGAGAGGGAAGTGTGTGACGTGTGTACAGGAGAGGGAGGTGTGTGACGTGTGTACAGGAGAGGGACGTGTGTGACGAGTGTACAGAAGAGGGAAGTGTGTAATGTGTGTACATGAGAGGGAAGTGTGTGACGTGTGTACAGGAGAGGGAAGTGTGTGACGTGTGTACAGGAGACGTAAGTGTGTGATGTGTGTACAGGAGAGGGAAATGTGTGATGTGTGTACAGGAGAGGGAAGTGTGTGACAAGTGTACAGGAGAGGGAAATGTGTGACGTCTGTACAGGAGAGGGAAATGTGTGACGTGTGTACAGGAGAGGGAAGTGTGTAATGTGTGTACAGGAGAGGGAAGTGTGTGACGTGTGTACAGGAGAGGGAAGTGTGTAATGTGTGTACAGGAGTGGGAAATGTGTGATGTGTGTACAGGAGAGGGAAGTGTGTGACGTGTGTACAGGAGAGGGAAATCTGTGATGTGTGTGCAGGAGAGGGAAATGTGTGATGTGTGTATAGGAGAGGGAAGTGTGTGATGTGTGTACAGGAGACAGAAGTGTGTAATGTGTGTACAGGATAGGGAAATGTGTGACGTGTGTACAGGAGAGGGTAGTGTGTGTCATGTGTACAGGAGGGGGAAGTGTGTAATGTGCATACAGGAGAGGGAAATGTGTGACGTGTGTACAGGAGAGGGAAATGTGTGACGTGTGTACAGGAGAGGGAAATGTGTGACAAGTGTACAGGAGAGGGAAATATGTGAGGAGTGTACAGGAGAGGGAAGTGTGTGACGAGTGTACAGGAGAGGGAAATGTGTGACGAGTGTACCGGAGAGGGAAGTGTGTGACGTGTGTACAGGAGAGGGAAGTGTGTGACGTGTGTACAGGAGACAGAAGTGTGTAATGTGTGTACAGGAGAGGGAAGAGTGTGACGTGTGTACAGCAGAGGGAAGTGTGTGACGTGTGTATAGGAGAGGGAAGTGTGTGACGAGTGTACAGGAGAGGGAAATGTGTGACGAGTGTACAGGAGAGGGAAGTGTGTGACGTGTGTACAGGAGAGGGAAATGTGCGACGTGTGTACAGGAGAGGGAAGTGTGCGACGTGTGTACAGGAGAGGGAAGTGTGTGACGTGTGTACATGAGAGGCAAGTGTGTGACGTGTCTACAGGAGAGGGAAGTGTGTGACGTGTCTACAGGAGAGGGAAGTGTGTGACGTGTCTACAGGAGAGGGAAGTGTGTAATGTGTGTACAGGAGACGTAAGTGTGTGATGTGTGTACAGGAGAGGGAAGTGTGTGATGTGTGTACAGGAGAGGGAAGTGTGTGACGTCTGTACCGGAGAGGGAAATGTGTGACGTCTGTACCGGAGAGGGAAATGTGTGACGTGTGTACAGGAGAGGGTAATGTGTGATGTGTGTACAGGAGAGGGAAGTGTGTGATGTGTGTACAGGAGAGGGAAATGTGTGACGTGTGTACAGGTGACAGAAGTGTGTAATGTGTGTACAGGAGAGGGAAGTGTGTGACGTGTGTACAGGAAAGGGAAGTGTGTGATGTGTGTACAGGAGAAGGAAATGTGTGAAGTGTGTACAGGAGCGGGAAATGTGTGACATGTGTACATGAGAGGGTAATGTGTGACGTGTGCACAGGAGGGGGAAGTGTGTAATGTGTATACAGGAGAGGTAAATGTGTGACGTGTGTACAGGAGGCGGAAGTGTGTAATGTGTGTACAGGAGAGGGAAATGTGTGACGTGTGTACAGGAGAGGGAAGTGTGCGACGTGTGTACAGGAGAGGGAAATGTGTGACGTCTGTACCGGAGAGGGAAATGTGTGACGTGTGTACAGGAGAAGGAAATGTGTGACGTGTGTACAGGAGCGGGAAGTGTGTGACGTGTGTACAGGAGCGGGAAGTGTGTGACGTGTGTACAGGAGAGGGTAATGTGTGACGTGTGCACAGGAGGGGGAAGTGTGTAATGTGTATACAGGAGAGGTAAATGTGTGACGTGTGTACAGGAGGCGGAAGTGTGTAATGTGTGTACAGGAGAGGGAGGTGTGTGACGTGTGTACAGGAGAGGGAAGTGTGTGACGAGTGTACAGGAGAGGGAAGTGTGTGACGTGTGTACAGGAGAGGGAAATGTGTGACGTGTGTACAGGAGAGGGAATTGTGTGACGAGTGTACAGGAGAGGGAAGTGTGTGACGTTTGTACAGGAGAGGGAAGTGTGTGACGTGTGTACAGGAGACAGAAGTCTGTGACGAGTGTACAGGAGAGGGATGTGTGTGACGTGTGTACAGGAGAGGGAAATGTGTGACGTGTGTACAGGCGAGGGAAATGTGTGACGTGTGTACAGGAGAGGGAAGTGTGTGACGTGTGTACAGGAGAGGGAAGTGTGTAATGGGTGTACAGGAGAGGGAAGTGAGTGACTAGTGTACAGGAGAGGGAAGTGTGTAATGTGTGTACAGGAGACGGAAGTGTGTAATGTGTGTACAGGAGAGGGAAATGTGTGCCGTGTGTACAGGAGAGGGAAGTGTGTGACGAGTGTACAGGAGAGGGAAGTGTGTGACGTGTGTACAGGAGAGGGAAATGTGTGACGTGTGTGCAGGAGAGGGAAATGTGTGACGAGTGTACAGGAGAGGGAAGTGTGTTATGTGTGTACAGGAGAGGGAAATGTGCGACGTGTGTACAGGAGAGGGAAATGTGTGACGTGTGTACAGGAGAGGGAAGTGTGTGACGTGTGTACATGAGAGGCAAGTGTGTGACGTGTGTACAGGAGAGGGAAGTGTGTGACGTGTGTACAGGAGAGGGAAGTGTGTGACGTGTGTACAGGAGAGGGAAGTGTGTAATGTGTGTACAGGAGACGTAAGTGTGTGATGTGTGTACAGGCGAGGGAAATGTGTGATGTGTGTACAGGAGAGGGAAGTGTGTGATGTGTGTACAGGAGTTGGAAATGTGTGACGTCTGTACCGGAGAGGGAAATGTGTGACGTGTGTACAGGAGAAGGAAATGTGTGACGTGTGTACAGGAACGGGAAGTGTGTGACGTGTGTACAGGAGCGGGAAGTGTGTGACGTGTGTACAGGAGAGGGTAATGTGTGACGTGTGCACAGGAGGGGGAAGTGTGTAATGTGTATACAGGAGAGGTAAATGTGTGACGTGTGTACAGGAGGCGGAAGTGTGTAATGTGTGTACAGGAGAGGGAGGTGTGTGACATGTGTACAGGAGAGGGAAGTGTGTGACGAGTGTACAGAAGAGGGAAATTTGTGACGAGTGTACAGTAGAGGGAAATGTGTGACGAGTGTACAGTAGAGGGAAGTGTGTGACGAGTGTACCGGAGAGGGAAATGTGTGACGAGTGTAGTTGAGAGGGAAGTGTGTGACGTGTGTACAGGAGAGGGAATTGTGTGACCTGTGTACAGGAGAGGGAAGTGTGTAAGTGTGTACAGGAGAGTTAAATGTGTGACGTGTGTACAGGAGAGGGAAGTGTGTGACGTGTGTACAGGAGAGGGAAGTGTGTGACGTGTGTACAGCAGAGGGAAGTGTGTGACGTGTGTATAGGAGAGGGAAGTGTGTGACGAGTGTACAGGAGAGGGAAATTTGTGACAAGTGTACAGTAGAGGGAAGTGTGCGACGTGTGTACAGGAGAGGGAAGTGTGCGACGTGCGTACAGGAGAGGGAAGTGTGTGACGTGTGTACAGGAGAGGGAGGTGTGTGACGTGTGTACAGGAGAGGGAAGTGTGTGACGAGTGTACAGAAGAGGGAAGTGTGTAATGTGTGTACATGAGAGGGAAGTGTGTGACGTGTGTACAGGAGAGGGAAGTGTGTGACGTGTGTACAGGAGACGTAAGTGTGTGATGTGTGTACAGGAGAGGGAAATGTGTGATGTGTGTACAGGAGAGGGAAGTGTGTGACAAGTGTACAGGAGAGGGAAATGTGTGACGTCTGTACAGGAGAGGGAAATGTGTGACGTGTGTACAGGAGAGGGAAGTGTGTAATGTGTGTACAGGAGAGGGAAGTGTGTGACGTGTGTACAGGAGAGGGAAGTGTGTAATGTGTGTACAGGAGTGGGAAATGTGTGATGTGTGTACAGGAGAGGGAAGTGTGTGACGTGTGTACAGGAGAGGGAAATCTGTGATGTGTGTGCAGGAGAGGGAAATGTGTGATGTGTGTATAGGAGAGGGAAGTGTGTGATGTGTGTACAGGAGACAGAAGTGTGTAATGTGTGTACAGGATAGGGAAATGTGTGACGTGTGTACAGGAGAGGGTAGTGTGTGTCATGTGTACAGGAGGGGGAAGTGTGTAATGTGCATACAGGAGAGGGAAATGTGTGACGTGTGTACAGGAGAGGGAAATGTGTGACGTGTGTACAGGAGAGGGAAATGTGTGACAAGTGTACAGGAGAGGGAAATATGTGAGGAGTGTACAGGAGAGGGAAGTGTGTGACGAGTGTACAGGAGAGGGAAATGTGTGACGAGTGTACCGGAGAGGGAAGTGTGTGACGTGTGTACAGGAGAGGGAAGTGTGTGACGTGTGTACAGGAGACAGAAGTGTGTAATGTGTGTACAGGAGAGGGAAGAGTGTGACGTGTGTACAGCAGAGGGAAGTGTGTGACGTGTGTATAGGAGAGGGAAGTGTGTGACGAGTGTACAGGAGAGGGAAATGTGTGACGAGTGTACAGGAGAGGGAAGTGTGTGACGTGTGTACAGGAGAGGGAAATGTGCGACGTGTGTACAGGAGAGGGAAGTGTGCGACGTGTGTACAGGAGAGGGAAGTGTGTGACGTGTGTACATGAGAGGCAAGTGTGTGACGTGTCTACAGGAGAGGGAAGTGTGTGACGTGTCTACAGGAGAGGGAAGTGTGTGACGTGTCTACAGGAGAGGGAAGTGTGTAATGTGTGTACAGGAGACGTAAGTGTGTGATGTGTGTACAGGAGAGGGAAGTGTGTGATGTGTGTACAGGAGAGGGAAGTGTGTGACGTCTGTACCGGAGAGGGAAATGTGTGACGTCTGTACCGGAGAGGGAAATGTGTGACGTGTGTACAGGAGAGGGTAATGTGTGATGTGTGTACAGGAGAGGGAAGTGTGTGATGTGTGTACAGGAGAGGGAAATGTGTGACGTGTGTACAGGAGACAGAAGTGTGTAATGTGTGTACAGGAGAGGGAAGTGTGTGACGTGTGTACAGGAAAGGGAAGTGTGTGATGTGTGTACAGGAGAAGGAAATGTGTGAAGTGTGTACAGGAGCGGGAAATGTGTGACATGTGTACATGAGAGGGTAATGTGTGACGTGTGCACAGGAGGGGGAAGTGTGTAATGTGTATACAGGAGAGGTAAATGTGTGACGTGTGTACAGGAGGCGGAAGTGTGTAATGTGTGTACAGGAGAGGGAAATGTGTGACGTGTGTACAGGAGAGGGAAGTGTGCGACGTGTGTACAGGAGAGGGAAATGTGTGACGTCTGTACCGGAGAGGGAAATGTGTGACGTGTGTACAGGAGAAGGAAATGTGTGACGTGTGTACAGGAGCGGGAAGTGTGTGACGTGTGTACAGGAGCGGGAAGTGTGTGACGTGTGTACAGGAGAGGGTAATGTGTGACGTGTGCACAGGAGGGGGAAGTGTGTAATGTGTATACAGGAGAGGTAAATGTGTGACGTGTGTACAGGAGGCGGAAGTGTGTAATGTGTGTACAGGAGAGGGAGGTGTGTGACGTGTGTACAGGAGAGGGAAGTGTGTGACGAGTGTACAGGAGAGGGAAGTGTGTGACGTGTGTACAGGAGAGGGAAATGTGTGACGTGTGTACAGGAGAGGGAATTGTGTGACGAGTGTACAGGAGAGGGAAGTGTGTGACGTTTGTACAGGAGAGGGAAGTGTGTGACGTGTGTACAGGAGACAGAAGTCTGTGACGAGTGTACAGGAGAGGGATGTGTGTGACGTGTGTACAGGAGAGGGAAATGTGTGACGTGTGTACAGGCGAGGGAAATGTGTGACGTGTGTACAGGAGAGGGAAGTGTGTGACGTGTGTACAGGAGAGGGAAGTGTGTAATGGGTGTACAGGAGAGGGAAGTGAGTGACTAGTGTACAGGAGAGGGAAGTGTGTAATGTGTGTACAGGAGACGGAAGTGTGTAATGTGTGTACAGGAGAGGGAAATGTGTGCCGTGTGTACAGGAGAGGGAAGTGTGTGACGAGTGTACAGGAGAGGGAAGTGTGTGACGTGTGTACAGGAGAGGGAAATGTGTGACGTGTGTGCAGGAGAGGGAAATGTGTGATGTGTGTATAGGAGAGGGAAGTGTGTGATGTGTGTACAGGAGACAGAAGTGTGTAATGTGTGTACAGGATAGGGAAATGTGTGACGTGTGTACAGGAGAGGGTAGTGTGTGTCATGTGTACAGGAGGGGGAAGTGTGTAATGTGCATACAGGAGAGGGAAATGTGTGACGTGTGTACAGGAGAGGGAAATGTGTGACGTGTGTACAGGAGAGGGAAATGTGTGACAAGTGTACAGGAGAGGGAAATGTGTGATGAGTGTACAGGAGAGGGAAGTGTGTGACGAGTGTACAAGAGAGGGAAATGTGTGACGAGTGTACCGGAGAGGGAAGTGTGTGACGTGTGTACAGGAGAGGGAATTGTGTGACCTGTGTACAGGAGAGGGAAGTGTGTAAGTGTGTACAGGAGAGTTAAATGTGTGACGTGTGTACAGGAGAGGGAAGAGTGTGACGTGTGTACAGGAGAGGGAAGTATGTGACGTGTGTACAGCAGAGGGAAGTGTGTGACGAGTGTACAGGAGAGGGAAATGTGTGACGAGTGTACAGGAGAGGGAAATGTGTGACGAGTGTACAGGAGAGGGAAGTGTGTGATGTGTGTACAGGAGAGGGAAATGTGCGACGTGTGTACAGGAGAGGGAAGTGTGTGACGTGTGTACAGGAGAGGGAAGTGTGTGACGTGTGTACATGAGAGGCAAGTGTGTGACGTGTGTACAGGAGAGGGAAGTGTGTGACGTGTGTACAGGAGAGGGAAGTGTGTGACGTGTGTACAGGAGAGGGAAGTGTGTAATGTGTGTACAGGAGACGTAAGTGTGTGATGTGTGTACAGGCAAGGGAAATGTGTGATGTGTGTACAGGAGAGGGAAGTGTGTGATGTGTGTACAGGAGAGGGAAATGTGTGACGTCTGTACCGGAGAGGGAAATGTGTGACGTGTGTACAGGAGAAGGAAATGTGTGACGTGTGTACAGGAGCGGGAAGTGTGTGACGTGTGTACAGGAGCGGGAAGTGTGTGACGTGTGTACAGGAGAGGGTAATGTGTGACGTGTGCACAGGAGGGGGAAGTGTGTAATGTGTATACAGGAGAGGTAAATGTGTGACGTGTGTACAGGAGGCGGAAGTGTGTAATGTGTGTACAGGAGAGGGAGGTGTGTGACGTGTGTACAGGAGAGGGAAGTGTGTGACGAGTGTACAGAAGAGGGAAGTGTGTGACGTGTGTACAGGAGAGGGAAGTGTGTGACGTGTGTACAGGAGAGGGAAGTGTGTGACGTGTGTACAGGAGAGGGAAGTGTGTAATGTGTGTACAGGAGACGTAAGTGTGTGATGTGTGTACAGGAGAGGGAAATGTGTGATGTGTGTACAGGAGAGGGAAGTGTGTGACAAGTGTATAGGAGAGGGAAATGTGTGACGTCTGTACAGGAGAGGGAAATGTGTGACGTGTGTACAGGAGAGGGTAAAGTGTGACGTGTGTACAGGAGAGGGAAGTGTGTGATGTGTGTACAGGAGAGGTAAATGTGTGACGTGTGTACAGGAGAGGGTAGTGTGTGTCATGTGTAGAGGAGGGGGAAGTGTGTAATGTGCATACAGGAGAAGGAAATGTGTGACGTGTGTACAGGAGCGGGAAGTGTGTGACGTGTGTACAGGAGCGGGAAGTGTGTGACGTGTGTACAGGAGAGGGAAGTGTGTGACGTGTGTACAGGAGAGGGAAGTGTGTAATGTGTGTACAGGAGACGTAAGTGTGTGATGTGTGTACAGGAGAGGGAAATGTGTGATGTGTGTACAGGAGAGGGAAGTGTGTGACAAGTGTACAGGAGAGGGAAATGTGTGACGTCTGTACAGGAGAGGGAAATGTGTGAAGTGTGTACAGGAGAGGGTAATGTGTGACGTGTGTACAGGAGAGGGAAGTGTGTGACATGTGTACAGGAGAGGGAAGTGTGTAATGTGTGTACAGGAGAGGGAAGTGAGTGACTAGTGTACAGGAGAGGGAAGTGTGTAATGTGTGTACAGGAGACAGAAGTGTGTAATGTGTGTACAGGAGAGGGAAATGTGTGCCGTGTGTACAGGAGAGGGAAGTGTGTGACGAGTGTACAGGAGAGGGAAGTGTGTGACGTGTGTACAGGAGAGGGAAATGTGTGACGTGTGTGCAGGAGAGGGAAATGTGTGATGTGTGTATAGGAGAGGGAAGTGTGTGATGTGTGTACAGGAGACAGAAGTGTGTAATGTGTGTACAGGATAGGGAAATGTGTGACGTGTGTACAGGAGAGGGTAGTGTGTGTCATGTGTACAGGAGGGGGAAGTGTGTAATGTGCATACAGGAGGGGGAAATGTGTGACTTGTGTACAGGAGAGGGAAATGTGTGACGTGTGTACAGGAGAGGGAAATGTGTGACAAGTGTACAGGAGAGGGAAATGTGTGATGAGTGTACAGGAGAGGGAAGTGTGTGACGAGTGTACAGGAGAGGGAAATGTGTGACGAGTGTACCGGAGAGGGAAGTGTGTGACGTGTGTACAGGAGAGGGAATTGTGTGAGCTGTGTACAGGAGAGGGAAGTGTGTAAGTGTGTACAGGACAGTTAAATGTGTGACGTGTGTACAGGAGAGGGAAGAGTGTGATGTGTGTACAGGAGAGGGAAGTGTGTGACGTGTGTACAGCAGAGGGAAGTGTGTGACGAGTGTACAGGAGACGGAAATGTGTGACGAGTGTACAGGAGAGGGAAATGTGTGACGAGTGTACAGGAGAGGGAAGTGTGTTATGTGTGTACAGGAGAGGGAAATGTGCGACGTGTGTACAGGAGAGGGAAGTGTGTGACGTGTGTACAGGAGAGGGAAGTGTGTGACGTGTGTACATGAGAGGCAAGTGTGTGACGTGTGTACAGGAGAGGGAAGTGTGTGACGTGTGTACAGGAGAGGGAAGTGTGTGACGTGTGTACAGGAGAGGGAAGTGTGTAATGTGTGTACAGGAGACGTAAGTGTGTGATGTGTGTACAGGCGAGGGAAATGTGTGATGTGTGTACAGGAGAGGGAAGTGTGTGATGTGTGTACAGGAGAGGGAAATGTGTGACGTCTGTACCGGAGAGGGAAATGTGTGACGTGTGTACAGGAGAAGGAAATGTGTGACGTGTGTACAGGAACGGGAAGTGTGTGACGTGTGTACAGGAGAGGGAAGTATGTGACGTGTGTACAGCAGAGGGAAGTGTGTGACGTGTGTACAGGAGAGGGAAGTGTGTGATGTGTGTACAGGAGACAGAAGTGTGTAATGTGTGTACAGGATAGGGAAATGTGTGACGTGTGTACAGGAGAGGGTAGTGTGTGTCATGTGTACAGGAGGGGGAAGTGTGTAATGTGCATACAGGGGAGGGAAATGTGTGACGTGTGTACAGGAGAGGGAAATGTGTGACGTGTGTACAGGGGAGGGAAGTGTGTAATGTGTATACAGGAGAGGTAAATGTGTGACGTGTGTACAGGAGGCAGAAGTGTGTAATGTGTGTACAGGAGAGGGAAATGTGTGATGTGTGTACAGCAGAGGGAAGTGTGTGACGTGTGTTCAGGAGAGGGAAGTGTGTGACGAGTGTACAGGAGAGGAAAATGTGTGATGTGTGTACAGGATAGGGATGTATGTGACGTGTGTACAGGAGACAGAAGTGTGTAATGTGTGTACAGCAGAGGGAAATGTGTTACGTGTGTACAGGAGAGGGAAGTGTGTAATGTGTGTACAGGAGAGGGAAATGTGTGACGTGTGTACAGGAGACAGAAGTGTGTGACGAGTGTACAGGAGAGGGATGTGTGTGACGTGTGTACAGGAGAGGGAAGTGTGTAATGTGTGTACAGGAGATGGAAATGTGTGACGTGTGTACAGGAGAGGGAAGTGTGTGACGTGTGTACAGGAGTGGGAAGTGTGTAATGTTTGTACAGGAGACGGAAGTGTGTAATGTGTGTACAGGAGTGGGAAATGTGTGACGTGTGTACAGGAGAGGGAAGTGTGTGACGTGTGTACAGGAGAGGGAAGTATGTGACGTGTGTACAGGAGACAGAAGAGTGTAATGTGTGTACAGGAGAGGGAAATGTGTGACGTGTGTACAGGAGACAGAAGTGTGTAATGTGTGTACAGGAGAGGGAAATGTGTGACGTGTGTACAGGAGACAGAAGTGTGTGACGAGTGTACAGGAGAGGGATGTGTGTGACGTGTGTACAGGAGAGGGAAGTGTGTAATGTGTGTACAGGAGAGGGAAATGTGTGAGTGTGTACAGGAGAGGGAAGTGTGTGACGTGTGTACAGGAGAGGGAAGTGTGTAACGTGTGTGTAGGAGACGGAAGTGTGTAATGTGTGTACAGGAGAGGGAAGTGTGTGATGTGTGTACAGGAGAGGGAAATGTGTGACGTGTGTACAGGAGAGGGAATTGTGCAACATGTGTACAGGAGAGGGAAGTGTGTGACATGTGTACAGGAGAGGGTAATGTGTGACGTGTGTACAGGAGGGGGAAGTATGTAATGTGTATACAGGAGATGTAAATGTGCGACGTGTGTACAAGAGGCAGAAGTATGTAATGTGTGTACAGGAGAGGGAAATGTGTGACGTGTGTACAGGAGAGGGAAATGTGTGACGTGTGTACAGGAGAGGGAAGTGTGTAATGTGTGTACAGGAGAGGGAAATGTGTGACGTGTGTACAGGAGGCAGAAGTGTGTAATGTGTGTACAGGAGAGGGAAATGTGTGATGTGTGTACAGCAGAGGGAAGTGTGTGACGTGTGTTCAGGAGAGGGAAGTGTGTGACGAGTGTACAGGAGAGGGAAGTGTGTGACGTGTGTACAGGAGAGGGAATTGTGTGAGCTGTGTACAGGAGAGGGAAGTGTGTAAGTGTGTACAGGAGATGTAAATGTGCGACGTGTGTACAAGAGGCAGAAGTATGTAATGTGTGTACAGGAGAGGGAAATGTGTGACGTGTGTACAGGAGAGGGAAATGTGTGACGTGTGTACAGGGGAGGGAAGTGTGTAATGTGTATACAGGAGAGGTAAATGTGTGACGTGTGTACAGGGGGCAGAAGTGTGTAATGTGTGTACAGGAGAGGGAAATGTGTGATGTGTGTACAGCAGAGGGAAGTGTGTGACGTGTGTTCAGGAGAGGGAAGTGTGTGACGAGTGTACAGGAGAGGGAAGTGTGTGACGTGTGTACAGGAGAGGGAATTGTGTGAGCTGTGTACAGGAGAGGGAAGTGTGTAAGTGTGTACAGGACAGTTAAATGTGTGACGTGTGTACAGGAGAGGGAAGAGTGTGATGTGTGTACAGGAGAGGGAAGTGTGTGACGTGTGTACAGCAGAGGGAAGTGTGTGACGAGTGTACAGGAGACGGAAATGTGTGACGAGTGTACAGGAGAGGGAAATGTGTGACGAGTGTACAGGAGAGGGAAGTGTGTTATGTGTGTACAGGAGAGGGAAATGTGCGACGTGTGTACAGGAGAGGGAAGTGTGTGACGTGTGTACAGGAGAGGGAAGTGTGTGACGTGTGTACATGAGAGGCAAGTGTGTGACGTGTGTACAGGAGAGGGAAGTGTGTGACGTGTGTACAGGAGAGGGAAGTGTGTGACGTGTGTACAGGAGAGGGAAGTGTGTAATGTGTGTACAGGAGACGTAAGTGTGTGATGTGTGTACAGGCGAGGGAAATGTGTGATGTGTGTACAGGAGAGGGAAGTGTGTGATGTGTGTACAGGAGAGGGAAATGTGTGACGTCTGTACCGGAGAGGGAAATGTGTGACGTGTGTACAGGAGAAGGAAATGTGTGACGTGTGTACAGGAACGGGAAGTGTGTGACGTGTGTACAGGAGAGGGAAGTATGTGACGTGTGTACAGCAGAGGGAAGTGTGTGACGTGTGTACAGGAGAGGGAAGTGTGTGATGTGTGTACAGGAGACAGAAGTGTGTAATGTGTGTACAGGATAGGGAAATGTGTGACGTGTGTACAGGAGAGGGTAGTGTGTGTCATGTGTACAGGAGGGGGAAGTGTGTAATGTGCATACAGGAGAGGGAAATGTGTGACGTGTGTACAGGAGAGGGAAATGTGTGACGTGTGTACAGGGGAGGGAAGTGTGTAATGTGTATACAGGAGAGGTAAATGTGTGACGTGTGTACAGGAGGCAGAAGTGTGTAATGTGTGTACAGGAGAGGGAAATGTGTGATGTGTGTACAGCAGAGGGAAGTGTGTGACGTGTGTTCAGGAGAGGGAAGTGTGTGACGAGTGTACAGGAGAGGAAAATGTGTGATGTGTGTACAGGATAGGGATGTATGTGACGTGTGTACAGGAGACAGAAGTGTGTAATGTGTGTACAGCAGAGGGAAATGTGTTACGTGTGTACAGGAGAGGGAAGTGTGTAATGTGTGTACAGGAGAGGGAAATGTGTGACGTGTGTACAGGAGACAGAAGTGTGTGACGAGTGTACAGGAGAGGGATGTGTGTGACGTGTGTACAGGAGAGGGAAGTGTGTAATGTGTGTACAGGAGATGGAAATGTGTGACGTGTGTACAGGAGAGGGAAGTGTGTGACGTGTGTACAGGAGTGGGAAGTGTGTAATGTTTGTACAGGAGACGGAAGTGTGTAATGTGTGTACAGGAGTGGGAAATGTGTGACGTGTGTACAGGAGAGGGAAGTGTGTGACGTGTGTACAGGAGAGGGAAGTATGTGACGTGTGTACAGGAGACAGAAGAGTGTAATGTGTGTACAGGAGAGGGAAATGTGTGACGTGTGTACAGGAGACAGAAGTGTGTAATGTGTGTACAGGAGAGGGAAATGTGTGACGTGTGTACAGGAGACAGAAGTGTGTGACGAGTGTACAGGAGAGGGATGTGTGTGACGTGTGTACAGGAGAGGGAAGTGTGTAATGTGTGTACAGGAGAGGGAAATGTGTGAGTGTGTACAGGAGAGGGAAGTGTGTGACGTGTGTACAGGAGAGGGAAGTGTGTAACGTGTGTGTAGGAGACGGAAGTGTGTAATGTGTGTACAGGAGAGGGAAGTGTGTGATGTGTGTACAGGAGAGGGAAATGTGTGACGTGTGTACAGGAGAGGGAATTGTGCAACATGTGTACAGGAGAGGGAAGTGTGTGACATGTGTACAGGAGAGGGTAATGTGTGACGTGTGTACAGGAGGGGGAAGTATGTAATGTGTATACAGGAGATGTAAATGTGCGACGTGTGTACAAGAGGCAGAAGTATGTAATGTGTGTACAGGAGAGGGAAATGTGTGACGTGTGTACAGGAGAGGGAAATGTGTGACGTGTGTACAGGAGAGGGAAGTGTGTAATGTGTGTACAGGAGAGGGAAATGTGTGACGTGTGTACAGGAGACAGAAGTGTGTGACGAGTGTACAGGAGAGGGATGTGTGTGACGTGTGTACAGGAGAGGGAAGTGTGTGACGTGTGTACAGGAGGGGGAAGTGTGTAATGCGTATACAGGAGAGGTAAATGTGTGATGTGTGTACAGGAGACAGAAGGGTGTAATGTGTGTACAGGAGGGGGAAATGTGTGACGTGTGTACAGGAGAGGGAAATGTGTGACATGTGTACAGGAGAGGGAAGTGTGTGACGTGTGTTCAGGAGAGGGAAATGTGTGATGTGTGTACAGGAGAGGGAAGTGTGTGATGTGTGTACAGGAGAGGGAAATGTGTGACGTGTGTACAGGAGAGGGAAATGTGTGACGTGTGTACAGGAGACAAAAGTGTGTAATGTGTGTACAGGAGAGGGAAATGTGTGACGTGTGTACAGGAGACAGAAGTGTGTAATGTGTGTACAGGAGAGGGAAATGTGTGACGTGTGTACAGGAGACAGAAGTGTGTGACGAGTGTGCAGGAGAGGGATGTGTGTGACGTGTGTACAGGAGAGGGAAGTGTGTAATGTGTGTACAGGAGAGGGAAATGTGTGACGTGTGTACAGGAGAGGGAAGTGTGTGACGTGTGTACAGGAGAGGGAAGTGTGTAACGTGTGTATAGGAGACAGAAGTGTGTAATGTGTGTACAGGAGAGGGAAGTGTGTGATGTGTGTACAGGAGAGGGAAATGTGTGACGTGTGTACAGGAGAGGGAATTGTGCAACATGTGTACAGGAGAGGGAATTGTGCAACATGTGTACAGGAGAGGGAAGTGTGTGACATGTGTACAGGAGAGGGTAATGTGTGACGTGTGTACAGGAGGGGGAAGTATGTAATGTGTATACAGGAGATGTAAATGTGTGACGTGTGTACAAGAGGCAGAAGTATGTAATGTGTGTCCAGGAGAGGGAAATGTGTGACGTGTGTACAGGAGAGGGAAATGTGTGACGTGTGTACAGGAGAGGGAAGTGTGTAATGTGTGTACAGGAGAGGGAAATGTGTGACGTGTGTACAGGAGACAGAAGAGTGTGACGAGTGTACAGGAGAGGGATGTCTGTGACGTGTGTACAGGAGAGGGAAGTGTGTGACGTGTGTACAGGAGGGGGAAGGGTGTAATGCGTATACAGGAGAGGTAAATGTGTGATGTGTGTACAGGAGACAGAAGGGTGTAATGTGTGTACAGGAGTGGGAAATGTGTGACGTGTGTACAGGAGAGGGAAATGTGTGACGTGTGTACAGGAGAGGGAAGTGTGTGACGTGTGTACAGGAGAGGGAAATGTGTGATGTGTGTACAGTAGAGGGAAGTGTGTGATGTGTGTACAGGAGAGGGAAATGTGTGACGTGTGTACAGGAGAGGGAAGTGTGTGACGTGTGTACAGGAGAGGGAAATGTGTGATGTGTGTACAGGAGAGGGAAGTGTGTGATGTGTGTACAGGAGAGGTAAATGTGTGACGTGTGTACAGGAGACAGAAGTGTGTAATGTGTGTACAGGAGAGGGAAGTGTGTGACGTGTGTACTGCAGAGGGAAGTGTGTGACGTGTGTATAGGAGAGGGAAGTGTGTGGCGAGTGTACAGGAGAGGGAAATGTGTGATGTGTGTACAGCAGAGGGAAGTGTGTGACGTGTGTTCAGGAGAGGGAAGTGTGTGACGAGTGTACAGGAGAGGGAATTGTGCAACATGTGTACAGGAGAGGGAAGTGTGTGACATGTGTACAGGAGAGGGTAATGTGTGACGTGTGTACAGGAGGGGGAAGTATGTAATGTGTATACAGGAGATGTAAATGTGTGACGTGTGTACAAGAGGCAGAAGTATGTAATGTGTGTCCAGGAGAGGGAAATGTGTGACGTGTGTACAGGAGAGGGAAATGTGTGACGTGTGTACAGGAGAGGGAAGTGTGTAATGTGTGTACAGGAGAGGGAAATGTGTGACGTGTGTACAGGAGACAGAAGAGTGTGACGAGTGTACAGGAGAGGGATGTCTGTGACGTGTGTACAGGAGAGGGAAGTGTGTGACGTGTGTACAGGAGGGGGAAGTGTGTAATGCGTATACAGGAGAGGTAAATGTGTGATGTGTGTACAGGAGACAGAAGGGTGTAATGTGTGTACAGGAGTGGGAAATGTGTGACGTGTGTACAGGAGAGGGAAATGTGTGACGTGTGTACAGGAGAGGGAAGTGTGTGACGTGTGTACAGGAGAGGGAAATATGTGAGGAGTGTACAGGAGAGGGAAGTGTGTGACGAGTGTACAGGAGAGGGAAATGTGTGACGAGTGTACCGGAGAGGGAAGTGTGTGACGTGTGTACAGGAGAGGGAAGTGTGTGACGTGTGTACAGGAGACAGAAGTGTGTAATGTGTGTACAGGAGAGGGAAATGTGTGATGTGTGTACAGCAGAGGGAAGTGTGTGACGTGTGTTCAGGAGAGGGAAGTGTGTGACGAGTGTACAGGAGAGGGAATTGTGCAACATGTGTACAGGAGAGGGAAGTGTGTGACATGTGTACAGGAGAGGGTAATGTGTGACGTGTGTACAGGAGGGGGAAGTATGTAATGTGTATACAGGAGATGTAAATGTGTGACGTGTGTACAAGAGGCAGAAGTATGTAATGTGTGTCCAGGAGAGGGAAATGTGTGACGTGTGTACAGGAGAGGGAAATGTGTGACGTGTGTACAGGAGAGGGAAGTGTGTAATGTGTGTACAGGAGAGGGAAATGTGTGACGTGTGTACAGGAGACAGAAGAGTGTGACGAGTGTACAGGAGAGGGATGTCTGTGACGTGTGTACAGGAGAGGGAAGTGTGTGACGTGTGTACAGGAGGGGGAAGTGTGTAATGCGTATACAGGAGAGGTAAATGTGTGATGTGTGTACAGGAGACAGAAGGGTGTAATGTGTGTACAGGAGTGGGAAATGTGTGACGTGTGTACAGGAGAGGGAAATGTGTGACGTGTGTACAGGAGAGGGAAGTGTGTGACGTGTGTACAGGAGAGGGAAATATGTGAGGAGTGTACAGGAGAGGGAAGTGTGTGACGAGTGTACAGGAGAGGGAAATGTGTGACGAGTGTACCGGAGAGGGAAGTGTGTGACGTGTGTACAGGAGAGGGAAGTGTGTGACGTGTGTACAGGAGACAGAAGTGTGTAATGTGTGTACAGGAGAGGGAAGAGTGTGACGTGTGTACAGCAGAGGGAAGTGTGTGACGTGTGTATAGGAGAGGGAAGTGTGTGACGAGTGTACAGGAGAGGGAAATGTGTGACGAGTGTACAGGAGAGGGAAGTGTGTGACGTGTGTACAGGAGAGGGAAATGTGCGACGTGTGTACAGGAGAGGGAAGTGTGCGACGTGTGTACAGGAGAGGGAAGTGTGTGACGTGTGTACATGAGAGGCAAGTGTGTGACGTGTCTACAGGAGAGGGAAGTGTGTGACGTGTCTACAGGAGAGGGAAGTGTGTGACGTGTCTACAGGAGAGGGAAGTGTGTAATGTGTGTACAGGAGACGTAAGTGTGTGATGTGTGTACAGGAGAGGGAAGTGTGTGATGTGTGTACAGGAGAGGGAAGTGTGTGACGTCTGTACCGGAGAGGGAAATGTGTGACGTCTGTACCGGAGAGGGAAATGTGTGACGTGTGTACAGGAGAGGGTAATGTGTGATGTGTGTACAGGAGAGGGAAGTGTGTGATGTGTGTACAGGAGAGGGAAATGTGTGACGTGTGTACAGGAGACAGAAGTGTGTAATGTGTGTACAGGAGAGGGAAGTGTGTGACGTGTGTACAGGAAAGGGAAGTGTGTGATGTGTGTACAGGAGAAGGAAATGTGTGAAGTGTGTACAGGAGCGGGAAATGTGTGACATGTGTACATGAGAGGGTAATGTGTGACGTGTGCACAGGAGGGGGAAGTGTGTAATGTGTATACAGGAGAGGTAAATGTGTGACGTGTGTACAGGAGGCGGAAGTGTGTAATGTGTGTACAGGAGAGGGAAATGTGTGACGTGTGTACAGGAGAGGGAAGTGTGCGACGTGTGTACAGGAGAGGGAAATGTGTGACGTCTGTACCGGAGAGGGAAATGTGTGACGTGTGTACAGGAGAAGGAAATGTGTGACGTGTGTACAGGAGCGGGAAGTGTGTGACGTGTGTACAGGAGCGGGAAGTGTGGGACGTGTGTACAGGAGAGGGTAATGTGTGACGTGTGCACAGGAGGGGGAAGTGTGTAATGTGTATACAGGAGAGGTAAATGTGTGACGTGTGTACAGGAGGCGGAAGTGTGTAATGTGTGTACAGGAGAGGGAGGTGTGTGACGTGTGTACAGGAGAGGGAAGTGTGTGACGAGTGTACAGGAGAGGGAAGTGTGTGACGTGTGTACAGGAGAGGGAAATGTGTGACGTGTGTACAGGAGAGGGAATTGTGTGACGAGTGTACAGGAGAGGGAAGTGTGTGACGTTTGTACAGGAGAGGGAAGTGTGTGACGTGTGTACAGGAGACAGAAGTCTGTGACGAGTGTACAGGAGAGGGATGTGTGTGACGTGTGTACAGGAGAGGGAAATGTGTGACGTGTGTACAGGCGAGGGAAATGTGTGACGTGTGTACAGGAGAGGGAAGTGTGTGACGTGTGTACAGGAGAGGGAAGTGTGTAATGGGTGTACAGGAGAGGGAAGTGAGTGACTAGTGTACAGGAGAGGGAAGTGTGTAATGTGTGTACAGGAGACGGAAGTGTGTAATGTGTGTACAGGAGAGGGAAATGTGTGACGTGTGTACAGGGGAGGGAAGTGTGTAATGTGTATACAGGAGAGGTAAATGTGTGACGTGTGTACAGGAGGCAGAAGTGTGTAATGTGTGTACAGGAGAGGGAAATGTGTGATGTGTGTACAGCAGAGGGAAGTGTGTGACGTGTGTTCAGGAGAGGGAAGTGTGTGACGAGTGTACAGGAGAGGAAAATGTGTGATGTGTGTACAGGATAGGGATGTATGTGACGTGTGTACAGGAGACAGAAGTGTGTAATGTGTGTACAGCAGAGGGAAATGTGTTACGTGTGTACAGGAGAGGGAAGTGTGTAATGTGTGTACAGGAGAGGGAAATGTGTGACGTGTGTACAGGAGACAGAAGTGTGTGACGAGTGTACAGGAGAGGGATGTGTGTGACGTGTGTACAGGAGAGGGAAGTGTGTAATGTGTGTACAGGAGATGGAAATGTGTGACGTGTGTACAGGAGAGGGAAGTGTGTGACGTGTGTACAGGAGTGGGAAGTGTGTAATGTTTGTACAGGAGACGGAAGTGTGTAATGTGTGTACAGGAGTGGGAAATGTGTGACGTGTGTACAGGAGAGGGAAGTGTGTGACGTGTGTACAGGAGAGGGAAGTATGTGACGTGTGTACAGGAGACAGAAGAGTGTAATGTGTGTACAGGAGAGGGAAATGTGTGACGTGTGTACAGGAGACAGAAGTGTGTAATGTGTGTACAGGAGAGGGAAATGTGTGACGTGTGTACAGGAGACAGAAGTGTGTGACGAGTGTACAGGAGAGGGATGTGTGTGACGTGTGTACAGGAGAGGGAAGTGTGTAATGTGTGTACAGGAGAGGGAAATGTGTGAGTGTGTACAGGAGAGGGAAGTGTGTGACGTGTGTACAGGAGAGGGAAGTGTGTAACGTGTGTGTAGGAGACGGAAGTGTGTAATGTGTGTACAGGAGAGGGAAGTGTGTGATGTGTGTACAGGAGAGGGAAATGTGTGACGTGTGTACAGGAGAGGGAATTGTGCAACATGTGTACAGGAGAGGGAAGTGTGTGACATGTGTACAGGAGAGGGTAATGTGTGACGTGTGTACAGGAGGGGGAAGTATGTAATGTGTATACAGGAGATGTAAATGTGCGACGTGTGTACAAGAGGCAGAAGTATGTAATGTGTGTACAGGAGAGGGAAATGTGTGACGTGTGTACAGGAGAGGGAAATGTGTGACGTGTGTACAGGAGAGGGAAGTGTGTAATGTGTGTACAGGAGAGGGAAATGTGTGACGTGTGTACAGGAGACAGAAGTGTGTGACGAGTGTACAGGAGAGGGATGTGTGTGACGTGTGTACAGGAGAGGGAAGTGTGTGACGTGTGTACAGGAGGGGGAAGTGTGTAATGCGTATACAGGAGAGGTAAATGTGTGATGTGTGTACAGGAGACAGAAGGGTGTAATGTGTGTACAGGAGGGGGAAATGTGTGACGTGTGTACAGGAGAGGGAAATGTGTGACATGTGTACAGGAGAGGGAAGTGTGTGACGTGTGTTCAGGAGAGGGAAATGTGTGATGTGTGTACAGGAGAGGGAAGTGTGTGATGTGTGTACAGGAGAGGGAAATGTGTGACGTGTGTACAGGAGAGGGAAATGTGTGACGTGTGTTCAGGAGACAAAAGTGTGTAATGTGTGTACAGGAGAGGGAAATGTGTGACGTGTGTACAGGAGACAGAAGTGTGTAATGTGTGTACAGGAGAGGGAAATGTGTGACGTGTGTACAGGAGACAGAAGTGTGTGACGAGTGTGCAGGAGAGGGATGTGTGTGACGTGTGTACAGGAGAGGGAAGTGTGTAATGTGTGTACAGGAGAGGGAAATGTGTGACGTGTGTACAGGAGAGGGAAGTGTGTGACGTGTGTACAGGAGAGGGAAGTGTGTAACGTGTGTATAGGAGACAGAAGTGTGTAATGTGTGTACAGGAGAGGGAAGTGTGTGATGTGTGTACAGGAGAGGGAAATGTGTGACGTGTGTACAGGAGAGGGAATTGTGCAACATGTGTACAGGAGAGGGAAGTGTGTGACATGTGTACAGGAGAGGGTAATGTGTGACGTGTGTACAGGAGGGGGAAGTATGTAATGTGTATACAGGAGATGTAAATGTGTGACGTGTGTACAAGAGGCAGAAGTATGTAAAGTGTGTCCAGGAGAGGGAAATGTGTGACGTCTGTACAGGAGAGGGAAATGTGTGACGTGTGTACAGGAGAGGGAAGTGTGTAATGTGTGTACAGCAGAGGGAAATGTGTGACGTGTGTACAGGAGACAGAAGAGTGTGACGAGTGTACAGGAGAGGGATGTCTGTGACGTGTGTACAGGAGAGGGAAGTGTGTGACGTGTGTACAGGAGGGGGAAGTGTGTAATGCGTATACAGGAGAGGTAAATGTGTGATGTGTGTACAGGAGACAGAAGGGTGTAATGTGTGTACAGGAGTGGGAAATGTGTGACGTGTGTACAGGAGAGGGAAATGTGTGACGTGTGTACAGGAGAGGGAAGTGTGTGACGTGTGTACAGGAGAGGGAAATGTGTGATGTGTGTACAGTAGAGGGAAGTGTGTGATGTGTGTACAGGAGAGGGAAATGTGTGACGTGTGTACAGGAGAGGGAAGTGTGTGACGTGTGTACAGGAGAGGGAAATGTGTGATGTGTGTACAGGAGAGGGAAGTGTGTGATGTGTGTACAGGAGAGGTAAATGTGTGACGTGTGTACAGGAGACAGAAGTGTGTAATGTGTGTACAGGAGAGGGAAGTGTGTGACGTGTGTACTGCAGAGGGAAGTGTGTGACGTGTGTATAGGAGAGGGAAGTGTGTGGCGAGTGTACAGGAGAGGGAAATGTGTGATGTGTGTACAGCAGAGGGAAGTGTGTGACGTGTGTTCAGGAGAGGGAAGTGTGTGACGAGTGTACAGGAGAGGGAATTGTGCAACATGTGTACAGGAGAGGGAAGTGTGTGACATGTGTACAGGAGAGGGTAATGTGTGACGTGTGTACAGGAGGGGGAAGTATGTAATGTGTATACAGGAGATGTAAATGTGTGACGTGTGTACAAGAGGCAGAAGTATGTAATGTGTGTCCAGGAGAGGGAAATGTGTGACGTGTGTACAGGAGAGGGAAATGTGTGACGTGTGTACAGGAGAGGGAAGTGTGTAATGTGTGTACAGGAGAGGGAAATGTGTGACGTGTGTACAGGAGACAGAAGAGTGTGACGAGTGTACAGGAGAGGGATGTCTGTGACGTGTGTACAGGAGAGGGAAGTGTGTGACGTGTGTACAGGAGGGGGAAGTGTGTAATGCGTATACAGGAGAGGTAAATGTGTGATGTGTGTACAGGAGACAGAAGGGTGTAATGTGTGTACAGGAGTGGGAAATGTGTGACGTGTGTACAGGAGAGGGAAATGTGTGACGTGTGTACAGGAGAGGGAAGTGTGTGACGTGTGTACAGGAGAGGGAAATATGTGAGGAGTGTACAGGAGAGGGAAGTGTGTGACGAGTGTACAGGAGAGGGAAATGTGTGACGAGTGTACCGGAGAGGGAAGTGTGTGACGTGTGTACAGGAGAGGGAAGTGTGTGACGTGTGTACAGGAGACAGAAGTGTGTAATGTGTGTACAGGAGAGGGAAGAGTGTGACGTGTGTACAGCAGAGGGAAGTGTGTGACGTGTGTATAGGAGAGGGAAGTGTGTGACGAGTGTACAGGAGAGGGAAATGTGTGACGAGTGTACAGGAGAGGGAAGTGTGTGACGTGTGTACAGGAGAGGGAAATGTGCGACGTGTGTACAGGAGAGGGAAGTGTGCGACGTGTGTACAGGAGAGGGAAGTGTGTGACGTGTGTACATGAGAGGCAAGTGTGTGACGTGTCTACAGGAGAGGGAAGTGTGTGACGTGTCTACAGGAGAGGGAAGTGTGTGACGTGTCTACAGGAGAGGGAAGTGTGTAATGTGTGTACAGGAGACGTAAGTGTGTGATGTGTGTACAGGAGAGGGAAGTGTGTGATGTGTGTACAGGAGAGGAAAGTGTGTGACGTCTGTACCGGAGAGGGAAATGTGTGACGTCTGTACCGGAGAGGGAAATGTGTGACGTGTGTACAGCAGAGGGTAATGTGTGATGTGTGTACAGGAGAGGGAAGTGTGTGATGTGTGTACAGGAGAGGGAAATGTGTGACGTGTGTACAGGAGACAGAAGTGTGTAATGTGTGTACAGGAGAGGGAAGTGTGTGACGTGTGTACAGGAAAGGGAAGTGTGTGATGTGTGTACAGGAGAAGGAAATGTGTGAAGTGTGTACAGGAGCGGGAAATGTGTGACATGTGTACATGAGAGGGTAATGTGTGACGTGTGCACAGGAGGGGGAAGTGTGTAATGTGTATACAGGAGAGGTAAATGTGTGACGTGTGTACAGGAGGCGGAAGTGTGTAATGTGTGTACAGGAGAGGGAAATGTGTGACGTGTGTACAGGAGAGGGAAGTGTGCGACGTGTGTACAGGAGAGGGAAATGTGTGACGTCTGTACCGGAGAGGGAAATGTGTGACGTGTGTACAGGAGAAGGAAATGTGTGACGTGTGTACAGGAGCGGGAAGTGTGTGACGTGTGTACAGGAGCGGGAAGTGTGGGACGTGTGTACAGGAGAGGGTAATGTGTGACGTGTGCACAGGAGGGGGAAGTGTGTAATGTGTATACAGGAGAGGTAAATGTGTGACGTGTGTACAGGAGGCGGAAGTGTGTAATGTGTGTACAGGAGAGGGAGGTGTGTGACGTGTGTACAGGAGAGGGAAGTGTGTGACGAGTGTACAGGAGAGGGAAGTGTGTGACGTGTGTACAGGAGAGGGAAATGTGTGACGTGTGTACAGGAGAGGGAATTGTGTGACGAGTGTACAGGAGAGGGAAGTGTGTGACGTTTGTACAGGAGAGGGAAGTGTGTGACGTGTGTACAGGAGACAGAAGTCTGTGACGAGTGTACAGGAGAGGGATGTGTGTGACGTGTGTACAGGAGAGGGAAATGTGTGACGTGTGTACAGGCGAGGGAAATGTGTGACGTGTGTACAGGAGAGGGAAGTGTGTGACGTGTGTACAGGAGAGGGAAGTGTGTAATGGGTGTACAGGAGAGGGAAGTGAGTGACTAGTGTACAGGAGAGGGAAGTGTGTAATGTGTGTACAGGAGACGGAAGTGTGTAATGTGTGTACAGGAGAGGGAAATGTGTGCCGTGTGTACAGGAGAGGGAAGTGTGTGACGAGTGTACAGGAGAGGGAAGTGTGTGACGTGTGTACAGGAGAGGGAAATGTGTGACGTGTGTGCAGGAGAGGGAAATGTGTGATGTGTGTATAGGAGAGGGAAGTGTGTGATGTGTGTACAGGAGACAGAAGTGTGTAATGTGTGTACAGGATAGGGAAATGTGTGACGTGTGTACAGGAGAGGGTAGTGTGTGTCATGTGTACAGGAGGGGGAAGTGTGTAATGTGCATACAGGAGAGGGAAATGTGTGACGTGTGTACAGGAGAGGGAAATGTGTGACGTGTGTACAGGAGAGGGAAATGTGTGACAAGTGTACAGGAGAGGGAAATGTGTGATGAGTGTACAGGAGAGGGAAGTGTGTGACGAGTGTACAAGAGAGGGAAATGTGTGACGAGTGTACCGGAGAGGGAAGTGTGTGACGTGTGTACAGGAGAGGGAATTGTGTGACCTGTGTACAGGAGAGGGAAGTGTGTAAGTGTGTACAGGAGAGTTAAATGTGTGACGTGTGTACAGGAGAGGGAAGAGTGTGACGTGTGTACAGGAGAGGGAAGTATGTGACGTGTGTACAGCAGAGGGAAGTGTGTGACGAGTGTACAGGAGAGGGAAATGTGTGACGAGTGTACAGGAGAGGGAAATGTGTGACGAGTGTACAGGAGAGGGAAGTGTGTGATGTGTGTACAGGAGAGGGAAATGTGCGACGTGTGTACAGGAGAGGGAAGTGTGTGACGTGTGTACAGGAGAGGGAAGTGTGTGACGTGTGTACATGAGAAGCAAGTGTGTGACGTGTGTACAGGAGAGGGAAGTGTGTGACGTGTGTACAGGAGAGGGAAGTGTGTGACGTGTGTACAGGAGAGGGAAGTGTGTAATGTGTGTACAGGAGACGTAAGTGTGTGATGTGTGTACAGGCAAGGGAAATGTGTGATGTGTGTACAGGAGAGGGAAGTGTGTGATGTGTGTACAGGAGAGGGAAATGTGTGACGTCTGTACCGGAGAGGGAAATGTGTGACGTGTGTACAGGAGAAGGAAATGTGTGACGTGTGTACAGGAACGGGAAGTGTGTGACGTGTGTACAGGAGCGGGAAGTGTGTGACGTGTGTACAGGAGAGGGTAATGTGTGACGTGTGCACAGGAGGGGGAAGTGTGTAATGTGTATACAGGAGAGGTAAATGTGTGACGTGTGTACAGGAGGCGGAAGTGTGTAATGTGTGTACAGGAGAGGGAGGTGTGTGACGTGTGTACAGGAGAGGGAAGTGTGTGACGAGTGTACAGAAGAGGGAAGTGTGTGACGTGTGTACAGGAGAGGGAAGTGTGTGACGTGTGTACAGGAGAGGGAAGTGTGTGACGTGTGTACAGGAGAGGGAAGTGTGTAATGTGTGTACAGGAGACGTAAGTGTGTGATGTGTGTACAGGAGAGGGAAATGTGTGATGTGTGTACAGGAGAGGGAAGTGTGTGACAAGTGTACAGGAGAGGGAAATGTGTGACGTCTGTACAGGAGAGGGAAATGTGTGACGTGTGTACAGGAGAGGGTAAAGTGTGACGTGTGTACAGGAGAGGGAAGTGTGTGATGTGTGTACAGGAGAGGTAAATGTGTGACGTGTGTACAGGAGAGGGTAGTGTGTGTCATGTGTAGAGGAGGGGGAAGTGTGTAATGTGCATACAGGAGAAGGAAATGTGTGACGTGTGTACAGGAGCGGGAAGTGTGTGACGTGTGTACAGGAGCGGGAAGTGTGTGACGTGTGTACAGGAGAGGGAAGTGTGTGACGTGTGTACAGGAGAGGGAAGTGTGTAATGTGTGTACAGGAGACGTAAGTGTGTGATGTGTGTACAGGAGAGGGAAATGTGTGATGTGTGTACAGGAGAGGGAAGTGTGTGACAAGTGTACAGGAGAGGGAAATGTGTGACGTCTGTACAGGAGAGGGAAATGTGTGACGTCTGTACAGGAGAGGGAAATGTGTGAAGTGTGTACAGGAGAGGGTAATGTGTGACGTGTGTACAGGAGAGGGAAGTGTGTGACATGTGTACAGGAGAGGGAAGTGTGTAATGTGTGTACAGGAGAGGGAAGTGAGTGACTAGTGTACAGGAGAGGGAAGTGTGTAATGTGTGTACAGGAGACAGAAGTGTGTAATGTGTGTACAGGAGAGGGAAATGTGTGCCGTGTGTACAGGAGAGGGAAGTGTGTGACGAGTGTACAGGAGAGGGAAGTGTGTGACGTGTGTACAGGAGAGGGAAATGTGTGACGTGTGTGCAGGAGAGGGAAATGTGTGATGTGTGTATAGGAGAGGGAAGTGTGTGATGTGTGTACAGGAGACAGAAGTGTGTAATGTGTGTACAGGATAGGGAAATGTGTGACGTGTGTACAGGAGAGGGTAGTGTGTGTCATGTGTACAGGAGGGGGAAGTGTGTAATGTGCATACAGGAGGGGGAAATGTGTGACTTGTGTACAGGAGAGGGAAATGTGTGACGTGTGTACAGGAGAGGGAAATGTGTGACAAGTGTACAGGAGAGGGAAATGTGTGATGAGTGTACAGGAGAGGGAAGTGTGTGACGAGTGTACAGGAGAGGGAAATGTGTGACGAGTGTACCGGAGAGGGAAGTGTGTGACGTGTGTACAGGAGAGGGAATTGTGTGAGCTGTGTACAGGAGAGGGAAGTGTGTAAGTGTGTACAGGACAGTTAAATGTGTGACGTGTGTACAGGAGAGGGAAGAGTGTGATGTGTGTACAGGAGAGGGAAGTGTGTGACGTGTGTACAGCAGAGGGAAGTGTGTGACGAGTGTACAGGAGACGGAAATGTGTGACGAGTGTACAGGAGAGGGAAATGTGTGACGAGTGTACAGGAGAGGGAAGTGTGTTATGTGTGTACAGGAGAGGGAAATGTGCGACGTGTGTACAGGAGAGGGAAGTGTGTGACGTGTGTACAGGAGAGGGAAGTGTGTGACGTGTGTACATGAGAGGCAAGTGTGTGACGTGTGTACAGGAGAGGGAAGTGTGTGACGTGTGTACAGGAGAGGGAAGTGTGTGACGTGTGTACAGGAGAGGGAAGTGTGTAATGTGTGTACAGGAGACGTAAGTGTGTGATGTGTGTACAGGCGAGGGAAATGTGTGATGTGTGTACAGGAGAGGGAAGTGTGTGATGTGTGTACAGGAGAGGGAAATGTGTGACGTCTGTACCGGAGAGGGAAATGTGTGACGTGTGTACAGGAGAAGGAAATGTGTGACGTGTGTACAGGAACGGGAAGTGTGTGACGTGTGTACAGGAGAGGGAAGTATGTGACGTGTGTACAGCAGAGGGAAGTGTGTGACGTGTGTACAGGAGAGGGAAGTGTGTGATGTGTGTACAGGAGACAGAAGTGTGTAATGTGTGTACAGGATAGGGAAATGTGTGACGTGTGTACAGGAGAGGGTAGTGTGTGTCATGTGTACAGGAGGGGGAAGTGTGTAATGTGCATACAGGAGAGGGAAATGTGTGACGTGTGTACAGGAGAGGGAAATGTGTGACGTGTGTACAGGGGAGGGAAGTGTGTAATGTGTATACAGGAGAGGTAAATGTGTGACGTGTGTACAGGAGGCAGAAGTGTGTAATGTGTGTACAGGAGAGGGAAATGTGTGATGTGTGTACAGCAGAGGGAAGTGTGTGACGTGTGTTCAGGAGAGGGAAGTGTGTGACGAGTGTACAGGAGAGGAAAATGTGTGATGTGTGTACAGGATAGGGATGTATGTGACGTGTGTACAGGAGACAGAAGTGTGTAATGTGTGTACAGCAGAGGGAAATGTGTTACGTGTGTACAGGAGAGGGAAGTGTGTAATGTGTGTACAGGAGAGGGAAATGTGTGACGTGTGTACAGGAGACAGAAGTGTGTGACGAGTGTACAGGAGAGGGATGTGTGTGACGTGTGTACAGGAGAGGGAAGTGTGTAATGTGTGTACAGGAGATGGAAATGTGTGACGTGTGTACAGGAGAGGGAAGTGTGTGACGTGTGTACAGGAGTGGGAAGTGTGTAATGTTTGTACAGGAGACGGAAGTGTGTAATGTGTGTACAGGAGTGGGAAATGTGTGACGTGTGTACAGGAGAGGGAAGTGTGTGACGTGTGTACAGGAGAGGGAAGTATGTGACGTGTGTACAGGAGACAGAAGAGTGTAATGTGTGTACAGGAGAGGGAAATGTGTGACGTGTGTACAGGAGACAGAAGTGTGTAATGTGTGTACAGGAGAGGGAAATGTGTGACGTGTGTACAGGAGACAGAAGTGTGTGACGAGTGTACAGGAGAGGGAAATGTGTGAGTGTGTACAGGAGAGGGAAGTGTGTGACGTGTGTACAGGAGAGGGAAGTGTGTAACGTGTGTGTAGGAGACGGAAGTGTGTAATGTGTGTACAGGAGAGGGAAGTGTGTGATGTGTGTACAGGAGAGGGAAATGTGTGACGTGTGTACAGGAGAGGGAATTGTGCAACATGTGTACAGGAGAGGGAAGTGTGTGACATGTGTACAGGAGAGGGTAATGTGTGACGTGTGTACAGGAGGGGGAAGTATGTAATGTGTATACAGGAGATGTAAATGTGCGACGTGTGTACAAGAGGCAGAAGTATGTAATGTGTGTACAGGAGAGGGAAATGTGTGACGTGTGTACAGCAGAGGGAAATGTGTGACGTGTGTACAGGAGAGGGAAGTGTGTAATGTGTGTACAGGAGAGGGAAATGTGTGACGTGTGTACAGGAAGCAGAAGTGTGTAATGTGTGTACAGGAGAGGGAAATGTGTGATGTGTGTACAGCAGAGGGAAGTGTGTGACGTGTGTTCAGGAGAGGGAAGTGTGTGACGAGTGTACAGGAGAGGGAAGTGTGTGACGTGTGTACAGGAGAGGGAATTGTGTGAGCTGTGTACAGGAGAGGGAAGTGTGTAAGTGTGTACAGGAGATGTAAATGTGCGACGTGTGTACAAGAGGCAGAAGTATGTAATGTGTGTACAGGAGAGGGAAATGTGTGACGTGTGTACAGGAGAGGGAAATGTGTGACGTGTGTACAGGGGAGGGAAGTGTGTAATGTGTATACAGGAGAGGTAAATGTGTGACGTGTGTACAGGAGGCAGAAGTGTGTAATGTGTGTACAGGAGAGGGAAATGTGTGATGTGTGTACAGCAGAGGGAAGTGTGTGACGTGTGTTCAGGAGAGGGAAGTGTGTGACGAGTGTACAGGAGAGGGAAGTGTGTGACGTGTGTACAGGAGAGGGAATTGTGTGAGCTGTGTACAGGAGAGGGAAGTGTGTAAGTGTGTACAGGACAGTTAAATGTGTGACGTGTGTACAGGAGAGGGAAGAGTGTGATGTGTGTACAGGAGAGGGAAGTGTGTGACGTGTGTACAGCAGAGGGAAGTGTGTGACGAGTGTACAGGAGACGGAAATGTGTGACGAGTGTACAGGAGAGGGAAATGTGTGACGAGTGTACAGGAGAGGGAAGTGTGTTATGTGTGTACAGGAGAGGGAAATGTGCGACATGTGTACAGGAGAGGGAAGTGTGTGACGTGTGTACAGGAGAGGGAAGTGTGTGACGTGTGTACATGAGAGGCAAGTGTGTGACGTGTGTACAGGAGAGGGAAGTGTGTGACGTGTGTACAGGAGAGGGAAGTGTGTGACGTGTGTACAGGAGAGGGAAGTGTGTAATGTGTGTACAGGAGACGTAAGTGTGTGATGTGTGTACAGGCGAGGGAAATGTGTGATGTGTGTACAGGAGAGGGAAGTGTGTGATGTGTGTACAGGAGAGGGAAATGTGTGACGTCTGTACCGGAGAAGGAAATCTGTGACGTGTGTACAGGAGAGGGAAATGTGTGACGTGTGTACAGGAGAAGGAAATGTGTGACGTGTGTACAGGAACGGGAAGTGTGTGACGTGTGTACAGGAGAGGGAAGTATGTGACGTGTGTACAGCAGAGGGAAGTGTGTGACGTGTGTACAGGAGAGGGAAGTGTGTGATGTGTGTACAGGAGACAGAAGTGTGTAATGTGTGTACAGGATAGGGAAATGTGTGACGTGTGTACAGGAGAGGGTAGTGTGTGTCATGTGTACAGGAGGGGGAAGTGTGTAATGTGCATACAGGAGAGGGAAATGTGTGACGTGTGTACAGGAGAGGGAAATGTGTGACGTGTGTACAGGGGAGGGAAGTGTGTAATGTGTATACAGGAGAGGTAAATGTGTGACGTGTGTACAGGAGGCAGAAGTGTGTAATGTGTGTACAGGAGAGGGAAATGTGTGATGTGTGTACAGCAGAGGGAAGTGTGTGACGTGTGTTCAGGAGAGGGAAGTGTGTGACGAGTGTACAGGAGAGGAAAATGTGTGATGTGTGTACAGGATAGGGATGTATGTGACGTGTGTACAGGAGACAGAAGTGTGTAATGTGTGTACAGCAGAGGGAAATGTGTTACGTGTGTACAGGAGAGGGAAGTGTGTAATGTGTGTACAGGAGAGGGAAATGTGTGACGTGTGTACAGGAGACAGAAGTGTGTGACGAGTGTACAGGAGAGGGATGTGTGTGACGTGTGTACAGGAGAGGGAAGTGTGTAATGTGTGTACAGGAGATGGAAATGTGTGACGTGTGTACAGGAGAGGGAAGTGTGTGACGTGTGTACAGGAGTGGGAAGTGTGTAATGTTTGTACAGGAGACGGAAGTGTGTAATGTGTGTACAGGAGTGGGAAATGTGTGACGTGTGTACAGGAGAGGGAAGTGTGTGACGTGTGTACAGGAGAGGGAAGTATGTGACGTGTGTACAGGAGACAGAAGAGTGTAATGTGTGTACAGGAGAGGGAAATGTGTGACGTGTGTACAGGAGACAGAAGTGTGTAATGTGTGTACAGGAGAGGGAAATGTGTGACGTGTGTACAGGAGACAGAAGTGTGTGACGAGTGTACAGGAGAGGGATGTGTGTGACGTGTGTACAGGAGAGGGAAGTGTGTAATGTGTGTACAGGAGAGGGAAATGTGTGAGTGTGTACAGGAGAGGGAAGTGTGTGACGTGTGTACAGGAGAGGGAAGTGTGTAACGTGTGTGTAGGAGACGGAAGTGTGTAATGTGTGTACAGGAGAGGGAAGTGTGTGATGTGTGTACAGGAGAGGGAAATGTGTGACGTGTGTACAGGAGAGGGAATTGTGCAACATGTGTACAGGAGAGGGAAGTGTGTGACATGTGTACAGGAGAGGGTAATGTGTGACGTGTGTACAGGAGGGGGAAGTATGTAATGTGTATACAGGAGATGTAAATGTGCGACGTGTGTACAAGAGGCAGAAGTATGTAATGTGTGTACAGGAGAGGGAAATGTGTGACGTGTGTACAGGAGAGGGAAATGTGTGACGTGTGTACAGGAGAGGGAAGTGTGTAATGTGTGTACAGGAGAGGGAAATGTGTGACGTGTGTACAGGAGACAGAAGTGTGTGACGAATGTACAGGAGAGGGATGTGTGTGACGTGTGTACAGGAGAGGGAAGTGTGTGACGTGTGTACAGGAGGGGGAAGTGTGTAATGCGTATACAGGAGAGGTAAATGTGTGATGTGTGTACAGGAGACAGAAGGGTGTAATGTGTGTACAGGAGGGGGAAATGTGTGACGTGTGTACAGGAGAGGGAAATGTGTGACATGTGTACAGGAGAGGGAAGTGTGTGACGTGTGTTCAGGAGAGGGAAATGTGTGATGTGTGTACAGGAGAGGGAAGTGTGTGATGTGTGTACAGGAGAGGGAAATGTGTGACGTGTGTACAGGAGAGGGAAATGTGTGACGTGTGTACAGGAGACAAAAGTGTGTAATGTGTGTACAGGAGAGGGAAATGTGTGACGTGTGTACAGGAGACAGAAGTGTGTAATGTGTGTACAGGAGAGGGAAATGTGTGACGTGTGTACAGGAGACAGAAGTGTGTGACGAGTGTGCAGGAGAGGGATGTGTGTGACGTGTGTACAGGAGAGGGAAGTGTGTAATGTGTGTACAGGAGAGGGAAATGTGTGACGTGTGTACAGGAGAGGGAAGTGTGTGACGTGTGTACAGGAGAGGGAAGTGTGTAACGTGTGTATAGGAGACAGAAGTGTGTAATGTGTGTACAGGAGAGGGAAGTGTGTGATGTGTGTACAGGAGAGGGAAATGTGTGACGTGTGTACAGGAGAGGGAATTGTGCAACATGTGTACAGGAGAGGGAAGTGTGTGACATGTGTACAGGAGAGGGAAATGTGTGACGTGTGTACAGGAGGGGGAAGTATGTAATGTGTATACAGGAGATGTAAATGTGTGACGTGTGTACAAGAGGCAGAAGTATGTAATGTGTGTCCAGGAGAGGGAAATGTGTGACGTGTGTACAGGAGAGGGAAATGTGTGACGTGTGTACAGGAGAGGGAAGTGTGTAATGTGTGTACAGGAGAGGGAAATGTGTGACGTGTGTACAGGAGACAGAAGAGTGTGACGAGTGTACAGGAGAGGGATGTCTGTGACGTGTATACAGGAGAGGTAAATGTGTGACGTGTGTACAGGAGGCAGAAGTGTGTAATGTGTGTACAGGAGAGGGAAATGTGTGATGTGTGTACAGCAGAGGGAAGTGTGTGACGTGTGTTCAGGAGAGGGAAGTGTGTGACGAGTGTACAGGAGAGGAAAATGTGTGATGTGTGTACAGGATAGGGATGTATGTGACGTGTGTACAGGAGACAGAAGTGTGTAATGTGTGTACAGCAGAGGGAAATGTGTTACGTGTGTACAGGAGAGGGAAGTGTGTAATGTGTGTACAGGAGAGGGAAATGTGTGACGTGTGTACAGGAGACAGAAGTGTGTGACGAGTGTACAGGAGAGGGATGTGTGTGACGTGTGTACAGGAGAGGGAAGTGTGTAATGTGTGTACAGGAGATGGAAATGTGTGACGTGTGTACAGGAGAGGGAAGTGTGTGACGTGTGTACAGGAGTGGGAAGTGTGTAATGTTTGTACAGGAGACGGAAGTGTGTAATGTGTGTACAGGAGTGGGAAATGTGTGACGTGTGTACAGGAGAGGGAAGTGTGTGACGTGTGTACAGGAGAGGGAAGTATGTGACGTGTGTACAGGAGACAGAAGAGTGTAATGTGTGTACAGGAGAGGGAAATGTGTGACGTGTGTACAGGAGACAGAAGTGTGTAATGTGTGTACAGGAGAGGGAAATGTGTGACGTGTGTACAGGAGACAGAAGTGTGTGACGAGTGTACAGGAGAGGGATGTGTGTGACGTGTGTACAGGAGAGGGAAGTGTGTAATGTGTGTACAGGAGAGGGAAATGTGTGAGTGTGTACAGGAGAGGGAAGTGTGTGACGTGTGTACAGGAGAGGGAAGTGTGTAACGTGTGTGTAGGAGACGGAAGTGTGTAATGTGTGTACAGGAGAGGGAAGTGTGTGATGTGTGTACAGGAGAGGGAAATGTGTGACGTGTGTACAGGAGAGGGAATTGTGCAACATGTGTACAGGAGAGGGAAGTGTGTGACATGTGTACAGGAGAGGGTAATGTGTGACGTGTGTACAGGAGGGGGAAGTATGTAATGTGTATACAGGAGATGTAAATGTGCGACGTGTGTACAAGAGGCAGAAGTATGTAATGTGTGTACAGCAGAGGGAAATGTGTGACGTGTGTACAGGAGAGGGAAATGTGTGACGTGTGTACAGGAGAGGGAAGTGTGTAATGTGTGTACAGGAGAGGGAAATGTGTGACGTGTGTACAGGAGACAGAAGTGTGTGACGAGTGTACAGGAGAGGGATGTGTGTGACGTGTGTACAGGAGAGGGAAGTGTGTGACGTGTGTACAGGAGGGGGAAGTGTGTAATGCGTATACAGGAGAGGTAAATGTGTGATGTGTGTACAGGAGACAGAAGGGTGTAATGTGTGTACAGGAGGGGGAAATGTGTGACGTGTGTACAGGAGAGGGAAATGTGTGACATGTGTACAGGAGAGGGAAGTGTGTGACGTGTGTTCAGGAGAGGGAAATGTGTGATGTGTGTACAGGAGAGGGAAGTGTGTGATGTGTGTACAGGAGAGGGAAATGTGTGACGTGTGTACAGGAGAGGGAAATGTGTGACGTGTGTACAGGAGACAAAAGTGTGTAATGTGTGTACAGGAGAGGGAAATGTGTGACGTGTGTACAGGAGACAGAAGTGTGTAATGTGTGTACAGGAGAGGGAAATGTGTGACGTGTGTACAGGAGACAGAAGTGTGTGACGAGTGTGCAGGAGAGGGATGTGTGTGACGTGTGTACAGGAGAGGGAAGTGTGTAATGTGTGTACAGGAGAGGGAAATGTGTGACGTGTGTACAGGAGAGGGAAGTGTGTGACGTGTGTACAGGAGAGGGAAGTGTGTAACGTGTGTATAGGAGACAGAAGTGTGTAATGTGTGTACAGGAGAGGGAAGTGTGTGATGTGTGTACAGGAAAGGGAAATGTGTGACGTGTGTACAGGAGAGGGAATTGTGCAACATGTGTACAGGAGAGGGAAGTGTGTGACATGTGTACAGGAGAGGGAAATGTGTGACGTGTGTACAGGAGGGGGAAGTATGTAATGTGTATACAGGAGATGTAAATGTGTGACGTGTGTACAAGAGGCAGAAGTATGTAATGTGTGTCCAGGAGAGGGAAATGTGTGACGTGTGTACAGGAGAGGGAAATGTGTGACGTGTGTACAGGAGAGGGAAGTGTGTAATGTGTGTACAGGAGAGGGAAATGTGTGACGTGTGTACAGGAGACAGAAGAGTGTGACGAGTGTACAGGAGAGGGATGTCTGTGACGTGTGTACAGGAGAGGGAAGTGTGTGACGTGTGTACAGGAGGGGGAAGTGTGTAATGCGTATACAGGAGAGGTAAATGTGTGATGTGTGTACAGGAGACAGAAGGGTGTAATGTGTGTACAGGAGTGGGAAATGTGTGACGTGTGTACAGGAGAGGGAAATGTGTGACGTGTGTACAGGAGAGGGAAGTGTGTGACGTGTGTACAGGAGAGGGAAATGTGTGATGTGTGTACAGTAGAGGGAAGTGTGTGATGTGTGTACAGGAGAGGGAAATGTGTGACGTGTGTACAGGAGAGGGAAGTGTGTGACGTGTGTACAGGAGAGGGAAATGTGTGATGTGTGTACAGGAGAGGGAAGTGTGTGATGTGTGTACAGGAGAGGTAAATGTGTGACGTGTGTACAGGAGACAGAAGTGTGTAATGTGTGTACAGGAGAGGGAAGTGTGTGACGTGTGTACTGCAGAGGGAAGTGTGTGACGTGTGTATAGGAGAGGGAAGTGTGTGGCGAGTGTACAGGAGAGGGAAATGTGTGATGTGTGTACAGCAGAGGGAAGTGTGTGACGTGTGTTCAGGAGAGGGAAGTGTGTGACGAGTGTACAGGAGAGGGAATTGTGCAACATGTGTACAGGAGAGGGAAGTGTGTGACATGTGTACAGGAGAGGGTAATGTGTGACGTGTGTACAGGAGGGGGAAGTATGTAATGTGTATACAGGAGATGTAAATGTGTGACGTGTGTACAAGAGGCAGAAGTATGTAATGTGTGTCCAGGAGAGGGAAATGTGTGACGTGTGTACAGGAGAGGGAAATGTGTGACGTGTGTACAGGAGAGGGAAGTGTGTAATGTGTGTACAGGAGAGGGAAATGTGTGACGTGTGTACAGGAGACAGAAGAGTGTGACGAGTGTACAGGAGAGGGATGTCTGTGACGTGTGTACAGGAGAGGGAAGTGTGTGACGTGTGTACAGGAGGGGGAAGTGTGTAATGCGTATACAGGAGAGGTAAATGTGTGATCTGTGTACAGGAGACAGAAGGGTGTAATGTGTGTACAGGAGTGGGAAATGTGTGACGTGTGTACAGGAGAGGGAAATGTGTGACGTGTGTACAGGAGAGGGAAGTGTGTGACGTGTGTACAGGAGAGGGAAATGTGTGATGTGTGTACAGTAGAGGGAAGTGTGTGATGTGTGTACAGGAGAGGGAAATGTGTGACGTGTGTACAGGAGAGGGAAATGTGTGACGTGTGTACAGGAGAGGGTAATGTGTGATGTGTGTACAGGAGAGGGAAGTGTGTGATGTGTGTACAGGAGAGGTAAATGTGTGACGTGTGTACAGGAGACAGAAGTGTGTAATGTGTGTACAGGAGAGGGAAGTGTGTGACGTGTGTACTGCAGAGGGAAGTGTGTGACGTGTGTATAGGAGAGGGAAGTGTGTGGCGAGTGTACAGGAGAGGGAAATGTGTGATGTGTGTACAGCAGAGGGAAGTGTGTGACGTGTGTACAGGAGAGGGAAGTGTGTGACGTGTGTACATGAGAGGCAAGTGTGTGACGTGTGTACAGGAGAGGGAAGTGTGTGACGTGTGTACAGGAGAGGGAAGTGTGTGACGTGTGTACATGAGAGGCAAGTGTGTGACGTGTGTACAGGAGAGGGAAGTGTGTGACGTGTGTACAGGAGAGGGAAGTGTGTGACGTGTGTACAGGAGAGGGAAGTGTGTAATGTGTGTACAGGAGACGTAAGTGTGTGATGTGTGTACAGGCAAGGGAAATGTGTGATGTGTGTACAGGAGAGGGAAGTGTGTGATGTGTGTACAGGAGAGGGAAATGTGTGACTTCTGTACCGGAGAGGGAAATGTGTGACGTGTGTACAGGAGAAGGAAATGTGTGACGTGTGTACAGGAGCGGGAAGTGTGTGACGTGTGTACAGGAGCGGGAAGTGTGTGACGTGTGTACAGGAGAGGGTAATGTGTGACGTGTGCACAGGAGGGGGAAGTGTGTAATGTGTATACAGGAGAGGTAAATGTGTGACGTGTGTACAGGAGGCGGAAGTGTGTAATGTGTGTACAGGAGAGGGAGGTGTGTGACGTGTGTACAGGAGAGGGAAGTGTGTGACGAGTGTACAGAAGAGGGAAGTGTGTGACGTGTGTACAGGAGAGGGAAGTGTGTGACGTGTGTACAGGAGAGGGAAGTGTGTGACGTGTGTACAGGAGAGGGAAGTGTGTAATGTGTGTACAGGAGACGTAAGTGTGTGATGTGTGTACAGGAGAGGGAAATGTGTGATGTGTGTACAGGAGAGGGAAGTGTGTGACAAGTGTACAGGAGAGGGAAATGTGTGACGTCTGTACAGGAGAGGGAAATGTGTGACGTGTGTACAGGAGAGGGTAAAGTGTGACGTGTGTACAGGAGAGGGAAGTGTGTGATGTGTGTACAGGAGAGGTAAATGTGTGACGTGTGTACAGGAGAGGGTAGTGTGTGTCATGTGTAGAGGAGGGGGAAGTGTGTAATGTGCATACAGGAGAAGGAAATGTGTGACGTGTGTACAGGAGCGGGAAGTGTGTGACGTGTGTACAGGAGCGGGAAGTGTGTGACGTGTGTACAGGAGAGGGAAGTGTGTGACGTGTGTACAGGAGAGGGAAGTGTGTAATGTGTGTACAGGAGACGTAAGTGTGTGATGTGTGTACAGGAGAGGGAAATGTGTGATGTGTGTACAGGAGAGGGAAGTGTGTGACAAGTGTACAGGAGAGGGAAATGTGTGACGTCTGTACAGGAGAGGGAAATGTGTGAAGTGTGTACAGGAGAGGGTAATGTGTGACGTGTGTACAGGAGAGGGAAGTGTGTGACATGTGTACAGGAGAGGGAAGTGTGTAATGTGTGTACAGGAGAGGGAAGTGAGTGACTAGTGTACAGGAGAGGGAAGTGTGTAATGTGTGTACAGGAGACGGAAGTGTGTAATGTGTGTACAGGAGAGGGAAATGTGTGCCGTGTGTACAGGAGAGGGAAGTGTGTGACGAGTGTACAGGAGAGGGAAGTGTGTGACGTGTGTACAGGAGAGGGAAATGTGTGACGTGTGTGCAGGAGAGGGAAATGTGTGATGTGTGTATAGGAGAGGGAAGTGTGTGATGTGTGTACAGGAGACAGAAGTGTGTAATGTGTGTACAGGATAGGGAAATGTGTGACGTGTGTACAGGAGAGGGTAGTGTGTGTCATGTGTACAGGAGGGGGAAGTGTGTAATGTGCATACAGGAGGGGGAAATGTGTGACTTGTGTACAGGAGAGGGAAATGTGTGACGTGTGTACAGGAGAGGGAAATGTGTGACAAGTGTACAGGAGAGGGAAATGTGTGATGAGTGTACAGGAGAGGGAAGTGTGTGACGAGTGTACAGGAGAGGGAAATGTGTGACGAGTGTACCGGAGAGGGAAGTGTGTGACGTGTGTACAGGAGAGGGAATTGTGTGAGCTGTGAACAGGAGAGGGAAGTGTGTAAGTGTGTACAGGACAGTTAAATATGTGACGTGTGTACAGGAGAGGGAAGAGTGTGATGTGCGTACAGGAGAGGGAAGTGTGTGACGTGTGTACAGCAGAGGGAAGTGTGTGACGAGTGTACAGGAGACGGAAATGTGTGACGAGTGTACAGGAGAGGGAAATGTGTGACGAGTGTACAGGAGAGGGAAGTGTGTTATGTGTGTACAGGAGAGGGAAATGTGCGACGTGTGTACAGGAGAGGGAAGTGTGTGTCGTGTGTACAGGAGAGGGAAGTGTGTGACGTGTGTACATGAGAGGCAAGTGTGTGACGTGTGTACAGGAGAGGGAAGTGTGTGACGTGTGTACAGGAGAGGGAAGTGTGTGACGTGTGTACAGGAGAGGGAAGTGTGTAATGTGTGTACAGGAGACGTAAGTGTGTGATGTGTGTACAGGCGAGGGAAATGTGTGATGTGTGTACAGGAGAGGGAAGTGTGTGATGTGTGTACAGGAGAGGGAAATGTGTGACGTCTGTACCGGAGAGGGAAATGTGTGACGTGTGTACAGGAGAAGGAAATGTGTGACGTGTGTACAGGAACGGGAAGTGTGTGACGTGTGTACAGGAGAGGGAAGTATGTGACGTGTGTACAGCAGAGGGAAGTGTGTGACGTGTGTACAGGAGAGGGAAGTGTGTGATGTGTGTACAGGAGACAGAAGTGTGTAATGTGTGTACAGGATAGGGAAATGTGTGACGTGTGTACAGGAGAGGGTAGTGTCTGTCATGTGTACAGGAGGGGGAAGTGTGTAATGTGCATACAGGAGAGGGAAATGTGTGACGTGTGTACAGGAGAGGGAAATGTGTGACGTGTGTACAGGGGAGGGAAGTGTGTAATGTGTATACAGGAGAGGTAAATGTGTGACGTGTGTACAGGAGGCAGAAGTGTGTAATGTGTGTACAGGAGAGGGAAATGTGTGATGTGTGTACAGCAGAGGGAAGTGTGTGACGTGTGTTCAGGAGAGGGAAGTGTGTGACGAGTGTACAGGAGAGGAAAATGTGTGATGTGTGTACAGGATAGGGATGTATGTGACGTGTGTACAGGAGACAGAAGTGTGTAATGTGTGTACAGCAGAGGGAAATGTGTTACGTGTGTACAGGAGAGGGAAGTGTGTAATGTGTGTACAGGAGAGGGAAATGTGTGACGTGTGTACAGGAGACAGAAGTGTGTGACGAGTGTACAGGAGAGGGATGTGTGTGACGTGTGTACAGGAGAGGGAAGTGTGTAATGTGTGTACAGGAGATGGAAATGTGTGACGTGTGTACAGGAGAGGGAAGTGTGTGACGTGTGTACAGGAGTGGGAAGTGTGTAATATTTGTACAGGAGACGGAAGTGTGTAATGTGTGTACAGGAGTGGGAAATGCGTGACGTGTGTACAGGAGAGGGAAGTGTGTGACGTGTGTACAGGAGAGGGAAGTATGTGACGTGTGTACAGGAGACAGAAGAGTGTAATGTGTGTACAGGAGAGGGAAATGTGTGACGTGTGTACAGGAGACAGAAGTGTGTAATGTGTGTACAGGAGAGGGAAATGTGTGACGTGTGTACAGGAGACAGAAGTGTGTGACGAGTGTACAGGAGAGGGATGTGTGTGACGTGTGTACAGGAGAGGGAAGTGTGTAATGTGTGTACAGGAGAGGGAAATGTGTGAGTGTGTACAGGAGAGGGAAGTGTGTGACGTGTGTACAGGAGAGGGAAGTGTGTAACGTGTGTGTAGGAGACGGAAGTGTGTAATGTGTGTACAGGAGAGGGAAGTGTGTGATGTGTGTACAGGAGAGGGAAATGTGTGACGTGTGTACAGGAGAGGGAATTGTGCAACATGTGTACAGGAGAGGGAAGTGTGTGACATGTGTACAGGAGAGGGTAATGTGTGACGTGTGTACAGGAGGGGGAAGTATGTAATGTGTATACAGGAGATGTAAATGTGCGACGTGTGTACAAGAGGCAGAAGTATGTAATGTGTGTACAGGAGAGGGAAATGTGTGACGTGTGTACAGGAGAGGGAAATGTGTGACGTGTGTACAGGAGAGGGAAGTGTGTAATGTGTGTACAGGAGAGGGAAATGTGTGACGTGTGTACAGGAGACAGAAGTGTGTGACGAGTGTACAGGAGAGGGATGTGTGTGACGTGTGTACAGGAGAGGGAAGTGTGTGACGTGTGTACAGGAGGGGGAAGTGTGTAATGCGTATACAGGAGAGGTAAATGTGTGATGTGTGTACAGGAGACAGAAGGGTGTAATGTGTGTACAGGAGGGGGAAATGTGTGACGTGTGTACAGGAGAGGGAAATGTGTGACATGTGTACAGGAGAGGGAAGTGTGTGACGTGTGTTCAGGAGAGGGAAATGTGTGATGTGTGTACAGGAGAGGGAAGTGTGTGATGTGTGTACAGGAGAGGGAAATGTGTGACGTGTGTACAGGAGAGGGAAATGTGTGACGTGTGTACAGGAGACAAAAGTGTGTAATGTGTGTACAGGAGAGGGAAATGTGTGACGTGTGTACAGGAGACAGAAGTGTGTAATGTGTGTACAGGAGAGGGAAATGTGTGACGTGTGTACAGGAGACAGAAGTGTGTGACGAGTGTGCAGGAGAGGGATGTGTGTGACGTGTGTACAGGAGAGGGAAGTGTGTAATGTGTGTACAGGAGAGGGAAATGTGTGACGTGTGTACAGGAGAGGGAAGTGTGTGACGTGTGTACAGGAGAGGGAAGTGTGTAACGTGTGTATAGGAGACAGAAGTGTGTAATGTGTGTACAGGAGAGGGAAGTGTGTGATGTGTGTACAGGAGAGGGAAATGTGTGACGTGTGTACAGGAGAGGGAATTGTGCAACATGTGTACAGGAGAGGGAAGTGTGTGACATGTGTACAGGAGAGGGTAATGTGTGACGTGTGTACAGGAGGGGGAAGTATGTAATGTGTATACAGGAGATGTAAATGTGTGATGTGTGTACAAGAGGCAGAAGTATGTAATGTGTGTCCAGGAGAGGGAAATGTGTGACGTGTGTACAGGAGAGGGAAATGTGTGACGTGTGTACAGGAGAGGGAAGTGTGTAATGTGTGTACAGGAGAGGGAAATGTGTGACGTGTGTACAGGAGACAGAAGAGTGTGACGAGTGTACAGGAGAGGGATGTCTGTGACGTGTGTACAGGAGAGGGAAGTGTGTGACGTGTGTACAGGAGGGGGAAGTGTGTAATGCGTATACAGGAGAGGTAAATGTGTGATGTGTGTACAGGAGACAGAAGGGTGTAATGTGTGTACAGGAGTGGGAAATGTGTGACGTGTGTACAGGAGAGGGAAATGTGTGACGTGTGTACAGGAGAGGGAAGTGTGTGACGTGTGTACAGGAGAGGGAAATGTGTGATGTGTGTACAGTAGAGGGAAGTGTGTGATGTGTGTACAGGAGAGGGAAATGTGTGACGTGTGTACAGGAGAGGGAAATGTGTGACGTGTGTACAGGAGAGGGTAATGTGTGATGTGTGTACAGGAGAGGGAAGTGTGTGATGTGTGTACAGGAGAGGTAAATGTGTGACGTGTGTACAGGAGACAGAAGTGTGTAATGTGTGTACAGGAGAGGGAAGTGTGTGACGTGTGTACTGCAGAGGGAAGTGTGTGACGTGTGTATAGGAGAGGGAAGTGTGTGGCGAGTGTACAGGAGAGGGAAATGTGTGATGTGTGTACAGCAGAGGGAAGTGTGTGACGTGTGTTCAGGAGAGGGAAGTGTGTGACGAGTGTACAGGAGAGGAAAATGTGTGATGTGTGTACAGGAGAGGGAAGTATGTGACGTGTGTACAGGAGACAGAAGTGTGTAATGTGTGTACAGGAGAGGGAAATGTGTGACGTGTGTACAGGAGACAGAAGTGTGTAATGTGTGTACAGGAGAGGGAAATGTGTGACGTGTGTACAGGAGACAGAAGTGTGTGACGAGTGTACAGGAGAGGGATGTGTGTGACGTGTCTACAGGAGAGGGAAGTGTGTAATGTGTGTACAGGAGAGGGAAATGTGTGACGTGTGTACAGGAGAGGGAAGTGTGTGACGTGTGTACAGGAGAGGGAAGTGTGTGACGTGTGTACAGGAGAGGGAAGTGTGTAATGTGTGTACAGGAGACGTAAGTGTGTGATGTGTGTACAGGAGAGGGAAATGTGTGATGTGTGTACAGGAGAGGGAAGTGTGTGACAAGTGTACAGGAGAGGGAAATGTGTGACGTCTGTACAGGAGAGGGAAATGTGTGACGTGTGTACAGGAGAGGGTAAAGTGTGACGTGTGTACAGGAGAGGGAAGTGTGTGATGTGTGTACAGGAGAGGTAAATGTGTGACGTGTGTACAGGAGAGGGTAGTGTGTGTCATGTGTACAGGAGGGGGAAGTGTGTAATGTGAATACAGGAGAAGGAAATGTGTGACGTGTGTACAGGAGCGGGAAGTGTGTGACGTGTGTACAGGAGCGGGAAGTGTGTGACGTGTGTACAGGAGAGGGAAGTGTGTGACGTGTGTACAGGAGAGGGAAGTGTGTAATGTGTGTACAGGAGACGTAAGTGTGTGATGTGTGTACAGGAGAGGGAAATGTGTGATGTGTGTACAGGAGAGGGAAGTGTGTGACAAGTGTACAGGAGAGGGAAATGTGTGACGTCTGTACAGGAGAGGGAAATGTGTGAAGTGTGTACAGGAGAGGGTAATGTGTGACGTGTGTACAGGAGAGTGAAGTGTGTGACATGTGTACAGGAGAGGGAAATGTGTGACGTGTGTACAGGAGAGGGAATTGTGCAACATGTGTACAGGAGAGGGAAGTGTGTGACATGTGTACAGGAGAGGGTAATGTGTGACGTGTGTACAGGAGGGGGAAGTATGTAATGTGTATACAGGAGATGTAAATGTGTGACGTGTGTACAAGAGGCAGAAGTATGTAATGTGTGTCCAGGAGAGGGAAATGTGTGACGTGTGTACAGGAGAGGGAAATGTGTGACGTGTGTACAGGAGAGGGAAGTGTGTAATGTGTGTACAGGAGAGGGAAATGTGTGACGTGTGTACAGGAGACAGAAGAGTGTGACGAGTGTACAGGAGAGGGATGTCTGTGACGTGTGTACAGGAGAGGGAAGTGTGTGACGTGTGTACAGGAGGGGGAAGTGTGTAATGCGTATACAGGAGAGGTAAATGTGTGATGTGTGTACAGGAGACAGAAGGGTGTAATGTGTGTACAGGAGTGGGAAATGTGTGACGTGTGTACAGGAGAGGGAAATGTGTGACGTGTGTACAGGAGAGGGAAGTGTGTGACGTGTGTACAGGAGAGGGAAATGTGTGATGTGTGTACAGTAGAGGGAAGTGTGTGATGTGTGTACAGGAGAGGGAAATGTGTGACGTGTGTACAGGAGAGGGAAATGTGTGACGTGTGTACAGGAGAGGGTAATGTGTGATGTGTGTACAGGAGAGGGAAGTGTGTGATGTGTGTACAGGAGAGGTAAATGTGTGACGTGTGTACAGGAGACAGAAGTGTGTAATGTGTGTACAGGAGAGGGAAGTGTGTGACGTGTGTACTGCAGAGGGAAGTGTGTGACGTGTGTATAGGAGAGGGAAGTGTGTGGCGAGTGTACAGGAGAGGGAAATGTGTGATGTGTGTACAGCAGAGGGAAGTGTGTGACGTGTGTTCAGGAGAGGGAAGTGTGTGACGAGTGTACAGGAGAGGAAAATGTGTGATGTGAGTACAGGAGAGGGAAGTATGTGACGTGTGTACAGGAGACAGAAGTGTGTAATGTGTGTACAGGAGAGGGAAATGTGTGACGTGTGTACAGGAGACAGAAGTGTGTAATGTGTGTACAGGAGAGGGAAATGTGTGACGTGTGTACAGGAGACAGAAGTGTGTGACGAGTGTACAGGAGAGGGATGTGTGTGACGTGTCTACAGGAGAGGGAAGTGTGTAATGTGTGTACAGGAGAGGGAAATGTGTGACGTGTGTACAGGAGAGGGAAGTGTGTGACGTGTGTACAGGAGAGGGAAGTGTGTGACGTGTGTACAGGAGAGGGAAGTGTGTAATGTGTGTACAGGAGACGTAAGTGTGTGATGTGTGTACAGGAGAGGGAAATGTGTGATGTGTGTACAGGAGAGGGAAGTGTGTGACAAGTGTACAGGAGAGGGAAATGTGTGACGTCTGTACAGGAGAGGGAAATGTGTGATGTGTGTACAGGAGAGGGTAAAGTGTGACGTGTGTACAGGAGAGGGAAGTGTGTGATGTGTGTACAGGAGAGGTAAATGTGTGACGTGTGTACAGGAGAGGGTAGTGTGTGTCATGTGTACAGGAGGGGGAAGTGTGTAATGTGCATACAGGAGAAGGAAATGTGTGACGTGTGTACAGGAGAGGGAAATGTGTGATGTGTGTACAGGAGAGGGTAATGTGTGACGTGTGTACAGGAGAGGGAAGTGTGTGACATGTGTACAGGAGAGGGAAGTGTGTAATGTGTGTACAGGAGAGGGAAGTGAGTGACTAGTGTACAGGAGAGGGAAGTGTGTAATGTGTGTACAGGAGACGGAAGTGTGTAATGTGTGTACAGGAGAGGGAAATGTGTGCCGTGTGTACAGGAGAGGGAAGTGTGTGACGAGTGTGCAGGAGAGGGATGTGTGTGACGTGTGTACAGGAGAGGGAAGTGTGTAATGTGTGTACAGGAGAGGGAAATGTGTGACGTGTGTACAGGAGAGGGAAGTGTGTGACGTGTGTACAGGAGAGGGAAGTGTGTAACGTGTGTATAGGAGACAGAAGTGTGTAATGTGTGTACAGGAGAGGGAAGTGTGTGATGTGTGTACAGGAGAGGGAAATGTGTGACGTGTGTACAGGAGAGGGAATTGTGCAACATGTGTACAGGAGAGGGAAGTGTGTGACATGTGTACAGGAGAGGGAAATGTGTGACGTGTGTACAGGAGGGGGAAGTATGTAATGTGTATACAGGAGATGTAAATGTGTGACGTGTGTACAAGAGGCAGAAGTATGTAATGTGTGTCCAGGAGAGGGAAATGTGTGACGTGTGTACAGGAGAGGGAAATGTGTGACGTGTGTACAGGAGAGGGAAGTGTGTAATGTGTGTACAGGAGAGGGAAATGTGTGACGTGTGTACAGGAGAGGGAAGTGTGTGACGAGTGTGCAGGAGAGGGATGTGTGTGACGTGTGTACAGGAGAGGGAAGTGTGTAATGTGTGTACAGGAGAGGGAAATGTGTGACGTGTGTACAGGAGAGGGAAGTGTGTGACGTGTGTACAGGAGAGGGAAGTGTGTAACGTGTGTATAGGAGACAGAAGTGTGTAATGTGTGTACAGGAGAGGGAAGTGTGTGATGTGTGTACAGGAGAGGGAAATGTGTGACGTGTGTACAGGAGAGGGAATTGTGCAACATGTGTACAGGAGAGGGAAGTGTGTGACATGTGTACAGGAGAGGGAAATGTGTGACGTGTGTACAGGAGGGGGAAGTATGTAATGTGTATACAGGAGATGTAAATGTGTGACGTGTGTACAAGAGGCAGAAGTATGTAATGTGTGTCCAGGAGAGGGAAATGTGTGACGTGTGTACAGGAGAGGGAAATGTGTGACGTGTGTACAGGAGAGGGAAGTGTGTAATGTGTGTACAGGAGAGGGAAATGTGTGACGTGTGTACAGGAGACAGAAGAGTGTGACGAGTGTACAGGAGAGGGATGTCTGTGACGTGTGTACAGGAGAGGGAAGTGTGTGACGTGTGTACAGGAGGGGGAAGTGTGTAATGCGTATACAGGAGAGGTAAATGTGTGATGTGTGTACAGGAGACAGAAGGGTGTAATGTGTGTACAGGAGTGGGAAATGTGTGACGTGTGTACAGGAGAGGGAAATGTGTGACGTGTGTACAGGAGAGGGAAGTGTGTGACGTGTGTACAGGAGAGGGAAATGTGTGATGTGTGTACAGTAGAGGGAAGTGTGTGATGTGTGTACAGGAGAGGGAAATGTGTGACGTGTGTACAGGAGAGGGAAGTGTGTGACGTGTGTACAGGAGAGGGAAATGTGTGATGTGTGTACAGGAGAGGGAAGTGTGTGATGTGTGTACAGGAGAGGTAAATGTGTGACGTGTGTACAGGAGACAGAAGTGTGTAATGTGTGTACAGGAGAGGGAAGTGTGTGACGTGTGTACTGCAGAGGGAAGTGTGTGACGTGTGTATAGGAGAGGGAAGTGTGTGGCGAGTGTACAGGAGAGGGAAATGTGTGATGTGTGTACAGCAGAGGGAAGTGTGTGACGTGTGTTCAGGAGAGGGAAGTGTGTGACGAGTGTACAGGAGAGGGAATTGTGCAACATGTGTACAGGAGAGGGAAGTGTGTGACATGTGTACAGGAGAGGGTAATGTGTGACGTGTGTACAGGAGGGGGAAGTATGTAATGTGTATACAGGAGATGTAAATGTGTGACGTGTGTACAAGAGGCAGAAGTATGTAATGTGTGTCCAGGAGAGGGAAATGTGTGACGTGTGTACAGGAGAGGGAAATGTGTGACGTGTGTACAGGAGAGGGAAGTGTGTAATGTGTGTACAGGAGAGGGAAATGTGTGACGTGTGTACAGGAGACAGAAGAGTGTGACGAGTGTACAGGAGAGGGATGTCTGTGACGTGTGTACAGGAGAGGGAAGTGTGTGACGTGTGTACAGGAGGGGGAAGTGTGTAATGCGTATACAGGAGAGGTAAATGTGTGATCTGTGTACAGGAGACAGAAGGGTGTAATGTGTGTACAGGAGTGGGAAATGTGTGACGTGTGTACAGGAGAGGGAAATGTGTGACGTGTGTACAGGAGAGGGAAGTGTGTGACGTGTGTACAGGAGAGGGAAATGTGTGATGTGTGTACAGTAGAGGGAAGTGTGTGATGTGTGTACAGGAGAGGGAAATGTGTGACGTGTGTACAGGAGAGGGAAATGTGTGACGTGTGTACAGGAGAGGGTAATGTGTGATGTGTGTACAGGAGAGGGAAGTGTGTGATGTGTGTACAGGAGAGGTAAATGTGTGACGTGTGTACAGGAGACAGAAGTGTGTAATGTGTGTACAGGAGAGGGAAGTGTGTGACGTGTGTACTGCAGAGGGAAGTGTGTGACGTGTGTATAGGAGAGGGAAGTGTGTGGCGAGTGTACAGGAGAGGGAAATGTGTGATGTGTGTACAGCAGAGGGAAGTGTGTGACGTGTGTACAGGAGAGGGAAGTGTGTGACGTGTGTACATGAGAGGCAAGTGTGTGACGTGTGTACAGGAGAGGGAAGTGTGTGACGTGTGTACAGGAGAGGGAAGTGTGTGACGTGTGTACATGAGAGGCAAGTGTGTGACGTGTGTACAGGAGAGGGAAGTGTGTGACGTGTGTACAGGAGAGGGAAGTGTGTGACGTGTGTACAGGAGAGGGAAGTGTGTAATGTGTGTACAGGAGACGTAAGTGTGTGATGTGTGTACAGGCAAGGGAAATGTGTGATGTGTGTACAGGAGAGGGAAGTGTGTGATGTGTGTACAGGAGAGGGAAATGTGTGACTTCTGTACCGGAGAGGGAAATGTGTGACGTGTGTACAGGAGAAGGAAATGTGTGACGTGTGTACAGGAGCGGGAAGTGTGTGACGTGTGTACAGGAGCGGGAAGTGTGTGACGTGTGTACAGGAGAGGGTAATGTGTGACGTGTGCACAGGAGGGGGAAGTGTGTAATGTGTATACAGGAGAGGTAAATGTGTGACGTGTGTACAGGAGGCGGAAGTGTGTAATGTGTGTACAGGAGAGGGAGGTGTGTGACGTGTGTACAGGAGAGGGAAGTGTGTGACGAGTGTACAGAAGAGGGAAGTGTGTGACGTGTGTACAGGAGAGGGAAGTGTGTGACGTGTGTACAGGAGAGGGAAGTGTGTGACGTGTGTACAGGAGAGGGAAGTGTGTAATGTGTGTACAGGAGACGTAAGTGTGTGATGTGTGTACAGGAGAGGGAAATGTGTGATGTGTGTACAGGAGAGGGAAGTGTGTGACAAGTGTACAGGAGAGGGAAATGTGTGACGTCTGTACAGGAGAGGGAAATGTGTGACGTGTGTACAGGAGAGGGTAAAGTGTGACGTGTGTACAGGAGAGGGAAGTGTGTGATGTGTGTACAGGAGAGGTAAATGTGTGACGTGTGTACAGGAGAGGGTAGTGTGTGTCATGTGTAGAGGAGGGGGAAGTGTGTAATGTGCATACAGGAGAAGGAAATGTGTGACGTGTGTACAGGAGCGGGAAGTGTGTGACGTGTGTACAGGAGCGGGAAGTGTGTGACGTGTGTACAGGAGAGGGAAGTGTGTGACGTGTGTACAGGAGAGGGAAGTGTGTAATGTGTGTACAGGAGACGTAAGTGTGTGATGTGTGTACAGGAGAGGGAAATGTGTGATGTGTGTACAGGAGAGGGAAGTGTGTGACAAGTGTACAGGAGAGGGAAATGTGTGACGTCTGTACAGGAGAGGGAAATGTGTGAAGTGTGTACAGGAGAGGGTAATGTGTGACGTGTGTACAGGAGAGGGAAGTGTGTGACATGTGTACAGGAGAGGGAAGTGTGTAATGTGTGTACAGGAGAGGGAAGTGAGTGACTAGTGTACAGGAGAGGGAAGTGTGTAATGTGTGTACAGGAGACGGAAGTGTGTAATGTGTGTACAGGAGAGGGAAATGTGTGCCGTGTGTACAGGAGAGGGAAGTGTGTGACGAGTGTACAGGAGAGGGAAGTGTGTGACGTGTGTACAGGAGAGGGAAATGTGTGACGTGTGTGCAGGAGAGGGAAATGTGTGATGTGTGTATAGGAGAGGGAAGTGTGTGATGTGTGTACAGGAGACAGAAGTGTGTAATGTGTGTACAGGATAGGGAAATGTGTGACGTGTGTACAGGAGAGGGTAGTGTGTGTCATGTGTACAGGAGGGGGAAGTGTGTAATGTGCATACAGGAGGGGGAAATGTGTGACTTGTGTACAGGAGAGGGAAATGTGTGACGTGTGTACAGGAGAGGGAAATGTGTGACAAGTGTACAGGAGAGGGAAATGTGTGATGAGTGTACAGGAGAGGGAAGTGTGTGACGAGTGTACAGGAGAGGGAAATGTGTGACGAGTGTACCGGAGAGGGAAGTGTGTGACGTGTGTACAGGAGAGGGAATTGTGTGAGCTGTGAACAGGAGAGGGAAGTGTGTAAGTGTGTACAGGACAGTTAAATATGTGACGTGTGTACAGGAGAGGGAAGAGTGTGATGTGCGTACAGGAGAGGGAAGTGTGTGACGTGTGTACAGCAGAGGGAAGTGTGTGACGAGTGTACAGGAGACGGAAATGTGTGACGAGTGTACAGGAGAGGGAAATGTGTGACGAGTGTACAGGAGAGGGAAGTGTGTTATGTGTGTACAGGAGAGGGAAATGTGCGACGTGTGTACAGGAGAGGGAAGTGTGTGTCGTGTGTACAGGAGAGGGAAGTGTGTGACGTGTGTACATGAGAGGCAAGTGTGTGACGTGTGTACAGGAGAGGGAAGTGTGTGACGTGTGTACAGGAGAGGGAAGTGTGTGACGCGTGTACAGGAGAGGGAAGTGTGTAATGTGTGTACAGGAGACGTAAGTGTGTGATGTGTGTACAGGCGAGGGAAATGTGTGATGTGTGTACAGGAGAGGGAAGTGTGTGATGTGTGTACAGGAGAGGGAAATGTGTGACGTCTGTACCGGAGAGGGAAATGTGTGACGTGTGTACAGGAGAAGGAAATGTGTGACGTGTGTACAGGAACGGGAAGTGTGTGACGTGTGTACAGGAGAGGGAAGTATGTGACGTGTGTACAGCAGAGGGAAGTGTGTGACGTGTGTACAGGAGAGGGAAGTGTGTGATGTGTGTACAGGAGACAGAAGTGTGTAATGTGTGTACAGGATAGGGAAATGTGTGACGTGTGTACAGGAGAGGGTAGTGTCTGTCATGTGTACAGGAGGGGGAAGTGTGTAATGTGCATACAGGAGAGGGAAATGTGTGACGTGTGTACAGGAGAGGGAAATGTGTGACGTGTGTACAGGGGAGGGAAGTGTGTAATGTGTATACAGGAGAGGTAAATGTGTGACGTGTGTACAGGAGGCAGAAGTGTGTAATGTGTGTACAGGAGAGGGAAATGTGTGATGTGTGTACAGCAGAGGGAAGTGTGTGACGTGTGTTCAGGAGAGGGAAGTGTGTGACGAGTGTACAGGAGAGGAAAATGTGTGATGTGTGTACAGGATAGGGATGTATGTGACGTGTGTACAGGAGACAGAAGTGTGTAATGTGTGTACAGCAGAGGGAAATGTGTTACGTGTGTACAGGAGAGGGAAGTGTGTAATGTGTGTACAGGAGAGGGAAATGTGTGACGTGTGTACAGGAGACAGAAGTGTGTGACGAGTGTACAGGAGAGGGATGTGTGTGACGTGTGTACAGGAGAGGGAAGTGTGTAATGTGTGTACAGGAGATGGAAATGTGTGACGTGTGTACAGGAGAGGGAAGTGTGTGACGTGTGTACAGGAGTGGGAAGTGTGTAATATTTGTACAGGAGACGGAAGTGTGTAATGTGTGTACAGGAGTGGGAAATGCGTGACGTGTGTACAGGAGAGGGAAGTGTGTGACGTGTGTACAGGAGAGGGAAGTATGTGACGTGTGTACAGGAGACAGAAGAGTGTAATGTGTGTACAGGAGAGGGAAATGTGTGACGTGTGTACAGGAGACAGAAGTGTGTAATGTGTGTACAGGAGAGGGAAATGTGTGACGTGTGTACAGGAGACAGAAGTGTGTGACGAGTGTACAGGAGAGGGATGTGTGTGACGTGTGTACAGGAGAGGGAAGTGTGTAATGTGTGTACAGGAGAGGGAAATGTGTGAGTGTGTACAGGAGAGGGAAGTGTGTGACGTGTGTACAGGAGAGGGAAGTGTGTAACGTGTGTGTAGGAGACGGAAGTGTGTAATGTGTGTACAGGAGAGGGAAGTGTGTGATGTGTGTACAGGAGAGGGAAATGTGTGACGTGTGTACAGGAGAGGGAATTGTGCAACATGTGTACAGGAGAGGGAAGTGTGTGACATGTGTACAGGAGAGGGTAATGTGTGACGTGTGTACAGGAGGGGGAAGTATGTAATGTGTATACAGGAGATGTAAATGTGCGACGTGTGTACAAGAGGCAGAAGTATGTAATGTGTGTACAGGAGAGGGAAATGTGTGACGTGTGTACAGGAGAGGGAAATGTGTGACGTGTGTACAGGAGAGGGAAGTGTGTAATGTGTGTACAGGAGAGGGAAATGTGTGACGTGTGTACAGGAGACAGAAGTGTGTGACGAGTGTACAGGAGAGGGATGTGTGTGACGTGTGTACAGGAGAGGGAAGTGTGTGACGTGTGTACAGGAGGGGGAAGTGTGTAATGCGTATACAGGAGAGGTAAATGTGTGATGTGTGTACAGGAGACAGAAGGGTGTAATGTGTGTACAGGAGGGGGAAATGTGTGACGTGTGTACAGGAGAGGGAAATGTGTGACATGTGTACAGGAGAGGGAAGTGTGTGACGTGTGTTCAGGAGAGGGAAATGTGTGATGTGTGTACAGGAGAGGGAAGTGTGTGATGTGTGTACAGGAGAGGGAAATGTGTGACGTGTGTACAGGAGAGGGAAATGTGTGACGTGTGTACAGGAGACAAAAGTGTGTAATGTGTGTACAGGAGAGGGAAATGTGTGACGTGTGTACAGGAGACAGAAGTGTGTAATGTGTGTACAGGAGAGGGAAATGTGTGACGTGTGTACAGGAGACAGAAGTGTGTGACGAGTGTGCAGGAGAGGGATGTGTGTGACGTGTGTACAGGAGAGGGAAGTGTGTAATGTGTGTACAGGAGAGGGAAATGTGTGACGTGTGTACAGGAGAGGGAAGTGTGTGACGTGTGTACAGGAGAGGGAAGTGTGTAACGTGTGTATAGGAGACAGAAGTGTGTAATGTGTGTACAGGAGAGGGAAGTGTGTGATGTGTGTACAGGAGAGGGAAATGTGTGACGTGTGTACAGGAGAGGGAATTGTGCAACATGTGTACAGGAGAGGGAAGTGTGTGACATGTGTACAGGAGAGGGTAATGTGTGACGTGTGTACAGGAGGGGGAAGTATGTAATGTGTATACAGGAGATGTAAATGTGTGATGTGTGTACAAGAGGCAGAAGTATGTAATGTGTGTCCAGGAGAGGGAAATGTGTGACGTGTGTACAGGAGAGGGAAATGTGTGACGTGTGTACAGGAGAGGGAAGTGTGTAATGTGTGTACAGGAGAGGGAAATGTGTGACGTGTGTACAGGAGACAGAAGAGTGTGACGAGTGTACAGGAGAGGGATGTCTGTGACGTGTGTACAGGAGAGGGAAGTGTGTGACGTGTGTACAGGAGGGGGAAGTGTGTAATGCGTATACAGGAGAGGTAAATGTGTGATGTGTGTACAGGAGACAGAAGGGTGTAATGTGTGTACAGGAGTGGGAAATGTGTGACGTGTGTACAGGAGAGGGAAATGTGTGACGTGTGTACAGGAGAGGGAAGTGTGTGACGTGTGTACAGGAGAGGGAAATGTGTGATGTGTGTACAGTAGAGGGAAGTGTGTGATGTGTGTACAGGAGAGGGAAATGTGTGACGTGTGTACAGGAGAGGGAAATGTGTGACGTGTGTACAGGAGAGGGTAATGTGTGATGTGTGTACAGGAGAGGGAAGTGTGTGATGTGTGTACAGGAGAGGTAAATGTGTGACGTGTGTACAGGAGACAGAAGTGTGTAATGTGTGTACAGGAGAGGGAAGTGTGTGACGTGTGTACTGCAGAGGGAAGTGTGTGACGTGTGTATAGGAGAGGGAAGTGTGTGGCGAGTGTACAGGAGAGGGAAATGTGTGATGTGTGTACAGCAGAGGGAAGTGTGTGACGTGTGTTCAGGAGAGGGAAGTGTGTGACGAGTGTACAGGAGAGGAAAATGTGTGATGTGTGTACAGGAGAGGGAAGTATGTGACGTGTGTACAGGAGACAGAAGTGTGTAATGTGTGTACAGGAGAGGGAAATGTGTGACGTGTGTACAGGAGACAGAAGTGTGTAATGTGTGTACAGGAGAGGGAAATGTGTGACGTGTGTACAGGAGACAGAAGTGTGTGACGAGTGTACAGGAGAGGGATGTGTGTGACGTGTCTACAGGAGAGGGAAGTGTGTAATGTGTGTACAGGAGAGGGAAATGTGTGACGTGTGTACAGGAGAGGGAAGTGTGTGACGTGTGTACAGGAGAGGGAAGTGTGTGACGTGTGTACAGGAGAGGGAAGTGTGTAATGTGTGTACAGGAGACGTAAGTGTGTGATGTGTGTACAGGAGAGGGAAATGTGTGATGTGTGTACAGGAGAGGGAAGTGTGTGACAAGTGTACAGGAGAGGGAAATGTGTGACGTCTGTACAGGAGAGGGAAATGTGTGACGTGTGTACAGGAGAGGGTAAAGTGTGACGTGTGTACAGGAGAGGGAAGTGTGTGATGTGTGTACAGGAGAGGTAAATGTGTGACGTGTGTACAGGAGAGGGTAGTGTGTGTCATGTGTACAGGAGGGGGAAGTGTGTAATGTGAATACAGGAGAAGGAAATGTGTGACGTGTGTACAGGAGCGGGAAGTGTGTGACGTGTGTACAGGAGCGGGAAGTGTGTGACGTGTGTACAGGAGAGGGAAGTGTGTGACGTGTGTACAGGAGAGGGAAGTGTGTAATGTGTGTACAGGAGACGTAAGTGTGTGATGTGTGTACAGGAGAGGGAAATGTGTGATGTGTGTACAGGAGAGGGAAGTGTGTGACAAGTGTACAGGAGAGGGAAATGTGTGACGTCTGTACAGGAGAGGGAAATGTGTGAAGTGTGTACAGGAGAGGGTAATGTGTGACGTGTGTACAGGAGAGGGAAGTGTGTGACATGTGTACAGGAGAGGGAAATGTGTGACGTGTGTACAGGAGAGGGAATTGTGCAACATGTGTACAGGAGAGGGAAGTGTGTGACATGTGTACAGGAGAGGGTAATGTGTGACGTGTGTACAGGAGGGGGAAGTATGTAATGTGTATACAGGAGATGTAAATGTGTGACGTGTGTACAAGAGGCAGAAGTATGTAATGTGTGTCCAGGAGAGGGAAATGTGTGACGTGTGTACAGGAGAGGGAAATGTGTGACGTGTGTACAGGAGAGGGAAGTGTGTAATGTGTGTACAGGAGAGGGAAATGTGTGACGTGTGTACAGGAGACAGAAGAGTGTGACGAGTGTACAGGAGAGGGATGTCTGTGACGTGTGTACAGGAGAGGGAAGTGTGTGACGTGTGTACAGGAGGGGGAAGTGTGTAATGCGTATACAGGAGAGGTAAATGTGTGATGTGTGTACAGGAGACAGAAGGGTGTAATGTGTGTACAGGAGTGGGAAATGTGTGACGTGTGTACAGGAGAGGGAAATGTGTGACGTGTGTACAGGAGAGGGAAGTGTGTGACGTGTGTACAGGAGAGGGAAATGTGTGATGTGTGTACAGTAGAGGGAAGTGTGTGATGTGTGTACAGGAGAGGGAAATGTGTGACGTGTGTACAGGAGAGGGAAATGTGTGACGTGTGTACAGGAGAGGGTAATGTGTGATGTGTGTACAGGAGAGGGAAGTGTGTGATGTGTGTACAGGAGAGGTAAATGTGTGACGTGTGTACAGGAGACAGAAGTGTGTAATGTGTGTACAGGAGAGGGAAGTGTGTGACGTGTGTACTGCAGAGGGAAGTGTGTGACGTGTGTATAGGAGAGGGAAGTGTGTGGCGAGTGTACAGGAGAGGGAAATGTGTGATGTGTGTACAGCAGAGGGAAGTGTGTGACGTGTGTTCAGGAGAGGGAAGTGTGTGACGAGTGTACAGGAGAGGAAAATGTGTGATGTGTGTACAGGAGAGGGAAGTATGTGACGTGTGTACAGGAGACAGAAGTGTGTAATGTGTGTACAGGAGAGGGAAATGTGTGACGTGTGTACAGGAGACAGAAGTGTGTAATGTGTGTACAGGAGAGGGAAATGTGTGACGTGTGTACAGGAGACAGAAGTGTGTGACGAGTGTACAGGAGAGGGATGTGTGTGACGTGTCTACAGGAGAGGGAAGTGTGTAATGTGTGTACAGGAGAGGGAAATGTGTGACGTGTGTACAGGAGAGGGAAGTGTGTGACGTGTGTACAGGAGAGGGAAGTGTGTGACGTGTGTACAGGAGAGGGAAGTGTGTAATGTGTGTACAGGAGACGTAAGTGTGTGATGTGTGTACAGGAGAGGGAAATGTGTGATGTGTGTACAGGAGAGGGAAGTGTGTGACAAGTGTACAGGAGAGGGAAATGTGTGACGTCTGTACAGGAGAGGGAAATGTGTGATGTGTGTACAGGAGAGGGTAAAGTGTGACGTGTGTACAGGAGAGGGAAGTGTGTGATGTGTGTACAGGAGAGGTAAATGTGTGACGTGTGTACAGGAGAGGGTAGTGTGTGTCATGTGTACAGGAGGGGGAAGTGTGTAATGTGCATACAGGAGAAGGAAATGTGTGACGTGTGTACAGGAGAGGGAAATGTGTGATGTGTGTACAGGAGAGGGTAATGTGTGACGTGTGTACAGGAGAGGGAAGTGTGTGACATGTGTACAGGAGAGGGAAGTGTGTAATGTGTGTACAGGAGAGGGAAGTGAGTGACTAGTGTACAGGAGAGGGAAGTGTGTAATGTGTGTACAGGAGACGGAAGTGTGTAATGTGTGTACAGGAGAGGGAAATGTGTGCCGTGTGTACAGGAGAGGGAAGTGTGTGACGAGTGTACAGGAGAGGGAAGTGTGTGACGTGTGTACAGGAGAGGGAAATGTGTGACGTGTGTGCAGGAGAGGGAAATGTGTGATGTGTGTATAGGAGAGGGAAGTGTGTGATGTGTGTACAGGAGACAGAAGTGTGTAATGTGTGTACAGGATAGGGAAATGTGTGACGTGTGTACAGGAGAGGGTAGTGTGTGTCATGTGTACAGGAGGGGGAAGTGTGTAATGTGCATACAGGAGGGGGAAATGTGTGACTTGTGTACAGGAGAGGGAAATGTGTGACGTGTGTACAGGAGAGGGAAATGTGTGACAAGTGTACAGGAGAGGGAAATGTGTGATGAGTGTACAGGAGAGGGAAGTGTGTGACGAGTGTACAGGAGAGGGAAATGTGTGACGAGTGTACCGGAGAGGGAAGTGTGTGACGTGTGTACAGGAGAGGGAATTGTGTGAGCTGTGTACAGGAGAGGGAAGTGTGTAAGTGTGTACAGGACAGTTAAATATGTGACGTGTGTACAGGAGAGGGAAGAGTGTGATGTGCGTACAGGAGAGGGAAGTGTGTGACGTGTGTACAGCAGAGGGAAGTGTGTGACGAGTGTACAGGAGACGGAAATGTGTGACGAGTGTACAGGAGAGGGAAATGTGTGACGAGTGTACAGGAGAGGGAAGTGTGTTATGTGTGTACAGGAGAGGGAAATGTGCGACGTGTGTACAGGAGAGGGAAGTGTGTGTCGTGTGTACAGGAGAGGGAAGTGTGTGACGTGTGTACAGGAGAGGGAAGTGTGTAATGTGTGTACAGGAGACGTAAGTGTGTGATGTGTGTACAGGCGAGGGAAATGTGTGATGTGTGTACAGGAGAGGGAAGTGTGTGATGTGTGTACAGGAGAGGGAAATGTGTGACGTCTGTACCGGAGAGGGAAATGTGTGACGTGTGTACAGGAGAAGGAAATGTGTGACGTGTGTACAGGAACGGGAAGTGTGTGACGTGTGTACAGGAGAGGGAAGTATGTGACGTGTGTACAGCAGAGGGAAGTGTGTGACGTGTGTACAGGAGAGGGAAGTGTGTGATGTGTGTACAGGAGACAGAAGTGTGTAATGTGTGTACAGGATAGGGAAATGTGTGACGTGTGTACAGGAGAGGGTAGTGTCTGTCATGTGTACAGGAGGGGGAAGTGTGTAATGTGCATACAGGAGAGGGAAATGTGTGACGTGTGTACAGGAGAGGGAAATGTGTGACGTGTGTACAGGGGAGGGAAGTGTGTAATGTGTATACAGGAGAGGTAAATGTGTGACGTGTGTACAGGAGGCAGAAGTGTGTAATGTGTGTACAGGAGAGGGAAATGTGTGATGTGTGTACAGCAGAGGGAAGTGTGTGACGTGTGTTCAGGAGAGGGAAGTGTGTGACGAGTGTACAGGAGAGGAAAATGTGTGATGTGTGTACAGGATAGGGATGTATGTGACGTGTGTACAGGAGACAGAAGTGTGTAATGTGTGTACAGCAGAGGGAAATGTGTTACGTGTGTACAGGAGAGGGAAGTGTGTAATGTGTGTACAGGAGAGGGAAATGTGTGACGTGTGTACAGGAGACAGAAGTGTGTGACGAGTGTACAGGAGAGGGATGTGTGTGACGTGTGTACAGGAGAGGGAAGTGTGTAATGTGTGTACAGGAGATGGAAATGTGTGACGTGTGTACAGGAGAGGGAAGTGTGTGACGTGTGTACAGGAGTGGGAAGTGTGTAATATTTGTACAGGAGACGGAAGTGTGTAATGTGTGTACAGGAGTGGGAAATGCGTGACGTGTGTACAGGAGAGGGAAGTGTGTGACGTGTGTACAGGAGAGGGAAGTATGTGACGTGTGTACAGGAGACAGAAGAGTGTAATGTGTGTACAGGAGAGGGAAATGTGTGACGTGTGTACAGGAGACAGAAGTGTGTAATGTGTGTACAGGAGAGGGAAATGTGTGACGTGTGTACAGGAGACAGAAGTGTGTGACGAGTGTACAGGAGAGGGATGTGTGTGACGTGTGTACAGGAGAGGGAAGTGTGTAATGTGTGTACAGGAGAGGGAAATGTGTGAGTGTGTACAGGAGAGGGAAGTGTGTGACGTGTGTACAGGAGAGGGAAGTGTGTAACGTGTGTGTAGGAGACGGAAGTGTGTAATGTGTGTACAGGAGAGGGAAGTGTGTGATGTGTGTACAGGAGAGGGAAATGTGTGACGTGTGTACAGGAGAGGGAATTGTGCAACATGTGTACAGGAGAGGGAAGTGTGTGACATGTGTACAGGAGAGGGTAATGTGTGACGTGTGTACAGGAGGGGGAAGTATGTAATGTGTATACAGGAGATGTAAATGTGCGACGTGTGTACAAGAGGCAGAAGTATGTAATGTGTGTACAGGAGAGGGAAATGTGTGACGTGTGTACAGGAGAGGGAAATGTGTGACGTGTGTACAGGAGAGGGAAGTGTGTAATGTGTGTACAGGAGAGGGAAATGTGTGACGTGTGTACAGGAGACAGAAGTGTGTGACGAGTGTACAGGAGAGGGATGTGTGTGACGTGTGTACAGGAGAGGGAAGTGTGTGACGTGTGTACAGGAGGGGGAAGTGTGTAATGCGTATACAGGAGAGGTAAATGTGTGATGTGTGTACAGGAGACAGAAGGGTGTAATGTGTGTACAGGAGGGGGAAATGTGTGACGTGTGTACAGGAGAGGGAAATGTGTGACATGTGTACAGGAGAGGGAAGTGTGTGACGTGTGTTCAGGAGAGGGAAATGTGTGATGTGTGTACAGGAGAGGGAAGTGTGTGATGTGTGTACAGGAGAGGGAAATGTGTGACGTGTGTACAGGAGAGGGAAATGTGTGACGTGTGTACAGGAGACAAAAGTGTGTAATGTGTGTACAGGAGAGGGAAATGTGTGACGTGTGTACAGGAGACAGAAGTGTGTAATGTGTGTACAGGAGAGGGAAATGTGTGACGTGTGTACAGGAGACAGAAGTGTGTGACGAGTGTGCAGGAGAGGGATGTGTGTGACGTGTGTACAGGAGAGGGAAGTGTGTAATGTGTGTACAGGAGAGGGAAATGTGTGACGTGTGTACAGGAGAGGGAAGTGTGTGACGTGTGTACAGGAGAGGGAAGTGTGTAACGTGTGTATAGGAGACAGAAGTGTGTAATGTGTGTACAGGAGAGGGAAGTGTGTGATGTGTGTACAGGAGAGGGAAATGTGTGACGTGTGTACAGGAGAGGGAATTGTGCAACATGTGTACAGGAGAGGGAAGTGTGTGACATGTGTACAGGAGAGGGTAATGTGTGACGTGTGTACAGGAGGGGGAAGTATGTAATGTGTATACAGGAGATGTAAATGTGTGATGTGTGTACAAGAGGCAGAAGTATGTAATGTGTGTCCAGGAGAGGGAAATGTGTGACGTGTGTACAGGAGAGGGAAATGTGTGACGTGTGTACAGGAGAGGGAAGTGTGTAATGTGTGTACAGGAGAGGGAAATGTGTGACGTGTGTACAGGAGACAGAAGAGTGTGACGAGTGTACAGGAGAGGGATGTCTGTGACGTGTGTACAGGAGAGGGAAGTGTGTGACGTGTGTACAGGAGGGGGAAGTGTGTAATGCGTATACAGGAGAGGTAAATGTGTGATGTGTGTACAGGAGACAGAAGGGTGTAATGTGTGTACAGGAGTGGGAAATGTGTGACGTGTGTACAGGAGAGGGAAATGTGTGACGTGTGTACAGGAGAGGGAAGTGTGTGACGTGTGTACAGGAGAGGGAAATGTGTGATGTGTGTACAGTAGAGGGAAGTGTGTGATGTGTGTACAGGAGAGGGAAATGTGTGACGTGTGTACAGGAGAGGGAAATGTGTGACGTGTGTACAGGAGAGGGTAATGTGTGATGTGTGTACAGGAGAGGGAAGTGTGTGATGTGTGTACAGGAGAGGTAAATGTGTGACGTGTGTACAGGAGACAGAAGTGTGTAATGTGTGTACAGGAGAGGGAAGTGTGTGACGTGTGTACTGCAGAGGGAAGTGTGTGACGTGTGTATAGGAGAGGGAAGTGTGTGGCGAGTGTACAGGAGAGGGAAATGTGTGATGTGTGTACAGCAGAGGGAAGTGTGTGACGTGTGTTCAGGAGAGGGAAGTGTGTGACGAGTGTACAGGAGAGGAAAATGTGTGATGTGTGTACAGGAGAGGGAAGTATGTGACGTGTGTACAGGAGACAGAAGTGTGTAATGTGTGTACAGGAGAGGGAAATGTGTGACGTGTGTACAGGAGACAGAAGTGTGTAATGTGTGTACAGGAGAGGGAAATGTGTGACGTGTGTACAGGAGACAGAAGTGTGTGACGAGTGTACAGGAGAGGGATGTGTGTGACGTGTCTACAGGAGAGGGAAGTGTGTAATGTGTGTACAGGAGAGGGAAATGTGTGACGTGTGTACAGGAGAGGGAAGTGTGTGACGTGTGTACAGGAGAGGGAAGTGTGTGACGTGTGTACAGGAGAGGGAAGTGTGTAATGTGTGTACAGGAGACGTAAGTGTGTGATGTGTGTACAGGAGAGGGAAATGTGTGATGTGTGTACAGGAGAGGGAAGTGTGTGACAAGTGTACAGGAGAGGGAAATGTGTGACGTCTGTACAGGAGAGGGAAATGTGTGACGTGTGTACAGGAGAGGGTAAAGTGTGACGTGTGTACAGGAGAGGGAAGTGTGTGATGTGTGTACAGGAGAGGTAAATGTGTGACGTGTGTACAGGAGAGGGTAGTGTGTGTCATGTGTACAGGAGGGGGAAGTGTGTAATGTGAATACAGGAGAAGGAAATGTGTGACGTGTGTACAGGAGCGGGAAGTGTGTGACGTGTGTACAGGAGCGGGAAGTGTGTGACGTGTGTACAGGAGAGGGAAGTGTGTGACGTGTGTACAGGAGAGGGAAGTGTGTAATGTGTGTACAGGAGACGTAAGTGTGTGATGTGTGTACAGGAGAGGGAAATGTGTGATGTGTGTACAGGAGAGGGAAGTGTGTGACAAGTGTACAGGAGAGGGAAATGTGTGACGTCTGTACAGGAGAGGGAAATGTGTGAAGTGTGTACAGGAGAGGGTAATGTGTGACGTGTGTACAGGAGAGGGAAGTGTGTGACATGTGTACAGGAGAGGGAAATGTGTGACGTGTGTACAGGAGAGGGAATTGTGCAACATGTGTACAGGAGAGGGAAGTGTGTGACATGTGTACAGGAGAGGGTAATGTGTGACGTGTGTACAGGAGGGGGAAGTATGTAATGTGTATACAGGAGATGTAAATGTGTGACGTGTGTACAAGAGGCAGAAGTATGTAATGTGTGTCCAGGAGAGGGAAATGTGTGACGTGTGTACAGGAGAGGGAAATGTGTGACGTGTGTACAGGAGAGGGAAGTGTGTAATGTGTGTACAGGAGAGGGAAATGTGTGACGTGTGTACAGGAGACAGAAGAGTGTGACGAGTGTACAGGAGAGGGATGTCTGTGACGTGTGTACAGGAGAGGGAAGTGTGTGACGTGTGTACAGGAGGGGGAAGTGTGTAATGCGTATACAGGAGAGGTAAATGTGTGATGTGTGTACAGGAGACAGAAGGGTGTAATGTGTGTACAGGAGTGGGAAATGTGTGACGTGTGTACAGGAGAGGGAAATGTGTGACGTGTGTACAGGAGAGGGAAGTGTGTGACGTGTGTACAGGAGAGGGAAATGTGTGATGTGTGTACAGTAGAGGGAAGTGTGTGATGTGTGTACAGGAGAGGGAAATGTGTGACGTGTGTACAGGAGAGGGAAATGTGTGACGTGTGTACAGGAGAGGGTAATGTGTGATGTGTGTACAGGAGAGGGAAGTGTGTGATGTGTGTACAGGAGAGGTAAATGTGTGACGTGTGTACAGGAGACAGAAGTGTGTAATGTGTGTACAGGAGAGGGAAGTGTGTGACGTGTGTACTGCAGAGGGAAGTGTGTGACGTGTGTATAGGAGAGGGAAGTGTGTGGCGAGTGTACAGGAGAGGGAAATGTGTGATGTGTGTACAGCAGAGGGAAGTGTGTGACGTGTGTTCAGGAGAGGGAAGTGTGTGACGAGTGTACAGGAGAGGAAAATGTGTGATGTGTGTACAGGAGACAGAAGTGTGTAATGTGTGTACAGGAGAGGGAAATGTGTGACGTGTGTACAGGAGACAGAAGTGTGTAATGTGTGTACAGGAGAGGGAAATGTGTGACGTGTGTACAGGAGACAGAAGTGTGTGACGAGTGTACAGGAGAGGGATGTGTGTGACGTGTCTACAGGAGAGGGAAGTGTGTAATGTGTGTACAGGAGAGGGAAATGTGTGACGTGTGTACAGGAGAGGGAAGTGTGTGACGTGTGTACAGGAGAGGGAAGTGTGTGACGTGTGTACAGGAGAGGGAAGTGTGTAATGTGTGTACAGGAGACGTAAGTGTGTGATGTGTGTACAGGAGAGGGAAATGTGTGATGTGTGTACAGGAGAGGGAAGTGTGTGACAAGTGTACAGGAGAGGGAAATGTGTGACGTCTGTACAGGAGAGGGAAATGTGTGATGTGTGTACAGGAGAGGGTAAAGTGTGACGTGTGTACAGGAGAGGGAAGTGTGTGATGTGTGTACAGGAGAGGTAAATGTGTGACGTGTGTACAGGAGAGGGTAGTGTGTGTCATGTGTACAGGAGGGGGAAGTGTGTAATGTGCATACAGGAGAAGGAAATGTGTGACGTGTGTACAGGAGCGGGAAGTGTGTGACGTGTGTACAGGAGCGGGAAGTGTGTGACGTGTGTACAGGAGAGGGAAGTGTGTGACGTGTGTACAGGAGAGGGAAGTGTGTAATGTGTGTACAGGAGACGTAAGTGTGTGATGTGTGTACAGGAGAGGGAAATGTGTGATGTGTGTACAGGAGAGGGAAGTGTGTGACAAGTGTACAGGAGAGGGAAATGTGTGACGTCTGTACAGGAGAGGGAAATGTGTGAAGTGTGTACAGGAGAGGGTAATGTGTGACGTGTGTACAGGAGAGGGAAGTGTGTGACATGTGTACAGGAGAGGGAAGTGTGTAATGTGTGTACAGGAGAGGGAAGTGAGTGACTAGTGTACAGGAGAGGGAAGTGTGTAATGTGTGTACAGGAGACGGAAGTGTGTAATGTGTGTACAGGAGAGGGAAATGTGTGCCGTGTGTACAGGAGAGGGAAGTGTGTGACGAGTGTACAGGAGAGGGAAGTGTGTGACGTGTGTACAGGAGAGGGAAATGTGTGACGTGTGTGCAGGAGAGGGAAATGTGTGATGTGTGTATAGGAGAGGGAAGTGTGTGATGTGTGTACAGGAGACAGAAGTGTGTAATGTGTGTACAGGATAGGGAAATGTGTGACGTGTGTACAGGAGAGGGTAGTGTGTGTCATGTGTACAGGAGGGGGAAGTGTGTAATGTGCATACAGGAGAGGGAAATGTGTGACGTGTGTACAGGAGAGGGAAATGTGTGACGTGTGTACAGGAGAGGGAAATGTGTGACAAGTGTACAGGAGAGGGAAATGTGTGATGAGTGTACAGGAGAGGGAAGTGTGTGACGAGTGTACAGGAGAGGGAAATGTGTGACGAGTGTACCGGAGAGGGAAGTGTGTGACGTGTATACAGGAGAGGGAATTGTGTGAGCTGTGTACAGGAGAGGGAAGTGTGTAAGTGTGTACAGGACAGTTAAATGTGTGACGTGTGTACAGGAGAGGGAAGAGTGTGATGTGTGTACAGGAGAGGGAAGTGTGTGACGTGTGTACAGGAGACGGAAATGTGTGACGAGTGTACAGGAGAGGGAAGTGTGTAATGTGTGTACAGGAGACGTAAGTGTGTGATGTGTGTACAGGAGAGGGAAATGTGTGATGTGTGTACAGGAGAGGGAAGTGTGTGACAAGTGTACAGGAGAGGGAAATGTGTGACGTCTGTACACGAGAGGGAAATGTGTGACGTGTGTACAGGAGAGGGTAATGTGTGACGTGTGTACAGGAGAGGGAAGTGTGTGATGTGTGTACAGGAGAGGTAAATGTGTGACGTGTGTACAGGAGACAGAAGTGTGTAATGTGTGTACAGGAGAGGGAAATGTGTGACAAGTGTACAGGAGAGGGAAATGTGTGACGTCTGTACAGGAGAGGGAAATGTGTGACGTGTGTACAGCAGAGGGTAATGTGTGACGTGTGTACAGGAGAGGGTAATGTGTGACGTGTGTACAGCAGAGGGAAATGTGTGACGTGTGTACAGGAGACAGAAGTGTGTGACGAGTGTACAGGAGAGGGATGTGTGTGACGTGTGTACATCGAGAGGGAAGTGTGTAATGTGTGTACAGGAGAGGGAAATGTGTGACGTGTGTACAGGAGAGGGAAGTGTGTGACGTGTGTATAGGAGAGGGAAGTGTGTAATGTGTGTACAGGAGACGGAAGTGTGGAATGTGTGTACAGGAGAGGGAAGTGTGTGACATGTGTACAGGAGAGGGAAGTGTGTAATGTGTGTACAGGAGACGGAAGTGTGTAATGTGTGTACAGGAGAGGGAAATGTGTGACGTGTGTACAGGAGAGGGAAATGTGTGACGTGTGTACAGGAGAGGGAAATGTTTGACGTGTGTGCAGGAGAGGGAAATGTGTGATGTGTGTATAGGAGAGGGAAGTGTGTGATGTGTGTACAGGAGACAGAAGTGTGTAATGTGTGTACAGGAGAGGGAAATGTGTGACGTGTGTACAGGAGAGGGAAGTGTGTGACGTGTGTACAGGAGAGGGAAGTGTGTGACGTGTGTACAGGAGAGGGAAGTGTGTAATGTGTGTACAGGAGACGTAAGTGTGTGATGTGTGTACAGGCGAGGGAAATGTGTGATGTGTGTACAGGAGAGGGAAGTGTGTGATGTGTGTACAGGAGAGGGAAATGTGTGACGTCTGTACCGGAGATGTAAATGTGTGACGTGTGTACAAGAGGCAGAAGTATGTAATGTGTGTCCAGGAGAGGGAAATGTGTGACGTGTGTACAGGAGAGGGAAATGTGTGACGTGTGTACAGGAGAGGGAAGTGTGTAATGTGTGTACAGGAGAGGGAAATGTGTGACGTGTGTACAGGAGACAGAAGAGTGTGACGAGTGTACAGGAGAGGGATGTCTGTGACGTGTGTACAGGAGAGGGAAGTGTGTGACGTGTGTACAGGAGGGGGAAGTGTGTAATGCGTATACAGGAGAGGTAAATGTGTGATGTGTGTACAGGAGACAGAAGGGTGTAATGTGTGTACAGGAGTGGGAAATGTGTGACGTGTGTACAGGAGAGGGAAATGTGTGACGTGTGTACAGGAGAGGGAAGTGTGTGACGTGTGTACAGGAGAGGGAAATGTGTGATGTGTGTACAGTAGAGGGAAGTGTGTGATGTGTGTACAGGAGAGGGAAATGTGTGACGTGTGTACAGGAGAGGGAAATGTGTGACGTGTGTACAGGAGAGGGTAATGTGTGATGTGTGTACAGGAGAGGGAAGTGTGTGATGTGTGTACAGGAGAGGTAAATGTGTGACGTGTGTACAGGAGACAGAAGTGTGTAATGTGTGTACAGGAGAGGGAAGTGTGTGACGTGTGTACTGCAGAGGGAAGTGTGTGACGTGTGTATAGGAGAGGGAAGTGTGTGGCGAGTGTACAGGAGAGGGAAATGTGTGATGTGTGTACAGCAGAGGGAAGTGTGTGACGTGTGTTCAGGAGAGGGAAGTGTGTGACGAGTGTACAGGAGAGGAAAATGTGTGATGTGTGTACAGGAGAGGGAAGTATGTGACGTGTGTACAGGAGACAGAAGTGTGTAATGTGTGTACAGGAGAGGGAAATGTGTGACGTGTGTACAGGAGACAGAAGTGTGTAATGTGTGTACAGGAGAGGGAAATGTGTGACGTGTGTACAGGAGACAGAAGTGTGTGACGAGTGTACAGGAGAGGGATGTGTGTGACGTGTCTACAGGAGAGGGAAGTGTGTAATGTGTGTACAGGAGAGGGAAATGTGTGACGTGTGTACAGGAGAGGGAAGTGTGTGACGTGTGTACAGGAGAGGGAAGTGTGTGACGTGTGTACAGGAGAGGGAAGTGTGTAATGTGTGTACAGGAGACGTAAGTGTGTGATGTGTGTACAGGAGAGGGAAATGTGTGATGTGTGTACAGGAGAGGGAAGTGTGTGACAAGTGTACAGGAGAGGGAAATGTGTGACGTCTGTACAGGAGAGGGAAATGTGTGACGTGTGTACAGGAGAGGGTAAAGTGTGACGTGTGTACAGGAGAGGGAAGTGTGTGATGTGTGTACAGGAGAGGTAAATGTGTGACGTGTGTACAGGAGAGGGTAGTGTGTGTCATGTGTACAGGAGGGGGAAGTGTGTAATGTGAATACAGGAGAAGGAAATGTGTGACGTGTGTACAGGAGCGGGAAGTGTGTGACGTGTGTACAGGAGCGGGAAGTGTGTGACGTGTGTACAGGAGAGGGAAGTGTGTGACGTGTGTACAGGAGAGGGAAGTGTGTAATGTGTGTACAGGAGACGTAAGTGTGTGATGTGTGTACAGGAGAGGGAAATGTGTGATGTGTGTACAGGAGAGGGAAGTGTGTGACAAGTGTACAGGAGAGGGAAATGTGTGACGTCTGTACAGGAGAGGGAAATGTGTGAAGTGTGTACAGGAGAGGGTAATGTGTGACGTGTGTACAGGAGAGGGAAGTGTGTGACATGTGTACAGGAGAGGGAAATGTGTGACGTGTGTACAGGAGAGGGAATTGTGCAACATGTGTACAGGAGAGGGAAGTGTGTGACATGTGTACAGGAGAGGGTAATGTGTGACGTGTGTACAGGAGGGGGAAGTATGTAATGTGTATACAGGAGATGTAAATGTGTGACGTGTGTACAAGAGGCAGAAGTATGTAATGTGTGTCCAGGAGAGGGAAATGTGTGACGTGTGTACAGGAGAGGGAAATGTGTGACGTGTGTACAGGAGAGGGAAGTGTGTAATGTGTGTACAGGAGAGGGAAATGTGTGACGTGTGTACAGGAGACAGAAGAGTGTGACGAGTGTACAGGAGAGGGATGTCTGTGACGTGTGTACAGGAGAGGGAAGTGTGTGACGTGTGTACAGGAGGGGGAAGTGTGTAATGCGTATACAGGAGAGGTAAATGTGTGATGTGTGTACAGGAGACAGAAGGGTGTAATGTGTGTACAGGAGTGGGAAATGTGTGACGTGTGTACAGGAGAGGGAAATGTGTGACGTGTGTACAGGAGAGGGAAGTGTGTGACGTGTGTACAGGAGAGGGAAATGTGTGATGTGTGTACAGTAGAGGGAAGTGTGTGATGTGTGTACAGGAGAGGGAAATGTGTGACGTGTGTACAGGAGAGGGAAATGTGTGACGTGTGTACAGGAGAGGGTAATGTGTGATGTGTGTACAGGAGAGGGAAGTGTGTGATGTGTGTACAGGAGAGGTAAATGTGTGACGTGTGTACAGGAGACAGAAGTGTGTAATGTGTGTACAGGAGAGGGAAGTGTGTGACGTGTGTACTGCAGAGGGAAGTGTGTGACGTGTGTATAGGAGAGGGAAGTGTGTGGCGAGTGTACAGGAGAGGGAAATGTGTGATGTGTGTACAGCAGAGGGAAGTGTGTGACGTGTGTTCAGGAGAGGGAAGTGTGTGACGAGTGTACAGGAGAGGAAAATGTGTGATGTGTGTACAGGAGACAGAAGTGTGTAATGTGTGTACAGGAGAGGGAAATGTGTGACGTGTGTACAGGAGACAGAAGTGTGTAATGTGTGTACAGGAGAGGGAAATGTGTGACGTGTGTACAGGAGACAGAAGTGTGTGACGAGTGTACAGGAGAGGGATGTGTGTGACGTGTCTACAGGAGAGGGAAGTGTGTAATGTGTGTACAGGAGAGGGAAATGTGTGACGTGTGTACAGGAGAGGGAAGTGTGTGACGTGTGTACAGGAGAGGGAAGTGTGTGACGTGTGTACAGGAGAGGGAAGTGTGTAATGTGTGTACAGGAGACGTAAGTGTGTGATGTGTGTACAGGAGAGGGAAATGTGTGATGTGTGTACAGGAGAGGGAAGTGTGTGACAAGTGTACAGGAGAGGGAAATGTGTGACGTCTGTACAGGAGAGGGAAATGTGTGATGTGTGTACAGGAGAGGGTAAAGTGTGACGTGTGTACAGGAGAGGGAAGTGTGTGATGTGTGTACAGGAGAGGTAAATGTGTGACGTGTGTACAGGAGAGGGTAGTGTGTGTCATGTGTACAGGAGGGGGAAGTGTGTAATGTGCATACAGGAGAAGGAAATGTGTGACGTGTGTACAGGAGCGGGAAGTGTGTGACGTGTGTACAGGAGCGGGAAGTGTGTGACGTGTGTACAGGAGAGGGAAGTGTGTGACGTGTGTACAGGAGAGGGAAGTGTGTAATGTGTGTACAGGAGACGTAAGTGTGTGATGTGTGTACAGGAGAGGGAAATGTGTGATGTGTGTACAGGAGAGGGAAGTGTGTGACAAGTGTACAGGAGAGGGAAATGTGTGACGTCTGTACAGGAGAGGGAAATGTGTGAAGTGTGTACAGGAGAGGGTAATGTGTGACGTGTGTACAGGAGAGGGAAGTGTGTGACATGTGTACAGGAGAGGGAAGTGTGTAATGTGTGTACAGGAGAGGGAAGTGAGTGACTAGTGTACAGGAGAGGGAAGTGTGTAATGTGTGTACAGGAGACGGAAGTGTGTAATGTGTGTACAGGAGAGGGAAATGTGTGCCGTGTGTACAGGAGAGGGAAGTGTGTGACGAGTGTACAGGAGAGGGAAGTGTGTGACGTGTGTACAGGAGAGGGAAATGTGTGACGTGTGTGCAGGAGAGGGAAATGTGTGATGTGTGTATAGGAGAGGGAAGTGTGTGATGTGTGTACAGGAGACAGAAGTGTGTAATGTGTGTACAGGATAGGGAAATGTGTGACGTGTGTACAGGAGAGGGTAGTGTGTGTCATGTGTACAGGAGGGGGAAGTGTGTAATGTGCATACAGGAGAGGGAAATGTGTGACGTGTGTACAGGAGAGGGAAATGTGTGACGTGTGTACAGGAGAGGGAAATGTGTGACAAGTGTACAGGAGAGGGAAATGTGTGATGAGTGTACAGGAGAGGGAAGTGTGTGACGAGTGTACAGGAGAGGGAAATGTGTGACGAGTGTACCGGAGAGGGAAGTGTGTGACGTGTGTACAGGAGAGGGAATTGTGTGAGCTGTGTACAGGAGAGGGAAGTGTGTAAGTGTGTACAGGACAGTTAAATGTGTGACGTGTGTACAGGAGAGGGAAGAGTGTGATGTGTGTACAGGAGAGGGAAGTGTGTGACGTGTGTACAGGAGACGGAAATGTGTGACGAGTGTACAGGAGAGGGAAGTGTGTAATGTGTGTACAGGAGACGTAAGTGTGTGATGTGTGTACAGGAGAGGGAAATGTGTGATGTGTGTACAGGAGAGGGAAGTGTGTGACAAGTGTACAGGAGAGGGAAATGTGTGACGTCTGTACACGAGAGGGAAATGTGTGACGTGTGTACAGGAGAGGGTAATGTGTGACGTGTGTACAGGAGAGGGAAGTGTGTGATGTGTGTACAGGAGAGGTAAATGTGTGACGTGTGTACAGGAGACAGAAGTGTGTAATGTGTGTACAGGAGAGGGAAATGTGTGACAAGTGTACAGGAGAGGGAAATGTGTGACGTCTGTACAGGAGAGGGAAATGTGTGACGTGTGTACAGCAGAGGGTAATGTGTGACGTGTGTACAGGAGAGGGTAATGTGTGACGTGTGTACAGCAGAGGGAAATGTGTGACGTGTGTACAGGAGACAGAAGTGTGTGACGAGTGTACAGGAGAGGGATGTGTGTGACGTGTGTACATCGAGAGGGAAGTGTGTAATGTGTGTACAGGAGAGGGAAATGTGTGACGTGTGTACAGGAGAGGGAAGTGTGTGACGTGTGTATAGGAGAGGGAAGTGTGTAATGTGTGTACAGGAGACGGAAGTGTGGAATGTGTGTACAGGAGAGGGAAGTGTGTGACATGTGTACAGGAGAGGGAAGTGTGTAATGTGTGTACAGGAGACGGAAGTGTGTAATGTGTGTACAGGAGAGGGAAATGTGTGACGTGTGTACAGGAGAGGGAAATGTGTGACGTGTGTACAGGAGAGGGAAATGTTTGACGTGTGTGCAGGAGAGGGAAATGTGTGATGTGTGTATAGGAGAGGGAAGTGTGTGATGTGTGTACAGGAGACAGAAGTGTGTAATGTGTGTACAGGAGAGGGAAATGTGTGACGTGTGTACAGGAGAGGGAAGTGTGTGACGTGTGTACAGGAGAGGGAAGTGTGTGACGTGTGTACAGGAGAGGGAAGTGTGTAATGTGTGTACAGGAGACGTAAGTGTGTGATGTGTGTACAGGCGAGGGAAATGTGTGATGTGTGTACAGGAGAGGGAAGTGTGTGATGTGTGTACAGGAGAGGGAAATGTGTGACGTCTGTACCGGAGATGTAAATGTGTGACGTGTGTACAAGAGGCAGAAGTATGTAATGTGTGTCCAGGAGAGGGAAATGTGTGACGTGTGTACAGGAGAGGGAAATGTGTGACGTGTGTACAGGAGAGGGAAGTGTGTAATGTGTGTACAGGAGAGGGAAATGTGTGACGTGTGTACAGGAGACAGAAGAGTGTGACGAGTGTACAGGAGAGGGATGTCTGTGACGTGTGTACAGGAGAGGGAAGTGTGTGACGTGTGTACAGGAGGGGGAAGTGTGTAATGCGTATACAGGAGAGGTAAATGTGTGATGTGTGTACAGGAGACAGAAGGGTGTAATGTGTGTACAGGAGTGGGAAATGTGTGACGTGTGTACAGGAGAGGGAAATGTGTGACGTGTGTACAGGAGAGGGAAGTGTGTGACGTGTGTACAGGAGAGGGAAATGTGTGATGTGTGTACAGTAGAGGGAAGTGTGTGATGTGTGTACAGGAGAGGGAAATGTGTGACGTGTGTACAGGAGAGGGAAATGTGTGACGTGTGTACAGGAGAGGGTAATGTGTGATGTGTGTACAGGAGAGGGAAGTGTGTGATGTGTGTACAGGAGAGGTAAATGTGTGACGTGTGTACAGGAGACAGAAGTGTGTAATGTGTGTACAGGAGAGGGAAGTGTGTGACGTGTGTACTGCAGAGGGAAGTGTGTGACGTGTGTATAGGAGAGGGAAGTGTGTGGCGAGTGTACAGGAGAGGGAAATGTGTGATGTGTGTACAGCAGAGGGAAGTGTGTGACGTGTGTTCAGGAGAGGGAAGTGTGTGACGAGTGTACAGGAGAGGAAAATGTGTGATGTGTGTACAGGAGAGGGAAGTATGTGACGTGTGTACAGGAGACAGAAGTGTGTAATGTGTGTACAGGAGAGGGAAATGTGTGACGTGTGTACAGGAGACAGAAGTGTGTAATGTGTGTACAGGAGAGGGAAATGTGTGACGTGTGTACAGGAGACAGAAGTGTGTGACGAGTGTACAGGAGAGGGATGTGTGTGACGTGTCTACAGGAGAGGGAAGTGTGTAATGTGTGTACAGGAGAGGGAAATGTGTGACGTGTGTACAGGAGAGGGAAGTGTGTGACGTGTGTACAGGAGAGGGAAGTGTGTGACGTGTGTACAGGAGAGGGAAGTGTGTAATGTGTGTACAGGAGACGTAAGTGTGTGATGTGTGTACAGGAGAGGGAAATGTGTGATGTGTGTACAGGAGAGGGAAGTGTGTGACAAGTGTACAGGAGAGGGAAATGTGTGACGTCTGTACAGGAGAGGGAAATGTGTGATGTGTGTACAGGAGAGGGTAAAGTGTGACGTGTGTACAGGAGAGGGAAGTGTGTGATGTGTGTACAGGAGAGGTAAATGTGTGACGTGTGTACAGGAGAGGGTAGTGTGTGTCATGTGTACAGGAGGGGGAAGTGTGTAATGTGCATACAGGAGAAGGAAATGTGTGACGTGTGTACAGGAGCGGGAAGTGTGTGACGTGTGTACAGGAGCGGGAAGTGTGTGACGTGTGTACAGGAGAGGGAAGTGTGTGACGTGTGTACAGGAGAGGGAAGTGTGTAATGTGTGTACAGGAGACGTAAGTGTGTGATGTGTGTACAGGAGAGGGAAATGTGTGATGTGTGTACAGGAGAGGGAAGTGTGTGACAAGTGTACAGGAGAGGGAAATGTGTGACGTCTGTACAGGAGAGGGAAATGTGTGAAGTGTGTACAGGAGAGGGTAATGTGTGACGTGTGTACAGGAGAGGGAAGTGTGTGACATGTGTACAGGAGAGGGAAGTGTGTAATGTGTGTACAGGAGAGGGAAGTGAGTGACTAGTGTACAGGAGAGGGAAGTGTGTAATGTGTGTACAGGAGACGGAAGTGTGTAATGTGTGTACAGGAGAGGGAAATGTGTGCCGTGTGTACAGGAGAGGGAAGTGTGTGACGAGTGTACAGGAGAGGGAAGTGTGTGACGTGTGTACAGGAGAGGGAAATGTGTGACGTGTGTGCAGGAGAGGGAAATGTGTGATGTGTGTATAGGAGAGGGAAGTGTGTGATGTGTGTACAGGAGACAGAAGTGTGTAATGTGTGTACAGGATAGGGAAATGTGTGACGTGTGTACAGGAGAGGGTAGTGTGTGTCATGTGTACAGGAGGGGGAAGTGTGTAATGTGCATACAGGAGAGGGAAATGTGTGACGTGTGTACAGGAGAGGGAAATGTGTGACGTGTGTACAGGAGAGGGAAATGTGTGACAAGTGTACAGGAGAGGGAAATGTGTGATGAGTGTACAGGAGAGGGAAGTGTGTGACGAGTGTACAGGAGAGGGAAATGTGTGACGAGTGTACCGGAGAGGGAAGTGTGTGACGTGTGTACAGGAGAGGGAATTGTGTGAGCTGTGTACAGGAGAGGGAAGTGTGTAAGTGTGTACAGGACAGTTAAATGTGTGACGTGTGTACAGGAGAGGGAAGAGTGTGATGTGTGTACAGGAGAGGGAAGTGTGTGACGTGTGTACAGGAGACGGAAATGTGTGACGAGTGTACAGGAGAGGGAAGTGTGTAATGTGTGTACAGGAGACGTAAGTGTGTGATGTGTGTACAGGAGAGGGAAATGTGTGATGTGTGTACAGGAGAGGGAAGTGTGTGACAAGTGTACAGGAGAGGGAAATGTGTGACGTCTGTACACGAGAGGGAAATGTGTGACGTGTGTACAGGAGAGGGTAATGTGTGACGTGTGTACAGGAGAGGGAAGTGTGTGATGTGTGTACAGGAGAGGTAAATGTGTGACGTGTGTACAGGAGACAGAAGTGTGTAATGTGTGTACAGGAGAGGGAAATGTGTGACAAGTGTACAGGAGAGGGAAATGTGTGACGTCTGTACAGGAGAGGGAAATGTGTGACGTGTGTACAGCAGAGGGTAATGTGTGACGTGTGTACAGGAGAGGGTAATGTGTGACGTGTGTACAGCAGAGGGAAATGTGTGACGTGTGTACAGGAGACAGAAGTGTGTGACGAGTGTACAGGAGAGGGATGTGTGTGACGTGTGTACATCGAGAGGGAAGTGTGTAATGTGTGTACAGGAGAGGGAAATGTGTGACGTGTGTACAGGAGAGGGAAGTGTGTGACGTGTGTATAGGAGAGGGAAGTGTGTAATGTGTGTACAGGAGACGGAAGTGTGGAATGTGTGTACAGGAGAGGGAAGTGTGTGACATGTGTACAGGAGAGGGAAGTGTGTAATGTGTGTACAGGAGACGGAAGTGTGTAATGTGTGTACAGGAGAGGGAAATGTGTGACGTGTGTACAGGAGAGGGAAATGTGTGACGTGTGTACAGGAGAGGGAAATGTTTGACGTGTGTGCAGGAGAGGGAAATGTGTGATGTGTGTATAGGAGAGGGAAGTGTGTGATGTGTGTACAGGAGACAGAAGTGTGTAATGTGTGTACAGGAGAGGGAAATGTGTGACGTGTGTACAGGAGAGGGAAGTGTGTGACGTGTGTACAGGAGAGGGAAGTGTGTGACGTGTGTACAGGAGAGGGAAGTGTGTAATGTGTGTACAGGAGACGTAAGTGTGTGATGTGTGTACAGGCGAGGGAAATGTGTGATGTGTGTACAGGAGAGGGAAGTGTGTGATGTGTGTACAGGAGAGGGAAATGTGTGACGTCTGTACCGGAGAGGGAAATGTGTGACGTGTGTACAGGAGAAGGAAATGTGTGACGTGTGTACAGGAACGGGAAGTGTGTGACGTGTGTACAGGAGCGGGAAGTGTGTGACGTGTGTACAGGAGAGGGTAATGTGTGACGTGTGCACAGGAGGGGGAAGTGTGTAATGTGTATACAGGAGAGGTAAATGTGTGACGTGTGTACAGGAGGCGGAAGTGTGTAATGTGTGTACAGGAGAGGGAGGTGTGTGACATGTGTACAGGAGAGGGAAGTGTGTGACGAGTGTACAGAAGAGGGAAGTGTGTGACGTGTGTACAGGAGAGGGAAGTGTGTGACGTGTGTACAGGAGAGGGAAGTGTGTAATGTGTGTACAGGAGACGTAAGTGTGTGATGTGTGTACAGGAGAGGGAAATGTGTGATGTGTGTACAGGAGAGGGAAGTGTGTGACAAGTGTACAGGAGAGGGAAATGTGTGACGTCTGTACAGGAGAGGGAAATGTGTGACGAGTGTACCGGAGAGGGAAGTGTGTGACGTGTGTACAGGAGAGGGAAGTGTGTGACGTGTGTACAGGAGACAGAAGTGTGTAATGTGTGTACAGGAGAGGGAAGAGTGTGACGTGTGTACAGCAGAGGGAAGTGTGTGACGTGTGTATAGGAGAGGGAAGTGTGTGACGAGTGTACAGGAGAGGGAAATGTGTGACGAGTGTACAGGAGAGGGAAGTGTGTGACGTGTGTACAGGAGAGGGAAATGTGCGACGTGTGTACAGGAGAGGGAAGTGTGCGACGTGTGTACAGGAGAGGGAAGTGTGTGACGTGTGTACATGAGAGGCAAGTGTGTGACGTGTGTACAGGAGAGGGAAGTGTGTGACGTGTCTACAGGAGAGGGAAGTGTGTGACGTGTCTACAGGAGAGGGAAGTGTGTAATGTGTGTACAGGAGACGTAAGTGTGTGATGTGTGTACAGGAGAGGGAAGTGTGTGATGTGTGTACAGGAGAGGGAAGTGTGTGACGTCTGTACCGGAGAGGGAAATGTGTGATGTCTGTACCGGAGAGGGAAATGTGTGACGTGTGTACAGGAGAGGGTAATGTGTGATGTGTGTACAGGAGAGGGAAGTGTGTGATGTGTGTACAGGAGAGGGAAATGTGTGACGTGTGTACAGGAGACAGAAGTGTGTAATGTGTGTACAGGAGAGGGAAGTGTGTGACGTGTGTACAGGAAAGGGAAGTGTGTGATGTGTGTACAGGAGAAGGAAATGTGTGACGTGTGTACAGGAGCGGGAAATGTGTGACATGTGTACAGGAGAGGGTAATGTGTGACGTGTGCACAGGAGGGGGAAGTGTGTAATGTGTATACAGGAGAGGTAAATGTGTGACGTGTGTACAGGAGGCGGAAGTGTGTAATGTGTGTACAGGAGAGGGAAATGTGTGACGTGTGTACAGGAGAGGGAAGTGTGCGACGTGTGTACAGGAGAGGGAAATGTGTGACGTCTGTACCGGAGAGGGAAATGTGTGACGTGTGTACAGGAGAAGGAAAAGTGTGACGTGTGTACAGGAGCGGGAAGTGTGTGACGTGTGTACAGGAGCGGGAAGTGTGTGACGTGTGTACAGGAGAGGGTAATGTGTGACGTGTGCACAGGAGGGGGAAGTGTGTAATGTGTATACAGGAGAGGTAAATGTGTGACGTGTGTACAGGAGGCGGAAGTGTGTAATGTGTGTACAGGAGAGGGAGGTGTGTGACGTGTGTACAGGAGAGGGAAGTGTGTGACGAGTGTACAGAAGAGGGAAGTGTGTGACGTGTGTACAGGAGAGGGAAGTGTGTGACGTGTGTACAGGAGAGGGAAGTGTGTGACGTGTGTACAGGAGAGGGAAGTGTGTAATGTGTGTACAGGAGACGTAAGTGTGTGATGTGTGTACAGGAGAGGGAAATGTGTGATGTGTGTACAGGAGAGGGAAGTGTGTGACAAGTGTACAGGAGAGGGAAATGTGTGACGTCTGTACAGGAGAGGGAAATGTGTGACGTGTGTACAGGAGAGGGTAAAGTGTGACGTGTGTACAGGAGAGGGAAGTGTGTGATGTGTGTACAGGAGAGGTAAATGTGTGACGTGTGTACAGGAGAGGGTAGTGTGTGTCATGTGTACAGGAGGGGGAAGTGTGTAATGTGCATACAGGAGAAGGAAATGTGTGACGTGTGTACAGGAGCGGGAAGTGTGTGACGTGTGTACAGGAGCGGGAAGTGTGTGACGTGTGTACAGGAGAGGGAAGTGTGTGACGTGTGTACAGGAGAGGGAAGTGTGTAATGTGTGTACAGGAGACATAAGTGTGTGATGTGTGTACAGGAGAGGGAAATGTGTGATGTGTGTACAGGAGAGGGAAGTGTGTGACAAGTGTACAGGAGAGGGAAATGTGTGACGTCTGTACAGGAGAGGGAAATGTGTGAAGTGTGTACAGGAGAGGGTAATGTGTGACGTGTGTACAGGAGAGGGAAGTGTGCGACGTGTGTACAGGAGAGGGAAATGTGTGACGTCTGTACCGGAGAGGGAAATGTGTGACGTGTGTACAGGAGAAGGAAAAGTGTGACGTGTGTACAGGAGCGGGAAGTGTGTGACGTGTGTACAGGAGCGGGAAGTGTGTGACGTGTGTACAGGAGAGGGTAATGTGTGACGTGTGCACAGGAGGGGGAAGTGTGTAATGTGTATACAGGAGAGGTAAATGTGTGACGTGTGTACAGGAGGCGGAAGTGTGTAATGTGTGTACAGGAGAGGGAGGTGTGTGACGTGTGTACAGGAAAGGGAAGTGTGTGACGAGTGTACAGAAGAGGGAAGTGTGTGACGTGTGTACAGGAGAGGGAAGTGTGTGACGTGTGTACAGGAGAGGGAAGTGTGTGACGTGTGTACAGGAGAGGGAAGTGTGTAATGTGTGTACAGGAGACGTAAGTGTGTGATGTGTGTACAGGAGAGGGAAATGTGTGATGTGTGTACAGGAGAGGGAAGTGTGTGACAAGTGTACAGGAGAGGGAAATGTGTGACGTCTGTACAGGAGAGGGAAATGTGTGACGTGTGTACAGGAGAGGGTAAAGTGTGACGTGTGTACAGGAGAGGGAAGTGTGTGATGTGTGTACAGGAGAGGTAAATGTGTGATGTGTGTACAGGAGAGGGTAGTGTGTGTCATGTGTACAGGAGGGGGAAGTGTGTAATGTGCATACAGGAGAAGGAAATGTGTGACGTGTGTACAGGAGCGGGAAGTGTGTGACGTGTGTACAGGAGCGGGAAGTGTGTGACGTGTGTACAGGAGAGGGAAGTGTGTGACGTGTGTACAGGAGAGGGAAGTGTGTAATGTGTGTACAGGAGACATAAGTGTGTGATGTGTGTACAGGAGAGGGAAATGTGTGATGTGTGTACAGGAGAGGGAAGTGTGTGACAAGTGTACAGGAGAGGGAAATGTGTGACGTCTGTACAGGAGAGGGAAATGTGTGAAGTGTGTACAGGAGAGGGTAATGTGTGACGTGTGTACAGGAGAGGGAAGTGTGTGACGTGTGTACAGGAGAGGGAAGTGTGTAATGTGTGTACAGGAGAGGGAAGTGAGTGACTAGTGTACAGGAGAGGGAAGTGTGTAATGTGTGTACAGGAGACGGAAGTGTGTAATGTGTGTACAGGAGAGGGAAATGAGTGCCGTGTGTACAGGAGAGGGAAGTGTGTGACGAGTGTACAGGAGAGGGAAGTGTGTGACGTGTGTACAGGAGAGGGAAATGTGTGACGTGTGTGCAGGAGAGGGAAATGTGTGATGTGTGTATAGGAGAGGGAAGTGTGTGATGTGTGTACAGGAGACAGAAGTGTGTAATGTGTGTACAGGATAGGTAAATGTGTGACGTGTGTACAGGAGACAGAAGTGTGTAATGTGTGTACAGGAGAGGGAAATGTGTGACAAGTGTACAGGAGAGGGAAATGTGTGACGTCTGTACAGGAGAGGGAAATGTGTGACGTGTGTACAGCAGAGGGTAATGTGTGACGTGTGTACAGGAGAGGGTAATGTGTGACGTGTGTACAGCAGAGGGAAATGTGTGACGTGTGTACAGGAGACAGAAGTGTGTGACGAGTGTACAGGAGAGGGATGTGTGTGACGTGTGTACATCGAGAGGGAAGTGTGTAATGTGTGTACAGGAGAGGGAAATGTGTGACGTGTGTACAGGAGAGGGAAGTGTGTGACGTGTGTATAGGAGAGGGAAGTGTGTAATGTGTGTACAGGAGACGGAAGTGTGGAATGTGTGTACAGGAGAGGGAAGTGTGTGACATGTGTACAGGAGAGGGAAGTGTGTAATGTGTGTACAGGAGACGGAAGTGTGTAATGTGTGTACAGGAGAGGGAAATGTGTGCCGTGTGTACAGGAGAGGGAAGTGTGTGATGTGTGTACAGGAGAGGGAAATGTGTGACGTGTGTACAGGAGAGGGAAATGTGTGACGTGTGTACAGGAGAGGGAAATGTTTGACGTGTGTGCAGGAGAGGGAAATGTGTGATGTGTGTATAGGAGAGGGAAGTGTGTGATGTGTGTACAGGAGACAGAAGTGTGTAATGTGTGTACAGGAGAGGGAAATGTGTGACGTGTGTGCAGGAGAGGGAAATGTGTGATGTGTGTATAGGAGAGGGAAGTGTGTGATGTGTGTACAGGAGACAGAAGTGTGTAATGTGTGTACAGGAGAGGGAAATGTGTGACGTGTGTACAGGAGAGGGTAGTGTGTGTCATGTGTACAGGAGGGGGAAGTGTGTAATGTGCATACAGGAGAGGTAAATGTGTGACGTGTGTACAGGAGAGGGAAATGTGTGACATGTGTACTGGAGAGGGAAATGTGTGACGAGTGTACAGTAGAGGGAAATGTGTGACGAGTGTACAGTAGAGGGAAGTGTGTGACGAGTGTACCGGAGAGGGAAATGTGTGACGAGTGTAGTTGAGAGGGAAGTGTGTGACGTGTGTACAGGAGAGGGAAGTGTGTAAGTGTGTACAGGAGAGTTAAATGTGTGACGTGTGTACAGGAGAGGGAAGTGTGTGACGTGTGTACAGGAGAGGGAAGTGTGTGACGTGTGTACAGCAGAGGGAAGTGTGTGACGTGTGTATAGGAGAGGGAAGTGTGTGACGAGTGTACAGGAGAGGGAAATTTGTGACAAGTGTACAGGAGAGGGAAGTGTGCGACGTGTGTACAGGAGAGGGAAGTGTGCGACGTGTGTACAGGAGAGGGAAGTGTGTGACGTGTGTACAGGAGAGGGAGGTGTGTGACGTGTGTACAGGAGAGGGAAGTGTGTGACGAGTGTACAGAAGAGGGAAGTGTGTAATGTGTGTACATGAGAGGGAAGTGTGTGACGTGTGTACAGGAGAGGGAAGTGTGTGACGTGTGTACAGGAGACGTAAGTGTGTGATGTGTGTACAGGAGAGGGAAATGTGTGATGTGTGTACAGGAGAGGGAAGTGTGTGACAAGTGTACAGGAGAGGGAAATGTGTGACGTCTGTACAGGAGAGGGAAATGTGTGACGTGTGTACAGGAGAGGGAAGTGTGTAATGTGTGTACAGGAGTGGGAAATGTGTGATGTGTGTACAGGAGAGGGAAGTGTGTGACGTGTGTACAGGAGAGGGAAATCTGTGATGTGTGTGCAGGAGAGGGAAATGTGTGATGTGTGTATAGGAGAGGGAAGTGTGTGATGTGTGTACAGGAGACAGAAGTGTGTAATGTGTGTACAGGATAGGGAAATGTGTGACGTGTGTACAGGAGAGGGTAGTGTGTGTCATGTGTACAGGAGGGGGAAGTGTGTAATGTGCATACAGGAGAGGGAAATGTGTGACGTGTGTACAGGAGAGGGAAATGTGTGACAAGTGTACAGGAGAGGGAAATATGTGAGGAGTGTACAGGAGAGGGAAGTGTGTGACGAGTGTACAGGAGAGGGAAATGTGTGACGAGTGTACCGGAGAGGGAAGTGTGTGACGTGTGTACAGGAGAGGGAAGTGTGTGACGTGTGTACAGGAGACAGAAGTGTGTAATGTGTGTACAGGAGAGGGAAGAGTGTGACGTGTGTACAGCAGAGGGAAGTGTGTGACGTGTGTATAGGAGAGGGAAGTGTGTGACGAGTGTACAGGAGAGGGAAATGTGTGACGAGTGTACAGGAGAGGGAAATGTGTGACGTGTGTACAGGAGAGGGAAATGTGTGACGTGTGTACAGGAGAGGGAAATGTTTGACGTGTGTGCAGGAGAGGGAAATGTGTGATGTGTGTATAGGAGAGGGAAGTGTGTGATGTGTGTACAGGAGACAGAAGTGTGTAATGTGTGTACAGGAGAGGGAAATGTGTGACGTGTGTGCAGGAGAGGGAAATGTGTGATGTGTGTATAGGAGAGGGAAGTGTGTGATGTGTGTACAGGAGACAGAAGTGTGTAATGTGTGTACAGGAGAGGGAAATGTGTGACGTGTGTACAGGAGAGGGTAGTGTGTGTCATGTGTACAGGAGGGGGAAGTGTGTAATGTGCATACAGGAGAGGTAAATGTGTGACGTGTGTACAGGAGAGGGAAATGTGTGACATGTGTACTGGAGAGGGAAATGTGTGACGAGTGTACAGTAGAGGGAAATGTGTGACGAGTGTACAGTAGAGGGAAGTGTGTGACGAGTGTACCGGAGAGGGAAATGTGTGACGAGTGTAGTTGAGAGGGAAGTGTGTGACGTGTGTACAGGAGAGGGAAGTGTGTAAGTGTGTACAGGAGAGTTAAATGTGTGACGTGTGTACAGGAGAGGGAAGTGTGTGACGTGTGTACAGGAGAGGGAAGTGTGTGACGTGTGTACAGCAGAGGGAAGTGTGTGACGTGTGTATAGGAGAGGGAAGTGTGTGACGAGTGTACAGGAGAGGGAAATTTGTGACAAGTGTACAGGAGAGGGAAGTGTGCGACGTGTGTACAGGAGAGGGAAGTGTGCGACGTGTGTACAGGAGAGGGAAGTGTGTGACGTGTGTACAGGAGAGGGAGGTGTGTGACGTGTGTACAGGAGAGGGAAGTGTGTGACGAGTGTACAGAAGAGGGAAGTGTGTAATGTGTGTACATGAGAGGGAAGTGTGTGACGTGTGTACAGGAGAGGGAAGTGTGTGACGTGTGTACAGGAGACGTAAGTGTGTGATGTGTGTACAGGAGAGGGAAATGTGTGATGTGTGTACAGGAGAGGGAAGTGTGTGACAAGTGTACAGGAGAGGGAAATGTGTGACGTCTGTACAGGAGAGGGAAATGTGTGACGTGTGTACAGGAGAGGGAAGTGTGTAATGTGTGTACAGGAGTGGGAAATGTGTGATGTGTGTACAGGAGAGGGAAGTGTGTGACGTGTGTACAGGAGAGGGAAATCTGTGATGTGTGTGCAGGAGAGGGAAATGTGTGATGTGTGTATAGGAGAGGGAAGTGTGTGATGTGTGTACAGGAGACAGAAGTGTGTAATGTGTGTACAGGATAGGGAAATGTGTGACGTGTGTACAGGAGAGGGTAGTGTGTGTCATGTGTACAGGAGGGGGAAGTGTGTAATGTGCATACAGGAGAGGGAAATGTGTGACGTGTGTACAGGAGAGGGAAATGTGTGACAAGTGTACAGGAGAGGGAAATATGTGAGGAGTGTACAGGAGAGGGAAGTGTGTGACGAGTGTACAGGAGAGGGAAATGTGTGACGAGTGTACCGGAGAGGGAAGTGTGTGACGTGTGTACAGGAGAGGGAAGTGTGTGACGTGTGTACAGGAGACAGAAGTGTGTAATGTGTGTACAGGAGAGGGAAGAGTGTGACGTGTGTACAGCAGAGGGAAGTGTGTGACGTGTGTATAGGAGAGGGAAGTGTGTGACGAGTGTACAGGAGAGGGAAATGTGTGACGAGTGTACAGGAGAGGGAAGTGTGTGACGTGTGTACAGGAGAGGGAAATGTGCGACGTGTGTACAGGAGAGGGAAGTGTGCGACGTGTGTACAGGAGAGGGAAGTGTGTGACGTGTGTACATGAGAGGCAAGTGTGTGACGTGTGTACAGGAGAGGGAAGTGTGTGACGTGTCTACAGGAGAGGGAAGTGTGTAATGTGTGTTCAGGAGAGGGAAGTGTGTGACGTGTGTACAGGAAAGGGAAGTGTGTGATGTGTGTACAGGAGAAGGAAATGTGTGACGTGTGTACAGGAGCGGGAAATGTGTGACATGTGTACAGGAGAGGGTAATGTGTGACGTGTGCACAGGAGGGGGAAGTGTGTAATGTGTATACAGGAGAGGTAAATGTGTGACGTGTGTACAGGAGGCGGAAGTGTGTAATGTGTATACAGGAGAGGTAAATGTGTGACGTGTGTACAGGAGGCGGAAGTGTGTAATGTGTGTACAGGAGAGGGAGGTGTGTGACATGTGTACAGGAGAGGGAAGTGTGTGACGAGTGTACAGAAGAGGGAAGTGTGTGACGTGTGTACAGGAGAGGGAAGTGTGTGACGTGTGTACAGGAGAGGGAAGTGTGTAATGTGTGTACAGGAGACGTAAGTGTGTGATGTGTGTACAGGAGAGGGAAATGTGTGATGTGTGTACAGGAGAGGGAAGTGTGTGACAAGTGTACAGGAGAGGGAAATGTGTGACGTCTGTACAGGAGAGGGAAATGTGTGACGTGTGTACAGGAGAGGGTAATGTGTGACGTGTGTACAGGAGAGGGAAGTGTGTGATGTGTGTACAGGAGAGGTAAATGTGTGACGTGTGTACAGGAGACAGAAGTGTGTAATGTGTGTACAGGAGAGGGAAATGTGTGACAAGTGTACAGGAGAGGGAAATGTGTGACGTCTGTACAGGAGAGGGAAATGTGTGACGTGTGTACAGCAGAGGGTAATGTGTGACGTGTGTACAGGAGAGGGTAATGTGTGACGTGTGTACAGCAGAGGGAAATGTGTGACGTGTGTACAGGAGACAGAAGTGTGTGACGAGTGTACAGGAGAGGGATGTGTGTGACGTGTGTACATCGAGAGGGAAGTGTGTAATGTGTGTACAGGAGAGGGAAATGTGTGACGTGTGTACAGGAGAGGGAAGTGTGTGACGTGTGTATAGGAGAGGGAAGTGTGTAATGTGTGTACAGGAGACGGAAGTGTGGAATGTGTGTACAGGAGAGGGAAGTGTGTGACATGTGTACAGGAGAGGGAAGTGTGTAATGTGTGTACAGGAGACGGAAGTGTGTAATGTGTGTACAGGAGAGGGAAATGTGTGCCGTGTGTACAGGAGAGGGAAGTGTGTGATGTGTGTACAGGAGAGGGAAATGTGTGACGTGTGTACAGGAGAGGGAAATGTGTGACGTGTGTACAGGAGAGGGAAATGTTTGACGTGTGTGCAGGAGAGGGAAATGTGTGATGTGTGTATAGGAGAGGGAAGTGTGTGATGTGTGTACAGGAGACAGAAGTGTGTAATGTGTGTACAGGAGAGGGAAATGTGTGACGTGTGTGCAGGAGAGGGAAATGTGTGATGTGTGTATAGGAGAGGGAAGTGTGTGATGTGTGTACAGGAGACAGAAGTGTGTAATGTGTGTACAGGAGAGGGAAATGTGTGACGTGTGTACAGGAGAGGGTAGTGTGTGTCATGTGTACAGGAGGGGGAAGTGTGTAATGTGCATACAGGAGAGGTAAATGTGTGACGTGTGTACAGGAGAGGGAAATGTGTGACATGTGTACTGGAGAGGGAAATGTGTGACGAGTGTACAGTAGAGGGAAATGTGTGACGAGTGTACAGTAGAGGGAAGTGTGTGACGAGTGTACCGGAGAGGGAAATGTGTGACGAGTGTAGTTGAGAGGGAAGTGTGTGACGTGTGTACAGGAGAGGGAAGTGTGTAAGTGTGTACAGGAGAGTTAAATGTGTGACGTGTGTACAGGAGAGGGAAGTGTGTGACGTGTGTACAGGAGAGGGAAGTGTGTGACGTGTGTACAGCAGAGGGAAGTGTGTGACGTGTGTATAGGAGAGGGAAGTGTGTGACGAGTGTACAGGAGAGGGAAATTTGTGACAAGTGTACAGGAGAGGGAAGTGTGCGACGTGTGTACAGGAGAGGGAAGTGTGCGACGTGTGTACAGGAGAGGGAAGTGTGTGACGTGTGTACAGGAGAGGGAAGTGTGCGACGTGTGTACAGAAGAGGGAAGTGTGTAATGTGTGTACATGAGAGGGAAGTGTGTGACGTGTGTACAGGAGAGGGAAGTGTGTGATGTGTGTACAGGAGAGGGAAATGTGTGATGTGTGTACAGGAGAGGGAAGTGTGTGACAAGTGTACAGGAGAGGGAAATGTGTGACGTCTGTACAGGAGAGGGAAATGTGTGACGTGTGTACAGGAGAGGGAAGTGTGTAATGTGTGTACAGGAGAGGGAAGTGTGTGACGTGTGTACAGGAGAGGGAAGTGTGTAATGTGTGTACAGGAGTGGGAAATGTGTGATGTGTGTACAGGAGAGGGAAGTGTGTGACGTGTGTACAGGAGAGGGAAATCTGTGATGTGTGTGCAGGAGAGGGAAATGTGTGATGTGTGTATAGGAGAGGGAAGTGTGTGATGTGTGTACAGGAGACAGAAGTGTGTAATGTGTGTACAGGATAGGGAAATGTGTGACGTGTGTACAGGAGAGGGTAGTGTGTAATGTGCATACAGGAGAGGGAAATGTGTGACGTGTGTACAGGAGAGGGAAATGTGTGACAAGTGTACAGGAGAGGGAAATATGTGAGGAGTGTACAGGAGAGGGAAGTGTGTGACGAGTGTACAGGAGAGGGAAATGTGTGACGAGTGTACCGGAGAGGGAAGTGTGTGACGTGTGTACAGGAGAGGGAAGTGTGTGACGTGTGTACAGGAGACAGAAGTGTGTAATGTGTGTACAGGAGAGGGAAGAGTGTGACGTGTGTACAGCAGAGGGAAGTGTGTGACGTGTGTATAGGAGAGGGAAGTGTGTGACGAGTGTACAGGAGAGGGAAATGTGTGACGAGTGTACAGGAGAGGGAAGTGTGTGACGTGTGTACAGGAGAGGGAAATGTGCGACGTGTGTACAGGAGAGGGAAGTGTGCGACGTGTGTACAGGAGAGGGAAGTGTGTGACGTGTGTACATGAGAGGCAAGTGTGTGACGTGTGTACAGGAGAGGGAAGTGTGTGACGTCTCTACAGGAGAGGGAAGTGTGTAATGTGTGTTCAGTAGAGGGAAGTGTGTGACGTGTGTACAGGAAAGGGAAGTGTGTGATGTGTGTACAGGAGAAGGAAATGTGTGACGTGTGTACAGGAGCGGGAAATGTGTGACATGTGTACAGGAGAGGGTAATGTGTGACGTGTGCACAGGAGGGGGAAGTGTGTAATGTGTATACAGGAGAGGTAAATGTGTGACGTGTGTACAGGAGGCGGAAGTGTGTAATGTGTGTACAGGAGAGGGAAATGTGTGACGTGTGTACAGGAGAGGGAAGTGTGCGACGTGTGTACAGGAGAGGGAAGTGTGTTACGTGTGTACAGGAGAGGGAAGTGTGTGACGTGTGTACAGGAGAGGGAAATGTGTGACGTGTGTACAGGAGAGGGAATTGTGTGACGAGTGTACAGGAGAGGGAAGTGTGTGACGTTTGTACAGGAGAGGGAAGTGTGTGACGTGTGTACAGGAGACAGAAGTCTGTGACGAGTGTACAGGAGAGGGATGTGTGTGACGTGTGTACAGGAGAGGGAAATGTGTGACGTGTGTACAGGAGAGGGAAATGTGTGACGTGTGTACAGGAGAGGGAAGTGTGTGACCTGTGTACAGGAGAGGGAAGTGTGTAATGTGTGTACAGGAGAGGGAAGTGAGTGACTAGTGTACAGGAGAGGGAAGTGTGTAATGTGTGTACAGGAGACGGAAGTGTGTAATGTGTGTACAGGAGAGGGAAATGTGTGCCGTGTGTACAGGAGAGGGAAGTGTGTGACGAGTGTACAGGAGAGGGAAATGTGTGACGTGTGTGCAGGAGAGGGAAATGTGTGATGTGTGTATAGGAGAGGGAAGTGTGTGATGTGTGTACAGGAGACAGAAGTGTGTAATGTGTGTACAGGATAGGGAAATGTGTGACGTGTGTACAGGAGAGGGTAGTGTGTGTCATGTGTACAGGAGGGGGAAGTGTGTAATGTGCATACAGGAGAGGGAAATGTGTGACGTGTGTACAGGAGAGGGAAATGTGTGACGTGTGTACAGGAGAGGGAAATGTGTGACAAGTGTACAGGAGAGGGAAATGTGTGATGAGTGTACAGGAGAGGGAAGTGTGTGACGAGTGTACAGGAGAGGGAAATGTGTGACGAGTGTACCGGAGAGGGAAGTGTGTGACGTGTGTACAGGAGAGGGAATTGTGTGACCTGTGTACAGGAGAGGGAAGTGTGTAAGTGTGTACAGGAGAGTTAAATGTGTGACGTGTGTACAGGAGAGGGAAGAGTGTGACGTGTGTACAGGAGAGGGAAGTATGTGACGTGTGTACAGCAGAGGGAAGTGTGTGACGAGTGTACAGGAGAGGGAAATGTGTGACGAGTGTACAGGAGAGGGAAATGTGTGACGAGTGTACAGGAGAGGGAAATGTGTGATGTGTGTACAGGAGAGGGAAATGTGCGACGTGTGTACAGGAGAGGGAAGTGTGTGACGTGTGTACAGGAGAGGGAAGTGTGTGACGTGTGTACATGAGAGGCAAGTGTGTGACGTGTGTACAGGAGAGGGAAGTGTGTGACGTGTGTACAGGAGAGGGAAATGTGTGACGAGTGTACCGGAGAGGGAAGTGTGTGACGTGTGTACAGGAGAGGGAATTGTGTGACCTGTGTACAGGAGAGGGAAGTGTGTAAGTGTGTACAGGAGAGTTAAATGTGTGACGTGTGTACAGGAGAGGGAAGTGTGTGACGTGTGTACAGGAGAGGGAAGTGTGTGACGTGTGTACAGCAGAGGGAAGTGTGTGACGTGTGTATAGGAGAGGGAAGTGTGTGACGAGTGTACAGGAGAGGGAAATTTGTGACAAGTGTACAGGAGAGGGAAGTGTGCGACGTGTGTACAGGAGAGGGAAGTGTGCGACGTGTGTACAGGAGAGGGAAGTGTGTGACGTGTGTACAGGAGAGGGAGGTGTGTGACGTGTGTACAGGAGAGGGAAGTGTGTGACGAGTGTACAGAAGAGGGAAGTGTGTAATGTGTGTACATGAGAGGGAAGTGTGTGATGTGTGTACAGGAGAGGGAAGTGTGTGACGTGTGTACAGGAGACGTAAGTGTGTGATGTGTGTACAGGAGAGGGAAATGTGTGATGTGTGTACAGGAGAGGGAAGTGTGTGACAAGTGTACAGGAGAGGGAAATGTGTGACGTCTGTACAGGAGAGGGAAATGTGTGACGTGTGTACAGGAGAGGGAAGTGTGTAATGTGTGTACAGGAGAGGGAAGTGTGTGACGTGTGTACAGGAGAGGGAAGTGTGTAATGTGTGTACAGGAGTGGGAAATGTGTGATGTGTGTACAGGAGAGGGAAGTGTGTGACGTGTGTACAGGAGAGGGAAATCTGTGATGTGTGTGCAGGAGAGGGAAATGTGTGATGTGTGTATAGGAGAGGGAAGTGTGTGATGTGTGTACAGGAGACAGAATGTGTAATGTGTGTACAGGATAGGGAAATGTGTGACGTGTGTACAGGAGAGGGTAGTGTGTGTCATGTGTACAGGAGGGGGAAGTGTGTAATGTGCATACAGGAGAGGGAAATGTGTGACGTGTGTACAGGAGAGGGAAATGTGTGACGTGTGTACAGGAGAGGGAAGTGTGTAATGTGTGTACAGGAGTGGGAAATGTGTGATGTGTGTACAGGAGAGGGAAGTGTGTGACGTGTGTACAGGAGAGGGAAATGTGTGATGTGTGTGCAGGAGAGGGAAATGTGTGATGTGTGTATAGGATAGGGAAGTGTGTGATGTGTGTACAGGAGACAGAAGTGTGTAATGTGTGTACAGGATAGGGAAATGTGTGACGTGTGTACAGGAGAGGGTAGTGTGTGTCATGTGTACAGGAGGGGGAAGTGTGTAATGTGCATACAGGAGAGGGAAATGTGTGACGTGTGTACAGGAGAGGGAAATGTGTGACGTGTGTACAGGAGAGGGAAATGTGTGACAAGTGTACAGGAGAGGGAAATATGTGAGGAGTGTACAGGAGAGGGAAGTGTGTGACGAGTGTACAGGAGAGGGAAATGTGTGACGAGTGTACTGGAGAGGGAAGTGTGTGACGTGTGTACAGGAGAGGGAAGTGTGTGACGTGTGTACAGGAGACAGAAGTGTGTAATGTGTGTACAGGAGAGGGAAGAGTGTGACGTGTGTACAGCAGAGGGAAGTGTGTGACGTGTGTATAGGAGAGGGAAGTGTGTGACGAGTGTACAGGAGAGGGAAATGTGTGACGAGTGTACAGGAGAGGGAAGTGTGTGACGTGTGTACAGGAGAGGGAAATGTGCGACGTGTGTACAGGAGAGGGAAGTGTGCGACGTGTGTACAGGAGAGGGAAGTGTGTGACGTGTGTACATGAGAGGCAAGTGTGTGACGTGTGTACAGGAGAGGGAAGTGTGTGACGTGTCTACAGGAGAGGGAAGTGTGTAATGTGTGTACAGGAGACGTAAGTGTGTGATGTGTGTACAGGAGAGGGAAGTGTGTGATGTGTGTACAGGAGAGGGAAGTGTGTGACGTCTGTACCGGAGAGGGAAATGTGTGACGTCTGTACCGGAGAGGGAAATGTGTGACGTGTGTACAGGAGAGGGTAATGTGTGATGTGTGTACAGGAGAGGGAAGTGTGTGATGTGTGTACAGGAGAGGGAAATGTGTGACGTGTGTACAGGAGACAGAAGTGTGTAATGTGTGTACAGGAGAGGGAAGTGTGTGACGTGTGTACAGGAAAGGGAAGTGTGTGATGTGTGTACAGGAGAAGGAAATGTGTGACGTGTGTACAGGAGCGGGAAATGTGTGACATGTGTACAGGAGAGGGTAATGTGTGACGTGTGCACAGGAGGGGGAAGTGTGTAATGTGTATACAGGAGAGGTAAATGTGTGACGTGTGTACAGGAGGCGGAAGTGTGTAATGTGTGTACAGGAGAGGGAAATGTGTGACGTGTGTACAGGAGAGGGAAGTGTGCGACGTGTGTACAGGAGAGGGAAGTGTGTTACGTGTGTACAGGAGAGGGAAGTGTGTGACGTGTGTACAGGAGAGGGAAATGTGTAACGTGTGTACAGGAGAGGGAATTGTGTGACGAGTGTACAGGAGAGAGAAGTGTGTGACGTTTGTACAGGAGAGGGAAGTGTGTGACGTGTGTACAGGAGACAGAAGTCTGTGACGAGTGTACAGGAGAGGGATGTGTGTGACGTGTGTACAGGAGAGGGAAATATGTGACGTGTGTACAGGAGAGGGAAATGTGTGACGTGTGTACAGGAGAGGGAAGTGTGTGACGTGTGTACAGGAGAGGGAAGTGTGTAATGTGTGTACAGGAGAGGGAAGTGAGTGACTAGTGTACAGGAGAGGGAAGTGTGTAATGTGTGTACAGGAGACGGAAGTGTGTAATGTGTGTACAGGAGAGGGAAATGTGTGCCGTGTGTACAGGAGAGGGAAGTGTGTGACGAGTGTACAGGAGAGGGAAGTGTGTGACGTGTGTACAGGAGAGGGAAATGTGTGACGTGTGTGCAGGAGAGGGAAATGTGTGATGTGTGTATAGGAGAGGGAAGTGTGTGATGTGTGTACAGGAGACAGAAGTGTGTAATGTGTGTACAGGATAGGGAAATGTGTGACGTGTGTACAGGAGAGGGTAGTGTGTGTCATGTGTACAGGAGGGGGAAGTGTGTAATGTGCATACAGGAGAGGGAAATGTGTGACGAGTGTACAGGAGAGGGAAATGTGTGATGTGTGTACAGGAGAGGGAAATGTGTGACAAGTGTACAGGAGAGGGAAATGTGTGATGAGTGTACAGGAGAGGGAAGTGTGTGACGAGTGTACAGGAGAGGGAAATGTGTGACGAGTGTACCGGAGAGGGAAGTGTGTGACGTGTGTACAGGAGAGGGAATTGTGTGACCTGTGTACAGGAGAGGGAAGTGTGTAAGTGTGTACAGGAGAGTTAAATGTGTGACGTGTGTACAGGAGAGTGAAGAGTGTGACGTGTGTACAGGAGAGGGAAGTATGTGACGTGTGTACAGCAGAGGGAAGTGTGTGACGAGTGTACAGGAGAGGGAAATGTGTGACGAGTGTACAGGAGAGGGAAATGTGTGACGAGTGTACAGGAGAGGGAAGTGTGTGATGTGTGTACAGGAGAGGGAAATGTGCGACGTGTGTACAGGAGAGGGAAGTGTGTGACGTGTGTACAGGACCGGGAAGTGTGTGACGTGTGTACATGAGAGGCAAGTGTGTGATGTGTGTACAGGAGAGGGAAGTGTGTGACGTGTGTACAGGAGAGGGAAGTGTGTGACGTGTGTACAGGAGAGGGAAGTGTGTGACGTGTGTACAGGAGAGGGAAGTGTGTAATGTGTGTACAGGAGACGTAAGTGTGTGATGTGTGTACAGGCGAGGGAAATGTGTGATGTGTGTACAGGAGAGGGAAGTGTGTGATGTGTGTACAGGAGAGGGAAATGTGTGACGTCTGTACCGGAGAGGGAAATGTGTGACGTGTGTACAGGAGAAGGAAATGTGTGACGTGTGTACAGGAGCGGGAAGTGTGTGACGTGTGTACAGGAGCGGGAAGTGTGTGACGTGTGTACAGGAGAGGGTAATGTGTGACGTGTGCACAGGAGGGGGAAGTGTGTAATGTGTATACAGGAGAGGTAAATGTGTGACGTGTGTACAGGAGGCGGAAGTGTGTAATGTGTGTACAGGAGAGGGAGGTGTGTGACGTGTGTACAGGAGAGGGAAGTGTGTGACGAGTGTACAGAAGAGGGAAGTGTGTGACGTGTGTACAGGAGAGGGAAGTGTGTGACGTGTGTACAGGAGAGGGAAGTGTGTAATGTGTGTACAGGAGACGTAAGTGTGTGATGTGTGTACAGGAGAGGGAAGTGTGTGATGTGTGTACAGGAGAGGGAAGTGTGTGACAAGTGTACAGGAGAGGGAAATGTGTGATGTCTGTACAGGAGAGGGAAATGTGTGACGTGTGTACAGGAGAGGGAATTGTGTGATGTCTGTACAGGAGAGGGAAATGTGTGACGTGTGTACAGGAGAGGGAAGTGTGTGACAAGTGTACAGGAGAGGGAAATGTGTGATGTCTGTACAGGAGAGGGAAATGTGTGATGTGTGTACAGGAGAGGGAAATGTGTGATGTGTGTACAGGAGAGGGAAGTGTGTGACGTGTGTACAGGAGAGGGAAATGTGTGACGTGTGTGCAGGAGAGGGAAATGTGTGATGTGTGTATAGGAGAGGGAAGTGTGTGATGTGTGTACAGGAGACAGAAGTGTGTAATGTGTGTACAGGATAGGGAAATGTGTGATGTGTGTACAGGAGAGGGTAGTGTGTGTCATGTGTACAGGAGGGGGAAGTGTGTAATGTGCATACAGGAGAGGGAAATGTGTGACGTGTGTACAGGAGCGGGAAGTGTGTGACGTGTGTACAGGAGAGGGAAGTGTGTGACGTGTGTATAGGAGAGGGTAATGTGTGACGTGTGTACAGGAGAGGGAAGTGTGTGACGTTTGTACAGGAGAGGGAAGTGTGTGACGTGTGTACAGGAGACAGAAGTCTGTGACGAGTGTACAGGAGAGGGATGTGTGTGACGTGTGTACAGGAGAGGGAAATGTGTGACGTGTGTACAGGAGAGGGAAATGTGTGACGTGTGTACAGGAGAGGGAAGTGTGTGACCTGTGTACAGGAGAGGGAAGTGTGTAATGTGTGTACAGGAGAGGGAAGTGAGTGACTAGTGTACAGGAGAGGGAAGTGTGTAATGTGTGTACAGGAGACGGAAGTGTGTAATGTGTGTACAGGAGAGGGAAATGTGTGCCGTGTGTACAGGAGAGGGAAGTGTGTGACGAGTGTACAGGAGAGGGAAATGTGTGACGTGTGTGCAGGAGAGGGAAATGTGTGATGTGTGTATAGGAGAGGGAAGTGTGTGATGTGTGTACAGGAGACAGAAGTGTGTAATGTGTGTACAGGATAGGGAAATGTGTGACGTGTGTACAGGAGAGGGTAGTGTGTGTCATGTGTACAGGAGGGGGAAGTGTGTAATGTGCATACAGGAGAGGGAAATGTGTGACGTGTGTACAGGAGAGGGAAATGTGTGACGTGTGTACAGGAGAGGGAAATGTGTGACAAGTGTACAGGAGAGGGAAATGTGTGATGAGTGTACAGGAGAGGGAAGTGTGTGACGAGTGTACAGGAGAGGGAAATGTGTGACGAGTGTACCGGAGAGTGAAGTGTGTGACGTGTGTACAGGAGAGGGAATTGTGTGACCTGTGTACAGGAGAGGGAAGTGTGTAAGTGTGTACAGGAGAGTTAAATGTGTGACGTGTGTACAGGAGAGGGAAGAGTGTGAAGTGTGTACAGGAGAGGGAAGTATGTGACGTGTGTACAGCAGAGGGAAGTGTGTGACGAGTGTACAGGAGAGGGAAATGTGTGACGAGTGTACAGGAGAGGGAAATGTGTGACGAGTGTACAGGAGAGGGAAGTGTGTGATGTGTGTACAGGAGAGGGAAATGTGCGACGTGTGTACAGGAGAGGGAAGTGTGTGACGTGTGTACAGGAGAGGGAAGTGTGTGACGTGTGTACATGAGAGGCAAGTGTGTGACGTGTGTACAGGAGAGGGAAGTGTGTGACGTGTGTACAGGAGAGGGAAATGTGTGACGAGTGTACCGGAGAGGGAAGTGTGTGACGTGTGTACAGGAGAGGGAATTGTGTGACCTGTGTACAGGAGAGGGAAGTGTGTAAGTGTGTACAGGAGAGTTAAATGTGTGACGTGTGTACAGGAGAGGGAAGTGTGTGACGTGTGTACAGGAGAGGGAAGTGTGTGACGTGTGTACAGCAGAGGGAAGTGTGTGACGTGTGTATAGGAGAGGGAAGTGTGTGACGAGTGTACAGGAGAGGGAAATTTGTGACAAGTGTACAGGAGAGGGAAGTGTGCGACGTGTGTACAGGAGAGGGAAGTGTGCGACGTGTGTACAGGAGAGGGAAGTGTGTGACGTGTGTACAGGAGAGGGAGGTGTGTGACGTGTGTACAGGAGAGGGAAGTGTGTGACGAGTGTACAGAAGAGGGAAGTGTGTAATGTGTGTACATGAGAGGGAAGTGTGTGATGTGTGTACAGGAGAGGGAAGTGTGTGACGTGTGTACAGGAGACGTAAGTGTGTGATGTGTGTACAGGAGAGGGAAATGTGTGATGTGTGTACAGGAGAGGGAAGTGTGTGACAAGTGTACAGGAGAGGGAAATGTGTGACGTCTGTACAGGAGAGGGAAATGTGTGACGTGTGTACAGGAGAGGGAAGTGTGTAATGTGTGTACAGGAGAGGGAAGTGTGTGACGTGTGTACAGGAGAGGGAAGTGTGTAATGTGTGTACAGGAGTGGGAAATGTGTGATGTGTGTACAGGAGAGGGAAGTGTGTGACGTGTGTACAGGAGAGGGAAATCTGTGATGTGTGTGCAGGAGAGGGAAATGTGTGATGTGTGTATAGGAGAGGGAAGTGTGTGATGTGTGTACAGGAGACAGAATGTGTAATGTGTGTACAGGATAGGGAAATGTGTGACGTGTGTACAGGAGAGGGTAGTGTGTGTCATGTGTACAGGAGGGGGAAGTGTGTAATGTGCATACAGGAGAGGGAAATGTGTGACGTGTGTACAGGAGAGGGAAATGTGTGACGTGTGTACAGGAGAGGGAAGTGTGTAATGTGTGTACAGGAGTGGGAAATGTGTGATGTGTGTACAGGAGAGGGAAGTGTGTGACGTGTGTACAGGAGAGGGAAATGTGTGATGTGTGTGCAGGAGAGGGAAATGTGTGATGTGTGTATAGGATAGGGAAGTGTGTGATGTGTGTACAGGAGACAGAAGTGTGTAATGTGTGTACAGGATAGGGAAATGTGTGACGTGTGTACAGGAGAGGGTAGTGTGTGTCATGTGTACAGGAGGGGGAAGTGTGTAATGTGCATACAGGAGAGGGAAATGTGTGACGTGTGTACAGGAGAGGGAAATGTGTGACGTGTGTACAGGAGAGGGAAATGTGTGACAAGTGTACAGGAGAGGGAAATATGTGAGGAGTGTACAGGAGAGGGAAGTGTGTGACGAGTGTACAGGAGAGGGAAATGTGTGACGAGTGTACTGGAGAGGGAAGTGTGTGACGTGTGTACAGGAGAGGGAAGTGTCTGACGTGTGTACAGGAGACAGAAGTGTGTAATGTGTGTACAGGAGAGGGAAGAGTGTGACGTGTGTACAGCAGAGGGAAGTGTGTGACGTGTGTATAGGAGAGGGAAGTGTGTGACGAGTGTACAGGAGAGGGAAATGTGTGACGAGTGTACAGGAGAGGGAAGTGTGTGACGTGTGTACAGGAGAGGGAAATGTGCGACGTGTGTACAGGAGAGGGAAGTGTGCGACGTGTGTACAGGAGAGGGAAGTGTGTGACGTGTGTACATGAGAGGCAAGTGTGTGACGTGTGTACAGGAGAGGGAAGTGTGTGACGTGTCTACAGGAGAGGGAAGTGTGTAATGTGTGTACAGGAGACGTAAGTGTGTGATGTGTGTACAGGAGAGGGAAGTGTGTGATGTGTGTACAGGAGAGGGAAGTGTGTGACGTCTGTACCGGAGAGGGAAATGTGTGACGTCTGTACCGGAGAGGGAAATGTGTGACGTGTGTACAGGAGAGGGTAATGTGTGATGTGTGTACAGGAGAGGGAAGTGTGTGATGTGTGTACAGGAGAGGGAAATGTGTGACGTGTGTACAGGAGACAGAAGTGTGTAATGTGTGTACAGGAGAGGGAAGTGTGTGACGTGTGTACAGGAAAGGGAAGTGTGTGATGTGTGTACAGGAGAAGGAAATGTGTGACGTGTGTACAGGAGCGGGAAATGTGTGACATGTGTACAGGAGAGGGTAATGTGTGACGTGTGCACAGGAGGGGGAAGTGTGTAATGTGTATACAGGAGAGGTAAATGTGTGACGTGTGTACAGGAGGCGGAAGTGTGTAATGTGTGTACAGGAGAGGGAAATGTGTGACGTGTGTACAGGAGAGGGAAGTGTGCGACGTGTGTACAGGAGAGGGAAGTGTGTTACGTGTGTACAGGAGAGGGAAGTGTGTGACGTGTGTACAGGAGAGGGAAATGTGTAACGTGTGTACAGGAGAGGGAATTGTGTGACGAGTGTACAGGAGAGAGAAGTGTGTGACGTTTGTACAGGAGAGGGAAGTGTGTGACGTGTGTACAGGAGACAGAAGTCTGTGACGAGTGTACAGGAGAGGGATGTGTGTGACGTGTGTACAGGAGAGGGAAATATGTGACGTGTGTACAGGAGAGGGAAATGTGTGACGTGTGTACAGGAGAGGGAAGTGTGTAATGTGTGTACAGGAGAGGGAAGTGAGTGACTAGTGTACAGGAGAGGGAAGTGTGTAATGTGTGTACAGGAGACGGAAGTGTGTAATGTGTGTACAGGAGAGGGAAATGTGTGCCGTGTGTACAGGAGAGGGAAGTGTGTGACGAGTGTACAGGAGAGGGAAGTGTGTGACGTGTGTACAGGAGAGGGAAATGTGTGACGTGTGTGCAGGAGAGGGAAATGTGTGATGTGTGTATAGGAGAGGGAAGTGTGTGATGTGTGTACAGGAGACAGAAGTGTGTAATGTGTGTACAGGATAGGGAAATGTGTGACGTGTGTACAGGAGAGGGTAGTGTGTGTCATGTGTACAGGAGGGGGAAGTGTGTAATGTGCATACAGGAGAGGGAAATGTGTGACGAGTGTACAGGAGAGGGAAATGTGTGATGTGTGTACAGGAGAGGGAAATGTGTGACAAGTGTACAGGAGAGGGAAATGTGTGATGAGTGTACAGGAGAGGGAAGTGTGTGACGAGTGTACAGGAGAGGGAAATGTGTGACGAGTGTACCGGAGAGGGAAGTGTGTGACGTGTGTACAGGAGAGGGAATTGTGTGACCTGTGTACAGGAGAGGGAAGTGTGTAAGTGTGTACAGGAGAGTTAAATGTGTGACGTGTGTACAGGAGAGTGAAGAGTGTGACGTGTGTACAGGAGAGGGAAGTATGTGACGTGTGTACAGCAGAGGGAAGTGTGTGACGAGTGTACAGGAGAGGGAAATGTGTGACGAGTGTACAGGAGAGGGAAATGTGTGACGAGTGTACAGGAGAGGGAAGTGTGTGATGTGTGTACAGGAGAGGGAAATGTGCGACGTGTGTACAGGAGAGGGAAGTGTGTGACGTGTGTACAGGAGCGGGAAGTGTGTGACGTGTGTACATGAGAGGCAAGTGTGTGATGTGTGTACAGGAGAGGGAAGTGTGTGACGTGTGTACAGGAGAGGGAAGTGTGTGACGTGTGTACAGGAGAGGGAAGTGTGTGACGTGTGTACAGGAGAGGGAAGTGTGTAATGTGTGTACAGGAGACGTAAGTGTGTGATGTGTGTACAGGCGAGGGAAATGTGTGATGTGTGTACAGGAGAGGGAAGTGTGTGATGTGTGTACAGGAGAGGGAAATGTGTGACGTCTGTACCGGAGAGGGAAATGTGTGACGTGTGTACAGGAGAAGGAAATGTGTGACGTGTGTACAGGAGCGGGAAGTGTGTGACGTGTGTACAGGAGCGGGAAGTGTGTGACGTGTGTACAGGAGAGGGTAATGTGTGACGTGTGCACAGGAGGGGGAAGTGTGTAATGTGTATACAGGAGAGGTAAATGTGTGACGTGTGTACAGGAGGCGGAAGTGTGTAATGTGTGTACAGGAGAGGGAGGTGTGTGACGTGTGTACAGGAGAGGGAAGTGTGTGACGAGTGTACAGAAGAGGGAAGTGTGTGACGTGTGTACAGGAGAGGGAAGTGTGTGACGTGTGTACAGGAGAGGGAAGTGTGTAATGTGTGTACAGGAGACGTAAGTGTGTGATGTGTGTACAGGAGAGGGAAGTGTGTGATGTGTGTACAGGAGAGGGAAGTGTGTGACAAGTGTACAGGAGAGGGAAATGTGTGATGTCTGTACAGGAGAGGGAAATGTGTGACGTGTGTACAGGAGAGGGAATTGTGTGATGTCTGTACAGGAGAGGGAAATGTGTGACGTGTGTACAGGAGAGGGAAGTGTGTGACAAGTGTACAGGAGAGGGAAATGTGTGATGTCTGTACAGGAGAGGGAAATGTGTGATGTGTGTACAGGAGAGGGAAATGTGTGATGTGTGTACAGGAGAGGGAAGTGTGTGACGTGTGTACAGGAGAGGGAAATGTGTGACGTGTGTGCAGGAGAGGGAAATGTGTGATGTGTGTATAGGAGAGGGAAGTGTGTGATGTGTGTACAGGAGACAGAAGTGTGTAATGTGTGTACAGGATAGGGAAATGTGTGATGTGTGTACAGGAGAGGGTAGTGTGTGTCATGTGTACAGGAGGGGGAAGTGTGTAATGTGCATACAGGAGAGGGAAATGTGTGACGTGTGTACAGGAGCGGGAAGTGTGTGACGTGTGTACAGGAGAGGGAAGTGTGTGACGTGTGTATAGGAGAGGGTAATGTGTGACGTGTGTACAGGAGAGGGAAGTGTGTGACGTGTGTACAGGAGAGGGAAGTGTGTAATGTGTGTACAGGAGAGGGAATTGAGTGACTAGTGTACAGGAGAGGGAAGTGTGTAATGTGTGTACAGGAGACGGAAGTGTGTAATGTGTGTACAGGAGAGGGATATGTGTGCCGTGTGTACAGGAGAGGGAAGTGTGTGACGAGTGTACAGGAGAGGGAAATGTGTGACGTGTGTACAGGAGAGGGAAATGTGTGACGAGTGTACAGGAGAGGGAAGTGTGTGACGTGTGTACAGGAGAGGGAAATGTGCGACGTGTGTACAGGAGAGGGAAGTGTGCGACGTGTGTACAGGAGAGGGAAGTGTGTGACGTGTGTACATGAGAGGCAAGTGTGTGACGTGTGTACAGGAGAGGGAAGTGTGTGACGTGTCTACAGGAGAGGGAAGTGTGTAATGTGTGTACAGGAGACGTAAGTGTGTGATGTGTGTACAGGAGAGGGAAGTGTGTGATGTGTGTACAGGAGAGGGAAGTGTGTGACGTCTGTACCGGAGAGGGAAATGTGTGACGTCTGTACCGGAGAGGGAAATGTGTGACGTGTGTACAGGAGAGGGTAATGTGTGATGTGTGTACAGGAGAGGGAAGTGTGTGATGTGTGTACAGGAGAGGGAAATGTGTGACGTGTGTACAGGAGACAGAAGTGTGTAATGTGTGTACAGGAGAGGGAAGTGTGTGACGTGTGTACAGGAAAGGGAAGTGTGTGATGTGTGTACAGGAGAAGGAAATGTGTGACGTGTGTACAGGAGCGGGAAATGTGTGACATGTGTACAGGAGAGGGTAATGTGTGACGTGTGCACAGGAGGGGGAAGTGTGTAATGTGTATACAGGAGAGGTAAATGTGTGACGTGTGTACAGGAGGCGGAAGTGTGTAATGTGTGTACAGGAGAGGGAAATGTGTGACGTGTGTACAGGAGAGGGAAGTGTGCGACGTGTGTACAGGAGAGGGAAGTGTGTTACGTGTGTACAGGAGAGGGAAGTGTGTGACGTGTGTACAGGAGAGGGAAATGTGTGACGTGTGTACAGGAGAGGGAATTGTGTGACGAGTGTACAGGAGAGAGAAGTGTGTGACGTTTGTACAGGAGAGGGAAGTGTGTGACGTGTGTACAGGAGACAGAAGTCTGTGACGAGTGTACAGGAGAGGGATGTGTGTGACGTGTGTACAGGAGAGGGAAATGTGTGACGTGTGTACAGGAGAGGGAAATGTGTGACGTGTGTACAGGAGAGGGAAGTGTGTGACGTGTGTACAGGAGAGGGAAGTGTGTAATGTGTGTACAGGAGAGGGAAGTGAGTGACTAGTGTACAGGAGAGGGAAGTGTGTAATGTGTGTACAGGAGACGGAAGTGTGTAATGTGTGTACAGGAGAGGGAAATGTGTGCCGTGTGTACAGGAGAGGGAAGTGTGTGACGAGTGTACAGGAGAGGGAAGTGTGTGACGTGTGTACAGGAGAGGGAAATGTGTGACGTGTGTGCAGGAGAGGGAAATGTGTGATGTGTGTATAGGAGAGGGAAGTGTGTGATGTGTGTACAGGAGACAGAAGTGTGTAATGTGTGTACAGGATAGGGAAATGTGTGACGTGTGTACAGGAGAGGGTAGTGTGTGTCATGTGTACAGGAGGGGGAAGTGTGTAATGTGCATACAGGAGAGGGAAATGTGTGACGAGTGTACAGGAGAGGGAAATGTGTGACGTGTGTACAGGAGAGGGAAATGTGTGATGAGTGTACAGGAGAGGGAAGTGTGTGACGAGTGTACAGGAGAGGGAAATGTGTGACGAGTGTACCGGAGAGGGAAGTGTGTGACGTGTGTACAGGAGAGGGAATTGTGTGACCTGTGTACAGGAGAGGGAAGTGTGTAAGTGTGTACAGGAGAGTTAAATGTGTGACGTGTGTACAGGAGAGTGAAGAGTGTGACGTGTGTACAGGAGAGGGAAGTATGTGACGTGTGTACAGCAGAGGGAAGTGTGTGACGAGTGTACAGGAGAGGGAAATGTGTGACGAGTGTACAGGAGAGGGAAATGTGTGACGAGTGTACAGGAGAGGGAAGTGTGTGATGTGTGTACAGGAGAGGGAAATGTGCGACGTGTGTACAGGAGAGGGAAGTGTGTGACGTGTGTACAGGAGCGGGAAGTGTGTGACGTGTGTACATGAGAGGCAAGTGTGTGACGTGTGTACAGGAGAGGGAAGTGTGTGACGTGTGTACAGGAGAGGGAAGTGTGTGACGTGTGTACAGGAGAGGGAAGTGTGTAATGTGTGTACAGGAGACGTAAGTGTGTGATGTGTGTACAGGCGAGGGAAATGTGTGATGTGTGTACAGGAGAGGGAAGTGTGTGATGTGTGTACAGGAGAGGGAAATGTGTGACGTCTGTACCGGAGAGGGAAATGTGTGACGTGTGTACAGGAGAAGGAAATGTGTGACGTGTGTACAGGAGTGGGAAGTGTGTGACGTGTGTACAGGAGCGGGAAGTGTGTGACGTGTGTACAGGAGAGGGTAATGTGTGACGTGTGCACAGGAGGGGGAAGTGTGTAATGTGTATACAGGAGAGGTAAATGTGTGACGTGTGTACAGGAGGCGGAAGTGTGTAATGTGTGTACAGGAGAGGGAGGTGTGTGACGTGTGTACAGGAGAGGGAAGTGTGTGACGAGTGTACAGAAGAGGGAAGTGTGTGACGTGTGTACAGGAGAGGGAAGTGTGTGACGTGTGTACAGGAGAGGGAAGTGTGTAATGTGTGTACAGGAGACGTAAGTGTGTGATGTGTGTACAGGAGAGGGAAGTGTGTGATGTGTGTACAGGAGAGGGAAGTGTGTGACAAGTGTACAGGAGAGGGAAATGTGTGATGTCTGTACAGGAGAGGGAAATGTGTGACGTGTGTACAGGAGAGGGAATTGTGTGATGTCTGTACAGGAGAGGGAAATGTGTGACGTGTGTACAGGAGAGGGAAGTGTGTGACAAGTGTACAGGAGAGGGAAATGTGTGATGTCTGTACAGGAGAGGGAAATGTGTGATGTGTGTACAGGAGAGGGAAATGTGTGATGTGTGTACAGGAGAGGGAAGTGTGTGACGTGTGTACAGGAGAGGGAAATGTGTGACGTGTGTGCAGGAGAGGGAAATGTGTGATGTGTGTATAGGAGAGGGAAGTGTGTGATGTGTGTACAGGAGACAGAAGTGTGTAATGTGTGTACAAGATAGGGAAATGTGTGATGTGTGTACAGGAGAGGGTAGTGTGTGTCATGTGTACAGGAGGGGGAAGTGTGTAATGTGCATACAGGAGAGGGAAATGTGTGACGTGTGTACAGGAGCGGGAAGTGTGTGACGTGTGTACAGGAGAGGGAAGTGTGTGACGTGTGTATAGGAGAGGGTAATGTGTGACGTGTGTACAGGAGAGGGAAGTGTGTGACGTGTGTACAGGAGAGGGAAGTGTGTAATGTGTGTACAGGAGAGGGAAGTGAGTGACTAGTGTACAGGAGAGGGAAGTGTGTAATGTGTGTACAGGAGACGGAAGTGTGTAATGTGTGTACAGGAGAGGGATATGTGTGCCGTGTGTACAGGAGAGGGAAGTGTGTGACGAGTGTACAGGAGAGGGAAGTGTGTGACGTGTGTACAGGAGAGGGAAATGTGTGACGTGTGTGCAGGAGAGGGAAATGTGTGATGTGTGTATAGGAGAGGGAAGTGTGTGATGTGTGTACAGGAGACAGAAGTGTGTAATGTGTGTACAGGATAGGGAAATGTGTGACGTGTGTACAGGAGAGGGTAGTGTGTGTCATGTGTACAGGAGGGGGAAGTGTGTAATGTGCATACAGGAGAGGGAACTGTGTGACGTGTGTACAGGAGAGGGAAATGTGTGATGTGTGTACAGGAGAGGGAAATGTGTGACAAGTGTACAGGAGAGGGAAATGTGTGATGAGTGTACAGGAGAGGGAAGTGTGTGACGAGTGTACAGGAGAGGGAAATGTGTGACGAGTGTACCGGAGAGGGAAGTGTGTGACGTGTGTACAGGAGAGGGAATTGTGTGAGCTGTGTACAGGAGAGGGAAGTGTGTAAGTGTGTACAGGAGAGTTAAATGTGTGACGTGTGTACAGGAGAGGGAAGTGTGTGACGTGTGTACATGAGAGGCAAGTGTGTGACGTGTGTACAGGAGAGGGAAGTGTGTGACGTGTTTACAGGAGAGCGAAGTGTGTGACGTGTGTACAGGAGAGGGAAGTGTGTAATGTGTGTACAGGAGACATAAGTGTGTGATGTGTGTACAGGCGAGGCAAATGTGTGATGTGTGTACAGGAGAGGGAAGTGTGTGATGTGTGTACAGGAGAGGGAAATGTGTGACGTCTGTACCGGAGAGGGAAATGTGTGACGTGTGTACAGGAGAAGGAAATGTGTGACGTGTGTACAGGAGCGGGAAGTGTGTGACGTGTGTACAGGAGCGGGAGGTGTGTGACGTGTGTGCAGGAGAGGGTAATGTGTGACGTGTGCACAGGAGGGGGAAGTGTGTGACGTGTGTACAGGAGAGGGAAGTGTGTGACGAGTGTACAGAAGAGGGAAGTGTGTGACGTATGTACAGGAGAGGGAAGTGTGTGACGTGTGTACAGGAGAGGGAAGTGTGTGACGTGTGTACAGGAGAGGGAAATGTGTGATGTGTGTACAGGAGAGGGAAGTGTGTGACAAGTGTACAGGAGAGGGAAATGTGTGACGTCTGTACAGGAGAGGGAAATGTGTGACGTGTGTACAGGAGAGGGTAATGTGTGACGTGTGTACAGGAGAGGGAAGTGTGTGATGTGTGTACAGGAGAGGTAAATGTGTGACGTGTGTACAGGAGACAGAAGTGTGTAATGTGTGTACAGGAGAGGGAAATGTGTGACAAGTGTACAGGAGAGGGAAATGTGTGACGTCTGTACAGGAGAGGGAAATGTGTGACGTGTGTACAGGAGAGGGTAATGTGTGACGTGTGTACAGGAGAGGGAAGTGTGTGATGTGTGTACAGGAGAGGTAAATGTGTGACGTGTGTACAGGAGACAGAAGTGTGTAATGTGTGTACAGGAGAGGGAAATGTGTGACGTGTGTACAGCAGAGGGAAGTGTGTGATGAGTGTACAGGAGAGGGAAATGTGTGACGTGTGTACAGGAGACAGAAGTGTGTGACGAGTGTACAGGAGAGGGAAATGTGTGATGTGTGTATAGGAGAGGGAAGTGTGTGATGTGTGTACAGGAGACAGAAGTGTGTAATGTGTGTACAGGATAGGGAAATGTGTGACGTGTGTACAGGAGAGGGTAGTGTGTGTCATGTATACAGGAGGGGGAAGTGTGTAATGTGCATACAGGAGAGGGAAATGTGTGATGTGTACAGGAGAGGGAAATGTGTGACGTGTGTACAGGAGAGGGAAATGTGTGACAAGTGTACAGGAGAGGGAAATGTGTGATGAGTGTACAGGAGAGGGAAGTGTGTGACGAGTGTACAGGAGAGGGAAATGTGTGACGAGTGTACCGGAGAGGGAAGTGTGTGACGTGTGTACAGGAGAGGGAATTGTGTGAGCTGTGTACAGGAGAGGGAAGTGTGTAAGTGTGTACAGGAGAGTTAAATGTGTGACGTGTGTACAGGAGAGGGAAGTGTGTGACGTGTGTACATGAGAGGCAAGTGTGTGACGTGTGTACAGGAGAGGGAAGTGTGTGATGTGTTTACAGGAGAGCGAAGTGTGTGACGTGTGTACAGGAGAGGGAAGTGTGTAATGTGTGTACAGGAGACGTAAGTGTGTGATGTGTGTACAGGCGAGGCAAATGTGTGATGTGTGTACAGGAGAGGGAAGTGTGTGATGTGTGTACAGGAGAGGGAAATGTGTGACGTGTGTACAGGAGAGGGAAATGTGTGACGTGTGTACAGGAGAAGGAAATGTGTGACGTGTGTACAGGAGAGGGAAGTGTGTGACGAGTGTACAGAAGAGGGAAGTGTGTGACGTGTGTACAGGAGAGGGAAGTGTGTGACGTGTGTACAGGAGAGGGAAGTGTGTGACGTGTGTACAGGAGAGGGAAGTGTGTAATGTGTGTACAGGAGACGTAAGTGTGTGATGTGTGTACAGGAGAGGGAAATGTGTGATGTGTGTACAGGAGAGGGAAGTGTGTGACAAGTGTACAGGAGAGGGAAATGTGTGACGTCTGTACAGGAGAGGGAAATGTGTGACGTGTGTACAGGAGAGTGTAATGTGTGACGTGTGTACAGGAGAGGGAAGTGTGTGATGTGTGTACAGGAGAGGTAAATGTGTGACGTGTGTACAGGAGACAGAAGTGTGTAATGTGTGTACAGGAGAGGGAAATGTGTGACAAGTGTACAGGAGAGGGAAATGTGTGACGTCTGTACAGGAGAGGGAAATGTGTGACGTGTGTACAGGAGAGGGTAATGTGTGACGTGTGTACAGGAGAGGGAAGTGTGTGATGTGTGTACAGGAGAGGTAAATGTGTGACGTGTGTACAGGAGACAGAAGTGTGTAATGTGTGTACAGGAGAGGGAAATGTGCGATGTGTGTACAGCAGAGGGAAGTGTGTGATGAGTGTACAGGAGAGGGAAATGTGTGATGTGTGTACAGGAGACAGAAGTGTGTGACGAGTGTACAGGAGAGGGATGTGTGTGACGTGTGTACATCGAGAGGGAAGTGTGTAATGTGTGTACAGGAGAGGGAAATGTGTGACGTGTGTACAGGAGAGGGAAGTGTGTGACGTGTGTATAGGAGAGGGAAGTGTGTAATGTGTGTACAGGAGACGGAAGTGTGGAATGTGTGTACAGGAGAGGGAAGTGTGTGACATGTGTACAGGAGAGGGAAGTGTGTAATGTGTGTACAGGAGACGGAAGTGTGTAATGTGTGTACAGGAGAGGGAAATGTGTGCCGTGTGTACAGGAGAGGGAAATGTGTGACGTGTGTACAGGAGAGGGAAATGTGTGACGTGTGTACAGGAGAGGGAAATGTTTGACGTGTGTGCAGGAGAGGGAAATGTGTGATGTGTGTATAGGAGAGGGAAGTGTGTGATGTGTGTACAGGAGACAGAAGTGTGTAATGTGTGTACAGGAGAGGGAAATGTGTGACGTGTGTGCAGGAGAGGGAAATGTGTGATGTGTGTATAGGAGAGGGAAGTGTGTGATGTGTGTACAGGAGACAGAAGTGTGTAATGTGTGTACAGGAGAGGGAAATGTGTGACGTGTGTACAGGAGAGGGTAGTGTGTGTCATGTGTACAGGAGGGGGAAGTGTGTAATGTGCATACAGGAGAGGTAAATGTGTGACGTGTGTACAGGAGAGGGAAGTGTGTGATGTGTGTACAGGAGAGGTAAATGTGTGACGTGTGTACAGGAGACAGAAGTGTGTAATGTGTGTACAGGAGAGGGAAATGTGTGACAAGTGTACAGGAGAGGGAAATGTGTGACGTCTGTACAGGAGAGGGAAATGTGTGACGTGTGTACAGGAGAGGGTAATGTGTGACGTGTGTACAGGAGAGGGAAGTGTGTGATGTGTGTACAGGAGAGGTAAATGTGTGACGTGTGTACAGGAGACAGAAGTGTGTAATGTGTGTACAGGAGAGGGAAATGTGTGATGTGTGTACAGCAGAGGGAAGTGTGTGATGAGTGTACAGGAGAGGGAAATGTGTGATGTGTGTACAGGAGACAGAAGTGTGTGACGAGTGTACAGGAGAGGGATGTGTGTGACGTGTGTACATCGAGAGGGAAGTGTGTAATGTGTGTACAGGAGAGGGAAATGTGTGACGTGTGTACAGGAGAGGGAAGTGTGTGACGTGTGTATAGGAGAGGGAAGTGTGTAATGTGTGTACAGGAGACGGAAGTGTGGAATGTGTGTACAGGAGAGGGAAGTGTGTGACATGTGTACAGGAGAGGGAAGTGTGTAATGTGTGTACAGGAGACGGAAGTGTGTAATGTGTGTACAGGAGAGGGAAATGTGTGCCGTGTGTACAGGAGAGGGAAATGTGTGACGTGTGTACAGGAGAGGGAAATGTGTGACGTGTGTACAGGAGAGGGAAATGTTTGACGTGTGTGCAGGAGAGGGAAATGTGTGATGTGTGTATAGGAGAGGGAAGTGTGTGATGTGTGTACAGGAGACAGAAGTGTGTAATGTGTGTACAGGAGAGGGAAATGTGTGACGTGTGTGCAGGAGAGGGAAATGTGTGATGTGTGTATAGGAGAGGGAAGTGTGTGATGTGTGTACAGGAGACAGAAGTGTGTAATGTGTGTACAGGAGAGGGAAATGTGTGACGTGTGTACAGGAGAGGGTAGTGTGTGTCATGTGTACAGGAGGGGGAAGTGTGTAATGTGCATACAGGAGAGGTAAATGTGTGACGTGTGTACAGGAGAGGGAAATGTGTGACATGTGTACTGGAGAGGGAAATGTGTGACGAGTGTACAGTAGAGGGAAGTGTGTGACGAGTGTACCGGAGAGGGAAATATGTGACGAGTGTACCGGAGAGGGAAGTGTGTGACGTGTGTACAGGAGAGGGAATTGTGTGACCTGTGTACAGGAGAGGGAAGTGTGTAAGTGTGTACAGGAGAGTTAAATGTGTGACGTGTGTACAGGAGAGGGAAGTGTGTGACGTGTGTACAAGAGAGGGAAGTGTGTGACGTGTGTACAGCAGAGGGAAGTGTGTGACGTGTGTATAGGAGAGGGAAATGTGTGACGTCTGTACAGGAGAGGGAAATGTGTGACGTGTGTATAGGAGAGGGTAATGTGTGACGTGTGTACAGGAGAGGGAAGTGTGTGACGTGTGTACAGGAGAGGGAAGTGTGTAATGTGTGTACAGGAGAGGGAAGTGAGTGACTAGTGTACAGGAGAGGGAAGTGTGTAATGTGTGTACAGGAGACGGAAGTGTGTAATGTGTGTACAGGAGAGGGATATGTGTGCCGTGTGTACAGGAGAGGGAAGTGTGTGACGAGTGTACAGGAGAGGGAAGTGTGTGACGTGTGTACAGGAGAGGGAAATGTGTGACGTGTGTGCAGGAGAGGGAAATGTGTGATGTGTGTATAGGAGAGGGAAGTGTGTGATGTGTGTACAGGAGACAGAAGTGTGTAATGTGTGTACAGGATAGGGAAATGTGTGACGTGTGTACAGGAGAGGGTAGTGTGTGTCATGTGTACAGGAGGGGGAAGTGTGTAATGTGCATACAGGAGAGGGAAATGTGTGACGTGTGTACAGGAGAGGGAAATGTGTGATGTGTGTACAGGAGAGGGAAATGTGTGACAAGTGTACAGGAGAGGGAAATGTGTGATGAGTGTACAGGAGAGGGAAGTGTGTGACGAGTGTACAGGAGAGGGAAATGTGTGACGAGTGTACCGGAGAGGGAAGTGTGTGACGTGTGTACAGGAGAGGGAATTGTGTGAGCTGTGTACAGGAGAGGGAAGTGTGTAAGTGTGTACAGGAGAGTTAAATGTGTGACGTGTGTACAGGAGAGGGAAGTGTGTGACGTGTGTACATGAGAGGCAAGTGTGTGACGTGTGTACAGGAGAGGGAAGTGTGTGACGTGTTTACAGGAGAGCGAAGTGTGTGACGTGTGTACAGGAGAGGGAAGTGTGTAATGTGTGTACAGGAGACATAAGTGTGTGATGTGTGTACAGGCGAGGCAAATGTGTGATGTGTGTACAGGAGAGGGAAGTGTGTGATGTGTGTACAGGAGAGGGAAATGTGTGACGTCTGTACCGGAGAGGGAAATGTGTGACGTGTGTACAGGAGAAGGAAATGTGTGACGTGTGTACAGGAGCGGGAAGTGTGTGACGTGTGTACAGGAGCGGGAAGTGTGTGACGTGTGTACAGGAGAGGGTAATGTGTGACGTGTGCACAGGAGGGGGAAGTGTGTGACGTGTGTACAGGAGAGGGAAGTGTGTGACGAGTGTACAGAAGAGGGAAGTGTGTGACGTATGTACAGGAGAGGGAAGTGTGTGACGTGTGTACAGGAGAGGGAAGTGTGTGACGTGTGTACAGGAGAGGGAAGTGTGTAATGTGTGTACAGGAGAGGGAAATGTGTGATGTGTGTACAGGAGAGGGAAGTGTGTGACAAGTGTACAGGAGAGGGAAATGTGTGACGTCTGTACAGGAGAGGGAAATGTGTGACGTGTGTACAGGAGAGGGTAATGTGTGACGTGTGTACAGGAGAGGGAAGTGTGTGATGTGTGTACAGGAAAGGTAAATGTGTGACGTGTGTACAGGAGACAGAAGTGTGTAATGTGTGTACAGGAGAGGGAAATGTGTGACAAGTGTACAGGAGAGGGAAATGTGTGACGTCTGTACAGGAGAGGGAAATGTGTGACGTGTGTACAGGAGAGGGTAATGTGTGACGTGTGTACAGGAGAGGGAAGTGTGTGATGTGTGTACAGGAGAGGTAAATGTGTGACGTGTGTACAGGAGACAGAAGTGTGTAATGTGTGTACAGGAGAGGGAAATGTGTGACGTGTGTACAGCAGAGGGAAGTGTGTGATGAGTGTACAGGAGAGGGAAATGTGTGACGTGTGTACAGGAGACAGAAGTGTGTGACGAGTGTACAGGAGAGGGAAATGTGTGATGTGTGTATAGGAGAGGGAAGTGTGTGATGTGTGTACAGGAGACAGAAGTGTGTAATGTGTGTACAGGATAGGGAAATGTGTGACGTGTGTACAGGAGAGGGTAGTGTGTGTCATGTGTACAGGAGGGGGAAGTGTGTAATGTGCATACAGGAGAGGGAAATGTGTGACGTGTGTACAGGAGAGGGAAATGTGTGACGTGTGTACAGGAGAGGGAAATGTGTGACAAGTGTACAGGAGAGGGAAATGTGTGATGAGTGTACAGGAGAGGGAAGTGTGTGACGAGTGTACAGGAGAGGGAAATGTGTGACGAGTGTACCGGAGAGGGAAGTGTGTGACGTGTGTACAGGAGAGGGAATTGTGTGAGCTGTGTACAGGAGAGGGAAGTGTGTAAGTGTGTACAGGAGAGTTAAATGTGTGACGTGTGTACAGGAGAGGGAAGTGTGTGACGTGTGTACATGAGAGGCAAGTGTGTGACGTGTGTACAGGAGAGGGAAGTGTGTGACGTGTTTACAGGAGAGCGAAGTGTGTGACGTGTGTACAGGAGAGGGAAGTGTGTAATGTGTGTACAGGAGACGTAAGTGTGTGATGTGTGTACAGGCGAGGCAAATGTGTGATGTGTGTACAGGAGAGGGAAGTGTGTGATGTGTGTACAGGAGAGGGAAATGTGTGACGTGTGTACAGGAGAGGGAAATGTGTGACGTGTGTACAGGAGAAGGAAATGTGTGACGTGTGTACAGGAGCGGGAAGTGTGTGACGTGTGTACAGGAGCGGGAAGTGTGTGACGTGTGTACAGGAGAGGGTAATGTGTGACGTGTGCACAGGAGGGGGAAGTGTGTGACGTGTGTACAGGAGAGGGAAGTGTGTGACGAGTGTACAGAAGAGGGAAGTGTGTGACGTGTGTACAGGAGAGGGAAGTGTGTGACGTGTGTACTGGAGAGGGAAGTGTGTGACGTGTGTACAGGAGAGGGAAGTGTGTAATGTGTGTACAGGAGACGTAAGTGTGTGATGTGTGTACAGGAGATGGAAATGTGTGATGTGTGTACAGGAGAGGGAAGTGTGTGACAAGTGTACAGGAGAGGGAAATGTGTGACGTCTGTACAGGAGAGGGAAATGTGTGACGTGTGTACAGGAGAGGGTAATGTGTGACGTGTGTACAGGAGAGGGAAGTGTGTGATGTGTGTACAGGAGAGGTAAATGTGTGACGTGTGTACAGGAGACAGAAGTGTGTAATGTGTGTACAGGAGAGGGAAATGTGTGACAAGTGTACAGGAGAGGGAAATGTGTGACGTCTGTACAGGAGAGGGAAATGTGTGACGTGTGTACAGGAGAGGGTAATGTGTGACGTGTGTACAGGAGAGGGAAGTGTGTGATGTGTGTACAGGAGAGGTAAATGTGTGACGTGTGTACAGGAGACAGAAGTGTGTAATGTGTGTACAGGAGAGGGAAATGTGTGATGTGTGTACAGCAGAGGGAAGTGTGTGATGAGTGTACAGGAGAGGGAAATGTGTGATGTGTGTACAGGAGACAGAAGTGTGTGACGAGTGTACAGGAGAGGGATGTGTGTGACGTGTGTACATCGAGAGGGAAGTGTGTAATGTGTGTACAGGAGAGGGAAATGTGTGACGTGTGTACAGGAGAGGGAAGTGTGTGACGTGTGTATAGGAGAGGGAAGTGTGTAATGTGTGTACAGGAGACGGAAGTGTGGAATGTGTGTACAGGAGAGGGAAGTGTGTGACATGTGTACAGGAGAGGGAAGTGTGTAATGTGTGTACAGGAGACGGAAGTGTGTAATGTGTGTACAGGAGAGGGAAATGTGTGCCGTGTGTACAGGAGAGGGAAATGTGTAATGTGTGTACAGGAGAGGGAAATGTTTGACGTGTGTGCAGGAGAGGGAAATGTGTGATGTGTGTATAGGAGACGGAAGTGTGTGATGTGTGTACAGGAGAGGGAAGTGTGTGATGTGTGTACAGGAGAGGGAAATGTGTGACGTGTGTACAGGAGAGGGAAATGTGTAATGTGTGTACAGGAGAGGGAAATGTTTGACGTGTGTGCAGGAGAGGGAAATGTGTGATGTGTGTATAGGAGACGGAAGTGTGTGACGAGTGTACAGGAGAGGGAAGTGTGTGATGTGTGTACAGGAGAGGGAAATGTGTGACGTGTGTACAGGAGAGGGAAATGTGTGACGTGTGTACAGGAGAGGGAAATGTTTGACGTGTGTGCAGGAGAGGGAAATGTGTGATGTGTGTATAGGAGACGGAAGTGTGTGATGTGTGTACAGGAGACAGAAGTGTGTAATGTGTGTACAGGAGAGGGAAATGTGTGACGTGTGTGCAGGAGAGGGAAATGTGTGATGTGTGTATAGGAGAGGGAGGTGTGTGATGTGTGTACAGGAGACAGAAGTGTGTAATGTGCATACAGGAGAGGGAAATGTGTGACGTGTGTACAGGAGAGGGAAATGTGTGATGTGTGTACAGGAGAGGGAAATGTGTGACAAGTGTACAGGAGAGGGAAATGTGTGATGAGTGTACAGGAGAGGGAAGTGTGTGACGAGTGTACAGGAGAGGGAAATGTGTGACGAGTGTACCGGAGAGGGAAGTGTGTGACGTGTGTACAGGAGAGGGAATTGTGTGAGCTGTGTACAGGAGAGGGAAGTGTGTAAGTGTGTACAGGAGAGTTAAATGTGTGACGTGTGTACAGGAGAGGGAAGTGTGTGACGTGTGTACATGAGAGGCAAGTGTGTGACGTGTGTACAGGAGAGGGAAGTGTGTGACGTGTTTACAGGAGAGCGAAGTGTGTGACGTGTGTACAGGAGAGGGAAGTGTGTAATGTGTGTACAGGAGACATAAGTGTGTGATGTGTGTACAGGCGAGGCAAATGTGTGATGTGTGTACAGGAGAGGGAAGTGTGTGATGTGTGTACAGGAGAGGGAAATGTGTGACGTCTGTACCGGAGAGGGAAATGTGTGACGTGTGTACAGGAGAAGGAAATGTGTGACGTGTGTACAGGAGCGGGAAGTGTGTGACGTGTGTACAGGAGCGGGAAGTGTGTGACGTGTGTACAGGAGAGGGTAATGTGTGACGTGTGCACAGGAGGGGGAAGTGTGTGACGTGTGTACAGGAGAGGGAAGTGTGTGACGAGTGTACAGAAGAGGGAAGTGTGTGACGTATGTACAGGAGAGGGAAGTGTGTGACGTGTGTACAGGAGAGGGAAGTGTGTGACGTGTGTACAGGAGAGGGAAGTGTGTAATGTGTGTACAGGAGAGGGAAATGTGTGATGTGTGTACAGGAGAGGGAAGTGTGTGACAAGTGTACAGGAGAGGGAAATGTGTGACGTCTGTACAGGAGAGGGAAATGTGTGACGTGTGTACAGGAGAGGGTAATGTGTGACGTGTGTACAGGAGAGGGAAGTGTGTGATGTGTGTACAGGAAAGGTAAATGTGTGACGTGTGTACAGGAGACAGAAGTGTGTAATGTGTGTACAGGAGAGGGAAATGTGTGACAAGTGTACAGGAGAGGGAAATGTGTGACGTCTGTACAGGAGAGGGAAATGTGTGACGTGTGTACAGGAGAGGGTAATGTGTGACGTGTGTACAGGAGAGGGAAGTGTGTGATGTGTGTACAGGAGAGGTAAATGTGTGACGTGTGTACAGGAGACAGAAGTGTGTAATGTGTGTACAGGAGAGGGAAATGTGTGACGTGTGTACAGCAGAGGGAAGTGTGTGATGAGTGTACAGGAGAGGGAAATGTGTGACGTGTGTACAGGAGACAGAAGTGTGTGACGAGTGTACAGGAGAGGGAAATGTGTGATGTGTGTATAGGAGAGGGAAGTGTGTGATGTGTGTACAGGAGACAGAAGTGTGTAATGTGTGTACAGGATAGGGAAATGTGTGACGTGTGTACAGGAGAGGGTAGTGTGTGTCATGTGTACAGGAGGGGGAAGTGTGTAATGTGCATACAGGAGAGGGAAATGTGTGACGTGTGTACAGGAGAGGGAAATGTGTGACGTGTGTACAGGAGAGGGAAATGTGTGACAAGTGTACAGGAGAGGGAAATGTGTGATGAGTGTACAGGAGAGGGAAGTGTGTGACGAGTGTACAGGAGAGGGAAATGTGTGACGAGTGTACCGGAGAGGGAAGTGTGTGACGTGTGTACAGGAGAGGGAATTGTGTGAGCTGTGTACAGGAGAGGGAAGTGTGTAAGTGTGTACAGGAGAGTTAAATGTGTGACGTGTGTACAGGAGAGGGAAGTGTGTGACGTGTGTACATGAGAGGCAAGTGTGTGACGTGTGTACAGGAGAGGGAAGTGTGTGACGTGTTTACAGGAGAGCGAAGTGTGTGACGTGTGTACAGGAGAGGGAAGTGTGTAATGTGTGTACAGGAGACGTAAGTGTGTGATGTGTGTACAGGCGAGGCAAATGTGTGATGTGTGTACAGGAGAGGGAAGTGTGTGATGTGTGTACAGGAGAGGGAAATGTGTGACGTGTGTACAGGAGAGGGAAATGTGTGACGTGTGTACAGGAGAAGGAAATGTGTGACGTGTGTACAGGAGCGGGAAGTGTGTGACGTGTGTACAGGAGCGGGAAGTGTGTGACGTGTGTACAGGAGAGGGTAATGTGTGACGTGTGCACAGGAGGGGGAAGTGTGTGACGTGTGTACAGGAGAGGGAAGTGTGTGACGAGTGTACAGAAGAGGGAAGTGTGTGACGTGTGTACAGGAGAGGGAAGTGTGTGACGTGTGTACTGGAGAGGGAAGTGTGTGACGTGTGTACAGGAGAGGGAAGTGTGTAATGTGTGTACAGGAGACGTAAGTGTGTGATGTGTGTACAGGAGATGGAAATGTGTGATGTGTGTACAGGAGAGGGAAGTGTGTGACAAGTGTACAGGAGAGGGAAATGTGTGACGTCTGTACAGGAGAGGGAAATGTGTGACGTGTGTACAGGAGAGGGTAATGTGTGACGTGTGTACAGGAGAGGGAAGTGTGTGATGTGTGTACAGGAGAGGTAAATGTGTGACGTGTGTACAGGAGACAGAAGTGTGTAATGTGTGTACAGGAGAGGGAAATGTGTGACAAGTGTACAGGAGAGGGAAATGTGTGACGTCTGTACAGGAGAGGGAAATGTGTGACGTGTGTACAGGAGAGGGTAATGTGTGACGTGTGTACAGGAGAGGGAAGTGTGTGATGTGTGTACAGGAGAGGTAAATGTGTGACGTGTGTACAGGAGACAGAAGTGTGTAATGTGTGTACAGGAGAGGGAAATGTGTGATGTGTGTACAGCAGAGGGAAGTGTGTGATGAGTGTACAGGAGAGGGAAATGTGTGATGTGTGTACAGGAGACAGAAGTGTGTGACGAGTGTACAGGAGAGGGATGTGTGTGACGTGTGTACATCGAGAGGGAAGTGTGTAATGTGTGTACAGGAGAGGGAAATGTGTGACGTGTGTACAGGAGAGGGAAGTGTGTGACGTGTGTATAGGAGAGGGAAGTGTGTAATGTGTGTACAGGAGACGGAAGTGTGGAATGTGTGTACAGGAGAGGGAAGTGTGTGACATGTGTACAGGAGAGGGAAGTGTGTAATGTGTGTACAGGAGACGGAAGTGTGTAATGTGTGTACAGGAGAGGGAAATGTGTGCCGTGTGTACAGGAGAGGGAAATGTGTAATGTGTGTACAGGAGAGGGAAATGTTTGACGTGTGTGCAGGAGAGGGAAATGTGTGATGTGTGTATAGGAGACGGAAGTGTGTGATGTGTGTACAGGAGAGGGAAGTGTGTGATGTGTGTACAGGAGAGGGAAATGTGTGACGTGTGTACAGGAGAGGGAAATGTGTAATGTGTGTACAGGAGAGGGAAATGTTTGACGTGTGTGCAGGAGAGGGAAATGTGTGATGTGTGTATAGGAGACGGAAGTGTGTGACGAGTGTACAGGAGAGGGAAGTGTGTGATGTGTGTACAGGAGAGGGAAATGTGTGACGTGTGTACAGGAGAGGGAAATGTGTGACGTGTGTACAGGAGAGGGAAATGTTTGACGTGTGTGCAGGAGAGGGAAATGTGTGATGTGTGTATAGGAGACGGAAGTGTGTGATGTGTGTACAGGAGACAGAAGTGTGTAATGTGTGTACAGGAGAGGGAAATGTGTGACGTGTGTGCAGGAGAGGGAAATGTGTGATGTGTGTATAGGAGAGGGAGGTGTGTGATGTGTGTACAGGAGACAGAAGTGTGTAATGTGTGTACAGGAGAGGGAAATGTGTGACGTGTGTACAGGAGAGGGTAGTGTGTGTCATGTGTACAGGAGAGGGAAGTGTGTAATGTGCATACAGGAGAGGTAAATGTGTGACGTGTGTACAGGAGAGGGAAATGTGTGACATGTGTACTGGAGAGGGAAATGTGTGACGAATGTACAGTAGAGGGAAATGTGTGACGAGTGTACAGTAGAGGGAAGTGTGTGACGAGTGTACCGGAGAGGGAAATGTGTGACGAGTGTACCGGAGAGGGAAGTGTGTGACGTGTGTACAGGAGAGGGAATTGTGTGACCTGTGTACAGGAGAGGGAAGTGTGTAAGTGTGTACAGGAGAGTTAAATGTGTGACGTGTGTACAGGAGAGGGAAGTGTGTGACGTGTGTACAGGAGAGGGAAGTGTGTGACGTGTGTACAGCAGAGGGAAGTGTGTGACGTGTGTATAGGAGAGGGAAGTGTGTGACGAGTGTACAGGAGAGGGAAATGTGTGACAAGTGTACAGGAGAGGGAAGTGTGCGACGTGTGTACAGGAGAGGGAAGTGTGCGACGTGTGTACAGGAGAGGGAAGTGTGTGACGTGTGTACAGGAGAGGGAGGTGTGTGACGTGTGTACAGGAGAGGGAAGTGTGTGACGAGTGTACAGAAGAGGGAAGTGTGTAATGTGTGTACATGAGAGGGAAGTGTGTGACGTGTGTACAGGAGAGGGAAGTGTGTGACGTGTGTACAGGAGACGTAAGTGTGTGATGTGTGTGCAGGAGAGGGAAATGTGTGATGTGTGTACAGGAGAGGGAAATGTGTGACGTCTGTACAGGAGAGGGAAATGTGTGACGTGTGTACAGGAGAGGGTAATGTGTGACGTGTGTACAGTAGAGGGAAGTGTGTGATGTGTGTACAGGAGAGGTAAATGTGTGACGTGTGTACAGGAGACAGAAGTGTGTAATGTGTGTACAGGAGAGGGAAATGTGTGACAAGTGTACAGGAGAGGGAAATGTGTGACGTCTGTACAGGAGAGGGAAATGTGTGACGTGTGTACAGGAGAGGGTAATGTGTGACGTGTGTACAGGAGAGGGAAGTGTGTGATGTGTGTACAGGAGAGGTAAATGTGTGACGTGTGTACAGGAGACAGAAGTGTGTAATGTGTGTACAGGAGAGGGAAATGTGTGACGTGTGTTCAGCAGAGGGAAGTGTGTGATGAGTGTACAGGAGAGGGAAATGTGTGACGTGTGTACAGGAGAGGGAAATGTGTGACGAGTGTACAGGAGACAGAAGTGTGTGACGAGTGTACAGGAGAGGGATGTGTGTGACGTGTGTACATCGAGAGGGAAGTGTGTAATGTGTGTACAGGAGAGGGAAATGTGTGACGTGTGTACAGGAGAGGGAAGTGTGTGACGTGTGTATAGGAGAGGGAAGTGTGTAATGTGTGTACAGGAGACAGAAGTGTGTAATGTGTGTACAGGAGAGGGAAATGTGTGACGTGTGTACAGGAGAGGGTAGTGTGTGTCATGTGTACAGGAGGGGGAAGTGTGTAATGTGCATACAGGAGAGGTAAATGTGTGACGTGTGTACAGGAGAGGGAAATGTGTGACATGTGTACTGGAGAGGGAAATGTGTGACAAGTGTACAGGAGAGGGAAATGTGTGACGAGTGTACCGGAGAGGGAAGTGTGTGACGTGTGTACAGGAGAGGGAATTGTGTGACCTGTGTACAGGAGAGGGAAGTGTGTAAGTGTGTACAGGAGAGTTAAATTTGTGACGTGTGTACAGGAGACAGAAGTGTGTAATGTGTGTACAGGAGAGGGAAGCGTGTGACGTGTGTACAGCCGAGGGAAGTGTGTGACATGTGTACAGGAGAGGGAAATGTGTGACGTGTGTACAGGAGAGGGAAGTGTGTGACGAGTGTATAGGAGAGGGAAATGTGTGACAAGTGTACAGGAGAGGGAAGTGTGTGATGTGTGTACAGGAGAGGGAAGTGTGCGACGTGTGTACAGGAGAGGGAAGTGTGTGTCGTGTGTACAGGAGAGGGAAGTGTGTGACGTGTGTACAGGGGAGGGAAGTGTGTGACGAGTGTACAGAAGAGGGAAGTGTGTGACGTGTGTACAGGAGAGGGAAGTGTGTAATGTGTGTACAGGAGACGTAAGTGTGTGATGTGTGTACAGGAGAGGGAAATGTGTGATGTGTGTACAGGAGAGGGAAGTGTGTGATGTGTGTACAGGAGAGGGAAATGTGTGACGTCTGTACAGGAGAGGGAAATGTGTGACGTGTGTACAGGAGAGGGTAATGTGTGATGTGTGTACAGGAGAGGGAAATGTGTGATGTGTGTACAGGAGAGGGAAGTGTGTGACGTGTGTACAGGAGAGGATAATGTGTGACGTGTGTACAGGAGAGGGTAATGTGTGATGTGTGTACAGGAGAGGGAAATGTGTGACGTGTGTACAGGAGAGGGAAATGTGTGACGAGTGTACAGGAGAGGGAAGTGTGTGATGTGTGTACAGGAGAGGGAAATGTGTGACGTGTGTACAGGAGTGGGAAGTGTGTGACATGTGTACAGGAGAGGGAAATGTGTGACATGTGTACAGGAGCGGGAAGTGTGCAACATATATACAGGAGAGGGAAATGTGTGACGTGTGTACAGGAGACAGAAGTGTGTGATGTGTGTACAGGAGAGGGAAATGTGTGACGTGTGTACAGGAGCGGGAAGTGTGTGACATGTGTACAGGAGAGGGAAATGTGTGACATGTGTACAGGAGCGGGAAGTGTGCAACATATATACAGGAGAGGGAAATGTGTGACGTGTGTACAGGAGACAGAAGTGTGTGATGTGTGTACAGGAGAGGGAAATGTGTGACGTGTGTACAGGAGACAGAAGTGTGTGATGTGTGTACAGGAGAGGGAAGTGTGCAAAATCTGTACAGTAGCGGGAAGTGTGCAATGAGCATTAATGGTGGATCAGACTTGTTGGGCCTAATTCTGCTCTTAAACCTGATGTCTGATGGTCTCGTTCCCTCTCAGTAAATGCTACCTGTCCCTGCAGCATTTTGTGTTTCCCTGGATTTCCAGCAACTGCAATACCTGTTGTGTTTAAAAGAGTGAACTAATAGCATCTGGGTAAGAAAGAATGGTAAAATGGCAGAGCAGAAAAAGATGTTTTAAAGTCAAATCTGAATGTCTGAATACGAGAGACTAATTATCTTGATGTCACTGATCCGATGGAAAGAAGATCTCTGTAATTCTGGTGTGTTTGGGAGTGAGCTGGTGCCGACTGGCAGCTTTCCTAGATTGTTGGATGTTTTTCTTTATTAATGTTTCAGCACAACTTTAATTCATTTCGTCTATAATGAGGTTTTACAGTTCAATCATACATTTTCCAATGCACTGAGCAAGTTTATAAGGAGTGCAAGGACGACAATCCCGGTGACTGGGAAGGGAACGTGAAAATGTTCTCTGGTTACCCAGGTGAGGATTTCCAAAGAGTCGGTCAGCAGACTATCAGAGATTATCATTAGAGGGACTGGGCTGAATATTTAAACAAGTCCACCCTGCACGCCAATAACAGTGACACCTCCCTTCTGTGTTTAACAATGTACTGAATCTTGTGACATCGAGGAACAGGCATCCACTCTGGCCTCAGTCACAGTGAGGAGGATCCTAGCCAAGGTAAACCCACAGAGAGCTACTGGGCCGGACGACATACCTGGTCAGGTGCTGAGGGGCAGTGCGGCCAACAGAACAGAGTTCTTAACGGACGTCTTTAATATCTTTTGAAATGGCCCTCTGTCCCTGCAGGCTTCAAGTCTGAGTTGGCAGCAGCATCTCAAGCTCCGTCACGCCGAACACTAGTGCCCCCAGCGCTGTGTGCACATCTCACTGCAGACCCACGACTGCACTGCCAGGTCCTGCTCAAACTGTATCAAGTTTGCAGAAGATACTACAGTGGTCGGCCTCATCAGCAACAATGAAGAGTCAGCATACAGAGAAGCTTGTCAAATAATGTGAGAGGAACAACATGAGTCAATGTGGACAAGACAGAAGAGATTATTGCGGACTTCAAGAAGGCACAGGTGGACCTCTCTCCATTGCACATCAGTGGCTCTGCCATGGAGAGAGCATGAGGTTTCTTGGTGTGCACACGATGGACAATCTAACCTAGACCCTCGACACTACCCCATGAGTCAAAAAGGTACAGCAGTGCCTACACTTTCTGAGGAGGGTGAGCTGTCCAAGTCTCCCTGCCCCCATTCTAACAACTTTCTAGAAGAGCACCATCAAGAGTCTCCTGTCTGGCTGCATCACTGAGTGCTACAGAAACTGCCAGGCACTGCACCGCAGGAGTTTGAACTGGATCACCAGTGGCTCCTGCCCCACTGTTTGTGACATTCACCACATTTGTGGATGAAGGGCCCAAAACATTGTTAAGGATCCCTACCATCCATCCCACAATGTCTTTGACCCACTACCAGAAGGAAAGAGGTACAGAAACATTAGGACTATGACTGCCAGACTGGGTAACAGTGCCTTCCCTCAGGCTGTGAGACTGTGCCACCGCTGACATCTCATCACTAGGACAGCAAGCTGTTTACCGTTTCCCTCTTAATGCATTTTGAACTATATTTTATTAACCTATTTCTGGTAATAATTTGGTTTATCTGCTGGGCATGATATTTGTTTTGTGGGTGCACTGTGGTCCCGAGGATCGTTGTGTCATTTGGTTGTACATGTGTACAGTCAGACGATGATAAACCTGAACTTGAACAAAAGGAAAAGGGAGAGAAGAGCCACATACAAAATGCTGGAGGAACTCAGCCGATCAGGCAGCCTCCATGGAAATTAATGCACCATCAACGCTTTAGGCTGAGGCCCTTCATCGGGACTGGAAAGGAAAGAGAAAGATGATGCAACAAAATGGTGGGGGGAGGGGAAGAAAAACAAGCTGTTGTTAGTGAAAATGAAAATGAGTTAGACAAGGACTTGGAGATATGATGTGGTGGCCATTACAGAGACTTGGATAGCTCAGGGACAGGAATGGTTACTTCAAGTGCTGGGTTTTAGATGCTTCAGAAAGGACAGGGAGGGAGGCAAAAGAGGTGGCACCACGTGGACGCCATGGAGGGATTGTCTACGGAGTCTCTGTGGGTGGAGGTTAGGAGCAGACAATAGACAGTAGGTGCAGGAGTAGGTCATTCAGCCCTTTGAGCCAGCACCACCATTCAATGTGATCATGGCTGATCATCCACAATCAGTACCCCGTTCCTGCCTTCTCCCCATATCCCTTGACACCGCTATCTTTAAGAGGTCTGTCTAACTCTTTCTTGAAAGCATCCAGAGAATTGACCTCCACTGCCTTCTGAGGCAAAGCACTCCATAGATCCACAACTCTCTGGGTGAAAAAGTTTTTTCTCAACTCCATTCTAAATGGCCTACCCCTTATTTTTAAACTGTGGTTCTGGACTCCCCCAATATTGGGAACATGTTTCCTGCCTCTAGCGTGTCCAATCCCTTAATAATCTTATATGTTTCAATCAGATCCCCTCTCATCCTTCTAAATTCCAGTGTATACAAGCCCAGTCGCTCCAATCTTTCAACATATGACAGACCCGCCATTCCGGGTATTAACCTCATGAACCTACGCTGCACTCCCTCAATAGCAAGAATGTCCTTCCTCAAATTTGGAGACCAAAACTAAACACAATACTCCAGGTGTGGTCTCAGCAGGGCCCTGTACAACTGCAGAAGGACCTCTTTGCTCCTATACTCAACTCCCCTTGTTATGAAGGCCAACATGCCATTAGCTTTCTTCACTGCCTGCTGTACCTGCATGCTTACTTTCAGTGACTGATAAACAAGGATACCTAGATCTCGTTGTTCTTCCCCTTTTCCTAACTTGACACCATTCAGATAGTAATCTGCCTTCCTGTTCTTGCCACCAAAGTGGATAATCTCACATTTATCCACATTAAACTGCATCTGCCATGCATCAGGAAGGGGTCATTAACTTGGAGTTTTTTATAGGCCAACCAATAGTAACAGGGATATTGAGGAGCAGATAGGGAAACAGATCCTGGAAAGGTGTAATAAAAACAGAGTTGTCATGATGGGAGATTTTAATTTCCCAAATATCGATTGGCATCTCCTGAGAGCAAGGGGTTTAGACAAGGTGGAGTTTGTTCTGTGTGTTCAGGAAGGTTACTTGACACAATATGTAGATAAGCTTACAAGAGGAGAGGCTGTACTTGATTTGGAATTGGGAAATGAACCTGGTCAGATGTCAGATCTCTCAGTGAGAGAGCATTTTGGAGATAGTGTTCATAATTCTATCTCCTTTACAATAGCATTGGAGAGATATAGGAACAGACAAGTTAGAAAATTGTTTAATTGGAGTAAGGGGAATTATGAGGCTATTAGGCAGGAATTTGGAAGCTTGAATTGGGAACAGATGTTCTCAGGGAAAGGTATGGAAGAAATATGGCAAATGTTCAGGGGATTTTTGTGTGGAGTTCTGCATAGGTCATTGTCATCGTCGTCATGGCTATCCCTCGAGGTTGAGGATGATGGGTCTTCGTTCTGTTGATCTATTTATAGGCTCTCAAGTGGCTTACGAGTCCAATCTTGGCTTTGAAAGTTCTTCCGCATCCAGCACAGGTAGTTCCAGATGGCAGATCGGGCTTTGGTTGTTGCTGCCTCTCTTTCCATTTTCTTCTCTTTTCTTCTAATTCTGCACATCTGTTGGCTTTGAAAGTTGCTGTTCCTTCTCGGATGATGGCTTGCCAGAGTTTCCTGTCCTTGGCATTGGTTTCCCAATTGTTGCTGTCAATGTTACATTTCTTCATGCTGGTTTTTAAGACGTTTGAATCTCTTCTGTTGTCCGCCTCTTTTACGTTTGCCTTCTTTAAGCTGGGAGTAGAAGCTTTGTTTCGGCAGATGTTCATCTTTCATCTGAACAACATGACCACTCCATCTTATTTCATTCTTGATGATGTAGGCTTCAATGCTCATTGTTTTTGCTTCATTTAGCATGCTGATGTTGGTTCTTCTATCTTCCCAGCTGAAGAGACAGGGAAGTTATGGTAGGGTACAGGAACCATGGTATACAAAGGCTGTAATAAATCTAGTCAAGAAGAAAAGAAAAATCTTAAGAAGTTTCAAAGAGCTAGGTAATGTTAGAGATCTAGAAGATTATAAGGCTAACAGGAAGGAGCTTAAGAAGGAAATTAGGAGAGCCAGAAGGGGCCATGAGAAGGCCTTGGGAGGCAGGATTAAGGAAAATCCCAAGGCATTCTACAAGTATCTGAAGAGCAAGAGGATAAGACGTGAAAGAATAGGACCTATCAAGTGTGACCGTGGGAGAGTGTGAATGGAACCGGAGGAAATAGCAGAGGTACTTAATAAATACTTTGCTTCAGTATTCACTGCGGAAAAGGATCTTGGTGATTGTAGTGATGACTTGCAGCAGACTGAAAAGCTTGAGCATGTAGATATTAAGAAAGAGGATGTGCTGGAGCTTTTGGAAAGTATCAAGTTGGATAAATCACCAGGACAGGATGAGATGTACCCCAGGCTACTGTGGGAGGCGAGGGAGGAGATTGCTGAGCTTCTTGTGATGATCTTTGCATCATCAATGGGGACTGGTGAGGTTCCAGAGGATTGGAGGGTTGTGTATGTTGTTCCTTTATTCAAGAAAGGGAGTAGAGATAGTCCAAGAAATTATAGACCAGTAAGTCTTACTTCAGTGATTGGTAAGTAGATGCAGAAGATCCTGAGAGGCAGGATTTATGAACAGGAGAGGCAAAATGTGATTAGGAATAGTCAGCATGGCTTTGTCAAAGGCAGCTCATGCTTTACGAGCCTGATTTGAATTTTTTGAGGATGTGACTAACACATTGATGAAGGAAGAGTAGTAGATGTAGTGTATATGGATTTGATAAGGCATTTGATAAGGTACCCCATGCAAAGCTTATTGAGAAAGTAAGGAGGCATGGGATCCAAGGGGACATTGCTTTGTGGATCCAGAACTGGTTTGTCCACAGTAGGCAAAGAGTGGTTGTAGACAGGTCATATTCTGCATGGAGGTCAGTCACCAGTGGTACACCTCAGGGATCTGTTCTGGGATCCTTATTCTTTGTAATTTTTCTAAATGACCTGGATGTGGAAGTGGAGGGATGGTTTAGTAAGTTTGCTGATGTCACAAAGGTTGAGGGCTGTCAGAAGTTACAGCGGTACATTGATAGGATGCAAAACTGGGCTGAGAAGTGGCAGATGGTGTTTCACCCAGATAAGTGTGAAGTTTCATTTGGCTGTATTCATGTGTAGGGTTGAATGACAACTAAACTTGAACTGAACTTGACTAAGAGGTAAACTGAAAACTTACAAGAACATAATAGACAAATGACAAAATAAAATTTACAAAGAACATAAAAGTAGAATGCAAATATTTCTATCAGTGTAGAAAAGAAACAAAAGATTAGTGAAGAGAAATGTCAATCCTCTACAGTCAGAAGTGGGAGGATGTAATGAGGAGTGAGAAAAGGCAGAGCAAGCAAGCATTTCAGTTTTGACTTCACTGTAAGGAACCAATCTCCCTCTCCGTATCCGTCTCCGCCACTGCCACCGACAGCCCATTCCACGCACTCTCCATTCTCTGCGTAAAAAACTTACCCCTGACATCTCCCCTGTACCTACTTCCAAGCACCTTAAAACTATGTCCTCTCGTGCTAGCCATTTCGGCCCTGGGAAAAAGCTTCTGACTATCCACACAATCAATGCCTCTCATCATCTTATACACCTCTAACAGGTCACCTCTCATCCTCCATCACTCCAAGGAGAAAAAACCAAGTTCATGCAACCTATTCTCACAAGGCAGGCTCCCCAGCAACATCCTTGTAAATCTCCTTTGCACCCTTTCTATGATTCCCACATCCTTCCTATACTGAGGCAATCAGAACTGAGCACAGTACTCCTAGTGGGGTCTGACCAGTGTCCTATATAGCTGCAACATTACCTCTCGGCTCTTAAACTCAATCCCATGATTGATGAAGGCCAATGCACTGTATGCTTTCTTAACCACAGAGTCAACCTGCTCAGCAGCTTTGAGTGTCTTAGAGACTCAGACCCCAAGATCCCTCTGATCCTCCACACTGCCAAGAGTCTTGCCATTAATGTTATATTCTGCCATCACATTTGAACTACCAAAATGAACTACCTCACATTTACCTCACTTTTTCCTTTCGGTTAGTCCTGACTTTGGGTCTCGGCCCGAAACGTCGACAGTGCTTCTCCCTATAGATGCTGCCTAGCCTGCTGTATTTTACCAGCATTTTGTGTGTGTTGTTACCTCACATTTATCTGGGTTGAACTCCATCTGCCACTTCTCAGCCCAGTTTTGGATCCTATCAATGTACCGCTGTAACCTCTGACAGCCCTCCACACTATCCAGAACGTCCCCAACCTTTGTGTCATCAGCAAATTTACTAACCCAACCCTCCATGTCCTCATCCAGCTTATTTATAAAAATCATGAAGAGTAAGGGTTCCAAAACAGATCCCTGAGGCACTCCACTGGTGACAAACCTCCATGCAGAAAATGACCCGTCTACAACCACTCTTTGCCTTCTGTGGGCAGGCCAGTTCTGGATCCAAAAGTATTGGATCCCATGCCTCCTTGCACCTTATCAAATGCCTTGCTGAAATCTATATACACTACATCTACTGCTCTACCTTCATCAATGTGTTTAGTCATATCCTCAGAAAACTCAATCAAGCTCATAAAGCACAACCTGCCCTTGACAAAGCCACACTGACTATCCCCTAATCATATTATGCCTCTCCAAATTTTCATAAATCCTGCCTCTCAGGATCTTCTCCATCAACTTACCAACCACTGAAGTAAGACTCACTGGCCTATAAATTCCTGGGCTATCTCTACTGCCTTTCTTAAATAAAGGAACAACATTTGCAACCCTCCAATTCTCCAGAACCTCTCCTGTCCCCATTGATGATGCAAAGATCATCGCTAGAGGCTCAGCAATCTCCTCCCTCGTCTCCCTCAGTAGCCTAGGGTAAATCTCATCCGGTCCCAGCGCTTATCCAACTTGATGCTTTCCTAAAGCTCCAGCACATCCTCTTTCTTAATATCTATATGCTCAAGCTTTTCAGTCTGCTGAAAGTCATCACTACAATCACCAAGATCCTTGTCCATAGTGAATACTGAAGTAAAGTATTCATTAAGTACCTCTGCTATTTTGCTCTGGTTCCATACACACTTTCCCACTGTCAGACTTGATAGGTCCTATTCTTTCACGTCTTATCCTCTTGCTCTTTACATACTTGTACAATGCCTTGGGATTTTCCTTAATCCTGCTCGCCAAGGCCTTCTAGCTCTCCTAATTTCCTTCTAAAGTTCCTTTCTATTAGCCTTATAATCTTCTGGGTCTCTAACATTACCTAGCTCTCTGAACCTTCTGTAAACTTTTCTTTTCTTCTTGACTAGATTTATTACAGCCTTTGTACACCACGGTTCCTGTACCCTACCATAACTTCCCTGTCTCATTGGAACGTAGCTATACAGAACTCCACACAAATATCCCCTGAATTACCATTTCTTCCATAATTGTCCGAGAACATGTTTCCAATTTAAGCCTCCAATTTCCTTCCTGATAGCCTCATAATTCCCCTTACTCCAACTAAATGCTTTTCTAACTTGTCTGTTTCTATCTCTCTCCAATGCTATTGTAAAGGACGCAGAATTATGATCACTGTCTCCAGAATGCTCTCCCACTGAAAGATCTGACACCTGGCCAGGTTCATTTCCCAATACCAAATCAAGTACAACCTTTCCTCTTGTAGGTTTATCTACATATTGTGTCAAGAAACGTAAGACACCTAACAAACTCCACCCCATCTAAATCCCTTGATCTAGGGAGATGCCAATCAATATTTGGGAAATTAAAATCTCCCATTACAACAACTCTATTATTATTACGCCTTACCAGGATCTGTTTCCCTATCTGCTCCTCGATGTCCCTGTTCCTATTGGGCGGCCTGTAAAAAAACTCCCAGTAAAGTTATTGACCTCTTCTTGTTCCTAACCTCCATAGACAATGGACTCCACAGAGACTCCATAGACAATCCCTCCATAGCGTCCACATGGTGCCACGCCCCCACCTTTTTTGCCTCCCTCCCTGTCCTTTCTGAAGCATCTAAAACCCGACACTTGAAGTAATCATTCCTGTCCCTGAGCCAACCAAATCTCTGTAATGGCCACCACATCATATCTCCAAGTACTGATCCATGCTCTATGCTCATCCGCTTTGTTCACAACACTCCTTGCGTTAAAATAGACACATCACAAAGCTTCGGTCTGAGTGTGTCCCTTCTCTATCACCTGCCTATCCTCCCTCTTGCACTGTCTACAAGCTTTCTCTATTTGTGAGCCAACCTCCTCTTCCCCAGTCTCTTCAGTTCGGTTCCCACCCCCCAACAATTTGTACAGAGCCCTGGTGAGACCACACCTGGAGTATTGTGTACAGTTTTGGTCTCCAGGGTTAAGGAAGGACATCCTGGCTGTAGAGGAAGTGCAGTGTAGATACATGAGGTTAATTCCTGGGATGTCTGGACTGTCATACGCAGAGAGGTTAGAGAGACTGGGCTTGTACACGCTGGAATTAAGGAGATTGAGAGGGGATCTGATTGAAACATATAAGATTATTAAGGGATTGGATAAGATAGAGGCAGGAAATATGTTCCAGATGCTGGGAGAGTCCAGTACCAGAGGGCATGGTTTGAGAATAAGGGGTAGGTCATTTAGGACAGAGTTAAGGAAAAACTTCTTCTCCCAGAGAGTTGTGGGAGACGCCTAGCTGCTCCTATGCACTGCCTCAAAAGGTAGTGGAGGCCAATTCTCTGGATGCTTTCAAGAAGGACCAAGATGGGTATCTTATGGATAGGGGAATCAAGGGATATGGGGACAAGGCAGGAACCGGGTATTGATAGTAGATGATCAGCCAAGATCTCAAAATGATGGTGAAGGTTCGAAGGGCCGAATGGTCTACTTCTGCACCTATTGTCTATTGTCTAATTCTAGTTTAAACTCTCCCCAGTAGCCTTAGGAAACCTCCCCACCAAAATATTGGTCCCTCGGGATTCAAGTACAACCTGTCCTTTTTAAACAGGTCATACCTGCCCCAGAAGAGGTCCCAATGATCCAGAAATCCAAATCCCTCCCCCCTGCTCCAATCCCTCAGCCATGCATTTATCCTCCACCTCATTCTATTGCTATACTCACTGTCACATGGCACAGGCAGTAATCCCAAGATTACTGCCTTTGAGGTCCTGCTTCTCAACTTCCTTCCAAACTCCCTGTAGTCTGTTTTCAGGACCTTCTCCCTTTTCCTACATATGTCGTTAATACCAATATGTACCACAACCTCTGGCTGTTCTCCTTCCACTTCAAGATACTGTGGATGCGATCAGAAACATTCACTCTAACCAAGAAAGGATACACTTGCCATAAAACCAAAGGTTCACCAGAATGATTACAGAGATAGTGGGACTGATGTCTGAGGAGAGATTGGGTCAACCAGATCTGTATTCACTGGAGTTTAGAAGTTTAGATCTCATTGAAATATACAAAATTCTGTCAAGGCTAGATTGAAACACAAGGCCTCCCCTCGCTGAGGGTCCAGAATGAAAAGGTCACAGTCACAGGATATGGAAATGTCTTTACTCACAGGGTGGTGAAGCAGTGGAATCTATGCAAGTTGTTGAGTATATTTAAGAAGGTAGATACATTTATTTATTTATACAGCATGGAATAGGCCTTTCCAACCCCCTGCGCTGCGCTGTGCTACCCCGATGTAACAAGACCATTTACAATGACCAATTAATCCATGAACTGGTATGTCTTTGGACTGTGGGAGAAAACTGGAGCGCCCAGAGAAAACCCAAGATTTCTACAGATGAAAGTCATCAAAAGTGCAATGGGGAGAGAGCTGGGACCTGGTATCGAGATAAAAGATTCCATGCTGGTATGGAATAATGGAGCAAGCTTGAAAGGCCATACATTCAATTGATACTCCTATTAATGTTTCCAAACTAGTTTCCAGACTAGTCCTGCAGGTAGGGAGGGAGCCCTGCATCGACAGAGGTGCCCCTTCAAACAATACATTTGAAGAGGTATTCAGATCGGGGCATGACAGTGCAAGCGTGTGGATGTTGGTCAGTGAGAACAGCAAGAAGAGTTTAAAGGGAGACAGCTTTATAGAGTGGGCATAGGAGTAGAGGGAGACAGAGTAGGAAGGCTTTGACTCAACAGTGCTTTGGTGTTAACAGGTTGAGGCGAGGTAGGTTATCCGTGCATATTACAGACAGGAAGTATATGTGTGAGGCCACTATGTGCTCGATGTCAGATGTGGGAAATCTGGGAGACTCCCAGCCTCCCGGACGGCCACATCTGCGCCAGGTGAATCGAACTGCAGCTCCTTAGGGACCACGTTAGTGAACTGGAGATGCAGCTCGATGACCTTCGCCTGGTCAGGGAGAGTGAGGAGGTGATAGAGAGGAGCAATAGGCAGGTAGTCACACTAGGGCCTAGGGAGACAGATAAGTGGGTAAAAGTCAGGAGAGGGAAGGCCAGGAGTCAAAGGCTAGAGAGCACCCCAGTGGCTGTCCCCCTTGACAATAAGTACTCCTGCTTGTGTACTTTTGGGGGATGACCTACCTGGGGGAAGCAACAGTGGCCGCATCTTTGGCACAGAGTTTGGCCTTGTGGCTTAGAATGGTGGGGAAAGGAAGACGATGGCAGCAGTGATAGGGAACACTATAGTTAGGGGGTCAGACAGGCGATCTGTGGATGCAGGAAAGAAGTACGGATGGTAGTTTGCCTCCCAGGTGCCAGGGTCCAGGATGTTTCTGATCGTGTCCAATATATCCTGAAGTGGGAATTAGAACAGCCAAAGGTCGTGGTACATATTGGTACCAATGACATAGGCAGGAAAAGGGAAGAGCTCCTGAAAACAGACTACAGGGAGTTTGGAAGGAAGTTGAGAAGCAGGACCACAAAGGTAGTCATCTCGGGATTACTGCCTGTGCCACATGACAGTGAGTACAGGAACAGAATGAGGTAGAGGATAAATGCATAGCTGAGGGATTGGAGCAGGGGGCAGGGATTCAGATTTCTGGATCATTGTGACCTCTTTTGGGGCAGGAGTGCCCTGTACAAAATGGATGGGTTGCACTTGAATCCCAGGGGAACTAATATCCTGGCAGGGAGGTTTGCTAAGGCAATTGGAGAGAGTTTAAACTAGGATTATTGAAGAGATGGTGGAAGAGGCAGTTGGCTCACAAATAGAGAAAGCTTTGAGACAGTGTGAGAGGAAGGATAGGCAGGTGATAGAGAAGGGACGCACTCAGACCGATGGTTTGAGATGTGTCTATTTTAATGCAAGGAGTATTAAGAACAAAGCGGATGAGCTTAGAGCATGGATCAGTACTTGGAGCTATGATGTTGTGGCCATTACAGAGACTTAGATGGTTCAGGGGCAGGAATGGCTACTTCGAGTACCAGGCTTTAGATGTTTAAGAAAGGACAGAGAGGGAGGCAAAAGAGGTGGGGGCATGGCACTGTTGATCAGAGATAGTGTCATGGCTGCAGAAAAGGAAGAGGACATGGAGGGATTGTCTACGAATCTCTGTGGGTGGAAGTTAGGAACAGGAAGGGGTCAATAACTCTACTGGGTGTTTCTTATAGAGCACCCAATTGTAACAGGGACATTGAGGAGCATTTAGGGAGACAGATTTTGGAAAGATATAATAACAGGGTTGTCGTGGTGGGAGATCTTAATTTCCCAAATATCGATTGGCATCTCCCTAGAGTGAGGGATTTAGATGGGGTGGAGTTTGTTAGGTGTGTTCTTGACACAATATTGGAGGCTACAAGATGGGAGAGGCTGTACTTGATCTGATATTGGGAAATGAACCTGGTCGGGTGTCAGATCTCTCAGTGGGAGAGCATTTTAGAGATAGTGATTACAATTCTATCTCCTTTACCATAGCATTGGAGAGGACTAGGAAAGCATTTTAGGAAAGCATTTAAATTGAGTAGAGGGAAATATGAGGCTATCAGGCAGGAACTTGGAAGCATAAACTGGGAACAGATGTTCTCAGAGAAATGTGTGGAAGAAATGTGGCAAATGTGGAAATGTAGCTGAGCGAAGGGCGCTGAGTAGGCTACGGTCAATTATGGAAAACTCTGAACATCCTCTACATAGCACCATCCAGAGACAGAGAAGCAGTTTCAGCGACAGGTTACTATCGATGCAATGCTCCTCAGACAGGATGAAGAGGTCAATACTCCCCAATGCCATTAGGCTTTACAATTCTACCGCCAGGACTTAAGAACTTTTAAAAAGCTATTATTAATGCTTTTTGAGATAGTGATTTAGATGCATATCATATTTTTTACTGAGTTAAGTATTGTATGTAATTAGTTTTGCTACAACAAGTGTATGGGACATTGGAAAAAAAGTTGAATTTCCCCATGGGGATGAATAAAGTATCTATCTATCTATCTATCTAAATGTTCAGGGGATATTTGTGTGGCGTTCTGCATAGATACATTACAATGAGACAGAGAAGGGATGGTAGGGTACAGGAACCATGGTGTACAAAGGCTGTTGTATATCTAGTCAAGAAGGTTCAAAAAACTAGGTAATGATAAAGATCTAGAAGAATATAAGGCTAGCAGGAAGGAGCTTAAGAAAGAAATTAGGAGAGCCAGAAGAGGCCATGAGAAGGCATTGACGGACAGGAATAAGGAAAACCCCAAGGCATTCCGCAAGTATGTGAAGAGCAAGAGGATAAGATGTGAGAGAATAAGATCAATCAAGTGTGACAGTGGAAAAGTGTGTATGGAACCAGAGGTACTTAATGAGTACTTTGCTTCAGTATTCACTACTGAAAAGGATCTTGGCGATTGTAGGGATGACTTACAGTAGACCGAAAAGCTTGAGCATGTAGATATTAAGAAAGAGGATGTGCTGGAGCTTTTGGAAAGCATCAAGTTGTATAAGTCACCGGGACCAGATGAGATGTACCCCAGGCTACTGTGGGAGATGTGGGAGGAGATTGCTGAGCCTCTGACAATGATCTTTGCAGGTTCTGGAGAATTGGAGGGTTGTGGATGTTGTTCCTTTATTCAAGAAAGGGAGTAGAGATAGCCCAGGAATTTATAGGCCAGTGAGTCTTACTTCAGTGGTTGGTAAGTTGATGGAGAAAATCCTGAGAGGCAGGATTTATGAACATTTGGGGAGGCATAATATGATTAGGAATAGTCAGCATATAGACAGAATATAGTATTAATGGTAAGACTCTTGGCAGTGTGGAGGATCAGAGGGAAGTTGGGGTCCAAGTCCACAGGACACTCAAAGCTGCTGCGTAGGTTGACTCTGTGGTTAAGAAGGCATACAGTGCATTGGCCTTCATCAATCATCGGATTGAGTTTAGGAGCCAAGAGGTAATTTTGCAGCTGTATAGGGCCCTGGTCAAACCCCACTAGGAGTACTGTGCTCAGTTCTGATTGCCTCACTTTCTGCACCACAGAAAGGGTGCAGTGGAGATTTACAAGGATGTTGCCTAGATTGGGGAGCATGCCTTATGAAGAACAGGTTGACTGAACTTGGCCTTTTCTCCTTGGGGCGATGGAGGATGTGAGGTGACCTGATGGAGGTGTATAAGATGATGAGAGGCATTGATCATGTGGATAGTCAGAGGCTTTTCCCCAGAGCTGGAATGGCTAGCACGAGAGGGCACAGTTTTAAGGTGCTTGAAGTTGGTACAGAGGAGATGTCAGGGGTTAAGTTTTTTTTACGTAGAGAGTGGTGAGTGCATGGAATGGGCTGCTGGTGACGGTGGTGGAGGTGGATACGATAGGGTCTTTTAAGAGACTCCTGGACAGGTACATGGAGTGCAGAAAAATAGAGGGCTATGGGTAACCCTAGATAATTTCTAAGGTAAGGACATGTTCGGCACAGCTTTGTGAGCTGTAGGATTTCTATGTTTCTAAATATACTCCAGGTGTGGTCTCACTAAGGCCCTGTATGTTTTCTTTTCATTAAACTTGTGGTTCCTTACAACTTTCAAGGCCCCATCTGTCTTCTCAAATTAGGGGAGTTGCTCCCAATTTCGTACTGATATTCTGCACTAAAGCAGCAAGAAAGACTATCATTTTTTTGATTGCAATTATCCAACATTACAATCAAAATTGCTTTGGGATGTGCCAAAACTGTAAATTACAGTCAAATTATTTCATAGCTCTATAAATAAAAACCTCAATTATTCAAACTAAAAAATTAGGAAAATTGGACAGCAAACTTCATTCATGACAGAGATATTCTTATTAAGTGACATTATAAGATTTCTCAGTGCCCTGATGGATAAGAGGTCACGATAGCTCCTGAACCTGTATGTTTCTTGCACAGTCTGGGTCGGTTCAGTCATGAAGATTTACTCCACACCACCATAGGTTTCATTGGGTCTCTACCTGGTGTAAAATGTCTGCATTGCCTCCCATGGTACAATAAGCACAAAGAACAATCGTTCATGCTATCTTTCTCCTTCACACTGTCCTTTCTCCCTGTCAGGCCCTCTCATCCTGATTCCATTCCTATCACCCTCTCATGCTCTCAGATTCTTCGTTGTCACACCTGACCCTTGTTCTCATTCTGTTCCCCCTCACTCTCAGCTTCCTCTCTCCTCACTCTTTGTCCCACTCCCTCTTCCCTCCTCTTGTCTTCATATTCCACTCCCATGTCTTTATTGTTCCACTACTTCCATTCATTCCCCCTCATATTCTGCTCCCCCTCAGATTTTACTCTTGCTCCCCACTTTGCCCCCTCCCTCTCTTGCACTGATTGCTCCTTCCCTCCCCCTCACACCCCAAGCTCTCCTTCCCACCTTATCCTCCCAATGCTTTTTCATCATGCATTCTCAGACAAAAGATATGTGTACAATGAGAAAGGGTGGGGGGAAGAGAGAAAAGAGGGGAGGGGGAGGGGGAGAAGAGGAGAGAGAGAAGGGAGAAGAGAAAAAATAGAGATAATGCTTTTACTTGATGACTTTTCAACAATGTTTCCTTGCATTTACTTTTACAAGAGCTTTTATTTTCCACAATTTATAGAAAACAAATCATTTACAGATTTGGTTAATTGTAGGTGAAATATTGGTCCAGGGCACATAGAATAATTTGAATTTAATACTTGAAAACAAAGTAAAAAGAAAAGTTCTAATATTGTATGGAAATCTCTTATAGGTTAATTCTCATCCTCCTCCTCCTCCTCCTCCTCTTCTTCCTCTTCCTCTGCTTGCTCTGCTGCTGCCAGCCGCTCCTCGATTGCAGCACGGAGTGCCTGCTCCTCCTCCACTGTTGGGTCATCCACCTCTGTGGTATCGGGGCCGCTGGTATACTCTGCCTGCACTGGTGGAGCTGCGGGTGGGCTGTAGTTCTCTGAGCTGTACTTGTGGCCCCAGCCCAAGTAAATATTCTCGAACTTCCTGTCAAAGACAGACAGACAGACATACTTTATTGATCCCGAGGGAAAATGTACAAAGGGATACCAGGCTAAAGAGTCTGAAACATAAAGTGCAAGGATTGAGCTGGAGGTAGCCTGCAAGTATCGCCACACTTCCGGGACCAACATAGCATGGCCATAACTCCCTAACCCTAAATCTTTGGAATGTGGGAGGAAACCAAACCCAGAGGAAACTCACACAGTCACAGCAAAACCATACATAGGCTATCGTGAGCAGTTTTATTCACCCTGTCCAAGAAATCCTACACTTGGGACACTGCGGACGGACCCATAATGGGTTAGGTTGTGTCGAGTGGCCCCTGTGAGATGATCTACTGAGACACTGGGTGGCACAGCAGTGTAGCCGTTAGAGGAATTGGCTTACAGGCCAGCTTTCACCAATCAGGGTTGAATTCCTGGTACCTCTGTAAGGAGTTTATATGTTCTCCCTGTGACTATGTGGGTTTTCTCCGGGTGCTCCAATTTCCTCCCACATTCCAAACAGACGTACAGCGAAGGCTAGTGAGTTGCAGTCATGCTATGTTGGCACCAGAAGTGTGGCACCACTTGCAGGCTGCCCCCAACACAATCCTAAATTATTTGATTTGACATAAATAATGCATTTCACTGACTATTTCGATGTATGTGTGACAAGTAAAATTTATCTTTATAAACATGAATTTGTTAAAATAGATGGTTCAGTTTCAAGGTTGGAAAGTTGACTCTGAATTACTGCTGATAGAGGTACCTTTGCTGTCTTAATGCTATCCACCAGCAGAGGTCCTCCTGCTGTTGAGTTTCCTACTTCATCAGTTCCGTTCTTCTCTACGTAGGAGGAGAGAACAGAAACAGACCCTTCAGTGCTGACCTTCCACTCTGCCACTTTACACGCATTCTGGAATTGAGGGTTATGGTGGAGATGAGTCCATGGCCAGATCAGCCATGATCTTATTGAATGGCGGAACAGCCTCGGCGGGCCGGATGGTCTACTCCTGCTCCTATTTCTAATGTTCTTATGTTAGTGTGGCATTATTACAGCTCAGGGCATTGGAGTTCGGAGTTCTCCGACAGGTCTCCCATCACCCATGTTTGTAGGCACCAATGCTATTATAACTCAGAGTTCAATGCCAGCATACTCAAGGAGTTTGTACATTCCTCCCCATGAACAGGTAGGTTTCTCTGGTTGCTCCTGTTCCCACAGTCCAAAGATGTACCAGTTAGCAGGTCATGGTTAAATCAGGTATTGCAACTCAAAGGGCTGGATGGGCCTATTCTACACTGAATCTCTAAATAAAATAAATAAAATCTTTGGTAAGAAACCCAGAGCACCCTAGGGAAAGCTGCATGATCACAGGAGAATGTGCAAACTCCACACAGATAGCACCAGAGGTCAGGGTTAAACCTCCGAGGCACTAGCTGCACCAATGGCAACCTTAGCACAGTCTTACTGGAAGAAAGAGCAGCCTGGCCAACTCGCCTGAGTCTAGAAAACCTTTCCTGGAACACCAGGTACTCACTTCCCAGTCGCAAAAGTCCATGCTCCTGGCCAGAGATTCGACCGGACTACAGCAACAGCATATTGAGGAATCAGACTGGATGAGGCCTTCATTGTCCAAGGAAGAACACCATTGACTTCTAGGGAGGGGAAAAAAAGCAGAAAGAAAGCATTTGAAGAATTGTAAAAGGAATGCTGTGGAGGCATTCTTCCATGACTTTCTTTTTCCCTGTGCTCCTTGCAATGGTTCTATACTTCAGATTAGTGAGAAAATAGAACTAACCAGAGTGTGGGGCTTTGGAGAGTTTGTGGGAAATAGAACCTTTGACTTGGATGTTGCTGCAAGAGGGGAGGAGGTGTGATCAAGCGCAAGACTGAATAGTTGGTAACAAGTGTTGTACTTGAAAGGATGGATAGGTTCTGAGGGGTAAAGAGGAAGGTATTCAGGGATTAAATCTGTGGGAAGTGTCCCAATGGCCTTATTCTGCTCCTAAACATTCCCAAGTCAGTGGAAGGAAATTTTAGAAAAACTATATTAGGAAAATCCCAAAATGTTAGTGGGAGTGCAAGCAGTACGGGGTTCATTTAGATGACTACCTGCATCCTCTGACAACGGAGTAAGGAGGGGAGGTCCCACCTCTGGCTCAGGCTCATCTGGTGCCTCTTCCTCCTCCTCCTCTTCCTCCTCCAATTCCTCCTCCTTTTTCTGAACAGCATTGAACCAGACACATCTGCCCTGCAACGGGAGAAAAGAACTCAATTTAGAGAATCAAAATTCTCAAGAATCAATGAGGTTTTTCTTTGCAACAGAAACAGTAATATTCTTAAAAAGAAGAGTGGGAAGGAGGGAGGAGAGAAGAAAGTAATACAGGTTTATGTAGGAAATCCCACAGCCTTGGGACTTGGCAGTTGAAAGCATGCACTGCAATACACAATAGAGAGAAAAAACCTGTGAATTACAGTAAGATATATTAAATAGTTAAATTAAATAAGTAGTGCAAAAAAAAAGAAATAAATTAGTGAGGCAGTGTTCATGGGTTCAATGTCCATTCAGAAATTGGATGGCAGAGGGGAAGAAGCTTTCCTGAATCGCTGAGTGTGTACGTTCAGGCTCCTGTACCTCCTACCTGATGGTAACAGTGAGAAGAGGGCATGTCCTAGATGTGGGGGTCCTTAATGATGGACAATGCCTTTCTGAGGCACTGCTCCTTGAAGATGTCCTGGATAACTGACAAATTTCCCTTGTGTTGGTAGGGGTTGAGTGGTGGATTACATTGGAACCAGGTTACCCAGCCACTGGGAGAGAATAAATTAAGAAGAACCTTCCAATAACTGATGGGTTGACAACAAGAGGCACAGACTCAAAGGGACAGTCCACCATCTAGAAGGCTCAAGTCAGGAGTGTAATGGAACACTCTCCACTTGCCTTGGTGAATGCAGCTTCAACAACACTCAAGCAGTTCGACAACATAAAATACATAGCAGAAAGGCACTCCATTTACAATTATTCACTCACTCCACCACTGACACACAGCAGCAGTCTGCTCTGCAGCAACTTACCAAGACTCCTTAGACAGCACCTTCAAAACCCAGCACCTCCACCTGCTAGAAGGAAAAGGTGCAAAACCACCCCTGGAAGTTGCCCTCCAAGCCTCACACCATCCTAACTTGGAAAAATATCACCAATCCATCACCATTGATGGGTCAAATTCTTGGAATGCCCTCCTTAACAGTATCTTAGTATATCCAACCTTAAGTTAAGTCTGCAGCTGCTCAAGAAGGTAACTCACCACCACCCTCTCAAGGACAATTTGGGATGGGTAATTTAAATGCTGGCTCAGCCTGTGAAGCCCACTGCCCTTGAATGAACACAAGAAATAACCAATGGCGAAAAGATTAAATACTTTTTTTTGCACAATAAGTACCTAGTATCTGGAAAGCACTGCCTGCTAGGGTGAATTGTCCGTGGTGTGCAAGAGAAAGCTAGAAAAATATTTTAATGGGTATGAAAGTTACAGCAATGTGGAAAAAGATAGGGGGGATGATACAACTAGTCTGCCCATCAAAGATATACAGTGGATTAAAGCATACTGTCCCATGCTCTCCTGTTCTGATACACTCCACTCCAAATGAGTGGTATTTACACTCCAAATGAGTGGAGTGTATGACACCACTCATAGTATGGTCTATGAGAAATAATGCTGTAAGTACAGTAAACTGGTGATTGAGGTGGTTGCGAAAGGTGCAATAAATAGATAGGATAATAAATGAACCTTTGAACAACATTTAAAAGGCATCTAAAAATCTGATGAAAATGGGTTTAGAGGGAGATGGGTCAAATTCAGGTAAATAGCATTAGTGTAGACAGGAATATTGGTCGGCAAGAATGGTTGGAACAAAGTGCCTGCTTCCATGCTGAATGACTCTGTGAGGTTAACAATGAGTGAAGTGATGAGAATGGAGTTCATCCCAGCCACATATATAGGCAGAGCAACATTAAAGAGGACATCTTCAAAAGGTAATGCCTCAAAAAGGCAGCATCTATCATTAAGGACCCCCATCGCCCAGGACATGCTCTCTTCTTATTACTATCATAAGAGAAAAAGATACACACTCAATGTTTCAGGAACAGCTTCTTCTCCTCCACCAACAGGTTTCTGAATGGACAATGAACCAATCTATGAACACTATCTCGGTATTTTTACTCTCTTATTGGTAGAATCTCAGATGGAGATGAGAGGGCGTACAGGAGCGAGATATACTAGCTGGTTAAGTGGTGTCACAGCAAAAACATTGCACTCAGTGTCAGTAAGATGAAAGAGCTGACTATGGACTTTAGGAAGGGTAAGATAAGGGAGCACGAACCAATCCTCATAAATCAGACCTAGAGAGAGTGAGCAATTTCATGTTCCTAATGTTAAGATCTCTGAGGATCTAACCTGGTACCAGCATACTGATGCAGTTATATAGGAGGAAGGACAACAGCTATATTTTATTAGGAGTTTGAAGAGATTTGGTTTGTCATCTAAAACACCCAAAAACTTCTATAGGTTACTGTGAAGGGGATTCTGACAGGCTAGTATCACTGTCTGGTATGGGGTGGAGCAGTGGTGGGGAGGCTACTGCATGGGACTGAAAGAAGCTACAGAAAGTTGTAAAATTAGTCAGCTCCATCTTGGGTACTAGCTTCCATAGTATCGAAGACATTTTCAAGGACTGGTGCCTCGGAAAGGAAGCATACATTAATAAGGACCCCCATCAGAATCAGAATTAGGTTTATTATCACCGACATGTGACGTGGAATTTGTTAGCAGCAGCAGTTCAATGCAATACATAACATAGAAGAGAAAAAATAATAATAGTTAATAAGTAAATCAATTACAGTACATATATATTGAATAGATTAAACATCATGCAAAAAAAACAGAAATAATTTATATTTAAAAAGTGAGGTAGTTCAATGTCTATTTAGAAATCAGATGGCAGAGGGGAAGAAGCTGTTCCTGAATCGCTGAGTGTGTGCCTTCAGACTTCTGTACCTCCTACCTGATGGTAACAGTGAGAAAAAGGCATGCCCTGGGTGCTGGAGATCCTTAATAATGGACACTGCCTTTCTGAGACAACGCTCCCTGAAGATGTCCTGGGTACTTTGTAGGCTAGTACCAAGATGGAGCTGACTAGATTTACCACCCTCTGCAGCTTCTTTTGGTCCTGTGCAATAGCCCCCCATACCAGACAGTGATGTAGTCTGTCAGAACGCTCTCCACGGTACATCTATAGAAGTTTTTGAGTGTATTTGTTGACATTGCAAATCTCTTCAAATTCCTAATGAGGTATAGTCGCTGTCTTGCCTTCTTTATAACTACATCGATATGTTGGGACCAGGTTAGATCCTCAGAGATCTTGACACCCAGGAACTTGAAACTGCTGACTCTCTCCACTTCTGATCCCTCTATGAGGATTGGTATGTGTTCCTTCGTCTGAACTTTCCTGAAGTCAACAATCAGCTCTTTCGTTGAGTGCCAGGTTGTTGCTGCAACACCATTCCACCAGTTGGCATATCTCACTCCTGTACACCCTCTTGTCACCACCAGAGATTCTACCAACAATGGCTGTATCATCAGCAAATTTACAGATGGTATTTGAGTTGTGCCTAGCCATACAGTCATGTGTATATAGTGAGTAGAGCAGTGGACTAAGCACACACCCCTGAGGTGCGCCAGTGTTGATCGCTCAGTACATGCCCTTGTCACACTGTTACCATCAGGTAGGAGGTACGGAAGCCTGAAGGCACACACTCAACGATTCAGGAACAGCTTCTTCCCCTCTGCCATCCGATTCCTAAATGGACATTGAACCCGTGAACACTGCCTCACTTATTTCTGTTTTACACTATTTGTAATCCAATTTTCTAAAACACACATATATATTCAGTGTAATTGATTTACTTTTATTTTGTTAAGTTAACAAATTTCACGACACATACTGGTGATAATAAATCTGATTCTGTTTCTGATTCTGACTGTTACTGTAATACCGTATATAGTATTTTAATATATTGTACTGTACTGCTGCCACAAAAAATAAATTTCACAATATTATATTAATAATGTTTCTGCAGTTGAGGCACCAACCCAATTATCCCACTCAACCAAGGTCAACAACCCTGTTGGTTTCTTTGACATTCGAGTCTCAGTAATAACATTTCATTTCAAATGATTCTTGGCTCTTTGTGTTTCTACAATCACCATGCAGGTCATACAGTCTTTGCAATTACCACTCCTGCCAACTGCATCTCTCTTACAGATCCTTAGGTATGCCATGCACATGAATCTTTAAATGCACCAGATTGACAGAGTGGGACACTGAGCTCAATTCACAGCATGCTCTGAATTGTTTAAACATTGATCATAAAATTAGTACTATCCATATGTATAGCAAAAGCTCTTTTCACTGGGGCACAGTGTGTGTATATGCATGAAGGATGAAGATAACACAATATTGAAATAAATCACAACTTGCAAGTGTCAATGTCACACCTGTGGAAGGATGTGCTGTGTATGATGGACCCAATTCGCCAGGTTGTCCAAGAGCTCTGGTACTGGAATGCCTTCAAATTCTGAATTCTCCTCGTAGTTCTCCCTCACCAGCCCTTCCTCTTCCTCCTCCTCCTCTTCTCCAAACTGATAGAATCCCAGTGGACTGATCTGAGTACCAGCAGATATCCGGGCAATCTGTGCCCTCAAGTAATTAATCTCATTCCCTGGAAAGGGTGGGTAACTGATGACAGGAGCATCCAAGCTGCCAGTGAAAAACTTCTTGATCTTCCTGGCTACTGTGATTTGGGCTGGTGTAACCGGAGGTAGTTTGGTCCAAACCTTGCCTGGTTCACTACAAACAAAATAGGTATATTTGTTTGTGCCAGAGCGGTTGTCCTCCTTTGGGATAATTGGTGGTGGTTTATACGTTGATGCTGGGGGCTTGTCTTCGACTACCTCTCCCTCTTCCTCTGTATCTTGCTCAGTGTCCTCCTTCGCCTCTTCTTTTTCCTCTTCTTTATCCTCTTCCAACATTTCCTCTGTGTCTTCCTCCCCTTCCCGGAACTCCACCTCTGCTACGATGTAATTCCCTTTGAGTCCCATGATTTTACCCCAGAACCGGCATTTCTGCAGTGGCTGTGTGTCCACTAGCTGCTTCAGTGCCAGGAAAATACGATACATCTCGTTCTTGCTGAGACCCACTCCTGCCTGCTCAAAGTAAAAAGCCATTTCCATCACGTTCGGGAGAGGAGTCTCCAACTGCTGGAAAAGACACAAGAAGAAGAATATAGTCAAGAATGTACCAAGAGAGAAAAAAAGCTTGCTAATTTTTTACAGAAATTTTCACAACCACAGAACGTCTCAGATCATTTTAGAACTAATGCATTTTCAAGCGTGATTTCTGCATAATGTGGATATGAATGGGACACTCAGATGGTATGTTGCCTCCCAGGTGCCAGGGTCAAGGTGCTCAAAAAGCTGAAAGACCTAAAGGTATATAAGTCACCTGGACGAGATTAACTGCACCCTAGAGCTCTGAAAGAGGGAGCGCTGGAGATTGTAGTGGCATTAGTAATAATCTTTCAAAAATTATTGGACTCTGGCATGGTGCCAGAGAACTGGAAAATTACAAATGTCACTCCACTCTTTAAGAAAGGAGGAAGGCAGCAGAAAGGAAATTATAGACCAGTTAGCCTGTCCTCAGTGGTTGGGAAGATGTTAGAGTCAATTGTTAAGGATGAGGTGATGGAGTACTTGGTGACACAGGACAAGATAGTACAAAGTCAGCATGGTTTCCTTCAGAGAAAATCTGCCTGACAAACTCTTTGGAAATCCTGTTGGAACTCTTTGAGGAGATTTCAAGTAGGATAGATAAAGGGGATGTAGTGGATGTTATATATTTGGATTTTCAGAAGGCATTTGACAAGGAACCACACGAGGCTGCTTACCAAGTTAGAATTTATGTTATTACAGGAAAGTTAGTAACATACAAACGTTTGTAGTTAGAGCTTTGGCTGATTGGTAGGAGGCAGCAAGTGAGAATAAAAGGATCCATTTCTGGTTGGTTGCCATTGACTAGTGGTGTTCTGCAGGGGTCGACGTTGGGACCACTTACTTTTCAATTCCTTTTATGCTGTATATAAGTGATTTAAATGATGGAATAGATGGCCATATTGTCAAGTTTGCAGATGATACAAAGATTGGTGGAGGGGCAGGTAGTGTTGAGGAAACAAGTAGGATGCAGGATGCAGACAGATTAGGAGAATGGGCAAGAAAGTGGCAAATGAATACAATGTTGGAAAATACATGGTCATGCATTTTAGTAGTAGAAATAAATGTGCAGACTATTTTGTTAGCAGGAAGAAAATCCAGGAATCTGAGATATAAAGGGACTTGGGAGTCATGCAAGATTTTAACTTGTAGTTCGTTTGGGAAAATCAAGTTAGTAATGGATCTCAAGAAAGTGAGTTTGTTGAATGCCTAAGAGATAGCTTTTTAAAGCAGTTTGTCGTTGAGACCGCTAGGGGATCAGCTATACTGGATTGGGTGCTATGTAATGAACTGGAGGCAATTAGGGAGCTTAAGGTAAAATAACCCTTAGGAACCAGTGATCACAATATGATTGAGTCCAACTTGAAAGTTGATAGGGAGAAAGTAAAGACTGATGTAACAGTATTTCAGAGGAATAAAGGAAATTACAGTGGTATGAGAGAGGAGTTAGCCAAAGTAAATTGGAAGGAGCTGCTGGCAGGAATGTCAGCAGAGCAGCAATGGTGTGCATTTCTGGGAAGGTGCAAGACATATATACAATACAATACAAATACTTTATTCTCACCAAACAATTGATACTAGAGTGTACAATCATCACAGTGATATTTGTTTCTCCGCTTTGCGCTCCCTGAAGTACAAAGTAAATAAAAATTTAAATTATAAATCATAATTAGAAAATAGAAAAGGGAAAGTACGGTACTGCAAGTCAGGTTTGGATATTTGGGAGGTACGGCCCAGATCTGGGTCAGCAGTCTTATCATATTTATCACAGTGTGGTGTAAAGTGAGTCCAAGGATGGAAGATTGGTTTGTGTGATGTGCTGGGCTAGGTTCACGACCTTCTGCAGCTTCTTCCGGTCTTGGACAGGACAACTTCCATACCAGGCTGTTGTGCACCCTAGAAGAATGCTTTCTACGGTGCACCTATAAAAATTAGTGACGGTTTTAGGGGACAGGCCAAATTTTTTCAGTTTTCTCAGGAAATAAAGGCGCTGGTGGGCCTTCTTGGCAGTGGACTCTGCTTGGTTAGACCAAGTCAGGTCATTTGTGATATTCACCCCGAGGAACTTAAAGCTTTTGACCTGTTCCACCTGCGCACCACTGATGTAGATGGGGTCGTGCAGTCCGCTACTCCTTCTGAAGACAACAACCAATTCCTTCATCTTGCTGACGTTGAGGGATAGGTTATTGTCTTCGCACCATGCCACCAGGTGCTTAATTTCCTCTCTGTACTCAGACTCATCATTACCCAAGATGCGGCCTACAATTGTGGTGTCATCAGCAAACTTATATATTGAGTTTGATGGAAACTTGGCTACACAATTATGGGTGTACAGTGAGTACAGCAGGGGGCTAAGTACACAGCCTTGTGGGGCACCGGTGCTCAGAGTGATTGTAGAGGAGAGCTTGTCCCCTATCATTACATATATTCCAAAAATGAAGAAATATTCAAATGGTAAAATAGTACAACTATGACTGACAAGGGAAGACAAAGCTACTGTAAAAGCAAAAGAAAGGGCCGACAACAAAGCAAAAATTAATGGGAAGATAGAAGATTGGGAAGCTTTTAAAAACATAGAGAGAACTAAAAAAATCATTAGAAGGGAAAAGATGAAATATGAAAGCAAGCCAGCAAATAATATCAAAGTGGATAGTAAAAGTTTTTCCAAGTATGTTAAAAATAAAAGAGAAATGAGAGTGGATATATAGGGCAGCTAGAAAATGAGGGTGGCGAAATAATAACAAAGGAAAAGGAAATGGCTGATGAACTAAATGAGTATTTTGCATCACTCTTCACTGTAGCAGTATTTCTGCTGCTGTATAGTATGTGAAGGAAGAGAAGAAGGTGCAGTTACTATTACAAGGGAGAAGGTGCTCAAAAAGCTGAAAGACCTAAGGGTATATAAGTACCCAGACTGATGAACTGCACCCTCGGGTTCTGAAAGAGGTAGCATTAGAGTTTGTGGTGGCATTTGAAATCATCTTTCAAAAACCATTGTACTCTGGTATGGTGCCAGAGGACTGGAAAATTGCAAATGTCATTCCACTCTTTAAGAAAGGAGGAAGGCAACAGAAAGGAAATTTATAGACCAGTTAGCCTGACCTCAATGTTTGGGAAGGTGTTGGAGTCAATTGTTAAGTATGAGGTGATGGAGTACTTGGTGACACAGGACATTATAGTACAAAGTCAGCATTGTTTCCTTCAGGGAAAATCCTGCCTGGCAAATCTGTAGGATAGATAAAGGGGATGTAGTGGATGTTGTATATTTGGACTTTCAGAACGCCTTTGACAAGGCGCCACACATGAAGCTGCTTACCAAGTTAAGAGCCCGTGGTATTACACGAAAGTTACTAATACGGTTAGAGTGTTGGCTGATTGGTAGGAAGTAGCAAGTGGGAATAAAAGGATCCTTTTCTGGTTGGCTGTCAGTGACTAGTGGTGTTCTGCAGGGGGGGTGGTGTTGGGACCACTTTTTTTATGCTGTATATAAATGATTTAGATGATGGAATAGATGGCTTTGTTAACAAATTTCAGATGATAAGAAGATTAATGGAGGGGCAGGTAGTGTTGAGGAAACAGGCGTGATGCAGAAGAACTTAGAGAGATTAGGAGAATGGGCAAGAAAGTGGCAAATGAAATACAATGTTGGAAAATACATGGTCATGCACTTTGGTAGCAGAATAAATGTGCGGACTGTTTTCTAAATGGGAAAAAAATCCAGGAAACTGAGATGCAGATGGACTTGGGAGTCTATGCAGAAAACCCTAAAGGTTGACTTGCAGGTTGAGTCAGTGGTGAGAAAGGCAAATGCCATGTTAGCATTCATTTCAAGAGGTCTAGAATACAAGAGCAAGGATGTGATGCTGAGGCTTTATATAGCACTGGTGAGACCTCACAGTGAGTATTGTGAAGAGTTTTGAGCCCCTCATCTTAGAAAAGATGCGCTGGCATTGAAGAGGATCCAGAGGAAGTTCACAAGGATGATTACAGGAGTGAAAGGGTTATCATATGAGGAATGTTTAATGACTCTGGGTCTGTACTCACTGGAATTCAGAAGGTGAGGGGAGACCTCATTGAAATCTTTTGAATGTTGAAAGATCTAGACAGAGTAGGTGTGGAAAGGATGTTTCCCATGGTGGGAAAGTCTAGGATAAGAGGGCACAGCCTCAGGATAGAGAAGCATCCATTCAAAATAGAGATGCAGAAAAATTTCTTTAGCCAAAGGGTGGTGAATTTGTGGAATCTGTTACCACATGCAGCTGTGGAGGCCAGGTCATTGGGCATATTTAAGGCAGAGGTTGATAGATTCTTGATTAGACATGGCACCAAAGGTTATAGGAAGAGGGTTGGGAACTGAGGTTGAGAAGTAAAAAAAAGGGATCAGCCATGATGGAATGGCAGAACAGACTCAATGGGCCAATGGCCTAATTCTGTTCCTATGTCTTATGGTCTTATTAAGGACCTTCATCATCTGAGACACACCCTCTTTTCAATACCATAAGACATTGGGACAGAATTACGCCATTCAATCCATCACTACTGTTATGGATGAGGAACACGAGCCTAAAGATGTGCACTCATCTTTTTAGAAACAGCTTCTTTCCCTCTGTCATCAGATCACTGAACAATCAGTGACCCCATGAACACTATCTCACTATTCCCCTTTCACACTATTTATTATGAACCCCATCACTTTATACTGGAGCATCAGCTGGAATTCACTGCTCAAGTCCCTTTCGATTTATGAGAATTACTATTTGGCCCATTGGATCCCTGCTGGCTTCTCACCAAGCAGCTGAATCAGTCTTATTCCCCTCCCTCCCAATTATTCCCCTGTAGCTTTGCAATTTATTTTCTGTCACATGCCCATTAATGCCTCAGTTTCCACATACCTAAATTAAGAGATAACCTTCACCTGCCAGTTAACCTACCAGCACAGCTGTGTCCATGCTGATACTAAAGAGGCATGAGGAAGTACTGAGGCTCAGAATGTCTGGTGACGTGTCTATCTGGATTCACTATTATGAATCAACTATAGAATGTCAGTCGATGCTGTGTATAGATAAGCACTTGTTAAAGTATGATAGATTTTTAGCAAAACTGAAGCTGATGAGGTTGGGAGACTGTAGGTCTGACACGGTGGTCAGCAGCACAGGGGCGCCGCAGGGAACCGTACTCTCTCCGGTCCTGTTCACCCTGTACACATCAGACTTCCAATATAACTCGGAGTCCTGCCATGTGCAAAAGTTCGCTGATGACACGGCCATAGTGGGGTGTGTCAGGAATGGACAGGAGGAGGAGTATAGGAAACTGATACAGGACTTTGTGATATGGTGCAACTCAAACTACCTGCGTCCCAATATCACCAAGACCAAGGAGATGGTGGTGGACTTTAGGAGATCTAGGCCTCATATGGAGCCAGTGATCATTAATGGAGAATGTGTGGAGCAGGTTAAGACCTACAAGTATCTGGGAGTACAGTTAGACGAGAAGCTAGACTGGACTGCCAACACAGATGCCTTGTGCAGGAAAGCACAGAGTCGACTGTACTTCCTAAGAAGGTTGGCGTCATTCAATGTCTGTAGTGAGATGCTGAAGATGTTCTATAGGTCAGTTGTGGAGAGCGCCCTCTTCTTTGTGGTGGCGTGTTGGGGAGGAAGCATTAAGAAGAGGGACGCCTCACGTCTTAATAAGCTGGTAAGGAAGGCGGGCTCTGTCGTGGGCAAAGTACTCGAGAGTTTAACATCGGTAGCTGAGCGAAGGGCGCTGAGTAGGCTACGGTCAATTATGGATAACTCTGAACATCCTCTACATAGCACCATCCAGAGACAGAGAAGCAGTTTCAGCGACAGGTTACTATCGATGCAATGCTCCTCAGACAGGATGAAGAGGTCAATACTCCCCAATGCCATTAGGCTTTACAATTCTACCGCCAGGACTTAAGAACTTTTTAAAAGCTATTATTAATGCTTTTTGAGATAGTGATTTAGATGCATATCATATTTTTTTACTGAGTTAAGTATTGTATGTAATTAGTTTTGCTACAACAAGTGTATGGGACATTGGAAAAAAGTTGAATTTCCCCATGGGGATGAATAAAGTATCTATCTATCTATCTATCTATCTATCTATCTATCTAAGGAGATTGTAACTGTTTAATACCAAACTGGCTAAAGGCAAGAGGAGAAAATAATAATGAACAATCTACAAGGAGCACTGCCAGAAGAAAGCAGCTTCTATCATCATGGATCTCCACCACCCAGGCTGGGCTATCTTCTCACTGCTGCCATCAGGAAGGAGGAACAGGGGCTTCAGGACGCATACCACCAGGTTCAGAAACAGTTGTTACCCCTAACCCATCAGCCTCTTGCATCAGAAGGGATAACTTCATTTATGGACTTATAGACTCACTTTCAAGGACTCTATAATTCCTGCTCTCAATATCACTTATTTATTTAATTATTTTTAATTCGCTTTGTTTGTATTTGCACTATTTGTCTCTTGCACATTGATTGTCAGTTTTTGTCTGTAATTTTCCATTGATTCTGTTGTATTTCTATCTTCTACTGTGAATGTCTGCAAGAAAATGAATCTTAGGGTGGTATATGGTTATATTTGCATACTTTCATAATAAATTTACTTTCAGATTCTGCAGTTTCTTTTGAGTCCAAAGGAAAGTCTGCAATAGCTTCCACCAGAGGTCAGTATTGGACCTTCTAGTCTGATATGAATTAACTACCTGAATTTTTGTACATTGAGAACTTTTCAAATGGCAATGAATCTGGAAACATAGTAAACAGGAGGATTTAAATAGATTAATTAAGGACAGATGAAATTTAATAGTGCAGAGAACTATGGTGAGGTAATGTCAGCAGAAACAGCAATACAAACAAAATTGTACAATTTTAAAGGTGTTTCAAGGACAGATAAACATTGTGAATTGTACACTCCAATCTTTGAAAGTGTCAAAACAAATTTTAAAAAAGACTGGTGGAGAACAAAAGAAGCCTTCATATAGCACACAAGGCTGTTGAAGAACTTGACCTCACCTATCACCCCACCAGCCTCCGCATGCAGCATAACCTCCATAACTTCCACCATCTCCAACTGGATCCCGCCACCAAGCATACCTTTCTCTCCCCCCACTTACTGCTTTCCACAGGGATCACTCCCTACATGACTCCCTTGTTTATTCATCCTTCCCCACTGATCTCCCTCCTGGTACTACACCTGCCCCTACACCTCCTCCCTCACTACCATTCAGGACCCCAAACAGGTGAGGCAACACTTCACCTGAGAGTCTGTTGGGATCACCTAGTGTATCCGGTGCTCCCAGTGTGGCCTCCTGTATATTGGTGAGATTCGACGTAGATCGGGAGACCACTTCACCAAGCATCTGTGCTCCATCCACCAGAAAAAGTGGGATCTCCCATTGGCTACCCATTATAATTCCACTTCCCATTCCCATTCCGACATGTCAGTCTGTGGCTTCATCTACTGCCATGATGAAGCCACAATCAGATTGGAGGAGCAACACCTTATATTGCATCTGGGTATCCTCCAATCTGATGGCATGAACATTGATCTCTCAAACTTCCAGTAATGGCCCCCTCCCCCTTTCCCTCATCATTCCCCATCCCCATTTCCCTCTCCTTACCTGCCCATCACCCTCCAGTGCTCCTCCCCCTTCCCTTTCTTCCATGGCCTTCTGTCCTCTCCTATCAGATTCTCCTTTCTCCAACCCTTTGTCTCTTTCACCAAGCAACTTCCCAGCTCTTTACTTCACCCCTCCATCCTCCTGATTTCACTTATCTACCAACCTTGTATTTCTTCCTCCCCTCCCCGCACCTTCTTACTCTGACTTCTCATCTTTTTCTCCAGTTCTGATGAAGGGTCTCAGCAATTTACTCTTTTCCATAGATGCTGCCTGGCCTGCTGAGTTCCTCCAGCATTTTGTGTGTATTTGCTTGGATTGCCAGCATCTGCAGATTTTCTCTTGATTGAGATTAACAGACTGGTGTTAAGACTTGACCAGAAATGTCAACTGTCTATTCCCTCCATAGATGTTGCCTGATGCGTTGAGTTCCTCCAGCATTATATTGCTCCAGAGACCAGCATTTTCAGTCTCTTGTGTCTCCAATTGTTCATAATAACTTTATTTTGATAATAAATTTACTTTGAACTTTTCATATAACTGGTTAGACTTCAGATGGAATACTGTTCTGGGCTTGGGGAAGATGTAGATATTTTCTTCAATGGTATCAGAAGTATGAAAGATGTGAGTTACATGCAGTATATGGAAAAGATGGAGAAGCAGAGAATACATAGAACAGTACAGCAAAGTTACAGGCCATTAAGCCCACAATGCCAAACTAATCTAAATCTCCTCTGCTCATAAATGATCAATATCCCTCCATTCCCTGTCTAACAGTCTTTTAAACACCACTATCATATCTACATCCACCACTACCCCTGCAGCCCCTTCAATGCACTTACTAGTCTGTGTATAAAAAAACTTGACTTACACATCTCATTTAAAAGTTCCTCCTCTCAGCTTAAAATGCATGTCCTCTACTACTTGACAGTAGTTTTTGAATGCTTTCAGTAGAGAACATAAGGTGGCGCTCAAAACCTTGAATGGTTTTAGCTATAAATACAAGCAGAAAATGGTAGAATGGGCACTAATCATAGTTGCAAGATAATTCCCAAAATTATTGGAGACTGCAACAGGAAAGAAAAGTCAATGGCCTGTACAACCCCTTCTGAAACTTCTCAGCAGATGTCAGTGAGAAGCATTTCTGAGCAGCCCAAGAGCTGAGGGCAATTAGACCGTAAAACCATAAGACATAGGAGCAGAATTCGGCCATCTGGCCCATCGAGTCTGCTCTGCCATTCAATCATTGCTGATCCTCTTTTTGTCTCCTCCTCAACCCCAGTTCCCAGCCTTCTCCCCGTAACCTTTGATTCCATGTCCAATCAAGAACCTATCAATCTCTGCCTTAAATACACCCAACGACCTGGCCTCCACAGCTGCAAGTGGCAACAAATCCCACAAATTCACCACCCTCTGGTTAAAGAAATTTCTTCTCATCTTTGTTTTAAATAGATGCCTCTCTATCCTGAGGCTGTGCCCTCTTGTCCTAGACTCCCCGACCATGGGAAACATCCTTTCCACATCTACTCTGTCTAGGTCTTTCAACATTCAAAAGGTTTCAATGAGATCCCCCCTCATCCTTCTAAATTCCAGTGAGTACGGATCCAGAGCCATCCAACGTTCCTCATATGACAACCCTTTCATTCCCAGAATCATCCTTGTGAAACTCCTCTGAAGCCTCTCCAATGCCAGCACATCTTTTCTTGGATGAAGAGGCCAAAACTGTTCACAATACTCAAAATGAAGCCTCATTATTTCCTTATAAAGCCTCAGAATCACATGCCTGCTCTTGTATGCTTGACCTCTTGAAATTAACGCTAACATTGCATTTGCCTTCATCACCACTAACTCTGCCTGCAAATTAACCTTTAGAGTGTCTGCACAAGGACTCCCAAGTCCTATGCATTTCAGATGTTTAGATTTTCTACCTGTTCAGAAAATAGTCTGCATATTTATTTCTACTACCAAAGTACATGACCATGAATTTTCCAACATTGAATTTCATTTAGCATTCTCCTAATCTAAGTCCTTCTGCAGCCGACCTGTTTCCTCAACACTACTTGCCCCTCCACTAATCTTATCATCTGCAAGTTTGCAGATGATACGAATCCATCTATTCCATCATCTAAATCACTGATATACCACATAAAAGAAGCAGTCCCAACACCGAACCCTGCGGAATGCCACCAGTTACAGGCTGCCTACCAGAAAAGGGTCCTTTTATTCCCACTCGCTGCCTCCTACTAATCAGCCAGTGCTTTACCTTTACTGTAATACCATGGGCTCCGTTGTCAAAGGCCTTCTAAAAGTCCAAATATACAACATCCATTGCATCCCCATTATCTATCCTACGTGTAATCTCCTCAAAAAATTCCAACAGGTTCATCAGGCAAGATTTTCCCTTAAGGAAACCATGCTGACTCTGTCTTATCTTGTCCTGTGTCACCAAGTACTCCACAACCTCATCCTTAACAATTGACTCCAGCATCTTCCCAACCATGAGGTCAGGCTAACTGGTCTATAATTTATTTTCTTCTGCCACTTTCCTTTCTTGAAGAGTGGAGTGACTTTTGTAATTTTCCAGTCCTCTGACACCATGCCAGAGTCCAATGATTTTTGAAAGATCACTACTAATGCCTCCACAATCTCTACTGCTACCTCTTTCAGAACTCTAGGGTACAGTTCATCAGGTCTGGGTCATTTAGTCTTTTTAGCCTTAAGTCTTTTGAGCACCTTCTTCCTTGTAATAGTAACTGTTCTCACTTATCTTCCCTCACATCCTTCAACAACTGGCACACTGCTAGTGTCTTCCACAGTAAAGACTGATGCAAAATACTCATTTAGTTCATCTACCATCTCCTTGTCCCCATTATTATTTCTCCAGCTTCATTATCTAACAGTCGTAGATCCACTCTCATCTCTCTTATTTCTTATATATGTAAAAAGCTTTTACTATCCACCTTGATATTGTTTGCAAGCTGGCTTTCATATTTTATCTTCTCCCCCATAATTCTTTTAGTTGCTCTCTGTTGGGTTCTAAAAGCTTCCCAATCCTCTGTTTTCCCGCTAATTTTAGCTTTGTTGGATGCCCTCTCTTTTGCTCTTACATTAGCTTTGACTTCCCTTGTCAGTCACGGTTGTACTATTTTGCCATTTGAGTATTTCTTCATTTTTGGAATGCTTCTGTCCTGCACCTTCCTAATATTTCCCAGAAACTCACGTCATTGCTGCCCTGCCAGCATCTCCTTCCAGTTTACTTTTGCCAACTGCTCTCTCATACCACTGCAGTTTCCTTTACTCTACTGAAATACCACTATGTCAGACTTTACTTTCTCCCTATGAAATTTCAATCATATTGTGATCACTGTCTCCTATGGGTTCTTTTACCTTAAGCTCCCTAATCACCTTCATTACATAACACCCAATCTCCTAGTAGGCTCAATACCATACTGCTCTAAAAAGCCATCTCATAGGCATTCAACAAACTCACTCTCTTGAGACTCATTTCCAGTCTGGTTTTCCCAATCAACATGTTGAAATCTTCCATGATTATCATAACATTGCCCTTTCGATACACCTTTTCTATTTCCGGTTGTAATCTGTGGTCCACATCCCAGCTACTGTTGAGAGGCCTGTATATTACTGCTATCAAGGTCCTTTTACCCTTAATTAATTGTTCTTGTTTGGTTACCCTGACATTAATCAGTTGACTCAAAGTTCAAAAAGGTTCATTGTTTTGCAAGCATTCACAGTAGAACAAAGAAATTCAATAGAATCAATGAAAAACTACACGCACAACGCAAATGCAAACCAATGCAAACTGTCTTGTTATGATAACATAAGTTATTGAGTCCTTGAAAGGAAACCCAAAAGTTGTTGAATCAGTTTAGGGTTGAGATGAGTGAAGTTTTCTATGGTGGTTCAGGAGCCTGATAGTTGAGTGTTCAAAACTGTTCCTGAACTTGCTGATGTGGGACCTGAGGCTCCTGTACCTTCTTCCTGATGGCAGCAGTAAGAAAAGATCATAGCCTGGATGGTGGGTGTCCTTGATGATGAATGCTGCCTCTTTGTGGCAGCACTCCTTGTAGATGCGCTCAGTGCTGGGGAGTGCTTTGCCTGTGATGGACTGGGCTTTTCCATTCATAGGCTTTGGTGCTTCCATACCAGCTTGTGATGCAATTGGTCATGATACTAGAGTACAGGAATGAATTCCCTGGTGTGATATACAGATGAATCATCAGTGAGCTGTTGGTACCTACTGTTGATCTTCCACACTACACCACTCATTCAGCCTCTGTACATTTCTGTTCCACAATACCTGGCATCTGCTGTCTTCCCAATTTGTTACACCTACTTAGTGACAATGCAAACACTTACTTAGTGAAAAGGACAGGAAAGGGAATAACAGGGACTAGTGTTGTGTAAATAAAACTGATTTGTGGGCAGAACATTTCCAGGAATTTCTGGGCTAAATTATCACCAAAGACTAAGTCACTTGATCAGGAAAACAGTATTTACCACTTCTTCCTCAGGATCCACTCCCTCTTCTTCCTCCACTGCCTTGATAAAGAGGGATTTCTGAACTTCCGCTAAACTGTATGCCAATGAAATTTCATATTCATCTTGCAACGTGTCTATCTTCTTGGAGAACTGTAACTTCTTGATTCTCTTGCTGATATCTTCGATGATGTCCACAGCATTGACGGGCCTTTCGTCCAGCACCTTGGTTATCAACTCAGAGAGGTGATCATAGCTAAAAGGGCAGTAACAAAGAGATTAAAGAATTTCATGTTACCTCCTACCAGATACATTCTTTTTAACTTCTTTTAAACCTTCTCTTCTGTTTTCTTGCTTCCTTCTCCCTCTGGAATATCTGCCTAATATAGTTTTCCTTGAGAAACATGCATAAAAATGCTAGAGGAACTCTGCAAAATCAAACACATGTATCTGTGATCCTCACTGGGTCCAAACTAGAAAGCTTGGAAATGGAGCTAGGAACTATGTAGCATGAGTAACAGATGTAGGTATGATACTTTTCAGCATCTGCAGAAAACTTGGGTTTGTGTATTTTTCCTTTGCTGTTTCCGCCTATCACCAACCACAATCTCTAACTTCTCCCCCAGTAGCTCATCATCCCCCACCTTACCTGGTTTCACCTATTACCCAACAGCCATGATTTAAGCCATGAACAATGCATACTATGACCTCATTATAAACCTTAATCTGTAACTTCCGTATGGGTTGCAGCAGGCCAGATACGCTGATAAGCACCATCTTCTCAAGGCCAATTGGAAGGGAACTATAAACACCGACACCCACTGCCTGCAGATTGATCCTTAGAAATTAAATCATGGGGCTTTCTATCTCTTATTCAGTAGTGTGGACTACAATTCATACATTGCACAGGAATCAGTGCAGGGCATCAACCAAGCTGTGAGCAGTCATTGCCTTTCAGGGAGGCTGCGTGGATGAACAATCTCACCCAGTATGTTGAGATTCAGTGGGTAGTGTGTATTGGTAGGAAGCATATGTAGAATGATGTCAATGTAGTTAGAACAAAGATCAAAAACTTGGAGGAACAGCTGTTAGCTACATACATTCACAGGAAAGAAAGCACATAAAAGAAACTTTGTAGATTAAAGTAAGGTTTCTTGTTATATATTTTATCCTACCAAGGACACCGTAAATCCTATAACTTCCCCACAAACTGGAGCAGGATTCAATGTCACAGATTAAGTAAATACATTATTGAATTCAGGAGGATATTGTTGCCCAAGACTGATAAGAATGTGGTGTTTGTCAACATGGGTAGACGCATTTAAGTAGAGACATAGGACAGAAGAAGGAACCACCATTCCTTGGTCTACAAAAGGCATAAACAAAAGAGATTCTATAGATACTGGAAATCCAGAGTAACACACACAAAATGTTGGTGGAACTCAGGTCAATGAAAATGAAAAAGTCTACATTTTAAGCTGAGACTCGTCATTAGGACTGGAAAGAAGGGGGAAGATGCCAGAATAAAAAGGCAGGGAGAGCTGAAGGAGGACAAGCTGGAAGCTGATATGTCAAGCCAGCTGCCTGGGAAAGGTAAAGGGCTGGAGAAGAAAGAACCTGATAGGAGAGGAGAGTGGAATGTGGGAGAAAGGGAAGAGTGTGCGGCAACAGGGGAAGTTGAGACGGGTAAGGAGAAGAGGTAAGAGCTAGAGTGGGGAATAAAAGAACAGAGAACAGAGAGGGGAGAAGAAAAAAAACAAAAAAGAAAATTACCAGGAGGAGGATAAATTGATGTTCCTGCCATCAGGTTGGAGGCTACCTAGACAGAACACAAGTTTCTGCTCCTCCACACTGAAAGGAGCCTCATCATAGCAGAAGAGGAGTCCACAGACTGACATGTCAAAATGGGAATGGAGACAGGAATTAAAATAGTAGGCCACAGGGAAATTCCACTTTGGTGGATGGAGCAGAATTGCTCGAGAAAGCAGTCTCAGGAGAATGTCATTGCCTTGAGAGTGACACGAATGTGGTGTTTGACATCAAAAGGAGCACAAGGGTAAGATAGGGGCAGTTAAGTAAAGATTACGCACAGACATGGGGACAAAAGGACAGAAACCATATTCCTTAGTTTACACAGGGACATGGGGTCAGAAGGATGGAAGTTACCATACCTTTGATTACACACAGACATGGGGACAGAAGGATGAAAACCACATTCCTTAGTTTACACACTGATGTGGGGACAGAAGGATGGAAAGCACCATTCCTTGGTTTACACACGGACATGGGTACAGAAGAAAGGAACCACTATTCCTGGGTTTACGCACAGAAGAAAGTAAACCACCATTCTTTGATTTACACAATGACATTGGCATAGAAGGAAGGAAACAACCTTTCCTTGGTTTATGCACAGACATGGGGACAGAAGTAAGATAACCGCCCTTCCTTGGTTTACATGTGGAGATGAGGTCAGAAGGAAGGAAACCACCATACCTTGGTTTACATGTGGAGATGAGGTCAGAAGGAAGGAAACCACCATACCTTGGTTTACATATGGATAAGGGGACAGAATGATGGAAAGCACCATTCCTTGGTTTACAAAAGGGATGATTTAAGCATTGTGTTAATAAGTGAGAATAAGTGAATCAAAATGGCAGTGGGAAGTATTATGAGAACTTCAGTAAAACTCCAATTAACTGTAAAGCAACAAATTTAACATCTTATAAGACAGTGATCTGATTCTAACCCAACCATTTAGTAATCCAAATAGGTCAGCATCTGAATAAATGCTGATTCCCACTGTTCCTTCTGATCACCAGTGCCTGGCTCCCTGTGCTTCCTTCCAGGGACTGTCCCAATTGCTGAGCTCCTTTCCATACACCAGGGCCCCAGTTCCCTCTCTCCATTTCAGCTCTCCTGGTTCTGTTTTCACATTACAATTAAGCTTAGTGAATTCACTGGAAAATCTATCTTTCTACTTCATTAAAAAGGTATATTATTAGATAGTTCAGAAAATCTGCAGGTCTGTCACCACCATGTCAGATTAAAAGAGTTTTCTTCTACTTCTCTTTACTAAAAAGGGGCATGCTATTTGTTACAGTAATAATTAGCTTTGCAAATAAAATACATGTATCCCAAATAATCAATCTTTAAGTCAGACAGTTGTAAACTGAGGATTTACTATATGCAGATAGAGTTAGATAAAAGAGGCTCCTGAACCCTGGAGGGCCAGGTGGGCCCCTCTTTAATGAAGCCCTATTTTTAAACTCTACTGTACATAGCTACTGAGGAAAAGTGAGATATCTACTCAAATTGTGCTGAGTTTCATAAAATTGAGACTAGGCTGCAGACAAGATGGAGAAAACTGTGGAAAACTAATATTGACTTGTTACGAACCCCGTAACTGGGTCACTTACCAGCAAAAATAGAGAGGTCCGTTGAAGTCTGATGATACTATTTTTAACAGTATTTATTGGTAAAAATACACAAAAATAATATCAATGCAAATATACAGATAATATACGTCGTCAATACTAAATCTAAAAGTGCGGGTATAATAATAATCAATAAGAAATAAGCTCTATCATTGTCTAGGGGATAATGTATTGTTCGATGCAAATATAAAGTTCACTCAGTTCATGCAGGCTGCAGCCTTTGGGGACCACTGGGTTGTAATGGTTGGAGAGAGACAGAGATTTTGAGAAACTTGCCGGCTTTCCTTTTATGATTTCGATCCGTCAGGAGTCCCGTTGGTGTGGCCGTTCACTTGTGGCCTCTCCTTTAGCTAAGCTGTTCTTCCGTGGTGAGCCCGCCAATCCCAGGCAAGGGAAGGACGCACACGAGCCCCCACCGGCTGTCGCTATTAAACGCTGTCACGGGATTTCTAGCGTTTCTCCTGGTGCGTCTAAAAGGGTTGTTCCCCAGACCCTCTTTTATCCTTACTCACGGGGTCTCAGATGTCAATCAGGTTGGGATGATGCAATCCCTCAACCAGCCCACTCTGGTCGTCCCCTGAGGGGCTTCAATGAATAGTACAGTACTCAATACACAATTAATAGCCGTTATCAATGGTTTTGTTTCGCTGAGGCCAGGACACATTCCAAACCTTGTGGATTCTCTCTCATTTCCTGGGTCCCAGACCCGAATTAATAGTGATCTTGCGATTCTCAAAAAGGAGGGGGTGACTTTGTACCCTTCGGCCCCTCAGAGTTGTGGCACATTCATAACAGCTTTTTTATTAATACTGGTAACGTTAATAAAATTCAATGGGTATATTCAGTTGCGGGGGAAAAGCACATAAATATTTTTGTTGTCTTGTGGCTGCATTGGGAACCAACTGTTCTCCTTCCTCAGCTGTTATTCTGCAGCAGTGAGCATTCAGCCAGTTAGCCCTGAATGCAAGTAGAATCGGCCATTCCACTCCCTCTCACAGGCCCCCAACATGACTCAGGAGTACAAAACCACTGGCCCACTTACTGCTCAAGTCACAGACAACTCTCCAAAACCTCTTCAAACAATCGATCACTCCTACAACTTCTCCCATTGACTGACAGTGGCTGCCCCTGACACAAGGTCCACAGGAGGTTCATGGGAATGAAAGGGTTAATGTATGAGGAATGTTTGATGGCTCTAGGCCTGTACTTGCTGGAATTTAGAAGAATTTGGTTTAAATTTCATTAAAACCCATCAAATATTGAAATGCCTAGAAAGAGCATGAAAAGTTATGGGTAGAATGTGTTGAGAGGAATAATAATCAGCCATGATGGAATGGCAGAGCAGATTCATTGGCTTCTATGTCATAGACTTTAATATTGCTACCACTATCTCAATGCAATTGCCCCCTCTCTCTGAAATCAACATGTTTCTGTCAGAAAACAGAAGAGAGAAAGAAACAACAGATTATTATATGAGGATATGAATAGGGTGGCATCTGGGTCTATCGATGGAGAATCTGCAATTTGCAAAATACAAAGTTCTGACGATGAAGGAAACGGAGCCTCTCTGGAGCAACAAGACATATGGATAGAAGTTTCACGAGGTCAATCAACAATGGACCAAAAATATACCACCTATAGCATGAACTGGTTTATTATTGACACATGTATCAAAGTACAGTGAAAAGTTTTGCATACTGTTCAATCAGATTAATTCATTACACGGTGCATTGAGGTTGAATAAGGTAAAACAATAACAATGCAGAGTGAAGTGTAAAAGCTACAGAGAAATTGCAGTGCAGGTTAGCAGTAAAGTGCAAGATCATAACAAGGTAAATTGTGAGTCCATCCTATCATACCAAAAAATCATTTAATAGTCTTATAACAGTGGGTTAGAAACTGATCTTGAGCCTGGTGGTACGTGCTTTCAGGAACTGAAGTACTGTTTGTGAAAGAGTCTCTGAAACAGAAGACCAGGCCATCCTAGATCAATGCTCTATGGAAGGACTGAGTTTAGGCACATCCCTGGTGATCTGAAAACAACAGTTCAATAGACAGTGGAGGTTCAGCAAAAGGAGTAATGAAAGTCAAAGCTGAAAGTTCAAAGTAAATTAATTATCAAAGTGTCACCTTGAGATTCATTTACTTGTGGCATTCATGGGAGAACAAAGTTATAGAATTGAATCAATGAACAACTATGCACAAAGACTAACAAACAAGCAATGTGGAAAAGATAAACTGTGCATATACAAAAATAATAATAATAAATAATACTGAGAACATGAATTGTAGAGTCCTTGAAAGTGAGTCAGCTCAGTGTTGAGGTGAGCAAAGTTATCCGTGCTGGTCAGGCAACTGATGGGTGAATAATTGTTCCTGAACCTGGTGGTGTGGGTCCTGAGGTGCCTGTACTCCTGAAGAGAGCATGACCTGGATGGAAGGGGACCTTGATGAAGCAATCTAAGCCATAACTGTTGACTAAGTCCTTCGTATAATGAATGATTGCACCATCAGGGCCAAACGGATAAAAAGGAAGAGTCAGAGAAATTATAAAAGGACTTTCATAGAATGATAATAGAACAGTAGGTGACCATTCAGCCCTATGACTGTACTTAGCTGCTATAAGAGCAATAGATAATTGCCCATCCTCACCCATTTCATGTTCTTTTTTTCCCCTTCAAAGTCACATTTGATTCTTTCACTACCATCCTGCTAGGCAAAGCATGGTGTCACCTTTGGTACTTCCTCTAATCAACTTAAACACCCCCCCCACCACCCCCCCCCCACCCCAGTTCTCAATGCTCCCATGAATGGGAACAGTCTCCTTCTCACTAGTTGTATAACAAAGAACACTCCTTTTTCAGTAAAGGCCAGCAAAACTGCTTTAAGTGTGGAGTAAAGGAAAATTACATTCTAGATGTTAATTGGGAAACTTATTACAGATCAAAAGATATAACCAAAAAAAAAACTATCATGGAAACCTTTGCCTACAGCTCAAATGGGAAATAAAAGACATGGGATCTGATAGCAAGAGCACCAGTTAGCTGGGATAAATGACAAAGGAAATTGTAAAATCATAGCAGGTGGCTGAGTTATGAATCAAAATTCAGCATCTGGAAAAACTCACAATTCATCTGTGGATGATAAAGTTGAGCGGCACTCGCCTTCTGGATGCTACAGCTACCCCAGTTTCCTTCCACACCTAGAAGACGTGCTGGTTGGTAGATTAATTGGAACGGGGGGAGTAAATGGGGATTGGAACAAAACAGGTTAAAGGGAAATAAATGGGAAAATAAGTTAAATGAGATGCTTTGAGAGCCAGGATGAACCTGATGGGATGAATGGCCTCTCTTTCATGAGGAAATAAGAATAACGTGAGCATACTTGGCTAGGTGGTCCAAAATGCAAAGAAGCAACAGCTCATAGCAAAAGACCAAATTAAGACTGTGGTGGGGAAGTGGTGCAATTGACACTGAGTGCATGCTGGAGGTCCTACTAGTAGACCAGCTGACATTTGAATCACTCCTTTAACATGGTGAAACAGCCACAGTAGGACACTGAGGCACAGAAGATATTTGCATAGGTAACGTATAGCCTGGTCAAAGAGCTTTGTGTTAAGGAGTGCTATTTTGGACTGAAGATATCAATGCCAACTGCAAAGAAGGAAAACTTTGAGTGGGTGATCACCCAACTCAACAGCTGCAGATGCCGATAAGAAAAGCATTTAGATCTTTTTTCAAATGTGTTTTAGAGGGCCAATTGCATTGGGACAAGAACTGTTAGGATGGGAAGCAGCTTATTCCCCTAAGCCATTGCCACCATGCAGGTCTCATCACGTAGGTCGCATTATACTGTTCACTTTTTAAACTTGTATATGCATCTTTTAATTTATTAATCTATTTGTGGTAATATTACTTTATATGTTACGTGTGAATTATATGCACTGTGTTGTGCCCATTGCTTCGAAGAAACATCGCCTCATTTGCAGGTATATGTGTGTACAGTTTAATGACAATAAATTGGAACTTGAAGTAAACCACATAATGTACAAACACAATGGTGTGGGGTTGTGCTGCTGACACACAGCTCCAGCAGACCCAAGCTCAATCCTGACCTTCAGTGTTGTCTGTGAGTAGAGTCTGCACATTCTCACTCTGTTTCCACCCACATCCAAAATACCTGCAGGAATGTGGATTATTTTGCCACTGACGATGCCATTGCCATCACCCTCCACCTGGCCCTAACCCACCTGGACAAAAAAGACACGTACGTTCAAATGCTGTTTATAGACTTCAGTATTCAACACAATCATCCCTCAGAAACTGATTGGAAAGCTGAGCCTACTGGACCTGAACACTTCCCTCTGCAACTGGATCCTAGACTTCCTGACTGGGAGACCTCAGTCAGTCCGGATCGGAGGCAGCATCTCCAAAACCATCACACTGAGCATGGGGGGCCCCCAAGGCTGTGTGCTCAGTCCACTGCTGTTTACTCTGCCAACCCATGACTGTGCTGCAACACACAGCTCAAACCACATCATCAAGTTCGCTGATGACACGACCGTGCTGGGTCTCATCAGCAAGAACAACGAGTCAGCTTACAGAGAGGAGGTGCAGCAGCTAACGGACTGGTGCAGAGCCAACAACCTATCTCTGAATGTGAACAAAACAAAAGAGATGGTTGTTGACTTCAGTAGGGCACGGAGCGACCACTCCCTGCTGAACATCGATGGCTCCTTGGTAGAGATCGTAAAGAGCACCAAATTCCTTGGTGTTCACCTGGTGGAGAATCTCACCTGGTCCCTCAACACCAGCTCCATAGCAAAGAGAGCCCAGCAGTGTCTCTACTTTCTACGAAGGCTGAGGAAAGTCCATCTCCCAACCCCCCATCCTCATCACATTCTACAGGGGTTGTATTGAGAGCATCCTGAGCAGCTGCATCACTGCCTGGTTTGGAAATTGCACCATCTTGGATTGCAAGACCCTGCAGGGGATAGTGAGGTCAGCTGAGAAGATCATCTTCTTCTCGCCATTATGGATATTTACACTACACGCTGCATCCGCAAATCAAACAACATTATGAAGGACCCAACGGACCCCTCATACAAACTCTCCTCCCTCCTGCTGTCTGGGAAAAGGCATTTGGGCTCTCACGACCAGACTATGTAACAGTTTCTTCCCCCAAGCTATCAGACTCCTCAATACCCAGAGCCTGGACTGACACCTTATTGCCCTATTGTCTTGTTTATTATTTATTGTAATGCCTGCACTGTTTTGTGCACTTTATGCAGTCCTGGGTAGGTCTGTAGTCTAGTGTAGTTTTTTTCTGTTTTGTATTTTACGTAGTTCAGTCTAGTTTTTGTACTGTGTCATGTAACACCATGGAAAAATGTTAAATCATTTTTACTATGTTCTGTACAACAGTTATGGTTGAAATGACAATAAAAGTGACTTGACTTGACTTATAAAGGGGTGGAATCAAGGGGGAGTTGATGGGGAGAATAACATGGAACCAGTGTAAATAGGTGTTTGATGGTCAACACCGAGCCAGTGAACTGAAGAGACTGTTTCCATTGTACAGTATATGACATTGTGATTCTCTCATTGTACCTAAATTCCGTCATGGGGGTCAGAGCAAGGTGAAGATGTGGGAATTTATTAGAAGTGATATTGAGGAAAATGGCAGAGGAGAAATGAGGTATAGATGTGTGATACAAGAGGGATAGGAGTTCTCGTGAGAGACTCCCAGCAGTTAACTTACAGGTTGAGTCTGTGGTAGGAAAGGCAATGCAATGTTGGCATTTATTACAAGGGGAACAGAATATAAAAGCAAGGAGATAATGCTGAGTCTTTATAAGACACTAATCAGGCTGCACTTAGAGTATTGTCAACAGTTTTGGGCCCCATACCTCAGAAAGGATGTGTTGTCATTGGGGAGAGTCCAGAGGAGGTTCATGAGGATGATTCGGGGAATGAAGGGTTAACATATGAGTATTTGGCAGCTTTCGGCCTGTACTCACTGGGATTTAGAAGAATGTGTGGGGATCTCACTGAAACCTACCAAATGTTGAAAGGACTAGATGGGGTGAAAGTAGAATGTTTCCTATGGTGGGGGAGGTATACAGAATTAGAGGGCACAGCCTCAAAATTGAGGGGTGACCTTTTAGAACAGAGGTTTTAGCCAGAGGGTGGTTAATCTGTGGAATGCTCTGCCACAGACTGCAGTGGAGGCCAAGTCCGTGGGTATATTTAAGGTGGAAGTTGATCGTTTCCTGATCAGTCAGAGCATAAACGGATATGGCAATAAGGTAGGTGTATGGGAATGAGCCATGGATCAGCCATGGTGGAATGGTGGAGCAGACTCAATGGGCTGAATGGCCTAATTCTGTTCCTATATCATGGTCTAAGAAGTAATGAGGCTAAAGTACAGGTGACCCAGGTTCCATTCCCGCTGCTGCCTGTAAGGAGCTTGTACGTTCTCCCTGTGACCCCATGGCTTCCTTCCAGTGCTCCGGTTTTCTCCCACATTCCAAAGTTGGTAGGTTAATTGGTCATTTTAAATTGTGACATGGCTAGAATGGGGGGGGCGGGGGGGGCCTAATTCACGCTGAATATCAATTATAAAATAATAATAAAGGAAGGAGAGATGGCAGGGTAGGTGAGGAAATGAATAAAAGTAACATTTGTTAATTCAAGCTTTACATTTAAGTACTCACAGGTTCAGATTAGATATAGTGCTTTTCTGTAACAAATAAGCCTTTGCATTTCGGATCATAGTTTCACTTGCAAAATCCAGGTTTAGCTCAGGCTCCATTTGCACCAGCTTCTCCTCGCTGTTTTCCGCGCTGGACGCTTTGCTCTGTCGCGCTGACTCTCTCCGCTTTGGGCTAACCACTTTACCTGTAGTCTCCGTCATCTTTAGCTGCCTGGAATTTCCTTCCCCTCTTTTCCCTCTGACACGTTCTGCTTCTCTAATTTGTCTTTTCCTTCAGTTTATTTTCTCCATTGCCATTATTTCTATATAATTCTGCTTCTATTTCGCTTCTTTATTGTACTCTCCCACTTTATTTTTCACCTATCTTTCTATAACAGTGTAATACAGATTCTTTCTCCTTAATCACACTTTCAAACAATTGTTTCTATCACTAAAACCCCTACAACTCGATTACCCGATCACTGTTAGCCTCTCCTCTCAGTAACAAAATGCTCCCGCTTAATAACTTTCTTTTAATCTTCGACACTCCTTTCACCCTATAATGAACTCCCTCCCTCCTCCCCTCACCCCTCTATTTTCCTTCTACTCCAAGACCCAGGCAGGCCGGGCCTACCCATCTCCATTGCGACTGTTGCTATCATTCGATGCGTTGCTAGGTAAAACCAAACAACGCCAATGCGTCTCTTCGCTGCTAGGGAGAGCGTTCCAATACGAACGTCTTGCGTCATCACGACTCATTGAAGGACTGCCGACGTCAAGGTGAGCGTGCAATTACCCACGTCTTACATCTTTGCAGCTTACCGCTGGGCGTCAAGGTGAGCTGTACGTCTTACGTCATTGCGGACGACAGCGAAGGACTCAACGCCGTCAAGGTGAGCGTGCCATAACGTAAGCCGAACGTCATCGCAGCGTACAGCGAACGACTGCTGAGCCGCAAGGTGAGCGTTCCACAATCTACGTCATCGAGTTTACGGAGGAGCAGAAACGATTGGAATGTAACGGGCGAAGGTGTAGAACAGGGAGAGGGTAGAGGAGGATAGGTGAAGGGATATCGCAGGAGCTATAAGAGGGGGCGGGGGGATTAAGAAAGGTAAGGGGAGATTAATTGGTCACTGTAAATTGTCCCGTTAATTAAGTTCGTCAGGGACTGCACAGCATTGCTGGAAGGGACAGAAGTGCCTAATAAATCCTTTCCAAAAGGCTCAAAGCAAATTGTAGTTCAGTATGACACACCCACAAACATTTTCACCCAATCTCCATTAAGTTTTATTTCATTTAGTCCACAGCAGATAACGTTTCATTGGCTCTGCACTCAACCCTTGAACTTCTGGACATTCAATACCATCATCCCCTCAAAAATAATCGATAAACTCTTTGGCCTCAAGTCCTTGTGCAATTGGATCCACAATTTTCTCACTTGCAGACCACAGTCAGTTCAGATTGGCAACATCTCCTCCACTATCTCCATCAGCACATGAGGCTATATACTTAGCCCCCTGCTCTACTCACTTTATACTCATGACTGAGAGGCTAAGCGCAGCTCTAATGCCACATGTAAGTTTCCTGATTGACGCCACTGTTGTTGGCCAAATCAAAAGTGACAAATCAGAATAAAGGAGAGAGATTGAAACAGCCCAACCTCTCACTCAGTATCAGCAAGACCAGGAAGCAAGTAGTTGATTTCAGGAGGAGGAAACCAGAGGTCCATGAGCATTTCTTCATCGGGGATCAGAGGTGGAGAGGGTCAGCAGCTTTAAATTCCGCAACATTGTGGTGAAAGGTGAGAAGTTTAAGAGGAACATGAGGGGAACTTCTTCACTCAGAGTGAGAGTGTGGAACGTGCTGCCAGCACAAGTGGTGCAGACAAACTTGATTTCAGCGGCTAAGGTCATTTTGGATGGGTACATGGATGCAGGTTGATAGGAATAGCCAAAGGCCTTGTTTTTGTGCTGTACTTTTCTATGATTTATCTCAGAGGAGCTGTCCTGGGCTCAGTGCCATTACAAAGAAAGCACAGCAGAGGCTCTACTTTCTGAGAAGTTTGCGAAGATTCGGCATGATAGCTAAAACTTTGACAAACTTCTATAGAATTGTCATGGAGAATATCACTGCTTGCATCACATCTGGTCTGGGAACAGAAATGCTCTTGAACAAAAAGGCCTACAAAAATAGTGGATACCGCCTAGTCTATAATAGGTGAAGTCCTCCCCATCATTGACAATATCTACAACGAGCACTCATCAGCATCCATCAAGGACCCCCACCATCTAGGCTATGCTCCCTTCTCACTGCTGGCATCAGGAATGAGGTTCAGGAGCCTCAGGACCCACATCACTAGGTTTAGAAACAGTTATTCAGGAACTATCAGAGTAGAACCAGAGGGGCAACTTCACTCACCCCAAAACTGAACTGATCCTACAATCTTCGGACTCACATTCAAGGACTCTTCAACTCGTATTCTCAATATTTACTGCTCATTTATTTATCAACTTTTTGTATCTGCACAGGCTGTTTGTTGGTCACTTGTGTGCAGTATTAATTGATTCTATTCTGTTTCTTTGTTTTTACTGTGAATGCCCACAAGAAAATGAATTGCAGGGTTGTATGTGGTGACATATGTAATTTGATAATAAATACACTTTGTACTTAGAACCATAGAACCATACGTTGTCTCATTTTTACTATGCACTGTACCAGCAGTTATGGTCGAAATGACAATAAAAGTTGACTTGACTTGACTTGAGAACCACAGAACATTACAGCACAGAAACAGGCCTTCTGGCCCTTCTTGGCTGTGCCAAACTATTTTTCTGCCTAGTCCCACTGACCTGCTGCTGGGCCATATCCCTCCAAACCCCTCTTATCCATATACCTGTCCCAGTTTTTCTTAAATATCAAAAGTGAGCCTGCATTCACCACTTCATCTGGCAGCTCATTCCACACTCCCACCACTCTCTGCGTGAAGAAGCCCCCCCCTAATGTTCCCTTTAAACTTTTCCCCCTTCACCCTTAACCCATGGCCTCTGGGTTTTTTTCTCCCCTGGCCTCAGTGGAGAAAGTCTGCTTGCATTCGCTCTATTTATACCCATCATAATTTTATACACCTCTATCAAATCACCCCTCATTCTCTTATGCTCCAGGGAATAAAGTCCTAACCTATTCAACCTTTCCCTGTAACTCAGTTTCTTAAGTCCCGGCAACATCCTTCTCTGCACTCTTTCAACCTTATTAATATCCTTCCTGTAATTAGGTGACCAAAACTGCACACAATACTCCAAATTCAGTCTCACCAATGTCTTATACAACCTCACCATTACATTCCAACTCTTATACTCAATACTTTGATTTAAAAAGGCCAATGTACCAAATGCTCTCTTTACAACCCTATCTACTTGTGACGCCACTTTTAGGGAATTATGTATCTGTACTCCCAGATCCCTCTGTTCTACTGCACTCCTCAGTGTCCTACCATTTACCTTGTATGTTTGACCTTCCGAAGTGCAATACCTCACACTTGTCCGCATTAAACTCCATCTTCCATTTTTCAGCCCATTCCTCCAACTGGTCCAAATCCCTCTGCAAGCTTTGAAAACCTTCCTCACTGTCCACTACACATCCAATCTTTGTATCATCAGCAAATTTGCTGATCCAATTTGCCACATTATCATCCAGATCATTGATATAGATGACAACACTGGACCCAGCATTGATCCCTGTGGCACACCACTAGTGGCCTCCACACAGAGTAGCAATCCTCCACTACCACTCTCTGGCTTCTTCCATTGAGCCAATGTCTAACCAATTTACTACCTCTCCATGAATACCTAGCAATTGAATCTTCGTAACTAACCTCCCATGCGGGACCTTGTCAAAGGCCTTACTGAGGTCCATGTAGACAACGTCCACTGTCTTCCCTCATCTACTTTCCTGTTATCTTCCTCGAAAAACTCTAATAGATTGGATAAACATGACCTACCACGCACAAAGCCATGCTGACTGTTTCTAATAAGTTCCTGTCTATCCAAATACTTGTAGATCCTATCTCTTAGTACTCCTTCCAATAATTTACCTACTACTGACATCAAACTTACCGGACTATGAATACCCAGATTACTTTTAGTGCCTTTTTTAAACAACAGAACAACATGAGTTATCCTCCAATCATCTGGCACCTCACCCATGGATACCGACATTTTAAATATATCTGCGAGGGCCCCTGCAATTTCAACACTGGTCTCCTTCAGGGTCCAAAGGAATACCCTGTCAGGTCCTGGGGATTTATCTAATCTGGTTTTCCTCAGGACAGCAAGCACCTCCTCCTCTTCAATCTGTATAGATTCCATGACCTCACTACTTGTTTGCCTTGTTTCCATAGACTCCATTCCAATTTCCTTAGTAAATACAGATGCAAAAAACCCATTTAATATCTCTCCCATTTCTTTTGGTTCCATACATAGCCGACCACTCTGATCTTCAAGAGGACTAATTTTATCCCTTACTATCCTTTTGCTCTTAACATACCTGTAGAAGCTCTTAAGATTATCCTTCACCCTGACTGCCAAAGCAACCTCATGTCTTCTTTTAGCCCTCCTGATTTCTTTCTTAAGTATTTTCTTACTCTTTTTATACTCCTCAAGCATCTTATTTCCTCCCTGTTGCCTATATATGTTATACATCTCTCTCCTCTTCTTTATCAGAGTTCCAATATCTCTCGAGAACCAAGGTTCCTTATTCTTATTCATTTTGCCTTTAACCCTGGCAGGAACATACAAACTCTGCACTCTGAAAATTTCTCCTTTGAAGGCCTCCCACTTACCAATCATATCCTTGCCAGAGAACAACCTGTCCCAATCTACGCTTTTTAGATCCTTTCTCATTTCTTCAAATTTGGCCTTTTTCCAGTTTAGAACTTCAACCTGAGGACCAGATTTATCTTTATCCATGATCAAGTTGAAACTAATGACGTTATGATCACTGGAACCATAGTGTTCCCCTGCACACACTTCCGTCACCTGCCCTAAATCATTTCCTAATAGGAGATCTAATATTGCATCCTCCCTCGTTGGTACATCTATATATTGATTTAGAAAACTTTCCTGAACACATTTCACAAACTCTAACCCATCTAGACCTTTAACAGTATGGGAGTCCCAATGTGTGGAAAATTAAAATCCCCTACAATCACAACTTCCTGTCTCCTGCAGTTGTCTGTTATCTCTCTGTCTTACTGCAAGTTAAAACTTGTTTCCAGGTTTTAATGATGGCTCTTCCACCTGAAATATTAAACTTCTCATCTGCCTGACCTGCTGAGAATTTCTAACATTTTTCATTTCAAAGCACAATACTCAAGTTTACTCAACCCTTCAAATTCAAGGCCTCACCAACTAATTTTAGCCTTGGGACCTTGGTAACCGTTCAGCTTGGTAAATCGCCAGATAACTAATGCACAGTAAGACTTGAGATTCCCTCTATCAAACTTTCAACTGATCATCCCATGAAAGTCCCAAAAGGTCTCAGCAACATCTTGAACTGAAAATCTTTCAGAGTTAAATCAGATATATGACAAAATCAAGAAATTAAACCAAAAAGTGCTACAAAGATCTGACAGTGGAGAGAGAAACAGTTCATGTTTGAGGCTGAGGACCTTTGGTCATTTTCCAGTGTTTACTGATTTAATTTTAGGTATTCAACATGTGCAGTTTTTTATTTTCAGGATCCAGAAATTCACAGATCAGGAAACTTAACTGATTTACCAATTATTGTAGGTAATCATATTTCCCTTAACTAAAGGAATTCAAGCTGGAGAATTTGAGGTGTAGCTATTTGCTTAGTCCATTCTGCACTGTAATGAGATTTGTATAAATTAACTGAAAGAATATCATCCATAACCAGATATATAAGAGGCACATTGGGGAGTAATGAGATCATTACTAATGATCTAATGAGATCATTAGAGAAGGAACCAAGAGTGGGGCTGAAGGAGCTGACAAAGGGGTGGGAGAAGGAAGAATTAAGTCAACCAGACCTGATCTTGATCTGGAATAAACACTCAGAGACCACTTCATTAAGTGTATCTGCTCATTATTGCAAATATTTAATCAGCCAATTAAGTGACAGCAACTCAATGCATAGAAGCATGTAGGCATGGTCAAGAGATTCAGTTGTTGTTCAGACCAAACATCAGAATGGGGAGAAATAAAAAAATGACTTTGAATGTTGGTGCCAGATGAGATGGTTTGAGTATCTCAAAAACAGATGATCTTCATAAGGCATGGGAGGAGAATTAGGCCACTCAGCTCAGAGTCTGCACTACCATTCCATCATGGCTGATTGGAACCCTCTCAACCCCATTCACCTGCCTTCTCCCCATAACATGACACTGACTAACCAAAAACCCATCAAATTCTGCTTTAAAGATTTGGCCTCCAGTCATCCGTGGCAATGAATTCAAAGATTCACTAGCCCTAGCTGAAGAAATTCCTTATCTCTGTTCTAAATGAATGTCCCACTATTCTGAGGCTGAACTCTGTTCTGGACTCACCCACTATAGGAAACATCCTCTTCTATTCCACTGTCTAAGCTTTCAATATTCATTAGGTTTCAATGAGACCCTCCTCCCCTAATGCTTTCATTCTTCTAAACTCCATTGTGTTTGAACTCCAGGGCCATCAAAAACTTCTCATAAACCTTGCGTTCCCAGAATCATTCTTGTGAAACTCCTCTGGTCCCTCTCCAATAGCACATTTTTTCTTAGATAAGAAGCCCAAAACTGCTCACAATACTCCAAGAGCAAAGTCTCATCTTTGTTCTTCTATTTTAGTCCTCTCGAAATAAATGCTAAGATTTCATTTCCCTTCCTTACCACTGGCTCAAGCTGCACTTCAGCTTTAGGGAGTTCTCCACAAAGACTCCCAAATCCTTTCGCAGCTCTGATTTTTGAAATTTCTCCCTCTTTAGATTAGAAAATAGTCCACATCTTTACTCTTTCTACTAAAGTGCATTATCATACATTCCCTACACTGTATTCTATCTCCCACTTCTTTGCCCATTATCCCAATTTGTTCAACAACTTCTGCAGAATTCCTACTTCCTCAACAGTACCTGTCCTTCCACCCATCTTCATATCACCTGCAAACCTGGCCACAAAGTCTTCAATTCTATCATCCAAATCATTGACATGCGACATAAAAAGAAGCGATCCCAATATAGACCCCTGTGGAACCCCACTTGTATGTGGGGTTCCACAGCAGCCAACCAGAATAGGTCCCTTTTGTTCCAACTCTGCGCCTCCTGCCAATCATGTGTCCATGCTTGTACCTTTCCCGTAATACCGTGGGCTCTTGTTAAACAGCTCGTGTGGCGCTTTGTCAAAGATCTTTTGAAAATCCAAGTAAACAACATCCACTGACTCTCCTTTCTCTATCCTGCTTATTATTTTCTCAAAGAACTGCAACAGATTTGTCAGGCAAGTTTCCCGAAGCAAGTCATGTTGACTTTGGCCTATTTTATCATGTGCCCCCAAGATCGTCGAAAATTCATCCTTGATAATGGACTCTAATATTTTCCCAACCATTGAAGTTAGGCTAACTGGCCTATAATTTGCTTTCTTCCACTTCCCCCCTTAAAGAGACATTTGCAATTTTCCAGTCTTCTGGAGCCATTCCAGAACTTAGATCATTACACAGTCTCTTCAGCTACATCTTTCAGAGGTGTAGTCCCAGGTCCAGGCAACTTACCAAACTTAAGACATTTCAGGCTCCCAAGCACCTTCTTCTTAGTTATAGCAACTACACTCACTTCTGAACTTCTGGCATATCGCAGTGTCTTTCACAGTGAAGACTGATGCAAAATATTTCTGCCATTTCTTTTTGCCCCGTTACTACCTCTCCAGCATCATTTTGTAGCAGTCCATTATCAACTCTCACCTCTCTTTCATTCCTAATATCTCCAATAAAACTATTGTATCCGCTGATATTTTTGGGTAGCTACCTTCATATTTCATCTTTTCTCTCCTGGTTATTTTGTTGGGTTTTCAAATTTCCCAATCCTCCCTCTTTTTTTTTGTTCTATTATATGACCTCTCTTTGGCTTTTAGGCTGTCTTTGACTTCATTTGACACCCAGTTTCCTCATCCTCCCTTTAGAACAGGGGTTCCCAACCTTTATGCCATGGACCTTGGGCATTAAGCAAGGGCACAGTGGAGCCCAGGTTGGGAACCCTTCCTTTAGAATACGCCACCTTTGGGATGTAGCTATCCAGTGCCTTCTGAATTACCTCCATAAACTCCAGCCATTGCTGTTCTGCTGTCATCCCTGCTGGTGTCCCCTTCCAATCAACTTTAGCCAGCTCCTCTCTTGTGCCTCTGCAATTCCCATTACTCTATTGTAATACATCTGACTTTAGCTACTCCCTCTCAAATTGCAGGGTGAATTCTATGATATTATGATCACTGTCTCCCAAGGGTTCCTTTACCTTAAGCTCCCTAATCAAACCTACAACACTAAATCCAGAATTGCCCGTTCTGTAGTGAGCTCAACCACAAGTTATTCTAAAAAGTCATCTCATAGGCGTTCTACAAATTCCCTCTTAACCTGACTTTCCTAATCCACCCACATATTGAAATCCCCCATGACAATCATAACATTGCCCTTATTATATGCCTTTTCTGTTTCCCAATGAAATTTATATCCCAATTCCTGGCTACTGTTTGGGGGCCTGTATATAACTCTCATTTCCTGGGATTTTCTTGTACAACAGACTCTAACAGTTTACAGAGAATGGTGCGAAAAACAAAAACAACATCTAGTGAGCGGCAGTTCTGTGAGTGAAAGCGCCTTGTCAGGTCAGAGGGGTATGGCCAGACTGACAGAAAGATGACAGTAAATCAAATAACCATATGTTACAACAGTGGTGTGCAGAAGTATCTTTGAATTAACATGTCGAATCTTGAAGTGGGGGTGGAGCTTAGGAGGATTAATGGCGCCTAACAGCGACTCCTTTGCTTGCATCTTTGGAAACAGCTCTATTTCTACCTTTAATATCTTTATTTTTCCCATTCAGTGTTACACGCAGGCTTCGGTTCTTTGCAGGATGAGACCCGTTCTCGGGGTTCCACGCCTGGCTGCTATTCGACATGCCAAGGGCTCGGCCTGAGAGTCTCGATCGTGTTCGGAAGTCTAAGATCTCAGGGCTCTGGAGACAAGCGGATCGAGGTCGGTGTCACGGCTGAAGACGTGTATTGTTGGGGAGGCTGGAAAATCTTTTGCTGTGGGCCCGAAGACCCGAGGTCTTTGCGATTTTCAGACACAGAGCTCGAAAAGCGTGACAAAATAGACTTTTAAGATTGTAAACCAGCGGGTTGTTGTTATGTCTCCCGCTCACTGTGAAAATAGGAGACACCTCCCTCTCCCTTGCCGGGGAGAGAGAGAACCTGTGGGTTGTTGAATTCGGATGAAATGCGAAGCTTCTGGGGTAACTGCAAGGTCCGTGTCTTTGCTATCGCTTAGCACACACTTGGGCTCGGTGATTGTACCGATGTGCGTTTATTTTTGCTGGTGGGTGCAGGGGGAATCGTTGCTTGTTGCCGCTTACACGCGGGAGGGAGGAGCTGGGGGGGACTTTGGGGTTCTCACGTTTAACTGCCATTCATTCTTTGGGGCACTTCTCTGTTTTTGTGGATGTTTTGTGAAGAAAAAGCATTTCAGGATGTATATTGTATACGTTTCTCTGACATTAAACTTGACCTTTGAATGTGCTACAGTAGGAGATGACACCGGGTTCCACTCCTGTGGCCACTTTATTAGGTACGCTCCTATACCTCATAAAATAGCCACTGAGTGTGACATCAGTTGTGTCTGTACAGACACAGAGCTGCACTAAGTAACTCCCTCGCAATCTGAGTTTAAAGTCAGACACTAAATTTTATATACATGTTGCCAACTCTCCAAACTTTAATTAATTTCACATTCTTACAGCTGTAGATGTAAAACTCTCCAGCAGCCGGCCCACTGCTTATGACAGTCATATTACACAAGGTCAAACAGCCATACTTAAACACTTTGAAATAAAAACAAAACATTCTTAGTGGAACTTCAAAGGAAATATGAACAGGTTTTGCTGAATGAATACCAATCAGAATGAAATTAATCTATTACATTGGTGGAATTGCTTAAGAAATAAGTTCAAGTCTCTGAACACACAGTAAACATAAGAATTCTGAAGAGAGCTCCTTCCAAATTCATCTCCGATTCCAAGGTAGGCTCCAATTTCCTTGTTGCATAAATACAAGGAGAATAGGCAGTCTTCTTTCTCCCCATCACATCAGTGGTGCTTCACATGAGCTGCCAGAAAATGGGATGAGTGTTCAGAATCGGTTTGCATGCTTGGATAATATCAAGAACTTGGGTTCAGCAACTGGGTAGAGTGGAGTAAAATATGTGGATTCAATCCTAATTCTGGGCATGTCCTACAGTTGGAAATGGCAATACTGAGGGCTAGCACAACTGATGTGTACTGGAGCTACTGGTCAAAGAAGAGCAAGGTATCCAACCACTGCTCTTTCCTCAACCATTACTATCTAAACAGTGACTGGTTATTTAATTATAGCCCAATATGGACCTAACTAGACCTTAATAAAAAATCGGATCAGATCCAGGCACAACTCCTGGAACAGGAAAGTTCAGTGACAAACTACAGCTTTCACTTTCCTTTGAAGAGTGAAACTTTTATTTGTCCTTTTAAGCTTGTATTTTGTTACTAATCAGCTTGCATACCATGGATATGTACCACGATTCATTCTTAACTGATTTTCCTCACAGCAGATTTGCGTTTGGTGACAGGCTGTTGATCGCTGTCTCCTGCTGCCTGGCACTGCTCAGATCCCTCGCCATTCTTCTCAAGAGCCACACTGGACGGGTCCTGCCCGGTTGCCTGTTCTGGGAGGCTGGCTGATTGCCCGCTGCTGGATGTTGGCTCCCCCTCTGCCACCGGTGGGTCATCACGGACCAGGATCACCTGCTCCGTGACATCTGGTGCTACCAGCTGTCCTACTTCATGGAGCAGTGGCTGTTGACCAGTTTGTTCGCTGGCTTTTGGATCCTGTTCCGAAAGCAAGTTGGAGAGATGCCAGTCAAAGGGCAGCTTGTTCAACCACCACCCCCCACCTCAACTCCCCAATCACCAGAAGCAGCTTGTTTAGGACAGGAACAGTGCAGACCAGGTTTAGCATAATATCCCACCAACACGCCCATCCTGCCACCCTCCCTTCCTCCAATGAACACCCTCCACTCCCTACCACCTCCTCATACCCCACCACCCTCTCCCTCCACCCAAAGCTTCCCTCACCCCTTCCCCACAACTCCCTCCCTCTCTCCACCCACCACCCCCATTTAACCACACCATATTCCCCACACCCCACCCCCTTCCTCACCCCACCAACCACCTCCCTCACCCGCATCTCCTCTCCTCCCTCCACCACACCCCCAGCAGTCCAGCTCCACCCACACCTTCCAGAGGTTGGCCAATAATACAAAGGAGCAGGATGAGACCATGTGGTTCATCTAGTCTGCTCCACCATTCCATCAAGGCTGATTTATTTTCCCTCTCAACTCCATTCTCTTGCGTCTTCCGCATAACCTTTGATGTCCTTCCTAATCAAGAACCTATCAAGCTCCACTTTAAATATACCCAATGACTTGTCCTCCACAGCCGTCTGTGAAAATGAATACTAAAGATTCACAATCTCCTGGCTCACTGTTCCCTCTAAGCTGCGTGGGTGCATGGCTGCGCAAGAACTAAAATGCTCCCACACACATAACCTTTGTTGCTGTGCAGCTAGAAATTTCTTTCCCTATATTAACATAATTTTGAAATTATGTTAATATAATTATGAAATATCCTGCAATTAAACCAACCTTTACTTTGAAACATTTTAGAACTTCAATGTACTTACATTGTCAGTGTTTCAAGTTACAACTATTACAAATTGCAACAATAAACACAGAATGGAATTCAATAGCTCTGCTAAAAAAAAAGAGCATTGAATGCCGACACCATCTAGTCAAAATATTTTTTTGCCATTGCGCCCGTCAGTTGTTTTGACTGCCCGACATCATTTACTTGTATTGTGAGTTGTGGTTTGTGTTTGTTTGGTGTGAAAAATCCTATATTCTGACATTTTAGATCAGCAATCTTTTAAAAAATCATAATTTTTAAATTAATAACTGTTAGAACAAGGTAAAATTTCATTTCTACAAAATTGTTTGCATGACTATACATCAATTCATTCAAAGTGTGTGTAACCACTTGGATAATAGATTTCCTGACAATGACCGGCAAACTTTTGACCCTGTTGCTATTATAAATGAAACCGATTTTGAATTTGGAAAACAGAATGTTGTACAACTGAACTACAACAAAAGTATTGCCTCAAAAATATCTTAACAATATTGTGGGTTCAAATTTATCATTTCTGGGAAAGTTTAATTAAGATGTTGATATGCTGAGCTATGAGGAAGAATTTGAACCATCAATTCTTGTTGACATTGTCAGAACATTGCCTAGTGCTGACTGTGAACATGAATTCAATCTTATGGATTCATTCAAATGTTAATCCAGAAACAGACTAGAAGTGGAACATTTGGATGATCGAATGACAATTAAGATGCATCTTTCATCTGGATGGGCAATTAATCTGTACAGTGTTTATAGACAATGGACTTGTAAGAGAGATGAGAAAAAGTTTATGAAACATGTACTGTATTTCATTACACCCTTCAATTAATAAATAAAATCAAAAGTATGTTCCTCCCCCTTTTCTTTCTTCCATGGCCTTCTGTCTCTTTCACCAATCAACTTCCCAGCTCTTTACTTCATCCTTCCCCATATCATTATGTATTCCTCTATCCCCTCCCCCCACCTTTAAAAATCTGCTCCTCAGCTTTCTTCTCCTTTGGGTTTCGGCCCAAAATGACAACGGTACTCGATGATGCTGCCTGGCCTGCTGAGTTTCTCCAGCACTTTGTGTGTGTTGCTTGGATTTCCAGCATCTGCAGATTTTATCTTGCCTGCAACTCAGATGGTCAGCAGATTCAGTGTGATAACCTGTACACTGCAACTCTAACACTCCAGACGGAGTGTGGGTGGCACAGCAGGTAGGGCCACTGCCTCAACACACAAGAGACCAGTTTGCTCCTGACCTTGGCCTATTCACAATCGGGGACCTATACACAGAAAGGTGCTGGAAAAGGGGCAGTCATCATGAAAGATCCTACCCATATTACTTGTGAACAGTCTGTCCCACTCCCATTAGGGAGGAGACCACATAGCATCCATGCCAGTACTACCAAGGTTAAAAACAGTTACTTTCTCCAAGCAGCAAGGCTGATCAACACCTTCAATCATTAACTCCACCACTACTGTATTTTTCCTGTCAATCACCTTATGTACAGCCTAGTGTCACGTTATGAACATACAGCCAATGTATGTATAGTTGTTTGTTTAAATATTGTGTTCTTTATCTTTTGTGATATTTTTGTGCTGCATCAGATCGGGAGTAACCATTATTTTGTTCCTTTTTACACCTATGTACAGGAAATGACATGAAACAATCTTGAATGCTGTCTCTGTGGTCTGATCATAAGGATTACCCCTAGCTGCTACACTTTCCTCCCACCTCCCCATGTGGAGCAGTGGCCACCATATATTGCCTAGTGTATGGGTAAAATTCAGGGTAACTTGATGGGAAAGTGGGGAGAATAAAGTGGGATTTGTGTCATTGGGAGGTTGATGACCCAGGGCCTGTTTCCATGTTGCATGACTGTGTATTACATCGTGTCGCTATAGGCTTATAATTAACTTCTCTTACCTTGAGTACAATCTGTCCTTCACGTCCAGTCTCCATGACAACCACTCCCTGGGATGGTTCATCCAACGCCATCGGCCTCTCCTCTTCCTCCTTCACGTTTATGATGATTGTCGGTTGTGAGGTGTCTCCAATACCTTCGGGATCACTGACACTGTCGCCAACTTCCATCGGCTCGTCCTTTGGTGGCACTGTAGAGGACGCAGCCAGCAGACTGGGCGGAGCACGCACAGCCTGGTCGACGGTGTTCGGGGCCGTCTCTACCACGGGGCTGACAGCAGGCTGGCTGGCAGGGGCTTGGGAGGTCTCTACAGGCGGGCTGGCAGCAGGCTTACTGGAAGAGTCTGGAGGAGCCTGGGCAGGGGTATTTGGCACACTCTGGGCAGGGGAGCTTGACGGAGCCTGTACAGCAGGGCTCGGAGCTTGGCTGGGAGGCTTCAGGCTTGGGGAGGTGGAGGCAGTCTGTCCAGGGGACTTCAAAACTCCGAGCTTTGGTGGGGTGAGGGTAGCATGATGGGGGTGTAATTGTGCTGCCATCTGCTTGAACTTCTGCTCCTCCTCCAGTTTCCTCTTGAGGGCTTTCTCTTGAGCCAGGCGCATAGTGATCATATCCTTCTGCGTGTGAGCAACAGTCAGGTGCTGCAGCTCTTCCTGCAAAGCAATGGGAAACAGTCCAAACCGTCATCAATGAGGCAGCTAGATCTGAGACAGCTTTAGAGCTGCTGTTTTCAGTCCCTAAATTAGCAGGTTTATAGCATGCAACCAGAAATAAAGAAGTTTTCGATCAACAACCCAGTGAGTCATTAGGGGTTCGACACATACATCACTATCGCAATCAGGCTTAATCTCACTGGCAAATGTCATGAAATTTGTTGTTTTGTGGCAGCAGTACACTGCAATACATAATAATGAAAACTATACATTTAAATTAAATAGGCAGCGCAGAAAGAGCGGGGAAAATACTGAGGTAGTGTTCATGGGTTCACTGTCCATTCAGAAATCTGATGGCAGAGGGGAAGAAGCTGTTCCTGGAATGCTGTGTGTCTTCAGGCTCATTGCTACCATCTCCTTCCTGGTAGCAATGAGAAGAGGACATGTCCTGGGTGATGGGGGTCCTTAATGTTGGATGCTGCTTTTTTGAAGTATGGTCATTTGCTTATTCTAGCAAGCACACGAACAACGCAGGCTGGAGGCGACACAATAGCATAGCACTTCACCTAACACTATTAAAGCACCAGCGACCTGGGTTCAATTCTGCTGCTGACTAGGAGTTTACGTGTCCTCTCCGTGACAGAGCTTACGTTTCCTCTCACATTCCAGGCGTATACAGATTAACTGGTCACACAGCATGGGTTCATTGGACGGTAAGGGCCTGTTTCTGTGCTGTATCTCTAAATAGATATCTGAATCTCTAAAATAACAACAATAAAACACTGGAAACACTCAGCAGGTCAGACAGCGTCCAGGAAGAGAGAAACAACATTATCGTTCTCAATATTCTTCTGTTTTTGTTTTGTTTTAATCTGCATCTGCAGATTTTTTTGAAAGAATCATCTGCACATTTAAGTTTACCCATATGTGGCATTAGTGTTAAATAGCAAGTGCCGACTCAGTGAGATGAAAGGTCTGTATCCTTCCCTATGACTTCCAGCATCCAACCAAGGAACAACAAACACACAATTACTAGACTAAGCAACAGTAATTATTATAGATTCTCACATGTGCCAACTATTACACCTTACAGTATTGGCTTTACTGGTGTCTAGGTGTTGGTTAACATCTTAGAAATTCACAAATTCTTCCTGCTATAGAATTCAGTGCAGATTCACCTCAAGGAGTGCAGTGTTTTCCCTCCGCCAATAGATTTCTAAATGGACAGTGTACCCATTGTTACAAGGATTTATCCCGTAGTAACACAGGAAGGGGAGGAGGCTGTGTGTCTGAGTCACCTGGTTTGAACCAGTCAGAGTTGAAAAGAATAAAAGGCACGAGGCTGAGGGCAAAGACCACAGAACAATGCTGGTTGTAACTCTGCACCAGAACCAATAAGGTGACCGAGGTGGGTTTGGTGGCCTCAAGCCACAAGATGAAAATGTGACATTTCAACTGATAATAAGTGCTTAAAAGTAAGGAATTCAAATACAAGGGGGCGACAACTCTCCAGAAAGTAACCATCACAGATGTGGAGGACCCACAGACACAAGACCACAAGACCAGAATTATGTCATTTGGCCCATCATCAGCTCTACCATTTCATCATGGCTGATCCTTTTGTCCTCTCAGCCCCAATCCCCTGCCTTCCCCTAATATCTCTTCATGCTCTGACCTATTAAGAAACTATTAACCTATGTTTTAAATGTACATAAAGACTTAGCCTCCAAAGCTGCCTGTGGCAACAAATTCCACAGATTCACCACTCTGTGGCCAAAGATATTCCTCCTCATCTCCGTTCTAAAAGGACATTCCTCTATTTTGGGGCTATGTCCTCTGGTCTTAGCTCTCCCACCATAGGAAACATACTCTTCACAACCACTCTATCAAGGCCTTTCTCCATTCAAGAAGTTTCAATTTGGTCAATAATCATTCTTCTGAATTCTAGTGAATACAGACCTAGAGTCAAAGGTTTTTCATATGACAAGCTGTTCAATCCTGGAATCATTTTCATGGACCTCCCTTGAACCCTCTCCAGTTTTAGCACATCCTTTCTAAGATAAAGGGTCCAAAATTGCTCAGAATACTCCAAGTAAGGCCTCACCAGTGCTTTATAAAGTCTGAACATTACATCCTTGCTTTTATATTCTAGTCCTCTTGAAATGAATGCAAATATCGCATTTGCCTTCCGCACCAGACTCATCCTGCAAGTTTCAGGGAATCGTGCACAAGGACTCCCAAGCCCACTTGCGCCTCAGGTTTTTGTATTTTCTCTCCAGCTCATTGCTTCTACCAAAGTGCATGACCATACACTTTCTGACACTGTTTTCCACCTGCCACTTCTTTGCCCATTCACCTAATCTACCCGTCCTTCTGCAACTTCTCTACTTCCTCAAAATTACCTACCCCTCCATGTATCTTTGTATCACCTGCAAACTTCGCAACAAAGCAATCAATTCCATCATCCAAATCATTGATATATAATGTAAAAAGAATTGGTCCTAACACAGACTGTAGTGGAACATCACTAACCACCGGCAGCCAGTCAGAAAAGGCTTCCTTTATTCCCACTCTTGGCCTCCTGCCAATCAGCCACTGTTTTATCCCTGCTGGAAACTTTCCTTTAATATCATGGGCTTGTTAAGCAGAGTCATGTGCGGCACCTTGTCAAAGGCCTTCTGAAAATCCAAGTACACAACATCAATCCATCTACCCTGCTTGTTATTTCCTAAACAAATCCAACACATCTGTCAGGTACAATTTTCTCTTGTGGAAACCATGCTGACTACAGCCTATTTTATCATGTGCCAAGTATCCCAAAACTACATCCTTAATAATCAACTTCAACATCTTCCCAACCATTGAGGTCAGACTAACTGGCCTATAATTTCCTTTCTTCTTCCTCTCTCCCTTCTTAAAAAGTGGAGTGACATTTGCGATTTTCCAGTCCTCCATTCCAGAATCTAGTGATTCTTGAAAGATTATTACTAATCTCTTCAGCCACCTCTTTCAGAACCCTGGGGTGTACACCATCTGGTGTAGGTGACTTCCAGTTTACCAAGAACCTTCACTCTAGTTTATATATATATATATATATATATATATATCTATATATATATCTCTATTTCTATCTCTCTCTATTATATATATATATATAGATATATCTATATCACACACACTACACCTTCTGAATTACTCCCAGAAATTCCAGACATTGCTCCACTGTCGTCATCCCTGCCAGTGTTCTTTACCAATCAATTTTGGCCAGTTACTCTCTCATGCCTCTGTAAGTCTCTTTACTCCACTGTAACGTTGATACATCTGACTTTAGCTTCTCCTTCTTAAATTTCAAAGTGAATTTGATCATATTATGATCACCGGCCCCCAAAGGTTCCTTTTCCTTAATTGATCTCTAATCAATTCTGGTTCATTGCACAAAACCCAATCCAGAATAGCTGATCCTCTTGTGGGCTCAACCAGAAGCTGCTCTAAAAAGCCACCTTATAGACATTCTAGAAACTCCCCCTCTTGGAATCCTGCACCAACCTGATTTTCCCAATCTACCTGCATATTGAAATCCCCATGACTATTGTAACACTGCCTTTTGGCATGCACTTTCTTTCTCCCTTTATAATTTGTAGACCACATCGATACTACTACTTGGGTGTCTATACATAACTCAAGGGTCTTTTTACCTTTATAGCTCCTTTAGCTCTATCCACAATGATTCAACAGTTTTCAACCCTATGTCACCTCTTTCCAATGATTTGATTTCATTTTTTAAAACCAACAGAACAACACACCCTCTGCCTTCCTGCCTGTCCTTTCAATACAGTGTGTATCCTTGGACATTAAGCTCCCAGCTATAATCTTCCTTCAGTCATGATTCAGTGATGCCTACGACATCAAACATGCCAATCTGTAACTGTGCTACAAGTTCATCTACCTTATTCCATATACTGCGCGCATACATTACAACACCTTCAATCTGGGATTCGCCCTTTTTGATTTAGTCTCCTTTTATGTTGTAATTCACCCTGTTGACTGCAATTTTGCCCTATCATCAGCCTTTCCTTGCAAAGAGTCTCACTGCATATTGCCTGTTTGTAAATCAACTACCTCATCTTCAGCACTTCTTCCCATCTTCCCATCCCCTGCCAAATTAGTTTAAACCCACTTGAGAAACTCTAGCCAACCTACCCGCAAGGATAATGGATATTACTGGCACTTGGCATATGCAGCAATCCAGATATCACTACCCTGCAGCTCCTGCTTTTGAGCTTTCATCCTAGTTTTCTAAAATCTCTCTTCAGGACCTTCTCACCTTATCTACCTATGTCATTGGTGCCAATATGTATCAAGTCTTCTGGCTGCTCGCCCTCATCCTTGAGAATGCCATGGACCCGATCTGAGACATCCCCGATCCTGGCAGCAATATACCATCTGGGGGTCTCTATTATGCCCACAGAACCTCATCGTTGTCCCTCTGACTAAAGAATCTCCTATCAACATTCCACTTCTCTTCATCTTTCTGCTCTTCTGAGCCACAATAGCAGAGACCCAGTCACTGTGACTCCCCCCAGTAGGTCGTCCCCCTCAATATTACCTAAAGTTGTATAATTATTATTGGGGGGAATCGCCACAGGTGTATTCTGCACCAGCTGTGCATTTCCTCTCCTTCCTCTGACAGTCATTCAGTTATCTGTCTCCTACAATCTAGAGGTGACTAGTAGCTCCTGTCTATCACCTCCTCATTTTCCCGTATGAATCAAAGGACATTGAGCTGCAGCTCTGGTTCCTTAATACATTCTCTCAGGAGCTGCAACTCGGTATTTATCTGGGAGACTGTAAGTCTCCCAAACTTCCAACATTTCACACAGAGTACAAAATACTGAGCCTGGAGCCATTCTCACTAATTGAGAGATGAACAAATAAGAACAGAGAGAGAGCAACTTGCAAGATACCTTACTTCACCCAAGGCTGATCTTGCCAAAGCCTGACGAGCCAGAGCCACTCGGAAGACTGACACACTCAGAAGGACGGTCATTCTGCTTGCACCTGAGTTATTTTTATTGGCCCTTTCTAATGAATTCCTGTTGCTGATTGGTCACCCCTCAACTCAGAGAAACTGCAGCAAAGCTCTGCCTTTAAAAATCTTCATTGCTGTCTTGATTAAAAGGCCACTCTTTCTATGCAGTCCTGACGTTGATTGTCCAACTCAGGGAAATCTGCCGTAAAGCTTTACGTTTTCGATTTCGAACTTGGAGATTATATCAGGAACCTGAGGAACACATGACCAATGCAGACCCCTTTCCTGGGTATTACCTATTCTTTGACTGTTCATGGGAGAGTCATGTGCACATAGTATGACATCCGTTAGTCTCACGAGACCATGGATCTGCGCCTGGAAAGTCTTCCCCAGAGCGTAGGCCTGGGTAAGGTTGTATGGCTGTTGTCCATGCTGCAAGTCTCCCCTCTCCACACCACTGACGTCGTCCAAGGGAAAGGCAAGGGCCGATACAGCTTGGCACCAGTGTTGTCGCAGGAGTTGCCAGAATGAGGTTGAAGACAATGTCGGACTGCCTTAGGGACTCCAGCTCCAGATTTGTCCTCAGGGTTTTCTCCCGAAGTCTTTCCCATGAGTGGGTATGGCCGCCAGGCAGCGGAGGTTTGAAATCAGAGTTTTCCCTCTCTTAGATGGACTGCCTTCCCAAGCTGATGAGCTCCATCTACCCAATAGTGCACATAGTAGATTGTGTAAATTCACATTCTTGTGAACTGAGCCAACAAAGGTACTTGTCAGTAAATACAGATTCCCACTGTGACTAACTGATCATTTTAACAAAGGGGTATTCCTTATACCATGAGCACTACCCATTTTTCCCGCTCTTTTTGCACTATTTAATTTTTTTATATATACTTATTGTACTTCATAGTTTAATTTTATTATGTATTGCAATGTACTACCGCCACAAATGACAAAGTTCATGACAAGCCAGTGATATTAAACCTGACTCTGCCTTAAAGCATGAGCTGCAACTCTTGCTATTGCCAGCATCCATGCCAGAGGGATATCCCAGGTTAAGTTCAACTAAATGAATTGGCTATCATTTTATTTAAAATCTCCCTGGCCCCCTTCTCCCCTGAAGATGTGGAGAACAAGACAATGCAGCTAATAGGCTTCACAACTGTGTGGAATAAGTGAGATAGAAAGGAAATCTGGTATTTTTTATTATGTAGGAATTCAAAAGCTGAAAAACTGGAACATAACAGAAGACCGCCTTCCTCCTTCGTTTCTAGTTCTGAAGAAGGGTCTCGGCCCAAAATATTGACTGTTTATCTATTTTCATAGATGCTGACTGACCTGCTGAGTTCCTCCAGCATTTTGTGTTGTTGTTGCTCAGTTGTTGAGTCCGACTCTTCATGACCTCATGGACTCCTGCACACCAAGCCTTCTTGTTCGAAACTGCTTCTCCAAGAGCCCCCAAGGTCTTACACATTGTCTGAGTAAAATTTCTGTCCATCGTAGCCTCTGTCGTCCTCTCCTTCTTTAACCTTCTGTTTTACCTAACATGAGAGTCTTCTCCAAGGAATCCTCTCTTCTCATAATGTGGCCAAAATTTTGAGCTTTTGACTTATAATCAAGTCTCCTCAAGAGCAGTCTGGCTGTATTTCTTCAAGTATTGACTTGTTGGATCTTTTTGCTGTCCAACGAATTCTTAACACTTCCCTCCAGCATTCTAGTTCAAAGGCGTTGCTTCTTTTGTTTTCATCCTTACTCTGTCCAGCTCTCACAGCCATACATCACAACTGGAAATACCATAGACTTGACTATACAGATCTCTATAGACAATGTTATGTCTCTGCTCTTCAGTGTTTTATCTAAATTTCTCATTGCTGCCCTCCCCAGAAGTAAGCACCGTTTAATTTTGTGGCTGCAGTTACCATCTATAGAAATCTTTGAACCGAAGAAGACAAAATCCGTCACTGCGTCTACTTCCTTTCCACTTATTACCACAGAGTTAATAGGCTGGTCAACATAATCTTGGTTTTCTTAATATTGAGCAACAAGCCAGCTTTTGCACCTTCTTCTTTCAATTTGATTAGAAGCTTCCTCAGATCCTCCTCACTTTCATCCATTAGAGTAGTATCGTCTGCATATATTTAATATGTTAATATGTTAATATTTCATCCGGCAATTTTGATTCCAACATTTGAGTCCTCTAGACCAGCATTCCCCATGATGTGTTCAGCAAGTAGGGTGACTGTATGCAGCCTTGTTGTACTCCATTCCCAACGTTGAACCAGTTTGTTGTTCTGTGTTCAATTCTGTAGCTTCTTGATCTTCGTATATTCTCATTAGGCAGATCAGATGTCTAGGTATCCCCATTTCTTTAAGGATTTTCCATAGTTTATTTGAGTAGTCAATAAAACACAGATAAATACTTTTCAGGAATTCCCTCGATTTCTCCAATATCCAGCATTTAACAATTTGGTCTCTGGTACCTCTCTCTGCCTCTTCTAAAACCAGCTTGTATATCTGGCAGTTCTCGTTCCATATATTGCTGGAGTTTTGTGCGTACTGCTCTGGATTTCCAGCATCTGCAGAACCTCATGTTTTTAACAGAAAATACTGTAAGTACTTGGGAGGCACATTGGAGCAGCAGGTAAAACTGCGGCATCATAACTCCAACTACCTGCATTAAATCCTAACCTTTGATGCTATTTGTGTGGAGTTTGCACATTCTCTGTGACTCTGTGGATCCCGCTCAGTGCTCCAGTTTCTTCCCACATCCTAAAGATGTGCGGGGGTGACAAGTTGATTAACCACTGTAAATAACTCCTAATACGTAGATGAGTAGTAGAGGTGATGGAATACAGGAAAGTGAAAATAAATGGCATCAGTGTAAATGGTGCATGGTGGTTAGCATGGACTCTATGGGCCAAAGGGTCTGCATCTGTGCTTGCTGGCTGTATATCAAGCACCATGACCAAAGCTCTTCAACCTGAAACGTTAACTCTGTCTCTCTTTCCACAGATACTGCCTGACCACCCACCCCACCCCCCACCACCACCTGAGTGTTTCGAATATTTTCTGGATTTTGATTTTTTGTTTGTATACTGAAGGTCAACTTCTCCATGAATAAGCCTATGCTCGGCTGCAAAAGGAGGAGGATTGGACATGGGGCTAGCAACCCCATCATGTAAAAACACAGCGCTAGAGAAAAGCTAGCAAAAGCTTCAAAGACCTCTTTCGGGGAGAGGAAGGATCTTCGCCTAGAAGATGTACGGATGGCCTACACCTGAGAACTCTGTTAAGCTGCTGTCGGAAGCCTATGCCCCCAATAGCGGTAACGAGCTTAAGAAGAGATGATAATACTGTGGGTTGTCTTCATAAGTAATTGTGTTGTTGCAAATCATTTTGTGACGGCTAGAGAAACATGACCAAAGGCAAGTTGCAAGTAACTGCAAGTCCCTTCTCAATACCCGGCACCTTTCAGTTCCAAACTGTAAACCAAAGTTCCTCATAAACAGAGCTTGAAATTTTTAGCCATTTTGAATACAAAATCCTTCATATATTGTGAACAAAACCTTGCACAAAATGGAATCATTATATTGAAAATCACAGGAATTTAAAATACAGCACCTAAAACAGTTGAACAGTCAGTAATTCAGCTGATGTAGTGAGAAAGAGATAGTGTCTTAAACATAAGAGATTTTGCAGATGTTAGGAGTCCAGAACACTTGCAAAATGCTAGAGGAACTCAGCAGGTCAAGCAGTATCAATAAACAGTTGATACTTGGAATAGAGAAATAAACAGTTGATGGTTTGGGCAGAGACCTTTCATCAAGACCCTTCATCCTGTGTCCATCCTACTCCGTTTGTAATTGTGGCTTAAAAGGATTATGGAACAAGCCAGTTGGGCGAGCAGAACTTTAGTCTCTCAATAGTGCAAAAACCTTGGATAGAGCTCTGTACTACAACAATGCATCCATAATAATTCCTCAAAGTCATCTTTGTCATAAAACAGTGACTGATTGCAACCATTTGATCTATCAAGTCTATGCCAGCTCTCAGGCAATTCCATTGATCCCATTTCCCCTACTTGGGGCAATTCACAATAACCAATTAACCCACTGTGTAATTAGATGTGGGAGGAAACCACGACACCATGGGAAAAGACAAATTCTACACAGACAGGACAGGATCAAATCTGGATTGCTGAAGCTCCACTAACTATTGCACACCTGAGTTGCCCAAATTCCATGGACAGGAAAAACAAAGTAGGAACCATTAAGCACTGAACTATGCAAGGGGTATGTGGGTTTAGGAATTCCGCCTCGGTTCCAGCCCAGCTGCGAAAGGAGGAGGGTTGGGCATGGGGCTAGCAACTCCATTCCATAAAAACCCAGTGGTTAGAGAAATGCCAACAGAAGCCCCAAAGACTTTATCCTGGGGAGAGGAAAAAGGATGGGTTACACCTGCGATAACTTGAGAACTGGCCCAGGACAGGATTTTGGCGAACTGCTGTAGGGGTGATAGGGTTAAAGATGTGGATTTAAGAATCTGATTTTGTATTTCATTATGTGAAGGAGTTCAGACCCAGCTAATAAAATTCAATCCATGGTAGGTTCAGTGACACTCACCTCATTTATGGGTTTAGCTTCCATTGGTTCCACTTCTGACTTCGAATTGGCCTCCAGCACAATCATTATAGATTTTGGAATGTGATTTTGCTGCAAGTAAAGTTAAAATAATGAATGATGATTTTGCTGGCAGCAGCAGACTGCATAATCGGCAAAAGGAGCTACAACTGCTGGCTTATGTCCAATAGCTGACCAATTCCAAGGTCTGCGATACCTTTTAATCCATGTTACTAACTAATCCTTCCATTGCTCAGTAAATTCTGAACAAGCTGCACATCCTGTTATCACTGGAAACATTGCACAGACTAACAAATGATGTTTCAAATACGTCAATTCAAAAGATTAGGTGAGCAGTTCAACCCCCTCTCCGGTTCAAACACCATTCTTCATCAATGCTGCATCAAAATTCTAGACTCCTTACCATTAAGTACCTTCACCATGTCAACTGATTGAACACTGAATGACAGCATTTAGTCTCTCAGACCTGTTCCAACATTGAACATGGTCCTCTGTGACCCCAATCAATATAGTCGGCCCTTTTTATCCAAGGGTTCAACCAACCGCGGATCAGGAAAACCTGGAAGTTCTCTCTCCTGCACTCGTTGTTTGAGCATGTACAGACTTTTTTTCTTGTCATTCTTTCCTAAACAATACAGTATAACAACTAATTACATACCATTTACTTTGTATTAGGTATTATAAGTAAGTCGGAATAGGTACATCCGGTATTATTTAGCGTCAGTTAGTCAAACGTTTGTCTTAGTATATAGTATACATTTTATATTTCTATGCATATAAAATACTTAAGAAACGTATGTACTTCAATAATTAAACCACTGCATTGCTTAGTAATAACTGTAGCTTTCAAGGGGGCAAGGCCTTTCACATACTCCATTATTTTCACTTTATCCTTTAAAATTGTTCTGATCATTGACTGACTGTAGCCTAACGCTTCTCCAGTGACTGATGGTGTTTCACCTCTTTCCGATCGCTTTATTATTTCCACTTTATTTTCATTCGTGATCGTTTTCCGTCAACGGAACAGAAACACTGCGGATTCAGCAGCAGCCGCGGGTGGCGGATCCCGAGCTCCACCGGGTCCTAAAGTCCACCGCACTGAGACAAGTTAAATAAGGGACCTGAGCTTCCACGTTTTTTGGTATCCATGGGGGGGGGGGGGGGTCCTGCAACCAATCCCCCACGGATAAGGAAGGCCAACTGTACATGTCTTTTCATTCTAAATGTACCAATCTCAGGCAATCGACTTAGCAGGAATTGCTGCTTGAGGATGTGCTGGATTATTTCTGGAATTGTGCAGAAGTGTTTCCTAACTCCAGTCCTGAAAAGCCTGGCTGTATTTTGAAATGTTCCCTCCTAAATCTAAACAATTCTAAACTGGAAAGCTGGTTCTAAACTGGATCTAAAAAGCGTGGATTGGGACAGGTTGATTTCTGACAAGGATGTCGTTGGTAAGTGGGAGGCCTTCAAAGGAGAAATTTTGAGTGCAGAGTTTGTATGTTCCTGTCAGGATTAAAGGCAAAGTGAATAAGAATAAGGAACCTTGGTTCTCGAGGGATATTGGAGCTCTGATAAAGAAGAAGAGAGAGATGTATGATATGTATAGGAAACAGGGAGCAAATAAGGTGCTTGAGGAGTATAAAAAGTACAAAGAAATCAGGAGGGCTAAAAGAAGACTTGCTTTGGCAGTCAAGGTGAAGGATAATCCAAAGAGCTTCTACAGGCATATTAAGAACAAAAGGATAGTAAGGGGTAAATTTGGTCCTCTTGAAGATCAGAGTGGCCGGCTATGTATGGAACCAAAAGAAATGGGGGAGATCTTAAATGTGTTTTTTTATGTCTGTATTTACTAAGGAAACTGGGGAGGAGTCAATGGAATTAAGGCAAACAGGTAGTGAGGTCATGGAACCTATACAGATTGAAGAGGAGGAGGTGCTTGCCGTCTTGAGGCAAATCAGAGTAGATACATCCCCAGGACCTGACAGGGTATTCCCTCGGACCTTGGAGGAGACTAGCGTTGAAATTGCAGGGGCCCTGACAGATATATTTAAAATTTCGGTATCTACAGGTGAGGTGCTGGAGGATTGGAGGATAGCTCATGTTTTCTGTTGTTTAAAAAAGGCTCTAAAAGTAATCTGGGAAATCATAGGCTGGTAAATTATTGGAAGGAGTACTAAGAGATAGGATCTACAAGTATTTAGATAGACAGGGACTTATTAGGAAGAGCCAACATGGCTTTGTGTGTGGTAGGTTATGCTTAACCAATCTATTAAGAGTTTTTTGAGGAGGTTACAAGGAAAGTGGATGAAGGTAAGGCAGTGGATGTTGTCTACATGGACTTCAGTAAGGCCTTTGACAAGGTCCCGCATGGGAGGTTAGTTAGGAAGATTCAGTCGCTAGGTATACATGGTGAGGTAGTAAATTGGATTAGAAATTGGCTCATTGGGAGAAGTCAGAGAGTGGTAGTGGAGGATTGCTTCTCTGAGTGGAGGCTGTGACTAGTGGTGTGCCACAGGGATCAGTGCTGGGTCCAGTGTTGTCATCTATATCAATGATCTGGATGATAATGTGGTAAATTGGATCAGCAAATTTGCTGATGATACCAAGATTGGAGGTGTAGTGGACAGTGAGGAAGGTTTTCAAAGCCTGCAGAGGGATCTGGACCAGCTGGAAAAATGGGCTGAAATATGGCAGATGGAGTTTAACATGGTAGGGCACTGCGGAGTGCAGTAGAACAGAGGGATCTAGGAATACAAATTTCCCTAAAAGTGGCGTCACAGGTAGATAGAGTAGTAAAGAGAACTTTTGGTATATTGGCCTTTGTAAATCAAAGTATTGAGTATGAGAGTTAGAATGTTATGGTGAGGCTGTATAAGGCATTGGTGAGGCCAAATTTGGAGTACTGTGTGCAGTTTTGGTCACTGAATTACAGGAAGGATATTAATAAGGTTGAAAGAGTGCAGAGAAGGTTTGCAAGGATGTTGCCGGGACTTGAGAAACTGAGTTACAGAGCAAGGTTGAATAGGTTCGGACTCTATTCCCTGGAGCGGTAGAAGAATGAGGGGAGACTTGATAGAAGTATATAAAATTATAATGGGTATAGATAGAGTGAATGCAAGCAGGCTTTTTCCACTGAGGCTAGGGGAGAAAAAGAACCAGAGGACATGGGTTAAGGGTGAAGGGGGAAAAGTTTAAAGGGAACATTGGGGGGGGCTTCTTCACACAGAGAGTGGTGGGAGTGTGAAATGAGCTGCCAGATGGAAGTTGTAAATGCGGGCTCACTTTTAACATTAAGAAAAACTTGGACAGGTGTATGGAGGGATATGGGTCAGGTGCAAGTCAGTGGGACTGGGCAGAAAAATGGTTTGGTACAGCCAAGAAGGGCCACAAGGCCTGTTTCTGTGCTGTAATGTTCTAAGGTTCTATGGTTCTGATACAGGAATGGCTTTTCTCAATCCACTCTACTAGTTTATTAAGTAGTTTGAAAATTTTAAATTACAACAATACCATCTTATATTCTGTGTCTCTTTTGTTGGTTTGGACTGTTACGTACCTGTGACACGTGACAGTGGTACCCTTGTCACGTGACTGGGGTTGAAGTTATACTGGATTTGAGGTAATGGTCTTGTGATGGTGGAGTGATGTCATTTTCCCGCCAGTAAAGGTCATGTGACAGGTTTTTTTTTACAGGTTATAAAAGGAAGACCCACCCTGTGAGGTGGGGCAGTTCGTGGCTGGATTTGCCAAGTTGACTTCATGCCACTGCGTAATTTAATGTGATGACGCAGTTTAGTTGAAAAATGAAGTTTTATATAATGCCTAAAGTTTAAAAGGTCATTGCCAGCAGTTTCTTTGCTGGTGGAGAGTGAAGATAAGAATTTGGAAGATAAAGATCAAGGAGAATCGATTTTCGACGGTGGATTGGTTTCGACCTTATTTGATCCTCATTCGGAAGGATTCCGTTGACTATTCTTGCTGTTAATCCCTGGGATGACCAGAAAGGATTTGAGAATAGTGTGGAAGGAAAGGTCAGTGCCTTTAAACCGTTACATTTCATAAAAGTATTCATGGGAAAAGTTCGACGCCGGGGATCGAAGGACGACGACGTGGAAGAGAATTTGAATCGCCTTAAAAAGTCTCTCCTTTTAAAATGGACTGTGAGCTTTTGAACTTTCCGCATACCGCTTTAAGGAACTGTTTTTTTTTCAACATCGTTGTAAGAACTGTTTTTGCTGCATCGCTTTAAGAACTGTTTAAGCTGTCGCACAGCAGCTGTTTTCCGGTTACGTTTGAGTTTGTTTACTTTTGGGGGGTTTGTTTTCAGTGTTTAATAAACGTGTTATTTGTTATAAAAACCCTTTGCCTAACTCATATATATTGATTGTTGCCTGAATATGTAACAGGGCACAACAATTGCTGTTTTCCTTGCAGTTCAGCTTCCTTACGTTTTTTTTAAATTTTTACATAATTATCTATGTATAATTGTTCAGTGTGTTTTTCATAATTGCAGTTGCCTTTCTGGAAACTTCTCAGTTTCAGTAGTGGGTATTGAATAAGGCCTATCTTATTGATTGATGTAAATGATGAAATTTGGTTTGTGTGTCATTAGCAATCTGGTACAAGAGGACCAAACCATGTTGGTTCACTCTCTAAATCTCTGCTCCTTTCTTTGCCACTAGGCTCAGCTCTTTGCTATCTTCCTTTCCCCTCGTGCTTCCTTGTTCTTGTAACCCTTAATAAATGACCAAAAGAAACAATTTTTATGCCTCATTCTTGACATCCAAAGAACCATGGGTTGAAAAACCATTGGGATCCAACATTTTGTAAACTGAACCAGATATATTTTGATAAATTTATGCTGCATTCCTCCCAAGACCCATTTTTTTCCTTTGTTGTCACCACAACAAATCACAATAGTAAAGAGCCTAACCCAGCATCATTCTTTTTCCCAAGTCCATTGCTTCTATACATGACATTTTAAAGAATCACCTGTTTCACTGCTTGTAGCTTTTTTACTATTTACAAAGAAGTCTATTCAATGCTTTTTTATCACCATAATGCACTTCCTTCCATTTGCCACACTTTTAGCCAATGTTTCTTTGTATTCTATATCTTGCTTTTACAGTGTCCTATCATGTCATAGTAAACATGAATATACGGTATTCTGTCTTTCTAAACAAATCATACACAAAGACAGTGGATTCCAGTTAATTAATCAGGGCAACTGCTTATTTGGGACAACTGTTAAAAGAGCAAAAACTAATTTGAGAAAACTGCCGGGATACCCTTTGTTAGTACTGTGCCGCTTAATTAGGCCAGGTGACCTTTGTCAAACAGTTTCTAAACTAGTGTCAGTTGTATGCCCTTGCTTGGCTGTTAGACACTTCACTGTGTTTATAGTGAACAGTTTTTAAAATAGCATCCGTTGAGTGTATTTATGTTCAAAACGCTGTGATTTTTGTCACTGATGATTGGTAAGGAATAAGCAGCACGACAATTCAGAACTGTTTTACTCACTACAGTTTCAAGCATTCAGTCTTGGAGATGCCAGAAACAGCTAAGACTGAAAATGAAACAACTTCACTACTTCAACAAGTTAGGACTATGAGGAATTTAAAGGTATCAAAATCATCTTGAATGTTAAAATGAAAGTGAAAATTCGGAGGATGTAATCATCGATGGATGGCATTGAATGAAGGCAGTCCATTATCAACACTAGGTGTCTGCACTGATTTTGTTCCTTGGTTACACTAGATGAATCTCTCCATTGACAAATATCAGGAAATATAGTTTTATAGTACTGTAGTACTTTTGGTAGTATTCTAATTTGTTCTGTGTTACATTGAAATATGTATTTTTTACTCAGTTTCTTTTTTTAAAAATATACAATTCTAACTATTTCCATGAAAATTTGGCCACTCAGTTGAGCCAAATGTATTGGTCCTGATATGTCCTAATGAACCTGAATCTACTGTAAGGTGATTAGCTTCCCTTGGTAAAACACCACATCTATTTGATTGTGGTGATCAAACTGTATTAGATTTGAAGAGGAATTAAAGAAATACAAAGGAATAGGAGGATTGCAGTAGTGGCAGTCCAAAGTTGATGAAGGGTCCTATAGATATAGTGTAGATACATTTTTAATAAGGCTCATGAAGAGCTCATGAAGAGGCAGCACAGTATAATAGCGGTTAGTATAACACTATTACAGTGCCAGCAACCGGGTTGAGTTCCGCTGCAGCCTGTAAAGAGTTTATACCTTCTCAGCATGACCATGTGTTTCCCCCCACATTCCAAAGATGTACTGGTTAGTGGTTAATCAGTTCCATGGGTGTAAATAGGTGTCACAGGCTTGTTAGACCAGAAGGGCCTGTTGCAATTAATTTATCAACACTGGCAAGCTATTAAAGACACTAGTAACAGCTCTCCCCATTCCTCTTCTCCTAACTTCCAACGCCGTTGCACAGTGGTACTCTGACTAACTCTGCTGGTGTCAGTCATATTCAGCCACTACACTACTCAGAAACAGTACAGGTATTGTCTGTTGCATCTTAAAAAAGCTGGGAGTTACAGGAAAGTAATTCTTTTCAACCCAAACGGCATCTACATACCTGGTGTGGCGTGAAAGAACGCACGTGTGTCAGGAGTGGTTCTCGGAGTTCTGGGCATTTCTCGAAAACATTGGCAAGTTGGGTGGGTGGAAGTTGCAACAGCACCTGGAAGGACTGAGGCTTTGTTCGTTGGCAGCACTTAATGAAGCCTTCCCACACCTTGGGATACTTCCAAACCTGTATCAGCACAGAGAAGCTCCAGCTCAATAACCAGGTTCCAAGTACCCCAACATCGCCAGTCAACTGGTGTTCATACAGTACAGTACAATAAACATAACAAAACAACCCAAGGGCTCTGTTACAAACTAAAACTGACACCATCTCATGAGGAGATACTGGGGCAGATGAATAAATAATACGATATTCTGCAGATGCTGGAAATCCAGATCAACACTAACAAAATATGGGAGGAACTCTGCATCTATTGAGAGGAATAAACAGACAACGTTTCGGGCCAAGACCCCTCAACAGGACCATCAGTCCTATCAATACTGAAGCTTTAATGCCGATAGGACTAATGGTCCTGATGAGGAGTGCTTCAGCTCCATTCACAACATGCAAAGTTTTCTGGTGTCCAACCATTTCAATTCTTATCCCCATTCCCGCTCTGACAAGTCAGTCCATGGCATCCTATTCTGCCATGATGAAGAACTCTCAGGTTGAAGGAGCAATACCTTGTATTCCACAGATTATCTCCACTCTCCAACTTCTGGAAGTTACTCCAATCGTTCTCTCTTCTTAATTTCTCCATTTTGGCCTCTTTCCTCTTCTTCTCACCTGCCTGAAATTTCCCCTTCCCATTCCCCTGCCCCTCCTCCTTCCCATTCCCCTATCAGATTCCTTCTTCTCCAGCCCTTTGCCTTTTCCACTTATCACCTCCCAGCTTCTTACTTCATCTCCCCTCCCCACCTACCTGGCTTCACCTATCACCTTCCATCTTGTACTCCTTCCTCCACCTCTTTATTCTGGCTTCTTCCCCTTCCTTTCAAATCCTGACAAAGAGACTCGACCCGAAATGTTAACTATTTGCTCATTTCCATAGATGTTGCTGGGTTCCTCCAGCATTTTGTGTGTGCTACTACAGAGGAATAAATGTTTGGTTAAAGAGAAAAACAGGTCACAGGCTTAATCAGGAAACAGAGAGAAGGCTTAAGCCTATAAGACCATTTGGCCCATTGACCCTGCTCTGCCATTCAATCATGGCTGATTTATTTTCTCTCTCAACCCCATTATCCCATCTTCTCCTCATAAACTTTGATTCCTTTACTAATCAGGAACTTAGCAGCCTCCATGGACTGAAAGCTGAAGATACTGCTGCCAATTAAATTTGGGGATGATCAAAAAGTCAGAGTTTAAGAAGTTTGAGCATCTTGGGAGGGGACTTAAAAAAATTTAAGATAGCATAGCAGCTAGCATAACGCTATTACAGCTCAAGGTGTTGGAGTTCCAAGTTCAACTCTGGCATCCTCTGCAAGGAGCCTCTATGGAATGTGTGGGTTTTCTCCAGGTCCTCCCACAGTCCAAAGACAGACTGAGCAGGTTAATAGGTCATTGTAAATTACCCCATGATTAGATCAGGATTGAATCAGGATTGTTGGGGGTTGCTTGATGTTGCTAAGAGCATCTATTCTGTGCTGTATCTCTAAATAAATTAAAAACAAAAAATAACCCTGGAGGGAACTGAACGCAACTCAGTGACATACTCATTCCATTGCCAAAGAAAAGTCAAATTCACCTCCTTCCCCCATTACCTGCTTCATTATGAGGCGGGACAGGATGTTCATAACAAAACCCCCAAGACGTGGATACATGGTGAGGGACTGAATGACTGTTCTCATCAGCAACATCGGCAGTGGGCTCTGTTCCATCAGTTGCTGCATCACAACAGCAAGAACCTCTGATGTGTACACATTCCTCTCCGCAAAGCACAGGTTTGTAGCTTAAAAGGAAAAAAATCATAAGCAGTCTGAAGCAAATTTATTATCAAAGTACATGTACCCCATATACAACCAAGAGATTCATTTTCCTGTGGGTAGTCATAGTAAATACACAAATCACAAGAGAATCAAGGAAACATCATACCAAAAAGGATACAAAAAACAAACTGTGCACATACAAAAAGAAAGACAAATAATAATTGATAAGCAATAGAGAACATGAGATGAAGAATCCTTGAAAGTGAATCCATGGGTTGTGGAAACAGTATTGGACTCAGCTTTACTTACTTTTAACTCTGAAGGGAAAACAATAGTTATTTATACAAGAACCTTAGAGTTAGAAATGTGTCCCAACCTTTCACAGAATAGAATCAGAATCAGGTTCACGCAAATTTGTGAAGCGTTCCATTTTTTTTTTGCTTGCCTGGACTGGGAGTATGCCTTATGAGAAAAGGTTGAGTGAATCCCGCCTTTTCTCCTTGAAGCAACAGAGGATGAGAGGTGACCTGATAGAGGTGTACAAGATGATAAGAGGCATTGATCATGTCGAAAGTCAGAGGCTTTTTCCCAGGGCTGAAATGGCTAACACAAGAGGGCACAGTTTTAAGGTGCTTGGAAGTCGGTACAGAGGAGACGTCGGGGTAAGTTGTTTTTTTTTAAAAACGCAGAGAGAGGTGAGTGCGTGGAATGGGCTGCCGGTGACGGTGGTGGAGGCAGAAACAATAGGGTCTATTAAGAGACTCCTGAATAGGTACATGGAGCTTAGAAAAATAGAGGGCTACGCATAAAGCCTAGGTAGTTCTAGGTAAGGACATGTTTGGCACAGCTTTGTGGGCCAAAGGGCCTGTGTTGTGCTGTATGTTTTCTATGTTTTTATGTTTCTTATTACCACCAGCATGCATCATGAAATTTGTTAACTTAGCAGCAGCAGTTCAATGCAATATATAATAAAAAAGAAAAAAGTAAATCAATTACAGTATACAAATATTAAATAGATTAAAAAATGTGCAAAAAAAGAGAAATAATTTATATTAAAAATGTGAGGTAGTGTCCAAGGGTTCAATGTCCATTTAGGAATCGGATGGCAGAGGGGAAGAAGCTGTTCTGAATCGTTGAGTTTGTGCCTTGAGGCTTCCGTACCCCCTACCTGATGGTAACAGTGAGAAAAGGGCATGCCCTGGGTGCTGGAGGTCCTTAATAATGGATGCTGCCTTTCTGAGACACCGCTCCTTGAAGATGTCCTGGGTACTTTGTAGGCTAGTACCCAAGATGGAGCTGACTAGATTTACAACCCTCTGCAGCTTCTCTCAGTCCTGTGCAGTAGCACCCCCCCCCCCCCCCCCCCCCCCATACTAGACAGTGATGCAGCCTGTCAGAATGTTCTCCACGGTACAACTATAGAAGTTCTGAGTGTATTTGTTGACATACCAAATCTCTTCAAACTCCTAATGAAGTATAGTCGCTGTCTTGCTTTCTTTATAACTGCATCGATATGTTGGGACCAGGTTAGATCCTCAGAGATCTTGACACTGAGAAACTTGAAACTGTTCACTCACTCCACTTCTGATCCCTCTATAAGGATTGAAATGCATTCCTTCATCTTACCCTTCCTGAAGTCCACAATCAGCTCTTCCATCTTACTGACATTGAGTGCCAGGTTGTTGCTGTGGCACCACTCCACTAGTTGGCATATCTCACTCCTGTACACCCTCTCGTCACCATCTGAGATTCTACCAACAATGATTGTATCGTCAGCATATTTATAGATGGTATTTGAGCTCTGCCTAGCTACACAATCATGAGTATATAGAGAGTAGAGCAGTGGGCTAAGCACACACCCCTGAGGTGCACCAGTGTTGATTGTCAGCGAGGAGGAGATGTTATCACCAATTCGCACAGATTGTGGTCTTCCGGTTAGGAAGTCAAGGATCCAATTGCAGAGGGAGGTACCGAGGCCCGGGTTCTGCAACTTCTCAATCAGGATTGTTTGAATGATGGTATTAAATGCTGAGCTATAGTCAATGAACAGCATCCTGACGTAGGTGTTTCCGTTGTCCAGCTGGTCTAAAGCTGTGTGAACAGCCATTGAGCTTGTGTCTGCCGTTGACCTATTGTGGCAATAGGCAACTTGTAATGGGTCCAGGTCCTTGCTGAGGCAGGAGTTCAGTCTAGTCATGACCAACTCCTCAAAGCAGTTCATCACTGTCGATGTGAGTGCTACCAGGTGATAGTCATTAAGGCAGCTCACATTATTCTTCTTAGGCACTGGTATAATTGTTGCCTTTTTGAAGCCATTCAACCCCCAGACAATAGGAATCATTTGGAGAGGACAGCAGAAAAACTAGGTATTAGGGAGAATCTAAAGGTGAAGGGAATTAGGAGAAGTACAGGTCACAGAAGCATTATCCAGAATGCTCATCTACAAAATGTAACTGATTGACTTATACACTAAGTGGCCACTTTATTAAGTATGCCTGTACATCTGCTCATTAATGCAAATATCCAATCATGTGGTAGCACAATGCACAAAAACATACATACATGGTCAAGATGTTCAGTTGTTATTCAGACCAGAGAAGAAATATCTCAGCGACTTTGATCATGGAATGATTGTTGGCACCAGATGGTGTAGCTTGTGTATCTCAGAAACTGCTGATCTTTTGGGATTTTTGCGCACAACAGTCTCTAGAATTTTTAGAGAATGGTGCAAAAAACAAAAAATAAAATTCCACTGAGTGGGCATAAACAGCTTGTTAGTGAAATTAATTGGAAATGGGACTAATAAGACAAGTCTTTGAAAACAATTGACAGGATTAGAAAAAGCTACAGACAGTTGTAGACTCATCCAGTAGACTCACGGGACTAGGCTCTCCATCATTGAGAACATCTTCAAAAGGCAATGGTTCATAAGGCAGTGTCTATCATCAAGGACCTTCACCATTCAGAGCATGCCCTCCTCTCATCACTACCATCAGAAAGGTCAAGTGACTGGTATAAATGGCCTTATTGTATAGATGAGTGGTAGAATCTAAAAGGTTTGATGGGAATGTGGTGAGAATATTATTAAAACAGAATTAGCTGAAATCAGTGCTTGTTGGTCAGTGAGACAATCACTGGTCCTAGATGTTCATTGAGCAGAAGATGTACAATTCTAGCTGCTCCATTACAAGAGTGTGAAGTCTTTGGAAAGGGTGCAGAAGAGGTTCAACAGCATACTCCCTGGATTAGAGGGTCTGAGCTACAAGGAGAGGTTGGCCAAACGTGGCTTATTTTCTCCGGAGTACTGAAGGCTGAGAGGAGACCTAATACAAGTCTATAGAATTAAGAGAGGCACAGATAGGGCAGTCAGTCAGAATCTTTTCCCCAGGTTATAATTATCAAATACTAGAAGATATGATTTAAGATGAGATGGGGAAGCTTTAAAGGAAATGTGCAAGGTAAGTTTTATTTTACACAGAGAGTAATTGGTGCCTGGAATGGGCTGTCAGGGGTAGTGATGGAAGCAGAAAGAAACTGTTAGACATATGACTCTGCAGGAAATGGAGGGATATGGACCCTATGCAGGCCGAAGAGATTCAATTTAATTTGGCATCACGTTCAGCACAGACATTAAGGGCTGAAGGGCCTGTTCCTGTGTTGTACTATGTATAACACTATGTACAACACCCCATGTTGTCCTGTGTTCCGATGTTCTGTGATCCATCTCCATGCTATATAACTACGTAAACTGACATCCCATAGCAAAAGCAGACAGCTCAGCTAATTTTCCTGACAGAAATGGGAATAAACATTTTACTCAAAATCAGCTTTCTCAAACCATGCCCATGTTTAATGTAATTGGCCTCAGAACACGAGATTCATCAATGAGAGTATTGGATTGTTTGCCAGGACCCTGCAATCAGCTGGGGGAGGGTGCAGTGAGAGATAAGAAGAAAATACAGAGATACTGTGGGTATTAGTTACCTTTGATTATTGACTTCATGTCGCATTTGGTAGAGTCTATGTTGTGCAGAGCAATGAGAAGATCACCAGGGGTCAAGGGAGAAATAGCTGCTGAGCCTCCCTCACCCACTAGAAGAGAAGAAGAAATATTACATAGTTCGGACTTTAAAGTCTTACAGTAGGCAGAGAATGTAGACTCCCACGTACACCCCATCTTATGCTTATTAACAGCAAATTACATCCAGCAAGTAAAATTCCACCGCAAAACATTACCTCCACCTTATTCCCATCCAATGGACAACTCCCGTTATTTAATGTGGCCCAATTCCACCCACGTGAACAATGAACACACTAAACCGTATGTCTTTACACTGTGGAAGGACACCAGAGCACCCACCAATCACAGACAGAATGTACAAACTTCTTACAGACAGCGTACCCGGGTCACTGGGGCTGTAATAGCATTACACCAGCCACTACACTACCATGCTGCCCTAGAGATTTGGCTTGGTTTATTATTATTGTCACGCATACCGAGATACAGAAAAGTGCTTTTTTTTGTATGTCATTCAGTCAGATCATGCTGTACATATGCATATCAAGTTATAGAAAGAAAACTTAATTTGATATAAAAGCTACTGGGAAATTGCAGTGCAGGAACATTGATATTAGTGATATAGAAGCTGTCCTTGACCCTAGTGGTATGTGTTCCCACTCCGCTCAAGGATGCCTCTCACCTTAGACATTCTACCTTCTCTCCTCTCCTGGGAAGACAGGCTGAGAAGCACCCTAGGGTGAGAAGACAGGGTGAGAAGTATCCTTGACCAGAGTGGGAGTTGGGCGATGGAAGGTGGGCAGCGGGAAGAGTGGCCAGAGTCAATAAAAAGGAGGCTGGTAAAAGGCAGTGTACAACTCCAGGGTGCGCCTACAGGACACTGAAAATGACAGAACCTACAGCCTCCCATCATATGAATGCAATTCCTTCACTTCCCAACACAGCACACAATTTCTCCTCCGTTACCAACCCCCACCTCCCTGCAAACATCACCACGACTCACTGTGTGTAGTCCCCAGAAGCCGGTTAAAGACCTCCTTCACCACAATGGGATTCAATTTGATTAGTTTGGGCAGCGCCTGGATTACTTCTTTCTGTGAAAGAGAGTTAGTACAAGGTTACTTATTATTTCAAGAAACATACTGAAGCAGCTTCACACATGACACTCGCTGCTGTATCAGGGAACTTCTGCTGTTGAGGGAAGGACAATGAAATTAGCTATAAACTCAAAACAGTTTAGAGATTGCACCACATTTAGACTTGGACACTGGCTATTTTCTCATCAGCAAGTTGACCACAACGATCCTTGATGTACAGTATGTTAGCACTTATCTTAGATCCTCCTCTTTTCAAGGGTCATCTTGCTCAAAAGGAGAGTTGAGTTTTCATGCAAAGTCCTTAAGACCATAAGACACAGGAGCAGAATTAGGTTAGTCAGCCCATCAAGTATGCTCCACCATTCCATCATGGCTGATCCCGGATGTCACTCAACTCCTTATAGCTGCCGTCTCGCCATATCCGTTGATGCCCTGACCAATCAGGAAACGATCAACTTCTGCCTTAAATACATGCTGGACTTGACCTCCAGTGCAGTCTGTGGCGGAGCATTCCACAGGCTTACTACTCCCTGGCTACAAAAATTCCTCCTTACCTCTGTTCTAAAGGGTCGCCCCTCAATTTTGAGGCTGTGTCCTCTAGTTCTGGATACCCATACCATACGAAATATCCTCTCAATATCCACCCTATCTAGTCCTTTCAATATTCAGTAGATTTCATTGAGATCCCCCTGCATTCTTCTAAATTCCAGTGAGTACAGGCCCAAAGCTGCCAAATACTCTCCTATGTTAACCCTTCATTCCCAGAATCATCCTTATGAAACTCCTCTGGACTCTCCCCAATGACAACACATCCTTTCTGAGATATGATGCCCAAAACTAGTGTCTTATAAAGGCTCAGCATTAACTCCCCTTGACATAAATGTCAACATTGCATTTGCCTTCTTTACCACAGACTTAATAAATTAACCTCCTGGGAGTCTTGCACAAGGACTCCTAAGTCACACTGCACCTCTGATGTTTGAACCTTCTCCCCATTTAGATAATAGTCCGCACTATTGTTCCTTTTACCAAAATGCATTATCATACATTTCCCAACACTGTATTCCATCTGCCACTTTTTTGCCCCTTCTTCCAATTTGTCTAAGTCTTGCTGCAATCGCATTGCTTCCTTAGCATTACCTACCCCTCCACCCATCTTCATATCATCCACAAAATTTGCCACAAAGCCATCAATTCCATAATCTAAGTCACTGACAAATAATGTGAAAAGCAGCAGTCCCAATACTGGTCCCTGAGAAACACCACTAGTCATTGACAGCCAACCAGAAAAGGCCCTTTCTATTCCCACTTGCTGCCTCCTGTTTGTCAGCCATTCCACTACATATGCCAGTATTTTTCCTATAACGGCATAGGATTTCATCTTGTTAAGAAGCCTCATGTGTAGCACCTTATCAAACACCTTCTGAAAATCCAAGTAAATAACATCCACTGCCTCTCCTAGGTCTATCATATTAAGTTAACCAATAATGTCAACAGGTTTGGGGCACAGAAGGTTCAATAGGTAAAGTAAAGCAAGGCAAAGCAGTCAGAAAGGAAGCAAAAACCTGGAAAAGTGTGCAAGGTGCTAAGAGGCACAGATCAAGCAGATAGCCAGATACTTTATCCCAGAGCGGAAATGGCTAATATGAGTGGAGATAATTTTAATGTGATTGGATGGAAGTAGAGGGGCATTGTCAGGAGTGGTGATGAAGGCTGACACACTAGTGACATAAGACATTCTTAAGATATTCTTTGGTTGCAAGATGGTGCCAACAACCAACTGTGACATCCTGCAGACAGCTCATGAAATTACTAGACACTTTTCTGCTCTTAAATATATCTCTCCTGAACTGTGATCTATTTCCATTTGAGGATGTGTTTTTGAGCCAACTAAATGAGCTGGTGCTTTTGCGATCTCCTTGGGGATATGGTGACAGACAGATGTGAAGGTCATCGATACCTAATAGCAGAACAGAAACCTGTGGTTGGGTTCATTACACTCATTAAAGTGTTGAGAAAGATTAAAAATGATGAGGCCAAGAGCAGCAAACGAATGTGTTCTGTGCCATCTGCCTGTCCTCGAGCAGTCTCCCTCTCACTGCAGCCGGCAGAAGGTGCAGGAGTCTTGGGCCCCACATGGCAAGGTTCCATCAGCTCAGTGGACTCATTCTGCATTTTGATGTTCAATGTCCTCAGCACTGAAAGCAGCTGTGGATTCACTTTTGAGGGACTCTGCAGTTCATGTGACGTGTTTTTGTTTACACTTTTTTTTACTATTTGTATGATTTGATGGCAGCGTTAGCTCTGCAGCCTCTTTCTCTGCGGTTTGATGATATCTAATGTTGTGTAATATTCACACTTTTTGTTGTTTGTGCTATTATTTCTATTTTCCATGCATAAGGTGTTTGAGTTTAGGGTGTAGGGTTTTCTTTAGACAGGTTCTATGATGTTCCTTTGTTTCGTGGCTGCCTTTGGGAAAACAAGTCTCAGAGTTCTATACTGTATACATACTTTGATAATAAATGTACCTTGAGACTTGAATAGGCACTGGATGTAGGAGGAAAGGGTTAGATTGATCTTAGAGTAGGTTAAAAGGTCATCACAACATCATGAGCTCGAGGGCCTGCACTGTACTGTAGTGTTTTATGTTCTTAAAATGGGATTCTCTGACCACTTATCTGTCATGCTAATTTCTGCACACTGATCACCGATTAAACATATCAAACCACTTCAAAGGGAGATAAAGATCAGACCAGAAGAAGCAACTTCAACATTACAGGACAGATTTGAAAACATGGACTGGAACAGATTCAAGCAGACGGCTTCCTGCAACAATCATATTAACATCGGTGAATACGCAAGATTTGTGACTGGCTACATAGAGAAGTGCACTGAGGACATCACTACTATTAAACATATGTGGGGATAAATCAAGGCTGACAGCATTGGCTCATGGCTGAGAGGTCCGGATGTTGCCTTCACATCAGCAGATAAGACAGCTCTCAGGCCTGCACCATCAGGAAGACAAAACGGGATTATTCACAGAGCCACTTCTGCGACACAAGAGACAGAGGGTGCATGTGGCAGGGCATTCAGACCATAACACTACAAGTGCACACTGCATAACAATGACAGTGACACTTCTCTTCCTGAATGTCTTTTACGCTCAGTTTGAGTTATGGAATGAGGAAGGCTCCCAGCCCACTTCTCCCCAACTCCCACTCCCCCCCACCCCCCGAGGAGCAGGCACTCTGTCTAGAGTGAGGAAGATCCTATTCAGACCATACCTGGTCGGGTGCTGAGAGACTGTGCAGCCCAGTTACCTGAAACTCTAGCAAACATCTTCAACATCTCTCTGGAACAGTTCATTGCCCCCTACAGCCTTCAAGACAGCTAGTATCATCCCGGTGCCCAAGAGGGCAACAGTAACCTGCCTCAATGACTACCATCTAGTAGTAATGACATCAACAAGAATGAAGTGTTTTGAGCAGCTGGTTATGATTTGCATTAAATCCCATCTTCCTGATACACTGGGCCCCTTCCTATTCGTTTATTACTGAAATCGATCCACTGATAGTGCCATAATCTCACACACCACTTCGTCCTGTCCCACCTGGAAAATGATGCCATATGTGCCAGGCTGCTGCTCATTGACTTCAGCTCTGTGTTTAATACAACCATCCTTTAGAAGCTAGAAAGGAAACTGTCCCCTTGGATCTCAACCCTTCTCCCTGTAACTGGATCCTGAACTTCTAGACAGAAAGTCTATGTTGGCAGAAACATCTCTAGCTCCATCACGATGAACACCAGTATTCCCCACAGCTGCAAGCTCAGCCTGCTGCTGTTCACATTTCTGACACATGGCTGCATTCTAGATTCAGTTCAAACCGAATTCAGTTTGCTGATGACTGCAGTGATGCCAAGAGAGGAGGTAGAGCGGCTGGTAGAATGGAGTGAGCACAACAACTCGAGTCTCAACATGGACACGACCAAAGAGATGATTGCTGACTTTAGGAATGCGCAGGTTGACCACTCCTCACTGCACGTCCATGGCTCTTCTATGCAGAGTTAGGAGAACCTAGTTTCAGAGAGTGCACATAATAGACGATCTCACCTGGTCCCTCTTTGGTCAAGACAGCACAACGCCATCTCCACTTCCTTAGGAGACTGAGGCTCTTCTCCCTGCACCCGATTGTCCTGACCAGTGGCATTGCCATCTGGTACAACACCTGCAAGGCATCTGACCGCGTCCCTACAAAGGACTGAGAGGATCGTAAGAGTCTCTCTTCCACCTATCTGAGATACTTATCAGGAGTGATGTGTACTCAGGGCCCTTAGCGTTGTCAATGATCCCTCCCATCCATCCTACATTCTCCTTGACCTCCTACCATCAGGCAGGTGGTACCATAGTGTTTCGACAAGAACTGTTCGGATGAGAAACAGCTTCTTCCCCCAGGCCATAAGACTACTGAACCCCCTCCCAACACCCACGACTCATCATGTATGAAGCGCCAGTAATGTTAAATTGTTTTCTTTCTAACTTGTATCGTATATGCATCTTATTATTTGTGAATTTATTTGTGGTAATATTACTTTGTGTTGTGTTTGGGTTCTATGTACTGTGCTGTGCACCTTGGTCTGGAGAAACACCTCCTTTGACAGTATACATGCGTACACTTGAATAACAATAAACTGAACTAGAACTTCAATGGGAAGCCTCTTGCTATTTCATATCCATAAGGACTGACACGTTACCCTCCCGCTCCTTCCGACACTCTGTCCCCTCCATTGTTACTCATTTTCCTACTAGGAGCCATCTTTGCCATAACTTCAGTCTGAAAACATTATAGTACCTTCTCAAGGCCATTCAACACCGGGATCAGAAATCTGACGTCTGGAACCCTCTTGTGGTAGAGATCACGGACTCGCTTCACCAGCTCCGGTGACGGAGGAACTGAAATTATATCGGATTGTTACTGGATAACATTCAAGCTCTATTAACAGTTTCTGTCAACCAGAAAGAACAACAAATTACAAATCAGTGAATAAGAATGAGGCAGGTGGAAACGGACATTGCTGAAGTCTTTGTTCTTACCATGTTGTTGCAAGAACAGACACGGCCATTTTGAGAGACTGTCCTTGCAATTACCATTTTGTTAACTGTTTGGTGAACTGATTCTTGCTCAGTGATAACTTAATCAGAGCAACTGAACATGGGTACAATGAGTTTCCTTTAGAGACCATTTTCAGTTAAGAAGATCTTCATGATGTAAAATGCAGCTTATAGAAGGAACAACATGTGATCTGGTCATCTAGATCCAGTGTTTGGCTGAACCAGTCTGAGTTGGACAAAAGAAATCCCGCAAGCCACAAGACTGAAGGAAACAGCCATAAAGCAATACTGCTTATAGCTCTCGCTATATCCATTCAGAACTGACACAGGTCAGTCAGATGGCCTTGAACCAACAGAATTGAAATATCATAGATTGATAAGGAAAAAAATAAAAATGATGGATTTTAAGAGCACAATCAGTGAGAACTCTGTGGAGACCAACCTTTTTTCTTTGACTGATCATGGAGGGTCAGGGAAACCTGGTGTATTTAATTTGTAAATTCACATGCTTGTTACTTGAGACAATAAAGTACTTGTCCATAAATAAATATTCTGTGCCTAATTGATCATTATTGAGAAAGCATCCTTGTAACAAGCCAATGAAGGAAAAGGACAAGCATGTCATGGTGGATAAATATTCCTTCCCCACCAGGATCCCTTTGCTACACTGAGCCTTCAAAGTTGCCACAAACCCAACTGTGAAACTGAATTCAATCGCTCAGTGTTTGACCCCAGCAAAAGAAAATCCAGCAGAGAACAGAAGTACCTTGACAAAACTACAATATGGCAGATATTTATGTTGGCCAATGAAACAAAGTACTCAACATGAAACATACATTCAGTGAAAACACACAAAATGCTGGTGGAACACAGCAGGCCAGGCAGCATCTATAAGGAGAAGCACTGTCGCCGTTTCGGGCCGAGACCCTTCATCAGGACTGATGAAGGACGTCGACAGTGCTTCTCCTTATAGATGCTGCCTGGCCTGCTGTGTTCCACCAGCATTTTGTGTGTGTTGTTTGAATTTCCAGCATCTGCAGATTTCCTCATGTTTGCACATACATTCAGTGGCTGTTTTATTGGATACAACTGCTTATTAATGCAAATATCTAATCAAGCAATCACTGGCAGCAACTCAATGCATAAAGCCATGCAGACATGGTCAAGAGTTTTGATCAGACCAAACATTAGAATGGGGAAAGAAACGTGGTCTAAGTGACCGTGGAATGATTGTTGGTGCTAGATAGGGTGGTTTGAGGATCTCTTAAATTGATCTCCTGGGATTTTCACACTCAACAATCTCTAGAGTTTACAGAGAATGGTGCGAAAAACTAAAATCATCCAGTCTGTGGATAAAAATGCCTTTTCTGGTCGGAGAATAGCTGGACTTGTTCAAGCTGACAGGAAGGCGACAGGAACTCAACTAACCACGTGTTGCAACAGTGGTGTGCAGGAGAGCATCTCTGAATGCACAACACATCCAACCTTGAAGTGGATGGGCTACAGCAACAGAAGACCATGTCATGTTCCCATCCTGTGCCTAATGAAGTGGCCACCAAGTGTATATCCTGTGATATACTGTATATTCTACATGATCAGAAAACTGTAGCAGGAACTATAGAGTGAACTTTAAGCTTTAATTTTCTAAAATATAGTTATGTAATTGTCTTCATGCCTAAATACTCAACACAGCCGTAGAGCAGACATTTATCTCCTATAATTCCTCTCTGTGCTCACGGCTCAGGAGCGAATATTTCCCACATTACTTATGCTCCGGATAAATTCTGCAGTCTGTAGACAATTATGTCAAATTATTACAGATCCCAGTGATTACCTTTGTCTGTTAAAATGTGCAGGCAGCGGGTCACAAGGGTTTCAGCACCTTTCGGACAGTTCTCCACCAACAGTAGAAGTTCAGGAGAATTCATTCCCATTCCTCGAATCTGAAACGACACCAACAGCATTGAGATGGAAATTGATGGTCTAAAAGTGCTCAGTTTTGTTTCAACACCATTCCATTATTAAATTAACGTAACACACAGAAAATGCAGCAGGAACTCAGGTCAGGCAGTATCTGTAGAGGGGAATAAACAATTGCTGTTTCAGGCTGAGTCCCTTCATCAGGAAGGAAGGAGGAAGAAGCCAAAATGGGAAGTTGAGGGGAGGGGAAGGAGTGCATGTCTGTCTGGGCTGCCATACATACCCAATTCTAAGAATGGTGGCGTTCCTGCAGCATTAAACTCTTTGACTTACGCTGGACCAATGAGCCAGAGACACAAGTTCAAATCCCACCATGGGAGGTGGAGAATTTAAATGAAGATATGAAATCAGTGCTATCAACAGACAAGCCAATAACTTTTGGAAAAAAAAACATCTGTTGCACTAATAGTATTATTTCAGGAAGGAAAAGTGCTGTCCTTATCTGGTCACACTACATATAATCCTTACCCACAGCAGCATGACTACATGCGACATTAACTGTTCTAGCAAGCAAACTATCTGTTTGCTAGAAGAATAATGTGAGCTGCCTTAATGACTATCACCCAATATCGCTCGGTAGCTCTCAAATCTACAGTGATGAAATGCTTTGAGAGGTTGGTCGTGACTGGAATGAAGCTCAGCATTTAAAACCATCGTTCCCACAATCCTGATTGAGAAGTTGCAGAACCTCGGCCTCTGTACTTCCCTCTGAAATTGGATCCTCAACTTTCTAACCGGAAGACAACAGTCTGTGCAGATTGGTGATAACACCTCCTCCTCGCTGACTATCAACACTGGTGCACCTGAGGGATGTGTGCTTAGCCCACTGCTCCACTCTCTATATACTCATGATTGTGTAGCTAGGCAGAGCTCAAATACCATCTATAAATATGCTGATGATGCAGCCATTGTTGGTAGAATCTCAGGTGGTGACAAGAGGGTGTACACGAGTGAAATATGCCAACGAATGGAGTGGTACCACAGCAACAACCTGGCACTCAACATCAGTAAGACGAAAGAACTGATTGCGGACTTCAGGAAGGTTCAGACGAAGGAACACATACCAATCCTCATAGAGGGATCAGAAGTGGAGAGAGTCAGCAGTTTCAGGTTCCTCAGTGTCAAGATCTCTGAGGATCTAACCTGGTCCCAACATATTGATAAAGTTACAAAGAAGGCAAGACAGCGACTATACTTTATTAGGAGCTTGAAGTGATTTGGTATGTCAACAAAAACACTCAAAATCTTCTATAGATGTACCTTTGAGAGCATTCTGACATGCTGTATCACTGCCTGGTATGGGGGGGGGGGGAAGGGGGGGCTACTGCACAGGACTGAAAGAAGCTGCAGAGGGTTGTAAATTTAGTCGGCTCCATCTTGGGTACCAGCCTACCAAGTACCCATGACATCTTCAAGGAGCGGTGTCTCAGAAAGGCAGCATCCATTATTAAGGACCTCCAGCACCCAGGGCATGCCTTTTTCTCACTGTTGCCATCGAGTAGGAGGTACAGAAGCCTGAAGGCACACCCTCAGTGATTCAGGAATAGCTTCTTCCCCTCTGCCATCCAATTTCTAAATGGACACTGAACCCTTGAACACTAACTCACTTTTTAATATATAGTATTTCTGTTTTTTGCACAATTTTTAATCTATTCAATATACGTATACTGTAATTGATTTATTTATTATTATTTTATTTTGTGTTTTTGTTTCTTCTATATTATGTATTGTATTGAACTGCTGCTGCATTAACAAATTTCACGACACATGCTGGTGATAGTAAACCTATTCCGATCCTGACTATTAGATCAAAGCACAATAAGAACACAATCAATAACCAATTCTAGCAGCAGCCCGACATTCAAAATTCAAGTTTATTAATCACATGTACATTGAAACAAGCAGTGAAAAACGATGTGGAAAATGTAGCATTCAAATTGCATGGAGAAAATGGTACTAAAACAGTGATGATATCATTCATATTAGTAATGTTGGCTCAGGGATAGGTATCGGTCAGGAGACAGTGGAAAATAGTCTCAATCTTCTCTAAAACAAGAACATCAGAACTTGAAAAGGAGTAACCATTTGGCTGATCTTTTGTACTCAGTCATCCTTACTCACAAAGGAATTATGTACAAACCTCCCTGGAACTGTATGATCATGCACTTTGGCAGAAGGAATAAAGGCTATGTTCTAAAAGAGTGTAGTGAATTCAGAAAATGGAGATGCAAAGGGACTTGGGTGCCCTAGTGCAGCACTCACTCAAGTTAATTTGCAGGTTGAGACAGTAGTAAGAAAGGCAAGTGCACTGTTAGCATTCATTTCAAAAGGACCAGAATATAAAAGCAAGAATGTAACGCTGAGGCTTTATAAGGCATTGGTCAGATCACATTTAGAGCACTGTTTTAGGCCCCATATCTAAAAAAGGATGAGCTGGGTTCACAGGACGTTCATGAGAATAATCTTGAGAATGAAAGGGTTTAACATATAGAACAGTACAACACATGAAGAGGATTTGATGGCCCAGTCCTTTATTTGCTGGTTTAGAAATATGAGGGGGATCACATTAAAATTTATCAAATATTGAAAAGCCTTGATGGAGTGGATGAAGAGAATTTTTCAAATAGAGGGAGAGTCAAGGAGAAGAGGCTTAAGCCTCAATGGAAGGACATCCCTTTAGTACAGAGATGAGATGAGGAGGAATTTCTTAAGCCAGAGGATGGTGAATCTGTAGAGTTCATTGCCAGAGATTGCTGCAAAGGTCAAGTCACTGGTTATATTCAAAGTAGAAGCTGAATCACAATCGGGTTTAATATCACCAGCATATGTCATGAAATTTGTTGTGATAGATCCTTGATTATTAAGGTTTCAGACAGAAGGCAAGAGAATGGGAGTTGAGAGGAATAATAAATTAACCATGATCGAATAGTGGAAAAAAACTCAGTGGGTCAAATGACCTGATTCTGCTCCTACTTCTCACTGATGTGCTGCTGGGCAGTGACAATGCCTTTTAGACTAACATCATGAGCAGTGGTTAAAACAGTCCATGCAAATAATCACCTTTAGGTAAGCTTCAGCTTGCCAAATCAAGCACAAAGGATCTTGGCCTCGGTTGTACATTGCACCCATGCTCCTGGCAGCCCAGTATTCTGATCCCAGCCCCATCAGATACCAATCACTGACATCTCACCACTTGCCAGCACAAAACATCAAGTGCAGTCCCGCTCACAGCAAACAGGTTCACCAGAGCCCACAGCAGAGGACTTTGCAGGAACACATCATGAGTATGTGAATGGCAAGTTTGCAGGTGGAGGACACAGTGGTTGAGCTGTACTGTTGCCTCTCAGCTCCTACAACCCTGACCTCAAGTATCACCTGTGTGCAGTTTGCATGCTCTCCCTGTGACAAAGTGGGCTTCCACCAGGTCTTCCTGTTTCCACCCACATCCCAGTCAGGCAGATTAGTTTAATTCTCCTTAATGTGCAGGTGAATGATAGAGTGCGTAGAGGGAGGAGTTTAATGAGAATAAAATAGCTTTGTATTGCCTAGGAGTAAATGGGTGGATAGTGGTAGGTGAAGCCTCAGTAAATCAAAGGGCCTGTTTTGTCAGCGACTTGAGATTTAGTGTACCTCAGTGTTGCCTTCTGCACTAACCCCACATTCCCCAATTCCTTACCACCAGATCCATCACACCCACCCAAAGACACACAAAGTCCCAGTAAAACCAGACCTCCCCCTCCCTGAGAAAAGCAGTAGAGCACTGGTGTAATTAAAGTCAGATCTCAGAATGAGACAGAGAAAAGTGTGCTACTCTCTGAACTCGGGCTTGGGCTTACCGGTTGCTCGATGACACGCAGTACAGTGCGCTTGATGTCAGCAATGGCCTCTGTGTAGACAGCAGCAAGCTCGTGGATGAGTTTATGGTTCTGGGGAAGTAAAGCAAGGTACAAATACAGGCACTGTTTCACCGTCTCTTCCGTCCAAGGAGCTGCCACCTCTGTCATGTCGAAAGAAATTAAAAAGAAAGTCAGCAGGTAAAAATAGCACACTATTCAGACAGCAGATGCTAACCCATCACTCCTGCAGGTAGACAGCTGAGCTTCGCCCTCTCAGAGTAATTTCATCCATACAGAACAGCACAGCACAGGAACCAGCCTTTCAGCCCACTATGTGGTGCCAAACTAATCATTAAAACCATACTAAATTAGTCCCTTCTGTCTACACAATGTCCAGTTCACCACATTTCCTGCACATTAAGACGCCTACCCAACTGCTCTATCATCTAAAACACTTGCAAATTTCTACAGATGTGCCATGCAATTCAAACTAATTGCATTACTGTCTGGTATGGAAAGGCAACTGCACAACATCAGAAAAAGCTGCAGAAAGTTGTAAACCCAGCCAGCTTCTTCATGGGCGGTATCCTCCCCCAGCATCCAGGACACCTTCAAAAGGAGATGCCACAAAAAGGGAGCATCCATTACCCCATCACCCAGGACATGCCTTCTTCTCATTGCTACCATCAGGGAGGTACAGAAGCCTGAAGAGATACACTTAATGTTTCAGGAACAGCTTCTTTCCTTCTGTCATCAGATTTCTGAATGGACAATTAACCCATAAATACTACTTCTATCATTTCCCCTCTCTTTTTGCACTTATTTATTTTTTTAATATAGGGGTGACACCGTAATTTATAGTTTTATATTATTATATACTGTAAAGTACTACTGCCACTAAACAACACATCCCACAACATATGCCAGTGATGTTGCATATTGGGTTCGGAGCTAGCAGCATGTTCTTTGTTGAGATGTGTGAACTCTGGGAGACCTCCAGACTCCCTGATAACTGTGTGAAGTGCACTGCATCCAGGTGCAGCTCCTTAGAGACCGTGTTAGGAAATGGAGCAGCAGCTGGACAACCTTCGGGTCAGAGGGAAACTGAGGAGGTGACAGACAGGAACTATGGGGCGGGGGGGAGTCACCCAGTTGGACGACCTTCGGGTCACAGGGGGAAACTGAGGTGGTGAAACACAGGAACTATGGGGTGGGTGGGGGCAGTCACACAGGTACCAACCTCTTGCAACTAAGGTGACTGTCAGGAAAGGGAATAGGCTACCAGTGCAGAGTACCCCTGTAGCCTACTGGAGGAAGCCACAGCAACAATATGCACTGAGTCCGGCTCCATGGCTCAGAAGGGAAGGGGGAAGAAAAGGAACGTAGTACTGATAGAGAATTCCATGGTTAGAGGAGCAGAAAGCAGTACAAAAGATACCTCAGTGGTGTCTTCGCATCCCTGGTCATGGTCAGGGACGTCTCAGATCTGGTCCATGATATTCTAAGTGGGGAGAGTGATAGGGCAGAAGCCATGGTGCATATTGGTACCAACGACACAGGTAAAAAAGGGAGGGGGTCCTGGAAAGAGGGAGTAGAAGGAATTAAGCAGAAAGCTGAAAAGCAGGACCTCCACATTAGTGATCTTTGCATTGCTGTCTATGAGAGCAGGTATAGGATGATTTGCAGATGAATCCGTAGCTGAGGAATTGGTGCTAAGGGTAAGGTTACAGATTTCTGGATCGTTGGGATCGCTTCTGGGGAATGTATGACCTATACAAAAAGGACAGATTACACCCGGACCTGAGGGGGACCAATATCCTTACAGGCAAGTTTGCTAGAGCTGTGATGGAGGGCTTAAACTAATTTGGCAGAGTGATAGTGCTGAGGATGGGGGAGTTAGTAGACAACTAGATCCAGTGTGTAGTGAAATTGTGAGGAGGAATAGGCAGGCGATAGGGCGAATTGCAATCAGTGGGATGAGTTAAAGTATAACAGGGGGCCAAAATCAACAAGGGTAACGAATACAGGACTGAAGGTGTTATATTGGAATGCACATAGTATACAGAATAAGGTAGATGATCTTGTAACACAGAGATGGGCAGGTATGATGTTGTGGACATTTCTGAGTCGTGGCTGAAACATCCAAGGATACATGTTGTATCAAAAGGACAGGCAGATGGGCAGAGGGATGGAGGTGCTTTACTGGTAGAGGTGACATAGGATTGGAAGATGTAGAATCCTTGTGGGTAGAGTTAAGGAACTGAAAAGGTAAAAAGACCCTTTTGGGAGTTATATACAGACCTCCAAACAGTATAACCATATAACAATTACAGCACGGAAACAGGCCATCTCGGCCCTTCTAGTCCATGCCGAACGCTTACTCTCACCTAGTCCCACTGACCCGCACTCAGCCCATAACCCTCCATTTCTTTCCTGTCCATATACCTATCCAATTTTTTTTTAAATGACAGTAGCCAGGATGTGGACCACAAATTATAAAGGGAGATAGAAAATGCATCTCAAAAGGGTAATGTTGCGATTATCATGGGGGATTTCAATATGTAAGCAGATTGGGGAAAATCAGGTTACTGCTGGATCGCAAGAGAGTGAATTTAAATTATGCCTACAGGGTGGCTTTCTAGAGCATCTTGTGATTGATAGATAGATAGATACTTTATTCATCCCCATGGGGAAATTCAACTTTTTTCCAATGTCCCATACACTTGTTGTAGCAAAACTAATGACATACAATACTTAACTCAGTAAAAAAATATGATATGCATCTAAATCACTATCTCAAAAAGCATTAATAATAGCTTTTAAAAAGTTCTTAAGTCCTGGCGGTTGAATTGTAAAGCCTAATGGCATTGGGGAGTATTGACCTCTTCATCCTGTCTGAGGAGCATTGCATCAACAGTAACCTGTCGCTGAAACTGCTTCTCTGTCTCTGGATGGTGCTATGTAGAGGATGTTCAGAGTTTTCCATAATTGACCGTAGCCTACTCAGCGCCCTTCGCTCAGCTACCGATGTTAAACTCTCCAGTACTTTGCCCACGACAGAGCCCGCCTTCCTTAACAGCTTATTAAGACGTGAGGCGTCCCTCTTCTTAATGCTTCCTCCTCAACACGCCACCACAAAGAAGAGGGCGCTCTCCACAACTGACCTATAGAACATCTTCAGCATCTCACTACAGACATTGAATGACGCCAACCTTCTTAGGAAGTACAGTCGACTCTGTGCCTTCCTGCACAAGGCATCTGTGTTGGCAGTCCAGTCTAGCTTCTCGTCTAACTGTACTCCCAGATACTTGTAGGTCTTAACCTGCTCCACACATTCTCCATTAATGATCACTGGCTCCATATGAGGCCTAGATCTCCTAAAGTCCACCACCATCTCCTTGGTCTTGGTGATATTGAGACGCAGGTAGTTTGAGTTGCACCATATCACAAAGTCCTGTATCAGTTTCCTATACTCCTCCTCCTGTCCACAAAGGGAAGATTAAGCCCACTAGGAGAACAGCAATTCTGGCTTGAGGGCTATGTAATAACCCAAATTTGATTAAGGAGCTTAAGGTAAAGGAGCCCTTGAGAGGTAGTATTCAAATATATCATAGAATTCACCCTGCAGTTTTGAGAAGATAAAATCAGATGTATCAGTATTACAATGGAGTAAACAGATGCATGAGAGAGGAACTGGCCAAAGTTGATTGGAAGGGGACACTAGCAGGGATGATGATAGAACAGCATTGGCTGGTGTTTCTGGGGGAAATTCAGAAGGCACAGGAATTATGCAACATAAAGATGAAGTAGTATTCTAAAGGGAGGATGAGGCAACTGTGGCTGACACAGAAAGTCAAAGACAGCATAAAATATAAGTAAAGGGCATATAATATTACCAACATTAGTGAGAAGAGGGTTGAAAAGCCTTTAAAAACCAACAGAAGGCAACTAAAAAGCCATAAAGAGAGAAAAGATGAAATTTGAAGGTAAGCTATTCAGTAATATAAGAGGATACAAAAATGATTTTTCAGGTATTTATAAAGAGTAAAAGAGATACGAGAGCAAATATCGGATCATTGGAAAATGATTCCAGAGAGGTAGCAATGGAAACAAAGAAATGGCGGACGAACTTAATAAGTATTTCGAGCAAGTCTTCATATGATAGACACAAGCAGAGTGTCAGGGCAGAAGTGTCGTTGCTACTTAGCGGAAGGTGCTTCTGAAGCTAGAAAGTCTGAAGGAACACAAATCACCTGAACCTGATGCTCTATACCCGTGTTCTGAAGAGGGTAGCTGAGGAGACTGTGAAAGAATAATCTTTCAAGAATCACTCCGTTCTGAAATGGTTTCTAGAGGACTGGAAAATTGCAAATGTCATTCCAAGAGGGAGGCAGAAGAATTGAAATTATAGGCTAATTAGCCTGACTTTAGTGGTTTGAAAGATGTTGAAAACTATTATTAAGGATGAGGTTTCAGGGTACTTGGAGGCACACGGTAAAATAGGCCAGTCAGTATAGTTTTCTCTTGGGGAAATCTTGCCTGACAGAATTTTTGGAATTTTTTGAGGAAATAACAGGCAGAAAAAACAAAGGAGAATCAGTTGATGTTGTTTATTTAGATTTTCAAAAGACCTTTGACAAGGTCCGCACATGAGGCTGCTTACCAAGAGCCCATGGTATTACAGGAAAGGTACATGGACAGAAGATTAGCGGACAGGCAGGAGGCAAAGAGTGGGATTAAAGGGGGCTTTTCTGGTTGGCTGACGGTAACTACTGGTGTGTCACAAGGGTCAGTGTTGGAACCGCTTCTTTTGATGTTATATGTCAATGATTTGGATGAAGGAATTGATGGCTTTGCGGACGGTACAAAGATAGGTGGAGGGGTAGGTCATGTTGAGTAAGCAGAGTGTCTGCAGAACTTGGACAGATCAGGGAAATGGGCAAAGAAGCGGCAGATGGAATATAGTGTAGGGAATCATGCACTTTGGCAGAAGGAATAAAAGCGAGGTCTATGTTCTAAACGGGGAGAAAATGCAAAAATCAGTGGTGCAAGGCCACTTTGGAGTCCTCATACAGGATTTACTAAACATTAACTTACAGAGCACGTCAATGGTAAGGAAGGTAAATACAATGCTAGCATTCAATTTAAGCGGACTAGAATATAAGAGCAAGGATATAAATCTTAAGCTTTATAAGGCATTGATCAGATTGCACTTGAAGTTTTGAGAGCTGTTTTGGGCCCCTTATCCAAGGGAAGATGGGGAGGGTTGAGGACGGTCGCAAGAATGATCATGGATATGGAAGTGTTTACATATAAGAGGCATTTAACATTTCTGGGCTTGTACTCACTGAAGTTTAGGAGAACAAGGGGGGGAATCTCACTGAAACCTTTTGAATACTGAAAGGCCTAGATAGAGTGGATGCGGAGAGGATGCTTCCTGTAATGAGTCTAGGACCAGAAGGCACAGCTTCAGAATTGAGGGACGTCCATATAGAATGAAGATTTCTTTAGCCAGACGATGATTAATTTGTGGCAGGCCAGTTCATTAGCTATATTTAAGGTGAAGGTCGTTAGGTTCTTGATTAATCAGGGCATCAAAGGTTACAGAGAGAAGGCAAAAGAATGGTGTTGAGAGGGATAATAAATCAGCCATGATGGAATGTTGGAGATCATATGATGGGCTGAATGGCCTAATTCTGCTCCTATGTCATATGATATTAAACCTGGCTCTCTTAAATACCTCTATCACCACCCCTGACAGCATATTCCAGGCACCTATCACTCAGTGTAAAATAACTTGGCCACACACCTCCTTTGGTCTTGCCCTTTCTTACTGAAGTACCCTCTATTCTCTAAACTTTTCATAATCTTATAAACTTCTTTCAGGTCTCCCCTCAGCCAATCCAGAGGAAACAACATGAATTTGTGTAACCTCTCTATAGTGCACATGCCCTCTAATCCAAGTAGCATCCTGGTAAACCTCTTCTACACCCTCTCCAAAGCTTCCACATCCTTCCTATAATGGGGGTGACCAAAACTAGAACATAGAACAGGAACAGACCCTTTGACCCACAATGTTATGCAGAACTAATTAAAAAAGCCCCTTATACCTACAAAAGTCCAGATCCCTCCATCCTACCATGCCTACCAGCCTCTTAAATTCTTCTATTAAATGTAATATTCCAGATGCAGCCCAACTGTAATTTTATAAAGAAGCAACATTTCTTTTGATACTTATCTATCCATAAGAAACAGTAAAATCCTAGCAAGACTACCGCAGACTTTCTCACCCATCACGTTAACGTGCACATTTAAGATCTGCTCACTGCAGGCAAACTGTCTTCTTTACTTCAACCTCAAAGAGTCCAGAGTGACAGAGTACACACAGAGCTCTCACCTGTATCTTTGTCAGCCCCAAAGAGAATGGAGGGCGGATTGGGGTGCACCAGCAGTTGCAAGTAATTCAGAGCAAACTTCTCGATGTAGTCACGCAGTTGCTCTTTCTCATACATTCTTTTAATGAACATCAATGCCTGTGAGCGGACCTAGAGACAAAATCGAGTATCACTAGGAGTGCGCTATCACTTCTGGATGCCTACAGCACATAAACAAGCTGATTTTGAAGGGGAAAATGGATCACCACTGTAGGCAGAGGTCAGAAAGACTCTACATCTTCCTCCATGTCTGCAGATTTACCCAGTGTCAGCTGCCAGACCTCCCCAAGTTAGCGAATGCCAAGTCAGAAGAGTACATTTGCATTTCGATATAGTACAGTCTGACTGGTTTCATCACTGCCTGGTCTGGAGCAGAGGGTTGTAGACTCAACCAGCTCCTCCCCACCATCAAGGACACTGTCAAGAGGGCAGGCAGTGCTTCAAGAAGGTGGTATCCATCATTAAGGACCCTCATCGTCTGAGACGTGTGCAATTCTCGTTTCCACCATCGGGGAGGGGGTACAGAGGCCCAAAGACACACTCCTAATTCAGAAACAACTTTTCCCCCTTCACTTTCTGATTTCCTGAGGTATTTACTTTTGTCACTTTTATGTCTTTGAACAATACTGCTGCAGCAAAACAATAAATTTCACATCTTATCAGTGAGTGGTAATAAATCTAATTCCAGTCATTCACAACCTTGGGCTGGTCTCAAAGCTTTCATTACCAATGAAGCATTTCTGAAGTGCAGCTACTTTGCAATGTAGGAGTCACTGGAGATAACATACTCACACCTCACACTAAAAACTAATTAATGATCCAAGTTACATTAGTTGAGAGGTAGATACCGAGGAAATCTCATTTAACACCCAAGCGCTAGCCTGGATTGTGTTTAAGATTTAGAGCAATCCTAAGAGTAATTATATAGAGTAATACAGCAAAACAAGGTCCTTTGGCCCATCAATTCTACAGCCATCTTTTACCCATCTACACAAATCCCATTTCATTTTTACCATATTCCAATCAATTCCTCCCAGATTCAACACTCACCTATACACAAGGAGTAATTTACCACAGCCAAATGACCTACCAACTTATGCACATCTTAAGTGGGAGCAAACTGGAACACAGGAAACCCATGAGGTCACAGGGAGAACATGCAAACTCCACCCAAGATCCACAGACCATGCCATTCAGATTACTTGGAATGGGACAAATCCACACCTTACAAAAGACAATAACAATGTCACCCTCTGAACTATAGCAACACATACAAAATGCTGGAGAAACTCAGCAGGCCAGGCAGCATCTATGGGGAGGAATAAACAGTCGGCATTTTAGGCCGAGACCCTTCATCAGCACTCATTTTATACATGTTACACTAGATTTCCAGCACCTGTGGAATCTCATGTTTATTCTCTGAACCACGCATGACACCAAGAGTCAAGGAGCTTCCTCCTATAAAGTCAGCTCATGAATTTCCAGAAAAGGAGTCCCAATACCTACTCACACCTAGCACGAATCCAGTCTTCAGGAAAGAGATCTGAAAGTAAATTGATTATTAAAAGAAAGCAGATAATTGTTAAGGATTTAAAGTGGGGAACAGATCCCTAGCCCATTCTTCCCAAAGCCCCACAGAAAGCTGGAAACAGCTGTTTCTTGTGACTTCACCTTGTCCTTCTCGTGGGAGCTCAGATCAAGCAGCACATGAAGGTACTGTAACTGTTTCGAGGGGCGTTTGAAGACCAGATCTCTCAGTGTCGACATTCCCAGGTAGATCCGAGTCTAAGGAAAGGTAGCGAGGAAACCAAAGTCAGCTTCTCATTGGAACAGGTTGAATAATGTGGCCAGCAGCCACAGAACAATGGCCTGCAACTTACCTCATCCTCACAATACCTCCGGATCACTTCTAATGCATTATCAGTTATAGATGGAGCCTCCAGAACCAGCTTTGTAAACAGCCTAGTGAGAGGAGACGTACAATTAAAAAACACCAAAGAAATTACAGGAAACATTCCAATCGATTAAAGGAGAGTCTGCAGATGAATTATAAAGACCTAAAGCTTGTGAGTATAAAAATCACCAACCTGCATTGAAATAGTGCTTTTTGTGTAGGACAAAACATCCCAAGGCTCTAAATAGAGATAACAGACCTGAAAGGTTAACTTTCTCTCTCCGCAGATGTTGCCTGAACTGAAACATTTTCAGAGGGCCTAGAGAAAACACGGACTCCTGAGAGGATGTCACTATTTAACTCTGAGCTCTGACACCCAAAGCTATAATAACATCATGCTAACCACAATGCTACCATGAGGGCCAGTATGATTAGTTTCACAGAGTGCGCAGCACTTAGTGAGAACAAGGGTACAGGCAGCAGTATTTTACGTGGCCTCTACTTCAGAGAATGTATGGCAGAATGAACAACTTCCCAAAATTGGAGAAAGGCCAATTTTGACAGCATCCGAAATGATCTGGCAAGTGTGTTTGAGGAACAGGCTGTTTGCTGGCAAAGATGCACTTGGAAAGTCAGAGGCCTTCAAAAACATAATTTTGAGAGTACAAAACTTGTACGTGCCTGTAAGAATAAAAGGTAAAGATAACAAGTGTAGTGAACCTTGGTTTTCAAGAGATATTGAGGCCCTGTTTAAGAGAAGGAGGAGATGCGTAGCAGGTATGAGCAAGTAGGAACAAATGAAGTGTTTATGGAGTACAAGAAATGCAAAAGAACACTTAAAGAAATCAGGAGGGCTAAAAGGAGGCATGAAGTTGCTCTAGCAGACAAGTTGAAGGAAAATCCTAAGGGATGCTGCAGGTATGTTAAAAGCAAAATGATTGCTCAGGACAAAATTGGTCCTGTGGAAGACCAGAACGGTAATCCACGTGTGGAGACAAAACAGATGGTGGAGATCTTAATGTAACCTTTGCATCTGTATTTACTTGGGAGACAGATACAGAGCCAAGTGAGGCAATGTGGCATCAACTTCAAGAACCTTCTATAGGATCCAGAGAAGGTGGTGTTTGCCACCCTGAGGCAAATCAAGGTGGATAAATCCCCAGAGCCTGACAAGGTATCCCCTTGTCAGGCACGTGCAGAAATTGCTGAGGCCCTAGCAGAGTTATTTTAAATATTCTTAGCAACAGGAAATGTTGTTCTGCTGTTTAAAAAAAGGCTCTAAACAGAAACTGGGAAATCATCGGCTGGTGAGCCTCACATCAATTGTGGGAAAGTAATTGCAAGGTATTCTGAGGGATCGAATATACAAGTATTTGGATAGACATGGGCTTGAGGATAGTCAGCATGGCATGGTGCACGTAGGTCATGTCTAACCGATCTTATAGAGTTTTTCAAGGAAGTTACCAGGAAAATGGATGTTATCTACATGGACGTTAGTAAGGCATCTGACAAAGTCCCACATGGGAAGCTGGTCAAGAACAGTTGCTTTGCTTCCAGGATGAGGTAGACATTAGCTTTGTGGGGGAAGCCAGAGAGCTGTAGTTGAGAGTTCCCTCTCTGACTGAATGCCTGTGACTCGTGGAGTGCCGCAGGGATCGGTGCTGGGTCTGTTGTTGTTTGTCATCCACATCAATGATCTGGATGAAACTGTGGTTAACTGGAACAGCAAATTTGCAGATGACACCAAGATTGGAGATGTAGTAGACAGTGAGTAAGGCCATCATGGCTTGCAGAAGGAACTGCATCAGTTGGAAAAATAGGCTGAAAAATGGCAGATGGAATTTAATACAAGGTTTTGCATTTCAGTAGGACCAAACAGGGTAGGTCTTACAGAGTAAATGGTAGGGCACTGAGGAGTGTGGTAGAACAAAGGGATCTGGGAATATATTTACATAATTTGTTGTAAGTGGCATCACAGGTAGATGGGGTCATAAAGAAAGATTTTGGTACATCGGCCTTCATAAATCAATATGTTGAGGACAGAAGATGGCATGTTATGTTGATGTGCTGTAAGACATAGGTGAGGCCAAATTTGCAGTACTGTGTCCAGTTTTGGTCACCTACCTACAGGAAAGATGAAAACAAGGTTAAAAGAGTGCTGAGAAAATTTACAAAGATGTTGCCAGGTTGGAGGAACCCAAGTTATAGGAGATTAGAAAGTTTTTGACAGGAACAGGCCATTCAGCCCAACAAAGCTTGCCAAATTGCTATTCACATAGTGTGTGAAAATAACTATTGAGTTTACATTTGAGAAGATTACATAGGTTAGGTCTGTATCCTTTAGAATGTAGAAGATTGAGAGGAGATTTGATATAAGTATACAAAAATATGAGGGGTAAGTGCAAGCAGGCTTCTTCCAGAGGTTGGGTGGGACTACAACCAGAGATCGTGGCTTAAGGGTGAAAGGTGAAAAGTTTAAGGGGAACATGAGGGGAAACTTCTTCACTCAGAGGGTCATGAAAGCGTGGAATGAGCTGCCAGCACATGCGAGCTCAATTTCAATGTTTAAGAGAAGTTAGGATAGGGATGTGGAGGGCTACGATCCAGGTCTTTGGGAGTAGGCAGCTTAAAAATTTCGGTATGGACTTCCTGGGCCGAAGGGCCTGTTTCTGTGCTGAACTTCTCTTTGACTCTTTAACCAAAAATGCAGTTACGCAGCTAAATCAGAATGATAAAATAAACTGTAAGCTTTTACATCAGAATCATCTTTGAGGAAAGAAATGTATTTACTTAGCACTTTTCACAAATTTTGCTGTCAATAATATAGCAGACAATTTGCAGTTGTCTCCTACATTGAGTATTTCATTGGCAGCAAAACTATAAGTAGTTTTTTTTTGTTTGGTTCACTGCCTGTTTTTAAAATAGTGTGGATCAGTAAAAACGATTCAAGGTGACCCATTGGATAAATTGACATTTGGTACAATAAAGAGAGCAATAAAGATACGTCATTAGAGAACAAAATGGAGTAGAATGGAAGATGGTGTAACCAAAGAGAATAAAAAAATTCCTTCAACTTTCCAAACAACACACACAAAATGTTGTGCCAAGCTAAAAAGCAAAGCTATATGGAAAGTTGAAGGGCAAACACGAGGAGATCTGCAGATGCTGGAAATTCAAACAACACACAAAATGCTGGTGGAACACAGCAGGCCAGGCAGCATCTATAGGGAGAAGCGCTGTCGACGTTTCAGGCCAAGACCCAAGGCATGCCTGGCCTGCTGTGTTCCACCAGCATTTTGTGTGTTGTTTGAATTTCCAGCATCTGCAGATCTCCTCGTGTTTGCCCTTCAACTTTCCATATAGCTTTGCTTTTTAGCTTGGCACAAGTCAGTGTTCTGAGTTGTGATCAGAATACTGGAATCAAGTTCAACCAGTGATCTACCCCATTGAGAGATGCAAAGAGAAAACTGAACAAGCAACACAAAGAGTAAGGAAGCAAGTAAATTTCCCACTGTCACTCCTACTGACCCGTCCTTCTGGTCTGGTTTCTCTTGCAGGCCGGACAATAGGCTAGTCAGACACTCATCATAATTCTCAAGGCTGCCATTGGGCCATTGGCTGAGATACAAGTTGTACTCTTGGTAAAGCCATGCAAATGCAAGGTCAACACGGTTTCGGATATCCTCAAGGATGAAATCCAGCATCTCGACTTTCATTCTCCCATCAAATTGCGTCACAAGACGTGCCAGGATCTTCACACGGATCTGGGTAAGAAATTCATTAATAAACTTTACATGCAGTCAGTGGAAAGGAAAATATCACAAAACTTTTGATGAAAATTTGCTTCTCTGCATTATATACAAGTCTCCAATCTTGGTTATATCCAACTTTATTTGTCACATGTACATCGAAACAAAGAGTAGGGATTAACGGGTCCTTTTCAGAATAGCAGGCAGTGCCGAGAGGGGTACCGCAAGGTTCGGTGCTGGGACCGCAGCTGTTTACAATATACATTAATGATTTAGATGAAGGGATTAAAAGTAACATTAACAAATTTGTAGATGACACAAAGCTGAGCGGCAGTGTGAAATGTGAGGAGGATGTTAGGCGGATGCAGGGCGACTTGGACAGGTTGGGTGAGTGGGCAGATGCGGTTTAATATGGATAAATGTGAGGTTATCCACTTTGGTGGCAAGAACAGGAAGGCAGGTTACTATCTGAATGGTGTCAAGTTAGGAAAAGGGGAAGTACAATGAGATCTCGGTGTCCTTGTTCATCAGTTACTGAAAGTAAGCATGCAGGTACAGCAGGCAGTGAAGAAAGCTAATGGCATGTTGGCCTTCATAACAAGGGGAGTTGAGTATAGGAGCAAAGAGGTCCTTCTGCAGTTGTACAGGGCTCTGGTGAGACCACACCTGATTGAAACATAAGATTATTAAGGGTTTAGACACGCTAGGGGCAGGAAACATGTCCCCGATGTTGGGGGAGTCCAGAACCAGAAGCCACAGTTTGAGAATAAGGGGTAGGCCATTTAGAACAGAGTTGAGGAAAAACTTCTTCACCCAGAGAGTTGTGGATCTATGGAACGCTCTGCCTCAGAAGGCAGTGGAGGCCAATTCTCTGGATGCTTTCAAGAAAGAGTTAGATAGAGCTCTTAAAGATAGTGGAGTCAAGGGATATGGGGAGAAGGCAGGAACGGAGTACTGATTGTGGATGATCAGCCATGATCACATTGAATGGCAGTGCTGGTTCAAAGGGCCGAATGGTCTACTCCTGCACCTATTGTCTAAGGTCTATTGAAACACACAGATAAATTAGTCATTTCCGTTGAGGATGTGCTGGAAGCAATCCACAATAGTCACCGTGCTTCTGGCACAATATAGTATGCCCACAATTTACTAACCTCATCCCTCATGCCTTCAAATGTGGGAGGAAACCCAAGCATCTAAAGGAAAGCCACATGATCATAGGCAGACTGTACAAACTCCTTACAGATAATGGCAGGAACTGAACCCCGATCTAGCTGGCACTGCAAAGCGTGGAATTAATCATTAAACTACTGTCTAGTCCAGCTACGCAGCAGGAAACTCGCTCAGCCTCCTTCAGTATGTGGTTATGACTGCACACCTTTTAAAATGCTACTCAGCTACCTGATCAGAACTGCACTACAATGCTGAAGGAACTCAGCAAGTCAGGCAACATCTATGGAAATGAATAAACAGTTAATGGAGCAAGGCTTAATCAACGTGGATTGCAAATTTGGATTAATTCAGATTTATGATGTGCTATAGCTTCTACTTCTGGTCGCTCATTTTTGTTACCAGCTTTGGGTGATTTTTGAATCGGGATGGCCTGCAGATAATGAACACTGAGCTGAACTGAGCCTTTTGATTGTGTGTTCTAATATTCTGTGTTTTCGCTCATTTTTTCTGTTGCTGTTTGCACAATTTTTTTTGCACGTGGGGGTAGTGGGTTTGATGTTTGATATTTTTCTTTGAATGGATTGGTTCCATGGTTCTTCTTTGTTTCATGACTGTTTGTGAGGAAGACAAATTTCAGGGTTGTATACTGCATACATGCTTTGATGTTTCAGACTGTAAAGGAAGGGAGAAGATGCCAAAATAAAAAGATGGGAGGAAGGAAAGGAAGACAAGCTAGAAGGTGATAGGTGATGGCAGATGCTTTCACGTTATACATACCGGACCAGCTCCGCCTCGTGCCACTGCTTTCTCAGAGTTCAGGATGCGCTTCAAGGCACCAATCTTCAGCTTATCTATCTTATCTGCAGGCAACTGCTGCACCACGTCACCCAGACGAAAAACCTTCTTCCGCCCACTCTGTCCCATCGGCCTGAAACTGACAGAGAAACCGATCAATGATTGGAAAGGATCCAACATGTTCTAAGCCAAAAATAAAATTACGTGCTTTTGTAGCATCTTTATTGCAAAACATCCCAAGATTTCACACAGGAACATGACACAGAATTTGACACTGAACAACACATGGAGACAACAGACAGCTTGGTCAAAAAGGATGGCTTCGAGGAGCATTTTCAAAGTGGATTGGGGAGGGGATTCCAGAGCTAAATGTCTTGTGGCTGAATGCTGACCCAAAGATTGGAATTGGAACACTGAGGGTTGGAAGAGATTAAAGGATAAAGACGTGTTCGTGATATGATACCCGTGAAATCTGGCAGATTCTGGGAACTCAGAGCAATACACACAAATAAACAGTTGACATTTTAGGCTGAGACCCTTCATCAGGACTGGCAAGAAAGAGGGAAGAAACAAGAAGAAGGGGGAAAAGGGGAGGAGGACCCAAAAAGCAGAATTTCCTAGTGGCCAATCATTTCAATTCCTATACCCATTCCTGTTCCAACATGTTGATTCATGGCCTCCTCTTCTGTCACAATGAGGCCACTCTCAGGTTGGAGGAGTAACACTGCAATATTCCTTCTAGGTAGCCTCCAACCTAATGGCATGAACGTTGATTTCTACAACTTCTGGTATTTTTATTCTCTCACCCACTTCCCTCATCTTCATTTTCCCATTTTGGCCTCTCACCTCTACTCCTCACCTGTCTATCCCTCTGATGCCCCTCCTCCTTCCTTTTCTCCGATGATCCACTTTCCTCTCCTATCAGATTCCTTATTCTCCAACCTTTTGCCTTTTTCACTATCACCTCCCAGCTTCTTACTGTATCACCCCTTCCCACCCAACTGGTTTCACCTATCACCTTTCTAGATTGTCCTCCCTTCTCCCCACCACCTTATTCTGACTTCTTCCCAATTCCTTTCCATCCTGAAGAAGGGACTCGGCCCAAAATGTCCTTTCCATAGGTGCTGCCTGACCTGCTGAGTTCCACCAGCACTTTATGCGCACTACTAAAGAAAGCCATGTAGTGATTTGAAAACAAAAATAAAAACTTCAAACCTGAGTTTGTATTTAACCAGGAGCTAATGTTGGTCAACCAGCTGAGTTGATGGAAGAAAGACATATTTGTCTTGGAGAGCAAACACGAGGAAATCTGCAGATGCTGGAAATTCAAACAACACACACAAAATGCTGGTGGAACACAGCAGGCCAGGCAGCATCTATAAGGAGAAGCACCGTCGACGTTTTGGGCTGAGACCCTTGTTCCTGATGAAGGGTCTCGGCCCGAAACGTTGACGGTGCTTCTCCTTATAAATGCTGCCTGGCCTGCTGTGTTCCACCAGTATTTTGTGTGTGTTGTTTGTCTTGGAGAGTCAGGACTGAGGCTGCAGAATATTACTGTTTGTAAAATATCAGGCAGCATGTCTTAAGGTGACTTAATATTTCAGTTCCTAGCTCCACTTAAGAATTTGCATGTCAAAATAAACTCAATCTCTTGACAAAATCCCAATCGATTACAGATCTTTGCTAGGGTTGTGAGTTAGTTTAATATTGCTGTCCTCATTTCTGCCTGATAGTCCTGAGAGATCTCTAGAGCTCTGCACTACTGTTGACAATCATGGTTACAGCAAGCATGCCCAAGCTCTGGAATTCCCTGCCAAAATTGCTGTCACTCACTAAAATATGCCTTGGTCCAGCCATTCGTCACCAGTCCTAACAGTTCTATGTGGCTCAGTATCAAATTGTGTCAGATTACAAACTTGAGATGCACCTTGATACATTCCAAATACACAGCCTCGGATCAGCCTGATAGTGTAACCAAAGGATAGAAATTCATGGAGGAGTTCAGGACGATTAATGGCGCCTAACAGCGACTCTTTTGTTTGTATCTTCGAAAACAGCTCTATTCCCATCTTTAATATCTCCATTTTTCCCTTTCAGGGTTCTTTTGAAGACCCTCACCTGAAGTTACATGCTGACTATGGTTCTTTGAGGGAATGGGACCTGCTCTCAGAGTTTCACAACTGACCACTATTCGGCACACCAAGGGCTTGGCCTAAGAGCTCAGCTCGCCTTTAGAGGACCGAGATCTTGTGGCTCTGGAGACAGGCGGATCGAAGGTCAGTGTCACAGCAGGAGATCAGTGTGTCATCAGGAGAGTTGGAAGATCTACAGCAGTATGCCCAGAGACCCGAGATCTTTGGGTACAGAGCTCAGAAAAAGCAATGCAATGGACTTTTAGCATCGTAAACCAGCGAGTTGTTTGTTATGTCTCCCCTCTTGCTGTGAAAACGGAGACAACTCTTTCTCCCTTATAACGGAGACAGAGTCTGTGGTAGTCTTTGGGGTACTGCAGGTCTGTGTCCTTGCTGTTGCTTTGCTCACGCTTGTGTGCTCCGTGCTTTTTTTTTGTCAATGGGGGAGGGGGGATTGTTGCTTGGTGCCGCTTACGTGTGGGAGGGAGCAAAGCTGTGGGGAACTTTGGGGTTCTAGTATTTAACTGTCATTCATTCTTTCAGGGCACTCCTTGTTTTCGTGAATGGTTGGGAAGAAAAAGCATTCCAGGATGCATATTGTATACATTTTTCTGACATTAAATGTACCTTTGAATCCTGTGCAACAAACCCATATGAAAACTGATTTCCCAAATTGGTGCATTGACCAATTACCTGGACTGATTTGAAGGCATAATGGGTTCTGGTCGTCTCTTTGCTTGCATCTCCTCTTGTGAGAAGTGAACAGGTGCCCCAACAACAGAGATAGCTTGGCCTTGCCCCCGCATCATGGAGTAACGTCGTCTAATGTCAGATTTACCATCTTTCCCTTGTTTCATGTCTTCATCTGCCTGAAGTTTCATCTGGTCAACACCTAAGGAAAAAACATTTGGCCAGTGAGAACAACCACATTCTAGAGAGAGAAAGTTGACATTTTACCTCCAGATCAAACCAAATAGCAACGACAAAAACAGCATGGTCAATGACAGGCAGCTTGTACTCTCTGCAAAAACATCAGCACAATTGCAGGCTGACATTTCACTGTAATACTGAGAGAGCTGTGTCCAGTCACCAGTTAAACTGAGACTCCCTCAGGTTACTGCAAAAAATTCCCCATGGTGTAATTTGACTACCTACATAAATAGAGCCTGAAAAGCAAGGCTCTAGAGATCAGGACAACTGGTCAGGTGGTCACGGGAGACAGAAGAATGGTTACAGGATTGCCTTGAGTCAGTGGAGTAGGCCACGTTCAAGAATACATCTGAGGACCTGAATACTACACAAGGGTCATAAAAGACTTTATTAGAACAGCTGTGGATGAGTTTGTCGCTCAGGATTTAACGCAATCAGATGCCCTGGATGAACCATGAGATCTGGAATTCGCTGAGAGCCAGATCAGAGGCATTCAAGAATGCTACAAGAGATGCAGGTATGATCTCCAGAAAACCTTCTCAAAGGCGAAGTGGAGATTCTGGACCAGACTAGAATCAATAAGGGATGCTTGACATCTGTGGCAGGGTTTGAATACCACAACCTCCTACAAAATTAAATCTTGTGATATAGGGGACGGCACAGCTTCACTTCTGAATGAGCTCAAAGCCTTTTGTGCTCACTTTGAGCACCAGAACAGGGAGGAACCTTTGCACACCCCCGTGTCTCCCAATGATCCTTTGGTCTCGGTATCTGAAGATGATGTGCCGGCTTCCTTCAACAGAGTGAATCCAAGGAAAGCATCCTGTTCGGATGGAGTACCTAGTCTAGTACTGAAGACTTGTGCTGACCAACTGGCTGGTGTGTTCATGGATATCTTCAACTTCTCGCTCCAGAAATGTGTGGTACCCACATGCTTCAACCGTACCAGTGCCTAAGAAGAGCATGGTAACCTATCACAGTGTTTTGAGAGGCTAGTTTTGAAGCATATCAGCTCCCTGCATGAATGGCAACTGGATCCACTCCAATTTGCCTACTGTAGCAACAGCAGATGCCATCTCACTGGCTCTTCACAAACCTTGAAACAGCAAAGATGCATACATCAGGATGCTCTTTATCGATTACAGCTTGGTATTTAACACCATCATCCTCTCAGAACTAATCAGTAAACTCCAAGGCCTGGGCCTCAGTACTCCCTTGTGCAGTTGGATCACGGATTTCCTGATTTGCAGACCCTAGAAATCGGATTGACTAAAGCATCTCCACCACAATCTCCATCAGCATGGCAACGGGGATGTGTGCTCAGCCTCTGCTCTACTCGCTTTACACTCATGACTGTGTGACTAAGTACAGCTCAACACCATACGTAAGTTTGTTGATGACACCACTATTGTGGGCCGTATGAAAGGTGGGAGGAACTGCATACAGGAGGGAGAGTGAAAACTTGGCTGAGTGGTGTCATAACACCAACTCTCACTCAATGTCAATAAGACCAAGGAACTGATTGTAGACATCAGGAGAAGGAAACCAGAGGTCCATGAGCCAGTAACCATTGGAGGATCAAAGATGGAGAGGATCAGTAACTGAACCCTGGACCCATCATATAAACATTATTGCGAAGAAAGCACGACTGCACCTCTACTTCCTCAGGAGTCTGTGGAGATTTGGCATATAATCAAAAATCTTGGCAAAACTGATATAGATGTGTGGTGGAAAGTGTGGTGACTGGCTGCATTGCGTCCTGGTTTGGGAACACAGGTGCCTTTGGGCAGAAAATCCTACAAAAGGTAGTACATTACAGGTGAAGCCCCCCCAACCATTGAGCACATCTACGTGAAACGTTGCCACAGAAAAACAGCATCCTTCAAAGATCCTCACCACCCAGGCCATGCCTTTTTCTCGCTGCTGCCATCAGGTAGAAGGTACAAGAGCCTCAGGATTCGCACCATCAGGTTCAAGAACAGTTACTATTCTCCAACCAACAGGCTTTTGAACAAAAGGGGATGAATACACTCATTCTATTCCTGGTATTCCTACTTCAAGGTTTCTATCTTTTTACTTCATACTTGTAATTTATATTTGCATTTTCACAGGCTGTTGTTCATTGATCCTGTTACAGTTACTATGCCTGCAGGAAAAAGAATCTAAGGGTTGCTTATGGTGACATGTATGTACTCTGATAATAAAATTTTACTTTGAATTTTGATCATGATGAAATCTCTCCAAAGAAAATTCAGAGCAACAAATATAAAATTACTTTTTTTCTGGTTGGTCCTATGTACAACACTGGTACATAATAGGTTGGTGCAATACAAGACGGACAGTTAAAATCTAAAATCAGCCACCGATATACATGTCTGCACCAGTGAACATCTCCATCTGTTGTAAAGATTCCTCTTCTATTTGATAGTGAATGAACAGAAGCCCAAGGAGATAAGATGCTGGAACCTGAAGCAATGAATAAACAAACTGCTGCAGGTCAATTGGGATCTGACGTAAAGGAATAACTGATGTTTCAGGTCAGGACCCTGCATTAGGCCATCACTGAATTCCTTCAGCAGTTTGTGTCCATTGGACCCAGCATTATTGGATTCTGAGCTAATTAGCTCTGAAAAAATTGCCCAGTACTACTGACTCCTGAATCATGACAAGAGAAGAAACATCTTCAGCCACAGCATGGAAAATCTTGAAAATTACTTCCCAAGAAGCCAATGGAGATGCTGTCAGTGAGATTTTAGATATTAAGAGGGCACAACATCAGAAAAGGACATCCCTTTAGATAAACAATGAGGAATTTCTTGAGCCAGAGGGTGGTGAATCTGTGGAATTCATTGTCACAGGCAGCTGTGAAGGCCAAGTTACTGGGTATACTTAAAGTGGAGGTTGATAAATTCTTGATTAGTCGGGGCATCAAAGGTTGTGGGGAGAAGGCAGGAGAACGAGGTTGACAGGAATAATAAATTAGTCATGATTTTATGCTGGTGAAGACATGACAGGCCAAATGGCCTAATTCTGCTTCTACATCTTATGATGTTAAGGTTATCAAGGAATTTGAGATCGGTACAGAAACACTGCGGAGGTAAAAGATTGTGACCTCACTGAAAAACAAGCTCAAGGGACTTGGTGCCTCTCTCATGATTCTATTTCTTATGTTCTCAATTTAATGTATCAATTACTGCTGGTAATATTTACAGTAACCTCATCTAAATAAAAACGTGAGCACAAAGCAATGAATGAATACTGGTCTTGTGCTAACAAAATCCATGGAAAGTCCAAGAACTTTCTCGTTACCTGGTCCAAGGCCTGCCGATGTCATCTGTGTGGCCATGAGTCGGGCTAAATGTTTAATCTGTGCATCTGTTCCTGCTGACTCCACAGGGGTATAGGTAGCCTGGAAAGAGGCTGGCATCACATCAGGTAAATAAACCATGCTGATCAGAACCTGAAACAAAGAGCAAGGGGTTCACTACGGGTCCCACACACCACAAAGGTATCTACTGTACTTGGTATCATACCTGAAAAATCCTAAACATTATTTATTTATGAGGTTCAGCGCGAAATAGGCCTCTCTGGTCTTTTTAGCCACACTGCACAGCCCCCCCCCCCCCCCAATATAATTCTAGACTAATCACGGGACAATTTACAATGACCAATTAACCCACTAACCGGTACATCTTTGGACTGTGGCAGGAAACTGAAGTGCCTGGGGAAAACCCACGTGGTCATGGGGAGTGCAGACTCTTGCAGAAAATGTCAGAATTGAACTTTAGTTGTAATAGCATCACTCTAACTGCTATGCTAACATGGCTACCATATTTTGTCACAGGAATTGATAGACATATCCTATACATTCCACATTGCCTTTATCCCCAATAAAGCCTTGAAATACAACTACTCAAAGTCAATTTTATCATACGAGACTCTGATAACAGTGGGGTAGCTATCCTTGAGCTTCAGCACATTCTCAATATGTGCTTTAAGGTTTTTGCACCTTCTGCCCAAAGGGAGAGTGGAGGAGAGAGAATGCCTTGAGAGGCTGATTATCCTGGTGCCTTTACTGAGGCAATTAGAAGTATAGACAGAGTCCATGGAGGAGAGGATCTTTGGTAACTTTGCACTCACCAAATTCGCCACATTCTCTGGCGAGAGTAGAGGCATGAGAAACTGTGCCGTGACGTCAATGGCAGACTGTGTGTTCTGGGATGACGACGGTTTAACAGTGGAAACTGACGCTTGCTCAAGATCTTTGTCTTCATCATCTTCTCCTAAAGGTTCTGTCAGGAACACAATTACCACTTACAATGTGCACAAATTCTTGTGAAGCTGGGGCAAACAAAGGGTAGCTATGCATCAACTTTGGCTCAGTGAGTCCCTCCCTTGCTGCCACATTATAGAATGCAGCAATATACTCCACAGGGGTGTCTAGGCTTTTGAAATGTCAGGTTTACAGGCAAGACCATGGAACAGAGTGGCTGCTCAGCACTTCCTCAGGCACCACAATGAAAGGTGCAGTGATATCAAATAAGAAATCCCAGAGCAGCATCTGTGGAAACCAAACTCATTTGACAATCTCAAACATGAACTACTTCTATTTTCCACGTGTTTCTCCCCATAGTAATCCTTGAAGGAATCCTGAATCTTTTTCTACTTTCAGAGTAACATTGCACAGAAAAAGGCCCTTCAGCCCACCTTGCCAATCAACAAGAGCTCACTTTCATTAATCCTAACTTTCAGCCAACCCATTTTGTTCTCCATGTTCCCAGCAGAATTAGAATCAGGTTTAAGAATCTGATGGTGGATTCTGATCGAATCTGATGGTGAAGCTGTTCCTTAAACATTGAATGTGTCTTCAAGCTCCTGTACCTCCTCCCTGATGGTAGTAATGAGAAAAGGGCATGTCCTGGGTGAAAGGGATCCTTGATGATGAATGCCTTCTTCTTGAGGCATTGCCTTTTGAAGATGCCCTCATCGAAGGAGTTGGCTGAGGTTACAACTGCTGAAGAGTCTCAGCCCAAAACACTGACTCTGCTTTTCTTCCCCCATAGATGCTGCCTGGCCTGCTGAGTTCCTCCAGCATTTTGTGTGTGCTGCTTACAACTCTCTGTACATTTTTCCAATGCTATGCACTCCATACCAGACAGTAATGTAAACCCCCCTCCCCAGCCAGATTCTGTCACTCACCCGCACACTAAGGGTAATTTAACAGTGCCCAATTAATTCACCAACCAACATTTTCCTGCTTTTATTTCAGCTGTCCAATATATGCATTTCCCCCCAATTTCAATTACTGAAACATCAATTTCAGATTCTTGCTCGACATCACTTGAACTAAATTCCACAATGTCCCAGAAAAAAAAACAGAAGTACGTCTTAACCAGTGTTCCTCTAGATAAATGCTCCGATTAACTTCATGACATTATTAAACATCTTTTTCCCTTCCTGTGATGGCCTCAGCAAATTCCCAACCTCTCCGCTGATTATTTGCCTGCCAAAATCATTGGGATATAGGGTCTGTGAAGTATATTTTAATAATGCAGTTGGTGATCTAGGTACAGAATGAGTTCTCCAAGGTTTTAAAATTCCTATCAGACCTAATTATAAATAAATTACCAACTTTCTGCTCAGACTAAGAACACAAAACAAGCTGTGATCAACTTCTACCCAAGAGCGTTAGTCAATGTCCAACAATCTCCTTGACACCCTACCATCAGGTAGCTGGTACTGTAGCATTAAGACAAGAACTGTTAGGATGGGAAACAGCTTCCTCCTCCAGGCTACAAAACTACTGAAGCTCCCGTCACCATGTATGTATTTTTGAAAACTACAGAACTACTTTCAGATGGAAAATATATTGTTAGCTGCCCCTGGGTAACACTGCACATGATGCATTGTTCTGCACAACTCTCAGTAAACCGCTGCCCTTTTAATCCATCCCATTTGTGTCACATTCAAGAAATCACAAAAAAAGTGCAAAATAGGAGGTGTTGCGTATAAGAGCAAGGAAGTCGCGACAGCAGCTAAATTTCATTAGGAGCTTGAGGGGAATTGGTATATCACCAAAGACACTCGCAAACTTCTACAGATGTACCATGGACAGCATTCTAGCTGGTTGCCTTACTGTCTGCCATGAAGGAGTCACTGCACAGGACTGGAAAAAGCTGCAGAAAGTTGTGAATTCAGCCATCTCCATTATGGGCACTGGCCCCCTAATGTCAAAGACACCTTCAGAAGACAGTGCCTGAAAAAGGAAACATCGATCATGAAGGACCCCCATCACCCACGACATGCCATCTTCACATTACTACCATCATGGAGGTAGTACAGGGTCGTGAAGAACAAACACAAAGACACACACGCACGCGGAAAAAGCTTCTTCCCCTCCACCATCAGATTTCTGAATGGATGTATGTATGTTTATAATTTTTATTATTGAGTATTGGGAAGTAGTGCTGCCACAAAACAACAAATTTCACTACATGTGCCACTGATATTAAACCTGATTCTGAAGTCACACTGCAGCCACATAAAACCTTAATGAGACCACACTTCGAGTATTGTGTGCATTTCTGGTCACCCCATTATTGGGAGGATGTTGAGACTGTATAGAGGGTGTAAAAGAGGCTCACCAAGCTACTACCTGGATAACAGCAAATGAGCTACAAAGGTTGGAAAAACTTGGGTTGTTCTTGCTAAAATGGAGGTTGAGGGGAGATCTGATAGAAGTTTTGAAAAAGATGAGAGGAATAGATAGGATAGACAGAATCTTTTCCCTGGGTAGAAATGGCAATCACCAGAGGATGTGTGTTGAGTATGTAGGGTGAGAGTGGGAAGTGTTTAAAGGTGACATGTAGGGCAGAGAGGGTCATGATGGTCAGCAGTGGAAGCAGGCAGCTTGGTGGATCTTGGGGCTGTTAGGCTGATAAATGACATCTGCATGGAGCGCTGTCACAAGACAGCAGCATCCAGAGTAACTTCTTCACTCAGAGGGCTGTGAGAGTGTGGAGTGAGCTGCCAGTACGTGGTGCATGCGAGCTCGATTTCAACGTTTAAGAGGTTTGGATAGGTACATATGGATAGTAGGGGTTTGGAGTGCTGTGGTCCTGGTGCAGGTCGATGGAGTAGGCAGTGAGTGGTTTTGGCATGGACTAGATGGGTTGAAGGGCCTGTTTCTATGCTGTACTCCTCTATGACTCTATCACAATTGGCACATCATGGGCAGAATGGCCTACCCTGTGCCATGCTGTTCTGCGTTCAATTGTTCTAGGGCTATGCAGCACATTTTGTTTTTACCAGATTTTCATCTTTCAACATTACATTCACCAGTCCTGACAATCAGTGCTCAAGCATACATCAATATGGAGGATTCTACCTCTATCAACCTTCAAGTTGTGACTTCCAGACCCACACTCTCCGAAAAAATTTGTTTTTATCTCAACAACATCAATTACTTTAAAACTATGCCTCTTTGACCATTCTTAAAAGAAATTTATTTTGGCTCCTCAACTTTGAATTCAGATTTCCTTTTAGTCTCTTCTGTTCTACAGAAACTAATCCTAGCCGTGGTCTAAATAGCATTACAACAATCTTAACTTAGCTACTTGCTTTTATAAACACAAGAGGTTCTGCAGAGAAACACACACAAAATGCTTGAACTCAAGTCAGACAGCAGCTATGAAAATGAATAAAACAGTTAACATTGTGAACCGAGGTCCTTCATCAAGACTGGTAAAAGGGGAAAGACGCCAGAATAAAAAGGTGGAGAGGTGAGAAGGACAAGGTGGGTGGAAAAGATAAAGGGCTGGAGAAGGAATTTGATAGGAGAAGATAGTGGGCCATGGGAGAAGAGGAAGGAGGTATATTCTACACCTTGGCTAATAAAGGAACGAATTCTTGAAAGACCCTTGGACACGCACTCACTTTGTTCCTCTTCAAATGCATTCTCATACTTTACTAAATTCAATCACCAGTTTGAATAATTGGTGCAATTCATTAAATGAAATGGTTTCACAAAAGAAATCCTTCTCCATAAAAACTGATAAAAAAGGTAAAAAAATACCAAGATCAAATAGACAATTTCAAAGAATTCAAAGTTAGAAATATTTCAGTGTAAGAACGTCTCTCAAGGATTTAACAGAAAGCAGACCTAAAGCAGCATTTATGAAGCAACTGTCACACTAAATGCAGATTCTCTGCATCACGAATTGTTTTTGAATCACAGTTTACTACCTCAACCTCTTCCCCAGGCAGAACACAATCATAGAGAGTTCATGAATTTGGGTGACAGCCCTCTTACCCATTTTGATTTTCTTGAGGCCCTGCTCAGTCTCCTCGCGGTGACGTTTCCGCATATCTTTCAGGTTGGGCATGTTGCGAGCGATCTCCTGCTGCTGTGTGCCGAGGTCCAGCAGAAGTGTAGTGATTTGTGCGTGGAATTCAACGGAGGATGGGTGCTTAAGGACACTCAATAAGTGCAGCTTCAAGTTCTTTCGTACACTGCTGACCTGCGACTTCGCCAGCGTCGGCGGCAGATTGGCTGGAACCAGAAATCAGGTGTGAAAGATGTGAACCTGTACAGCACAAATTCCTCCCTCACAACCAGGACAGCAGCTATCACACAAGCCCCACAATTAGCTATGCTCATCAAACCTAGGAGGCTGGGAAGGAACAGGCTTGAATCATAAAGAAATGGCACTGAAGCTAGCAGTGGAGATGTGCCAGTCACCAGTAGCTAGGGCAAATCAAACTAAATAAGTTGAGTAACCACAGCAAATTCAGCAAAACTTACTGAACACAAGCTGGCAGAGTGCCAGTTATACACCGCAGAAAGAGGCCCTTCACCCAGCTCATCCATGCCAACTTCGTTGTATACCTGAGCTAATCCTATTTTCCTGCACTTGACCCATATCCCTCTAAATCTTTCCTATCCAAATGTATTTTATACATAGTAATTGTAACTGCCACTACCAATTCCTCTAGCAGCTCATTCCATAAACGTACCACCCCGTGTGGGAAAAACTTGCCCCTCAGGTTCCCTATAAATTTTCATCTTACTCTTATTTCCTCTGGTTTCCCTTTTCAACTCCCCCTCCCTGGAAAAAGATCATTTCCCGTAACTGCCCCATGATTTTATAAACCTCAGCCTCAACCTTCTAAAGCTCCAAGGAAAACAGTCCCAGCCCATCATTCTCTCTTTGTATCTCAAGTCCTCCAATCTCAGTAATATGCTTGTCAATCCTTTCTGTACTCATTCCAACTTAATGCCATCTTTCTGGTTAGGCGACCAGAACAGCACACAATACTCCAAGTGCAGTCTCACCAACATCTTGTACTGTTGTACCAAAACTTCCCCAACATCCTGTTACATGTTGAACATCATGGTGGTGAATTTTGTGAATTCTTTACTCACAAGGGTGCTCAATCACCAAGTATAGTCTCTCAAAACAGAGACTACTTGATGCTTGGAGTTTTAAGAAGCACGAGTGACACTGAGGTTCTAAAAATAAATAAGCTGATGTCTTACTGAATGGTCCAGTGAGAGTTAAGGGGTCATGGACCATGCTTCTTTTAATTCTTATATTATCACTCAGTATTGTGACTCAGTAATCCTCTAAGTGAGTGTTGGGGGTCATGGACACTTAAGACAGTGGCAGCAGTGGCCTCAAATGTCTCCATAACCATCTGTGGCAACGTATTCCACAGATTTACCACCACCTGGCTAAAGAAATTCCTTCTCGTTGTTTTAAAGGGATGTCCTATTCTGAGGCTGTGAGATACCCCCTCTGTATATCCACTCTGTCTAGGCCTTTTAATATTTGATAGGTTTCAATTAGAACTCCCCCATATTCTTCTAAACTTTAGCTTGTACAGGCCCAGAGCCAAACACTTGTCATACATTAACCTTTCATTACTGGGATCATTCTCATGAACCTTCCCAGGACCATCTCCAATGTAGAATTGGAGAATGCTACTGAAGGAATCCTATTCTCAGATATTCTGCTCTTTGCAGAACTAGGCCCTTACAGCTGAACTATAAAGGGTATTACAGGATAACTTTGAATTGTAGCAGGGCCGATCTCTGATATCTTGGAGAAGAATCCTTCAACCAACATTGACCAAAATCATTAAACTCTGTTCTTCCCTCCATAAACACTAACTGATCTGCTGAGTATTTCCAAAGTTTTCTGCTTTTTGAATATCGAACATCTGCAGTTATTCTTATTTTGGTTTTGATCAGTTCATCTGGCCATCCGGCTGCTCACTGTCCCATCACAGCTGTTTGTCCAGTTCCATGTTGTTAACAATTTCAGTTATGAAGGAAAAAGAACCCTGACACAACCAGAGGTCTGCAAGGCCATAAAACCATAAACACAGGAACAGAATTAGGTCATTCAGCCCATCAAGTTTGTCCATCATGGTTGATTTATTATTCCTTTCATCACTGTACTGCTGACTTCTCCATGTAACCTTTGACACCCAGACTAACCAAGAACCTTTCAACTTTCACCTTAAGTATACTCAATGACTTGGCCTCCACAGCCGTCTGTGGTAATGAATTCCACAGATTCACCAACCTCTGGATAAACTGCACACTGTGTTCACAAATCACCGTGAGCTGACTTGTGCAAGAATGACTCATCAGAAACATCATGAAAGGAACCATCTTTTTTCTCACATCCTCACCATGAAGAGTCTCGTATGCTTGGATCACTTCAGACATGTACATTGGTCGTTGCCTGGCAATGGTTGCCAAAGAACCCAGGGCAGCTGTAAGGTTGATACTGGAGATGGCAGGGTGAACCATAAATTTCAGGAGGTGATCCAGTGCCATTTTCCCCTCTTCCTGAAGTGCACCTGGAAAAAGAAGATAATAAGTAATCCATGTGACCACATTCCTAGTAAAGCCCTCCCCCACCACTGAGCACATTAACACAGAGCACTATCACAGGAAGGAATCATCCATCGTCAAGGACCCCCACCATCCAGGCCGTGCTCTCTTCTCATTGCTGTCATCAGGGAGGTGGTACAGGAGGCTCAGGCCTACACCATCAGGTTCAAGAGCACTTATTACCCCTCAACCATCAGGCTCCTGAACCAGAGGAGCCAAATTCATTTGTAATTAATTTAGATCACTTTATAGAGATCTGTTTTCACTTTAACATGAAAGAGTCTTTTTCTGTTGATCAGTGTCAAAAAAGCCAAATTAAATCCACTGTGATTCAATGCTGCAAAACAATAAAAATGAAAACTTTGGGGGGGTGAATACTTTTTATAGACACTGTATTTAATATATACAAGAACATTGACAATGAATTTACTTTGAACTTTAGTAGATTGATCAGGATCAGGGAATAATGTCAATAAATGCTTCTTGTATTACAAACATGCAAGTGAAAAATATGAATTTGCAAGGCTCAAGTCCAATGGTAAAAGCACCAGTACAATTAATATTAAGATTTCAACTAAATGCTTCAATGCTTTTGTTTTTTCCCCCCAGACTTCCTTCTCTGCCCGCCAGGGAAATAATTTGCCACAGTCCATGTGCCTCCTTGGACACAAACACCAGTATCAGGGTAATCCTGCAGATAGGCACAGATTTAAGGTAATTGATAAAAGGGGGAAAAGCTGAAAATTGTTTCATACAAGCTTGTTCTGAAAACCAGAACAAACTCAATGAGCTAAATAGCTTCAGTCCACGTTGCTTCTGAACATAATACCATGAAGCTATTCCCTTGGAAGAAGGTGGAAGAAGATTTACAAGCAACTTTATAAAGAGATGGCTTTATAAAGGGCAACATGGCAGCAGAGCAGTGAGTGGGATGCTATTACAGTTCGGGATGTCAGAGTTTGGACTTCAGTCCCACTGTCCTCTAGTTTTTGCACGCTTTCCCCTTAGAATGCATAGCTTTTCTCCGGGTGCTGTTGTTTCTTCACACAATCCAAGGGCTTACCAGGTAGGTTAAATAATCATTATAAAACGTCCCGTGATTAGGTTAGAGTTAAATTGGGGTTGTCAGGGGTTGCTGGGTGGCACAACTTGAAGGGCTGGAATGCCCTAATGCATGTTGTACCTCTAAATAATAAAGACTGTAAAGATGCAGAAAAACTGAAGTGGAGTTCAGTTGGATGGCTCTGTTACAATTAAATTTGTAACTCTCTCCATGTGCTGCTACCAGCGCTCCACCATCTCCCTCGCCTTTAGAGAGCAGGAATACAGAAGAAAGTCAGGGTGAGAATGAGAGTCAATGTGAGACAACTCTGGGGAGCAGGTCAAAAATTTTAGCACAGGACTAATGTAGAATCTCCAATTATATATACACACACACACACACACTTACCTAATATGTATACTACTTGCTATAATTTGGAATTTTTATTATATATTGCAATGAACAGCTGCTGCAAAACAACAAATTTCATGACATATGCCAGTGAGATTCAGATTCTGTCAAGCTAACAAATTGACACAAAGCACAGAGGTTTGATGAGGGAACAGTTCAGAGCTGCAGAAAAGTCATAATCCAGTTTTATCCTTACCACTCGACAACAGGGAGCAAATTGCTCTTCAGATACCCACATGCTTTAATGAAAGGGTGGTCTTTCACAATGCGATCCAGACTAATGTCATTCTCCTGCCGTCGGGGAACATCAGAATCAGGTGTGCGAGGTGACAGGGTGATGATCAAACTCTCAATGAACTTGATGGCGTGAGTCCGGATTCCATCATTATCAGAATCCAGCATCATGACGATGTCATCTTTCATGGCGCTAACCATATCCCAGCATGCCTCCTCCATTTCACTGATGATTTTTGACTTTACTATCCACTGATTAAAACAAAGAAGGTGTTAAAATATTCTTGGCAAATAAAACACAAGGCACTTACAATATGTAGTCAATGCTCTGAACATAACACTGTTAACATGATAAGGGAGCACAGATACAAAGGCATTTGGAATTCAACAGTCAGAGCCAGTCATACAAATCCACAGCATCAAAACAGGACCTTCAGCCCATCTAGGCATGGCAAACTATCAATCTGCCTAGCCCGATCAATCTGCACCTGGACCATAGCATCCATTCCCCTCCTATCCACGTAGCTATCCAAATTTCTACTAAATGTTGAAATCAAACCACTTCCGCTGGCAACTCATTCCACACACACACCACCCTCCGAATAAAGTTCTCCCTCATGTTCTCCTTAAGCATTTCAGCTTTCACCCTTCACCCATGATCTCTAGCTCTTGTCTCACTCAAACTCAGTGGAAAAAGCCTGCTTGTATTTACCCTTTCTATGCCCCTCAATATTTGGTATACCTCCATCAAATCTTCTCTCATTCTTCTACACTCTAGGGATTAACATGCTAATAAAGGGAATGAAGTCTGCCAGAAAGAAAAGAGCAGGTGACCAAAACATTGGGCAAAAAGTGCTGAGAAGGAGTGGGACAGAGGGACAGAAAAATTTTAGCAGAAGAATTGAAAAGCTTAGCACCTGAGAGTGCAAGTGACCACCAATGGTACATAGTTTGAAGAATCAGAGAAGCACAAGAGGCCAGCATCGCAAAAATTGCCACAGGAACACTGAAGTGGTTTCAAGCAATAACTGCATAATCGCTCTATCAGTATAACTAAAGCAGCAGGCACACTGGTGGAAAGCAAAATGCATGATCTTGCTGTCGAACATAGATGCTAGATGATTTCCTGCAAGCTTTGCAACTTTTTGTGATTAAGAAATAAGGGGAAAGAGCAATGAACCACGTCAATCTCAAGCCAACTGCGCTACTTTTTGCCACATGTTCTCTCTTGACCTTTTTCCTTCCAATCTAGAGGACAAAATGTCTAGACACAATTCCAGAATGAACCAAGGCAGCCATCCCATTTATATTATTAAACTCCAGTTCAAATTCATCTCAGGCTCACCACTTCCTTTGCTACCCTCCTCCACACCACTCAAAAGCACTTGGCATTTTTACTACTCTAGATTTTGTGGCGTGTGGCCAAGTGGTTACGGCATCGGTCTAGTGATCTGAAGGTTGCTAGTTCGAGCCTCAGCTGAGGCAGCATGTTGTGTCCTTTAGCAAGGCACTTAACCACACATTGCTCTGCAACGACAAGCTGTATAGGCCCTAATGCCCTTCCCTTGGACAACATTGGTGGCATGGAGAGGGGAGACTTGCAGCATGGGCAAATGCTGGTCTTCCATACAACCTTGCCCAGACCTCAGTCATCATCGAAAATCGATGGACAGCCGAAGAAGACGACTCTAGATTTGAACCCCACATCTATACTTTCAGCCTCTTAGGAATTCTTTCCCTTTGGTTTAGGTCAAAGCCCAGTTTCTTCAGGCCCAAGTCCAAGTCTGTTAGAGACTAGAGGCTGTTCCAGGGGGGTTAAAGGACTGTGTAAGTGGGAGGGAGGAATGGGGTTAGTTTTGCTATTGCTTGTTGTGTTCTTCCAAACATTGTGAGCATGCTCTGTTGGCACAGGAATGTGTGGCAATACTTGTAGGGTGCCCCCAGCACATCCTTGTGTGTGTTGGCTGTCAACGCAAAAGACACATTTCACTGTATATTTCGATGTACACGTGACAAATAAACTTGAATTTTGGTGCCGACTCTCAATGATGCTCCACAAAATAAATAAGGATAACCATTGTCCATCACACCTGTGCTAGCTCTTTGCTCTGTGACACTCCCTTGCTCCCACATCTGCAAATGTCACATTTTCTAATTTAGCAAATTCAGAGAATGACAAAAGCACAAAATGAAAGGGAAGAAAGAACAAGTAAAGCCGAAAGAATTAGAAAATAAAACATGCTGGACGGAATTCAAAGTAACCTGAAGAAAAAGTAAATACCCTGATATGTGCCTGAGCCAAGATTTTCCAGTGTAGGAGCAGGCTCTTCAATGCATTTTGTCTTTGCTGGCACTTGGATGATATCCAAGTAGCCTGCACTTCTTTTCCTTCCCCTGAACTCCACAAAGTTTCACTCATTTAAGTTCTTATACAACTTTGAAAGTTATTATTGAATTTGTTAATAAATTTTTCAGACCTCTACATCGAATATTACATACATTTGCACCTGCTAGCTGATATCCTCCCTTCAACAACATTAACTAATTATTTACACTCTCAGACAGACTTTTTTTGCTATGCAAAAGAACACTACTAGGAATCATTCTGGAGTTAATGCATTTATGGATAGCATAATTATTATTTAGTTTTATTTTATTTAGAGATAATAGCTTTTCCAGCCTTTCCATCTGTGCCATCTGAATTAACCTTCGCCTAATCATGCAATCATTTACAATGATTAATTAACCTACTAACTTGTACATCTTTGGACTGTGAAAGGAAACTAAAGTACCTGGACGAAATCCACACACTCCATGTACAAACTGTAAAAACACTGCACTAATCGCTATACTACCATGGTACTCACAAACCTGTAGGTTATGGAACTTGTGGATTAATCCATGTTGTGAATTTATGGATTAATTAAAATGAGTAACTGTCTTCAGGAAATAATACCTGACGCAGTTCAACTTCCAAATGATACCTTGTAGCTACTGAAAGCAATCATTTGGTATGGGACGTTCTGATTCTGTCTCATTGAAATTACCTAGGGGAAGACACTTTTATTTATTTAAAGACACAGCACAGGTACAGGTTCTTCCAGCTTAACGAGCTGGAGCTGCACAACTATGCCTAATTGACCAATTAACCTGTTAGCCCATACATCCATACATCTTTGGAATGTGGGAGGAAACCTGAGCACCCAGAGAAAATGCACACAGTAAAGGCGTCCCAGATGAATTTTTCCTGTTGTTATCGCATTGTTAAAGGTGTATCCTGCCACTTAATGCACAGTCCAGAACAGATTTGTTTTGTCACTTAACCTTGTTGTTAGTTGTATATTCATGGAGCCATCCCTCGACGCTGTAACAAAAGGGGTATATTTTGGGCGCTTTTGCAACAAAGGACTTCTGCAAATCAAGATGTGCTACCATTGTAAACATGTCATTCTGTAAACTTACCTGACTATAATCAAAATATTAATGTAGGTGACTATAGCAATTCAAGATTCAAGATTGTTTAATGTCATTTCCTGTACACAAGTGTAACAAGAACAAATTAATTGTTATTGTTACTCTGGATCCAATGCACAAAGATACAGAACACAATAATAATAATTAATAAACACAGTAAATACAATTACATAAGATAGATTACCTGTATGCCCATAAAGTGACACTAGGCTATACATAAGGTGACTAATGGGAAATAATAAAGTCGTGGTGAAGTAGTGAGTGAAGGTGTTGCTCAGCCTTTCTACTTGGGGAAAGTAACTGGTTTTGAGTCTGTTAATCCTAGCCTCCTCTCCGTTGGACAAACAGTCGACGAGCTGGGTGGGTGGGAAACTTACTGGCCCTTTTCTGGCACCTTTCTCTTTTTGTCTTTGATGGCGGGGAGACTGGTGCCAGTGATGTATTGGGCAGATTTGACTACAAGTTGTAGAGTCTTTCTGCAGTGTAGTTTCTGTACCAAGCAGAGATGTAGCTTGTTAAGTTGCTGTCTACTGCGGATCTGTACAATTACTTAAGTACAGATGTGCAAAATCCAGGCTTTCTTCAGTCTCCTCAGACACTGTAGTTAATAGTTTATTGTTATCTTTGTACAGAAGTAGCATAATTACTACGTCCAAGGTTACACGTTGCATAGGAAGGACAGAAAGATCGGCAGGGGGGTAGCATGGCTCTGTTGGTAAAGAATGGAATCAAATCAGTGGAAAGATGTGACATAGCATCAGAAGAAGTTGAATCCTTGTGGGTTGAGTTAAGAAACTGCGAGGGTAAGAGGATGCTGATGGCCTCCAACAGTAACTGCAGCATGGACCACAGATTACAACAGGAAATAGAAAAGGCTCATCAAAAGGGCAATGTTACGATAGTCATGGGAGATTTGAACATGCAGATCGATTGGGAAAATCAGGTTGGTAATGGATCTCAAGAGAGTGAGTTACTTGAATGCCTACAAGCTGGCTTTTTAAAGCAGTTTGTCATTGAGCCTATTAGGAGATCAACTGTACTGGATAGGGCATTATGTAATGAATTAGGGAGCTGAAGGTAAAAGAGCCCCTAGGAGCAAGTGATCACAATATGATTGAGTTCAACTTGAAACATAGAAAACGTACAGCACAATACAGGCCCTTCAGCCCACAAAGCTGTGCCAAACATGTCCTTACCTTATAAATTACCTAGGATTACCCATAGCCCTCTATTTTTCTAAGCTCCGTGTACCTATCCAGGAGTCTCTTAAAAGACCCTATCGTTTCCGCCTCCACCACCAGCAGCCCATTCCACGCACTCACCACTCTCTGCATAAAAAACTTACCCGACATCTCCTCTGTACCTGCTTCCAAGCACCTTAAAACTGTGCCCTCTCGTGCTAGCCATTTCAGCCCTGGGAAAAAGCCTCTGACTATCCACATGATCAATGCCTCTCATCATCTTGTACACCTCTATCAGGTCACCTCTCATCCTCCGTCGCTCCAAGGAGAAAACGTCAAATTCACTCAACTTATTCTCATAAGGCATGCTCCCCAATCCAGGCAACATCCATGTAAATCTCCTCTGCACCCTTTCTATGATTTCCACATCCTTCCTGTAGTGAGGCAACCAGAATTGAGCACAGTACTCCAAGTGGAGTCTGAGCAGGGTCCTATATAGCTGCAACATTACCTCTCGGCTCCTAAATTCAATTCCATGATTGATAAAGGCCAGTACACCGTGTGCCTTCTTAACCACAGAGTCAACCTGTGCAGCAGTTCTGAGTGTCCTATGGACTGTGACCCCAAGATCCCTCTGATCCTCCACACTGCCGAGAGTCTTACCAATAATGCTATATTCTGCCATCATATTTGACCTACCAAAATGAACCACCTCACACTTACCTGGTTTGAACTCCATCTGCCACTTCTAAGCCCAGTCTTACATCCTATCAATATCCCACTGTAAAAATCACGAAAAGTAGGGGTCCCAGAATAGATCCCTGAGGCACACCACTGGTCACTGACCTCCATGCAGTATTCAAACTTTAATAAGCAGAAAGTAAAGTATGACATAGCAGTATTTCAGTGTAATAAAGGAAATTACAGTGGTATGAGAGAGGAATTGGCCAAAGTAAATTGGAAGGAGCTGCTGGCAGGGATATCAGCAGAGCAGTAATGGCATGAGTTTCTAGGAAAAATGAGGATGGTGCAGGACAGATGTATTACAGAAAAGAAGAAATACTCAAATGGAAAAACAGAACAACCATGGCTGACAAGGGAAGTCAAAGCTAATGTAAAATAAAAAGAGAGAGCATACAACAAAGCAAAAATTAGTGGGAAGATAGAAGATTGTGAAGCTTTTGAAAACCTGCAGAGAGAAACTAAAAGAATCATTAGAAGGGAAAAGGTGAAATATGAAGCAAGCTAGAGTCAATTGTTAAGGATGAGGTTATGGAATACTTGGTGACACAGGACAAGATAGAACTAAGTCAGCATAGCTTCCTTTAGGGAAAATCTTGCTTGATGAAACTGTTGGAATTCTTTGAGGAGATTACAGAAGACCTTTGACACAGTGCCCAATGTGAGGCTGCTTACCAAGTTCAAACTCATGGTTTCACAGGAAAGTTACTAGCATGGTTAGAGTATTGGCTGATTAGTAGTAGGCAGCGAGTGGAAATAAAATGATCCTTTTCTGGTTGGCTGCCAGTGACTAGTGGTGTTCCACAGGGGTCGGTGTTGGAACAGCTTCATCTTATGCGGTGTATCAATTATTTAGATGCTGGAGTACGTGGCTTTGTTGCCAAGTTTGCAGATGATATGAAGATTGGTAGAGGGGCAGGTAGTGTTGAGGAAATAGGTAGGCTGCAGAAAGACTTAGAGGAGAATGGATAAGAAAGTGGCAAATGAAATACAATGTTAGAAAATACATGGTCATGCACTTCCGTAGTAGAAATAAATGTGCAGACTATTTTCTAAACGGGGAGAATATCCAAAAATCTGAGATGAAAAAGGACTTGAAAGTCCTTGTGCAGATCACCCTGAAGGTTAACTTGCAAGTTGAGTCGGTGGTGAGGAAGGCAAATGCAATGTTAGCATTCATTTCCATTTCAAGAGGTCTAGAATACAAGAGCAGGGATGTGCCGCTGAGGTTTTATAAGGCACTGTTGAAGACTCACCATGAGTACTGTGGAAGTTTTGGGCTCCTCATCTAAGAAGAGGGTCCACAAGCAGTTCACAAGGATGATTGTGGGAATGAAAGGAGGAACATTTGACGGCTCTGGTTTCCCACGATGGGGGAGCCTCAGGATCGAGGGGCATTCATTTAAAACAGAAATGGACGCAAAGAAATTTCTTTAGCCAGAGGGTGGTGAATTTGTGGAATTTGTTACCACAAGCAGCTGCAGAGGCCAGGTTGTTGGGTGTACTTAAGGCAGAGACTGATGTTCTTGATTGGACATAGCATCGAAGGTTACAGGGAGAAGGCCGGGGAATGGGGTTGAGGAGGGGAAAAAAGGATCAGCCGTGATTGAATGGCAGAGCCGACATGATGGGCCAAATGGCCTAATTTTGCTGCTATGTCTTATGGTCTAAAATATAAGTTGGGTGAGTAGGATTCATTCTCATACTATTTTTCTCTCTCTCTCTCTTTCTCTCTTCCCCCGCCCGCCTCAACCCCTCATTTTTCTGCTGTATGAATAAAAGACTTTTATATTTCCTAATTGCAGCTTCCATGTGTTTCAGTTTTAGTCAGTCACATTCCTGCTACTGATTTAACAGAAGAGCAGGTCTCAATACTGAAGCTTTCTGTGGCTGACACACAAAGATTGAAAAACGATGACGCATGTATTTCTTACCTGCAGTGCCACCTTGTACAGCTGTGTCATGGTCAAAATGACCTTCTTCACCACATTGACGTTCTCATCCTTTAGCAGCATGTTGAGATTGGCAATTAGTTTTGGCAGCAGCTCATTGTCACGCTTACTGGAGTGGGGGGGGGGTGATGAAAAGGTGGAGACAGAGTCAGGAATGAAGTGAGCTTTAAAAGTAGAAAGAAGAGTTTTAAAATACCAGTAGATGTACTAACCATGCCTCTTCCATGAATCCAATCACAAATTTACGAACATCAATCCACTTATCTGACTGAAATGCAATCATTTCCTAAAAACAATGAAATTGATTTGTTAATTACTAGCATTACAGCAATAAGCAATCACACCACCAATGTACTAGATTCATTGTCAAGTGTTCTCAAATTCAAGTTCAGTTTAAATGTCATTCAACATGTACCAGGCCAAATGACACTAAAACTAAATCAAGGAAATAGCCGGGATTCCCTGCTATGCCAATGAATTGAGGCAGAACACCGTGCCGAACAGTTTCTGACTAGTGCCAGTCACGTGCACTTGCACGGCCATTAGACACTACACCATACTTAGAGCAATGAGCTTTAAATAGTGTCAGTTGCATGAGTTTGTGTTCAAAAGGCATCAATTTTTGTCACTGACATTGGACGAGAAATGAGCAGTAAAGTACGGTAATTCAAAACTGGTTAATTCATTACACTTTCAAGTATTCAGGCATAGAAATGGCAGAGTCAGCCAAAAGTGAAAATGGAACAATTACACTAGTTCAACAAGTTAGGAATTAATGAAAGTATCGACAATAATCTTGAATGTTACAAGGAAAATGAAGATTTGGAGGACGCAATTGTTGATAGCATTGTATGAAGGTAGCTGATTATCTGCACTAAGTATGTGTGCTGATTTTGTTTATTTAGTCATTCAAAAGAACACAGCAGATTAATTCATCTGTCAATAACTATTAGGTACTAATACAGTTTTATAGTACTGTATTACTATTGGCAGTGTTCTAATTTGTTGTGTATTTTGTATAAATGTAAAATATGTTTAAATATTTTGGTTAAATATGTAAAATGCTACTCAGATAAACAATAGTTTGTCTTTAATTTCCATGAAACTGGGGCTAATCGGAGCAGCCGCTTAACTGGGCCAAAATGTACTGGTCCTGACACGTCCCAATTAACTTGATTACCTTGAAAACCTTGATTAGTGGGCACTGAGTGGATTGTGAAATATTCACAAGGTGTGGTTTTGCACTCAGGTTCAGGGTTCAACTCCTACTTCAGAGACTGGAACATTAAGCCTAGGCTGACACTTCACTGCACTAGTACTGTCGTCTTCCAAATGAGAAGTTAAACCAATTTTATAGCACTTTTGAAACAAGAGCAACTTAGTTGTGGATACAAAATGTGATTCCACCTAACATTAGATACTAATGGACTCTGACTGAGCTGAGTGGTCACTTATTTTGTAATAAGTGAAAAGATGTGGGCTACGCAGGCTATTAGCATTTAAATGTTCATCCCTAGTTGCTTGAGAAGGTGGCAGTGAGCTGCCTTTTTGAATCTTATGCTGTGGATATACATTACAGCAACTCACCAAGACTCTTTGGAGAGGGAGAGAGTTTGAAAGTTGTCCCGGGCGACAGAAATATTGGGTCTTATCCTTGATTCAAATCTGAATTTTAAAATCCCACATAAAGAAAGTGACCAGAGCAGCATTTTTACATTTAATATTGAAAAGGTACTCGTGTTTCTATCACACAATGTTGCTGAAAAACTAATTCATACCTTTATATCGAATAGACTAGATTACTGAAATGTACTTTTTATTGACCTCCCAAAGTAATCCATTAACAAGATTCAACTCATTCAAAACACCACTGCTAGACTTATAACTAAAACCACAATGAGGGAGCTCATCACTCCCATCCTAGCTATGCTGTATTGGCTTCCTGTATCTTTTAGAATTAATTTTAAAGTTCTCAAAGCTCTCAATGGTCTGGGACTGGAATACATCACAGAATCTTTCTGTTTTATAATTCTGCTTGAGCTCTTGGGCCTTCTTAAATTTAAACAATCGCCCTCAAAAGATAATTGGCAGGTCAGCTTTTTTGAACTACACTCCTGGAACTGTGGAACTCAATACCTAAAACTATAAGGGATGCAGACTCCATTGACATTTCTAAACACTAGCTCAAAACCATTGCTTTCTTCCAGTGTCTTTAAAAGACACATGACCCTAACCATTATCAAACTCTTCAGAGATTGTCTGCCTGGCATCAGTGGTCACACAACCAGGACTTGTGACTTCGCTCATACAACCGTCCACCACCTGCTCCCATGGCTTCACATGACCCTGATCCCGGGGGAGCTAAGCAGTGCTACACCTTGCCCAAGGGAGACCTGCAGGTAGAGACACATCTCCAGCCCGCCACCCTTCAACACCAACACCTGGCCTAAGTATTCATAACGGAATTGCAAACCCCATTCCCATTTCTCTCCAGTCATGAGAGAGCACTGATGTTCAACCAATACCACTGGAAAATTCTCTGATTTCTGGGAAGAACGAAAATACTCACGTCTAAGAAGTTGTCAAGGAGTGTGGGATCCTTATTGACAATCAGCTCCTGAACCTAGAGAAGGAAGAAACAAAGAATAAAATGTACGGTTCCCTGCAAGAAGCAAACGACTAAATTAACATAACAAAGATGGCAATGATTGGAACCATTACAGCATTTGATAGTAGCATTGAAAAATGGGTAACTTACATTGAAAGAGTGGAGTTATATTGTGACGCTAACGGTATTACTGATGAAAAGAAATCCAGCATCTTACTGCATGTTATGGGAGCAAAAACATACTGGCTGCTATGGAGCTTGTTAACCCCTGAAACCCCAGCTGACAAAACATTCAAGCAAATAGTAGGCACTCTCCCAACAGCATTTAAACCCCAAACCACTGGTCATTGCTGAACAATTTAAATTTCACAAACGGAATCAGAGCAAAAATAAAAGCATTTCTGAATACAGTTGGCCCTCCTTATCTGTGGGTTCCGCATGCGCGGATTCAACCAACCGTAGATCAGGAAAACCCGGAAGTTCTCTCTCCAGCACTCAATTGTTTGAGCATGTACAGACTATTTTATCTTGTCATTATTCCCTAAACAACATAGTATAGCAACTACTTACATAGTATTTACATTGTATTTGGTATTATAAGTAATCTAGAGATGATTTAAAAGTACAGGCAGTCCCCGGGTTATGAACAAGTACCGTTCCTGAGTCCATCTTTAAGTCGGATTTGAAGTCGGAACAGGTACATCCGGTATTATTTAGCGTCAGTTAGTCAAATGTTTTTCTTAGTATATAGTATATATTTTACCTTTCTATGCATATAAAACACTTAAGAAACATATGTATTTCAATAAGTAAATCACTGCATTGCTTAGTAATAATTGTAACTTTCATCAGGGCAGAGCCTTTCACATGATCCATTCAAATTGTTCCAATCGTTAACCGACTGTAGCGTATGCATTTCCAATGACCGATGGCGTTTCACCTCTTTCTGATCGCTTTATTACTTCCACCTTATTTTCAATCGTGATTGTGATTATTTTCGTGAACAGAAACACTGAGGATTTAGAGCTGCGCCAGGTCCTAAGGTCCACCGTACTGATACAGGTTAAATAAAGTCCGGGGTTCTGCTGGGTCCTAAAGACCACAGCACTGGGACAGGTTAAATAAGGGACTTGAGCATCCGCGTTTTTTGGTATCCATGGGGGATCCCGGAACCAATCCCCCACGGATAAGGAAGGCTGACTGTATTGTGCTGAATTGTGCAAATTATCAGAACACTGTCAATTTGGAGCAGGTCAATCTGATGCATTGAGGGACAGGTTAGTGTCTGGCTTGCACTGTGAAACCACACAGAAGAAGCTCCTGTGTGAAAAAGACCTTAACTTAGAGAAAGCCTGGAACATTGCAATATCATTGGAAATAGCAGCACGGGGTGCTTCAGATATACAATAAAAATCTTTGGAATATGCTACAAATAAAATGTCACTGAACAGAAATGAAGGAAAGAAATGTTACCGTTGTGGGAACATGTTGCATGACCCTGAGGACTGTTGGTTTAAAGACAAAGAATGCAGAAAAATGCATGTCCAAAATTTCACAAAGCCAGACCAGTGCCATACGCAATGCGTCCTACGGTAGAGGCTGAGCTGAAAATTCTGGAGCAGACTGGGGTCCTGTCAAAGGTGGATTGGAGTGAATGGACCACACCTATTCCAGTGATGAAGAAAACCTCCAGCACAAACAGGAAAACCAAGCAAGGTGCACATATGTGGAGACTTTAAAGTGATTGTTAACCCAGTTCTCCGCAAAGTACAGTATCCTCTAGCTCATATTGAGGACATCTTTGCTTCTCTGTCAGGAGGGGAACATTTCACAAAAATCAATTTGGCCCAGGCTTATCTCCAAATGGAAATCGATGATGCAGCCAAGAAATAACTGACAATAAATACACACAAAGGACTTCACCAGGTTGGTGTTTGGGATAGCATCAGCTCCTGCAATCTGGAAAAGGGCAATGGACCAGGTCCTGCAGGGGATTCCAGGGACTCAGTGTTACCTGAATGACATCATTGTCACCAGCAAAGTTGACGACGAACATCTTTCTAACCATGAACAAGTGCTCACTGAGTTACGAGAATATAGGCTCACAGCTAATCGACAGAACTGTGAGTTTTTCTAAAAGGAAATCTCATACTGTGGGCATGTGATCAACAAGCATGGTTTACACATGTCTCAAGACAAGATAGAGGCGGTGCTTAAGGCATCACCACCTGAAAATGTGTCTCAGCTGAGAGCATATCTTGGACTACTGATCTATTACCACAAGTTCTTGCCTAACTTATCCACAGTCCTACATCCACTAAATGCATTATTACAGACAAGGACACAATGGAAGTGGACTGAGTAGTCAGAAAGCGTTTCAAGAAACTAAGAGACTCATAACTTCAGAAGGGGCGCTCGCGCATTTTGACCCCCCCCCCTTACCAATCCGACTGGCTTGTAATGCCTCACCCCAAAGGATAGGAGCTGTGATATCACACAAGATGACTCAGAAAGACCAACAGCCTTTGCCTCAAGAACTCTAACTTCAGCTGAACACAACTACGCACAGATTGCCACTAAGCCTCATGTGGGGAGTCAAGAAATTCAGTCACTATCTGTGTGGTCAAAAGTTTACCCTGTTGACTGACCATCAGCCTCTCGTGTCAATCTTCAACCCAAGGAAAGGCGTTCCAGTGATGAAAGCACAAAGGCTGCAGCGATGGTCACAGGTATGACATTGAACACAAGGGGACCAAGCAACACGGCAACACAGATGGTTTGTCACGTTTACCACCTCCGACTTCAGAGGTAACTACACAAATAGATTCAGCAGAGGTCTTTCACACAATAGTTGAACAATTACCAGTGACGAACAGCCTCATTGAAAGAGAAACACACAATGACCCTATGTTATCACAATAAAGGGATGGCCAGCACATGTTAATACACTGTTTCCAGTCTTCTCAGCGAGGAAGGAGCAGCTGTCAGTGTGTCGGGGAACACTAATGTGTGGTTCACGAGTTGTGATTCCTCCCAAGCTATGCACCAGAATGCTGGAGGAACTGCATGAGTGGCACCTGGGTACCGTGATGATGAAAAGTCTTGCCCGTGTCTAGGTGTAGTAACCAGGAATCGATAAACAGATTGATGACTTGACCAAGAACTGCTCTGGATGTCAAAAGATCCAGAACACACCACCACAAGCCCCTCTCCATCCATGGGAGTGGCTCTCATCACCATGGCAATGAGTGCACATCGACTTTACTGGACCATTCATGGGTTTATTCTTTTTAATCACCGTTGATGCACATTCTAAATGGCCAGAGGTCATCAAAATGAAGACAATCACATCGGAAAAGACCATTACAGTTCTGAGGGCCGTGGTCGCCAGGAATGGCATACCACAGCGAATCTGCACAGACAATGGACGACAATTTATCTTTGAAGAATTCCAAAGTTTTGTGAAGAACAATGGAATCAAGTACTTTGCATCTGCCCCTTACCATCCATCTTCAAGTGGCTTGGCAGAAAGATTTGTGCAGATGTTCAAGAAAGCCATCAAGGCAATGGACAGCGAAAATCGACCACTGCAACACAAGATAGACAACTTCCTCCTTGCCTATCGTAATGCAGTACATGTAACCACTAATCAGACTCCAGTGATGATGTTTCTGAACAGGAACCTGAGTCCCGCATGGATCTTCTCAAACCAGATGTACGGCGGGATGTGCAGAACAGTTCAAACACTTGAGTCCTAAGTCAACACGGAGCTTCGGTGTGGGACAATCAGTTCTTGAACGTGATTACCGGACTGAAAAGTGGCAGCCGGGTACAATTTCTGCCATAGACGGGCCCCTGATGTATTCAGTGGAGGTGGGAGAGAACGTATGGAGACGTCATGTGGGCTAAATCCTGGATGCTCAGGTGAAAAACACAACAACACGTTGCCCGGACTCCCCAACATAGAAGCAAACACTCCTGAGGTGACAGCATCAGCCTCATCTACAGATAAGCCTGTCATCAGTGCTGATGACCCACCTGATGTACCTGTGGAGACTGATTCCCCAAAGCAAACGTTTCAGGACAGACATTACCCGGAGGCAGAGAAGACCTCCCCAGTGACTTCAGTTCTAAATGGGTCTTAGACCAAAAGCAATAAAAAAAGAAAAAGGCTTGTTATAATTTGATATTATTAAGTTACTTCGTTATAATTTGTAAACAAATGGTAGGTGTTTGTATGTTAAGGGTAAACATATTTGCTTAGCATAGTGCCCCAGTAAAAAAAAAGTTGATACACAATAAAAATAAAAGGGGAGGAGTGTACCTTATAGCCTACATTATAATATGGAACTACTTTATGTTGTAGTAACACATCGTTGCTTGCGCCATTAGACACGTATTGATCTTTATGTGTGTGTCAAGTTCAGACTATACCAGTAAAGAACCATGAAACTTAGTTCCCGTTTCCAGTGTTTTTATTAATAATAGTGATGTCTACCTGCTGCCTGATGTAACTGAGCTGGTGATGTCTACCTGCTGCTTGATGTAAATGAGCTGGTGATGTCTACCTGCTGCTTGATGTAACTGAACTGGTGATGTCTACCTGCTGCTTGATGTAACTGAGCTGGTGATGTCTACCTGCTGCTTAAAGTAACTGAGCTGGTGATGTCTACTTGCAGCCTGATGTAACTGAGCTGGTGATGTCTACCTGCTGCTTGATGTAACTGAGGTGGTGATGTCTACCTGCTGCTTGATGTAACTGAGGTGGTGATGTCTACCTGCTGCTTGATGTAACTGAGCTGGTGATGTCTACTTGCTGCTTGATGTAACTGAACTGGTGATGTCTACCTGCTGCCTGATGTAACTGAGCTGGTGATGTCTACCTGCTGCTTGATGTAACTGAGGTGGTGATGTCTACCTGCTGCTTGATGTAACTGAGGTGGTGATGTCTACCTGCTGCTTGATGTAACTGAGCTGGTGATGTCTACTTGCTGCTTGATGTAACTGAACTGGTGATGTCTACCTGCTGCCTGATGTAACTGAGCTGGTGATGTCTACCTGCTGCTTGATGTAACTGAGCTGGTGATGTCTACCTGCTGCTTGATGTAACTGAGCTGGTGATGTTTACCTGCTGCTTGATGTAACTGAGCTGGTGATGTCTACCTGCTGCTTGATGTAACTGAGCCGGTGATGTCTACCTGCTGCTTGATGTAACTGAGCCGGTGATGTCTACCTGCTGCCTGATGTAACTGAGCCGGTGATGTCTACCTGCTGCCTGATGTAACTGAGCCGGTGATGTCTACCTGCTGCCTGATGTAACTGAGCTGGTGATGTCTACCTGCTGCCTGATGTAACTGAGCTGGTGATGTCTACCTGCTGCCTGATGTAACTGAGCCGGTGATGTCTACCTGCTGCCTGATGTAACTGAGCCGGTGATGTCTACCTGCTGCCTGATGTAACTGAGCCGGTGATGTCTACCTGCTGCCTGATGTAACTGAGCCGGTGATGTCTACCTGCTGCTTGATGTAACTGAGCCGGTGATGTCTACCTGCTGCTTGATGTAACTGAGCCGGTGATGTCTACCTGCTGCCTGATGTAACTGAGCCGGTGATGTCTACCTGCTGCCTGATGTAACTGAGCCGGTGATGTCTACCTGCTGCCTGATGTAACTGAGCTGGTGATGTCTACCTGCTGCCTGATGTAACTGAACTGGTGATGTCTACCTGCTGCTTGATGTAACTGAACTGGTGATGTCTACCTGCTGCTTGATGTAACTGAACTGGTGATGTCTACCTGCTGCTTAAAGTAACTGAACTGGTGATGTCTACCTGCTGCTTGATGTAACTGAGCTGGTGATGTCTACTTGCTGCCTGATGTAACTGAGCCGGTGATGTCTACCTGCTGCCTGATGTAACTGAGCCGGTGATGTCTACCTGCTGCTTGATGTAACTGAGCCGGTGATGTCTACCTGCTGCTTGATGTAACTGAGCCGGTGATGTCTACCTGCTGCCTGATGTAACTGAGCTGGTGATGTCTACCTGCTGCCTGATGTAACTGAGCTGGTGATGTCTACCTGCTGCTTGATGTAACTGAGGTGGTGATGTCTACCTGCTGCCTGATGTAACTGAGCTGGTGATGTCTACCTGCTGCTTGATGTAAATGAGCTGGTGATGTCTACCTGCTGCCTGATGTAACTGAGCTGGTGATGTCTACCTGCTGCTTGATGTAACTGAGCCGGTGATGTCTACCTGCTGCCTGATGTAACTGAGCTGGTGATGTCTACCTGCTGCCTGATGTAACTGAGCTGGTGATGTCTACCTGCTGCTTGATGTAACTGAGGTGGTGATGTCTACCTGCTGCTTGATGTAACTGAGCTGGTGATGTCTACCTGCTGCTTGATGTAACTGAGCTGGTGATGTCTACCTGCTGCTTGATGTAACTGAGCCGGTGATGTCTACCTGCTGCCTGATGTAACTGAGCTGGTGATGTCTACTTGCTGCTTGATGTAACTGAGCCGGTGATGTCTACCTGCTGCTTGATGTAACTGAACTGGTGATGTCTACCTGCTGCCTGATGTAACTGAGCTGGTGATGTCTACCTGCTGCTTGATGTAACTGAGCTGGTGATGTCTACCTGCTGCTTAAAGTAACTGAACTGGTGATGTCTACCTGCTGCTTGATGTAACTGAGCTGGTGATGTCTACTTGCTGCCTGATGTAAATGAGCCGGTGATGTCTACCTGCTGCTTGATGTAACTGAGCTGGTGATGTCTACCTGCTGCTTGATGTAACTGAGCCGGTGATGTCTACTTGCTGCCTGATGTAACTGAGCCGGTGATGTCTACCTGCTGCCTGATGTAACTGAGCCGGTGATGTCTACCTGCTGCTTGATGTAACTGAGCTGGTGATGTCTACTTGCTGCCTGATGTAACTGAGCCGGTGATGTCTACCTGCTGCTTGATGTAACTGAGCTGGTGATGTCTACCTGCTGCTTGATGTAACTGAGCCGGTGATGTCTACCTGCTGCTTGATGTAACTGAGCTGGTGATGTCTACCTGCTGCTTGATGTAACTGAGCTGGTGATGTCTACTTGCTGCCTGATGTAACTGAGCCGGTGATGTCTACCTGCTGCTTGATGTAACTGAGCCGGTGATGTCTACCTGCTGCCTGATGTAACTGAACTGGTGATGTCTACCTGCTGCCTGATGTAACTGAGCTGGTGATGTCTACCTGCTGCTTAAAGTAACTGAGCTGGTGATGTCTACCTGCTGCCTGATGTAACTGAGCTGGTGATGTCTACCTGCTGCCTGATGTAACTGAGCTGGTGATGTCTACCTGCTGCCTGATGTAACTGAGCCGGTGATGTCTACCTGCTGCCTGATGTAACTGAGCCGGTGATGTCTACCTGCTGCCTGATGTAACTGAGCCGGTGATGTCTACCTGCTGCTTGATGTAACTGAGCTGGTGATGTCTACCTGCTGCCTGATGTAACTGAGCCGGTGATGTCTACCTGTGCCTGATGTAACTGAGCCGGTGATGTCTACCTGCTGCTTGATGTAACTGAGCTGGTGATGTCTACCTGCTGCCTGATGTAACTGAGCCGGTGATGTCTACCTGCTGCTTGATGTAACTGAGCTGGTGATGTCTACCTGCTGCCTGATGTAACTGAGCCGGTGATGTCTACCTGCTGCTTGATGTAACTGAGCTGGTGATGTCTACCTGCTGCCTGATGTAACTGAGCCGGTGATGTCTACCTGCTGCTTGATGTAACTGAGCTGGTGATGTCTACCTGCTGCCTGATGTAACTGAGCCGGTGATGTTTACCTGCTGCTTGATGTAACTGAGCTGGTGATGTCTACTTGCTGCCTGATGTAACTGAGCTGGTGATGTCTACCTGCTGCTTGATGTAACTGAGCTGGTGATGTCTACCTGCTGCTTGATGTAACTGAGCCGGTGATGTCTACCTGCTGCCTGATGTAACTGAGCTGGTGATGTCTACTTGCTGCCTGATGTAACTGAGCCGGTGATGTCTACCTGCTGCTTGATGTAACTGAGCCGGTGATGTCTACCTGCTGCCTGATGTAACTGAGCTGGTGATGTCTACCTGCTGCCTGATGTAACTGAGCCGGTGATGTCTACCTGCTGCTTGATGTAACTGAGCTGGTGATGTCTACCTGCTGCCTGATGTAACTGAGCCGGTGATGTCTACCTGCTGCCTGATGTAACTGAGCTGGTGATGTCTACCTGCTGCCTGATGTAACTGAGGTGGTGATGTCTACCTGCTGCTTGATGTAACTGAGCTGGTGATGTCTACCTGCTGCTTGATGTAACTGAGCTGGTGATGTCTACCTGCTGCCTGATGTAACTGAGCCGGTGATGTCTACCTGCTGCCTGATGTAACTGAGCTGGTGATGTCTACCTGCTGCCTGATGTAACTGAGGTGGTGATGTCTACCTGCTGCCTGATGTAACTGAGGTGGTGATGTCTACCTGCTGCTTGATGTAACTGAGCTGGTGATGTCTACCTGCTGCCTGATGTAACTGAGCTGGTGATGTCTACCTGCTGCCTGATGTAACTGAGCTGGTGATGTCTACCTGCTGCTTGATGTAACTGAGCTGGTGATGTTTACCTGCTGCTTGATGTAACTGAGGTGGTGATGTCTACCTGCTGCTTGATGTAACTGAGCTGGTGATGTCTACCTGCTGCTTGATGTAACTGAGCTGGTGATGTCTACCTGCTGCCTGATGTAACTGAGCCGGTGATGTCTACCTGCTGCTTGATGTAACTGAGCTGGTGATGTCTACCTGCTGCTTGATGTAACTGAGCCGGTGATGTCTACCTGCTGCTTGATGTAACTGAGCTGGTGATGTCTACCTGCTGCTTGATGTAACTGAGCTGGTGATGTCTACCTGCTGCTTGATGTAACTGAGGTGGTGATGTCTACCTGCTGCTTGATGTAACTGAGCTGGTGATGTCTACCTGCTGCTTGATGTAACTGAGCTGGTGATGTCTACCTGCTGCTTGATGTAACTGAGCTGGTGATGTCTACCTGCTGCTTGATGTAACTGAGCTGGTGATGTTTACCTGCTGCTTGATGTAACTGAGGTGGTGATGTCTACCTGCTGCTTGATGTAACTGAGCTGGTGATGTCTACCTGCTGCCTGATGTAACTGAGCCGGTGATGTCTACCTGCTGCTTGATGTAACTGAGCTGGTGATGTCTACCTGCTGCTTGATGTAACTGAGCCGGTGATGTCTACCTGCTGCTTGATGTAACTGAGCTGGTGATGTCTACCTGCTGCTTGATGTAACTGAGCTGGTGATGTCTACCTGCTGCCTGATGTAACTGAGCTGGTGATGTCTACTTGCTGCCTGATGTAACTGAGCTGGTGATGTCTACCTGCTGCTTGATGTAACTGAGCTGGTGATGTCTACCTGCTGCTTGATGTAACTGAGGTGGTGATGTCTACTTGCTGCCTGATGTAACTGAGCTGGTGATGTCTACTTGCTGCCTGATGTAACTGAGCTGGTGATGTCTACCTGCTGCCTGATGTAACTGAGCTGGTGATGTCTACCTGCTGCCTGATGTAACTGAGCTGGTGATGTCTACCTGCTGCTTGATGTAACTGAGCTGGTGATGTCTACCTGCTGATTAAAGTAACTGAGCTGGTGATGTCTACCTGCTGCTTAAAGTAACTGAGCTGGTGATGTCTACCTGCTGCTTGATGTAACTGAGCTGGTGATGTCTACCTGCTGCCTGATGTAACTGAGCTGGTGATGTCTACCTGCTGCTTAAAGTAACTGAGCTGGTGATGTCTACCTGCTGCTTGATGTAACTGAGCTGGTGATGTCTACCTGCTGCTTAAAGTAACTGAGCTGGTGATGTCTACCTGCTGCTTGATGTAACTGAACTGGTGATGTCTACCTGCTGCCTGATGTAACTGAACTGGTGATGTCTACCTGCTGCCTGATGTAACTGAGCTGGTGATGTCTACCTGCTGCTTGATGTAACTGAGGTGGTGATGTCTACTTGCTGCCTGATGTAACTGAGCTGGTGATGTCTACTTGCTGCCTGATGTAACTGAGCTGGTGATGTCTACCTGCTGCCTGATGTAACTGAGCTGGTGATGTCTACCTGCTGCCTGATGTAACTGAGCTGGTGATGTCTACCTGCTGCTTGATGTAACTGAGCTGGTGATGTCTACCTGCTGATTAAAGTAACTGAGCTGGTGATGTCTACCTGCTGCTTAAAGTAACTGAGCTGGTGATGTCTACCTGCTGCTTGATGTAACTGAGCTGGTGATGTCTACCTGCTGCTTAAAGTAACTGAGCTGGTGATGTCTACCTGCTGCCTGATGTAACTGAGCTGGTGATGTCTACCTGCTGCTTAAAGTAACTGAGCTGGTGATGTCTACCTGCTGCTTGATGTAACTGAGCTGGTGATGTCTACCTGCTGCTTAAAGTAACTGAGCTGGTGATGTCTACCTGCTGCTTGATGTAACTGAACTGGTGATGTCTACCTGCTGCCTGATGTAACTGAGCTGGTGATGTCTACCTGCTGCTTGATGTAACTGAACTGGTGATGTCTACCTGCTGCCTGATGTAACTGAGCTGGTGATGTCTACCTGCTGCTTGATGTAACTGAACTGGTGATGTCTACCTGCTGCCTGATGTAACTGAGCTGGTGATGTCTACCTGCTGCTTGATGTAACTGAGGTGGTGATGTCTACTTGCTGCCTGATGTAACTGAGCTGGTGATGTCTACCTGCTGCTTAAAGTAACTGAGCTGGTGATGTCTACCTGCTGCTTGATGTAACTGAGCTGGTGATGTCTACTTGCTGCTTAAAGTAACTGAGCTGGTGATGTCTACTTGCTGCTTGATGTAACTGAGCTGGTGATGTCTACTTGCTGCCTGATGTAACTGAGCTGGTGATGTCTACCTGCTGCCTGATGTAACTGAGCTGGTGATGTCTACCTGCTGCTTAAAGTAACTGAGCTGGTGATGTCTACCTGCTGCTTGATGTAACTGAGCTGGTGATGTCTACCTGCTGCTTGATGTAACTGAGCTGGTGATGTCTACCTGCTGCTTAAAGTAACTGAGCTGGTGATGTCTACCTGCTGCTTGATGTAACTGAGCTGGTGATGTCTACCTGCTGCTTGATGTAACTGAGCCGGTGATGTCTACCTGCTGCTTGATGTAACTGAGCTGGTGATGTCTACCTGCTGCTTGATGTAACTGAGCTGGTGATGTCTACCTGCTGCCTGATGTAACTGAGCTGGTGATGTCTACTTGCTGCCTGATGTAACTGAGCTGGTGATGTCTACCTGCTGCTTGATGTAACTGAGCTGGTGATGTCTACCTGCTGCTTGATGTAACTGAGGTGGTGATGTCTACTTGCTGCCTGATGTAACTGAGCTGGTGATGTCTACTTGCTGCCTGATGTAACTGAGCTGGTGATGTCTACCTGCTGCCTGATGTAACTGAGCTGGTGATGTCTACCTGCTGCCTGATGTAACTGAGCTGGTGATGTCTACCTGCTGCTTGATGTAACTGAGCTGGTGATGTCTACCTGCTGATTAAAGTAACTGAGCTGGTGATGTCTACCTGCTGCTTAAAGTAACTGAGCTGGTGATGTCTACCTGCTGCTTGATGTAACTGAGCTGGTGATGTCTACCTGCTGCTTAAAGTAACTGAGCTGGTGATGTCTACCTGCTGCCTGATGTAACTGAGCTGGTGATGTCTACCTGCTGCTTAAAGTAACTGAGCTGGTGATGTCTACCTGCTGCTTGATGTAACTGAGCTGGTGATGTCTACCTGCTGCTTAAAGTAACTGAGCTGGTGATGTCTACCTGCTGCTTGATGTAACTGAACTGGTGATGTCTACCTGCTGCCTGATGTAACTGAGCTGGTGATGTCTACCTGCTGCTTGATGTAACTGAACTGGTGATGTCTACCTGCTGCCTGATGTAACTGAGCTGGTGATGTCTACCTGCTGCTTGATGTAACTGAACTGGTGATGTCTACCTGCTGCCTGATGTAACTGAGCTGGTGATGTCTACCTGCTGCTTGATGTAACTGAGGTGGTGATGTCTACTTGCTGCCTGATGTAACTGAGCTGGTGATGTCTACCTGCTGCTTAAAGTAACTGAGCTGGTGATGTCTACCTGCTGCTTGATGTAACTGAGCTGGTGATGTCTACTTGCTGCTTAAAGTAACTGAGCTGGTGATGTCTACTTGCTGCTTGATGTAACTGAGCTGGTGATGTCTACTTGCTGCCTGATGTAACTGAGCTGGTGATGTCTACCTGCTGCCTGATGTAACTGAGCTGGTGATGTCTACCTGCTGCTTAAAGTAACTGAGCTGGTGATGTCTACCTGCTGCTTGATGTAACTGAGCTGGTGATGTCTACCTGCTGCTTGATGTAACTGAGCTGGTGATGTCTACCTGCTGCTTAAAGTAACTGAGCTGGTGATGTCTACCTGCTGCTTGATGTAACTGAGCTGGTGATGTCTACCTGCTGCTTGATGTAACTGAGCTGGTGATGTCTACCTGCTGCTTAAAGTAACTGAGCTGGTGATGTCTACCTGCTGCTTGATGTAACTGAGCTGGTGATGTCTACCTGCTGCTTAAAGTAACTGAGCTGGTGATGTCTACCTGCTGCTTGATGTAACTGAGCTGGTGATGTCTACCTGCTGCTTGATGTAACTGAGCTGGTGATGTCTACCTGCTGCTTGATGTAACTGAGCTGGTGATGTTTACCTGCTGCTTGATGTAACTGAGGTGGTGATGTCTACCTGCTGCTTGATGTAACTGAGCTGGTGATGTCTACCTGCTGCTTGATGTAACTGAGCTGGTGATGTCTACCTGCTGCCTGATGTAACTGAGCCGGTGATGTCTACCTGCTGCTTGATGTAACTGAGCTGGTGATGTCTACCTGCTGCTTGATGTAACTGAGCCGGTGATGTCTACCTGCTGCTTGATGTAACTGAGCTGGTGATGTCTACCTGCTGCTTGATGTAACTGAGCTGGTGATGTCTACCTGCTGCCTGATGTAACTGAGCTGGTGATGTCTACTTGCTGCCTGATGTAACTGAGCTGGTGATGTCTACCTGCTGCTTGATGTAACTGAGCTGGTGATGTCTACCTGCTGCTTGATGTAACTGAGGTGGTGATGTCTACTTGCTGCCTGATGTAACTGAGCTGGTGATGTCTACTTGCTGCCTGATGTAACTGAGCTGGTGATGTCTACCTGCTGCCTGATGTAACTGAGCTGGTGATGTCTACCTGCTGCTTGATGTAACTGAGGTGGTGATGTCTACTTGCTGCCTGATGTAACTGAGCTGGTGATGTCTACTTGCTGCCTGATGTAACTGAGCTGGTGATGTCTACCTGCTGCCTGATGTAACTGAGCTGGTGATGTCTACCTGCTGCTTGATGTAACTGAGCTGGTGATGTCTACCTGCTGCTTGATGTAACTGAGCTGGTGATGTCTACTTGCTGCCTGATGTAACTGAGCTGGTGATGTCTACCTGCTGCCTGATGTAACTGAGCTGGTGATGTCTACCTGCTGCTTGATGTAACTGAGCTGGTGATGTCTACCTGCTGCTTGATGTAACTGAGCCGGTGATGTCTACCTGCTGCTTGATGTAACTGAGCTGGTGATGTCTACCTGCTGCCTGATGTAACTGAGCTGGTGATGTCTACCTGCTGCTTGATGTAACTGAGCTGGTGATGTCTACCTGCTGCTTAAAGTAACTGAGCTGGTGATGTCTACCTGCTGCTTGATGTAACTGAGCTGGTGATGTCTACCTGCTGCTTAAAGTAACTGAGCTGGTGATGTCTACCTGCTGCCTGATGTAACTGAGCTGGTGATGTCTACCTGCTGCTTAAAGTAACTGAGCTGGTGATGTCTACCTGCTGCTTGATGTAACTGAGCTGGTGATGTCTACCTGCTGCTTAAAGTAACTGAGCTGGTGATGTCTACCTGCTGCTTGATGTAACTGAACTGGTGATGTCTACCTGCTGCCTGATGTAACTGAGCTGGTGATGTCTACCTGCTGCTTGATGTAACTGAACTGGTGATGTCTACCTGCTGCCTGATGTAACTGAGCTGGTGATGTCTACCTGCTGCTTGATGTAACTGAACTGGTGATGTCTACCTGCTGCCTGATGTAACTGAGCTGGTGATGTCTACCTGCTGCTTGATGTAACTGAGGTGGTGATGTCTACTTGCTGCCTGATGTAACTGAGCTGGTGATGTCTACCTGCTGCTTAAAGTAACTGAGCTGGTGATGTCTACCTGCTGCTTGATGTAACTGAGCTGGTGATGTCTACTTGCTGCTTAAAGTAACTGAGCTGGTGATGTCTACTTGCTGCTTGATGTAACTGAGCTGGTGATGTCTACTTGCTGCCTGATGTAACTGAGCTGGTGATGTCTACCTGCTGCCTGATGTAACTGAGCTGGTGATGTCTACCTGCTGCTTAAAGTAACTGAGCTGGTGATGTCTACCTGCTGCTTGATGTAACTGAGCTGGTGATGTCTACCTGCTGCTTGATGTAACTGAGCTGGTGATGTCTACCTGCTGCTTAAAGTAACTGAGCTGGTGATGTCTACCTGCTGCTTGATGTAACTGAGCTGGTGATGTCTACCTGCTGCTTAAAGTAACTGAGCTGGTGATGTCTACCTGCTGCTTGATGTAACTGAGCTGGTGATGTCTACCTGCTGCTTAAAGTAACTGAGCTGGTGATGTCTACCTGCTGCTTGATGTAACTGAGCTGGTGATGTCTACCTGCTGCTTAAAGTAACTGAGCTGGTGATGTCTACCTGCTGCTTGATGTAACTGAGCTGGTGATGTCTACCTGCTGATTAAAGTAACTGAGCTGGTGATGTCTACCTGCTGCTTAAAGTAACTGAGCTGGTGATGTCTACCTGCTGCCTGATGTAACTGAGCTGGTGATGTCTACCTGCTGCTTGATGTAACTGAGCTGGTGATGTCTACCTGCTGCTTGATGTAACTGAGCTGGTGATGTCTACCTGCTGCTTAAAGTAACTGAGCTGGTGATGTCTACCTGCTGCTTAAAGTAACTGAGCTGGTGATGTCTACCTGCTGCTTGATGTAACTGAGCTGGTGATGTCTACCTGCTGATTAAAGTAACTGAGCTGGTGATGTCTACCTGCTGCTTGATGTAACTGAGCTGGTGATGTTTACCTGCTGCTTGATGTAACTGAGCTGGTGATGTCTACCTGCTGCTTGATGTAACTGAGCTGGTGATGTTTACCTGCTGCCTGATGTAACTGAGCTGGTGATGTCTACCTGCTGCTTGATGTAACTGAGCTGGTGATGTCTACCTGCTGCTTGATGTAACTGAGCTGGTGATGTCTACCTGCTGATTAAAGTAACTGAGCTGGTGATGTCTACCTGCTGCTTAAAGTAACTGAGCTGGTGATGTCTACCTGCTGATTAAAGTAACTGAGCTGGTGATGTCTACCTGCTGCTTGATGTAACTGAGCTGGTGATGTTTACCTGCTGCTTGATGTAACTGAGCTGGTGATGTTTACCTGCTGCTTGATGTAACTGAGCCGGTGATGTCTACCTGCTGCCTGATGTAACTGAGCTGGTGATGTCTACCTGCTGCTTAAAGTAACTGAGCTGGTGATGTCTACCTGCTGCTTGATGTAACTGAGCTGGTGATGTCTATCTGCTGCCTGATGTAACTGAGCTGGTGATGTCTACCTGCTGCTTGATGTAACTGAGCTGGTGATGTCTATCTGCTGCCTGATGTAACTGAGCTGGTGATGTCTACCTGCTGCTTGATGTAACTGAGCTGGTGATGTCTATCTGCTGCCTGATGTAACTGAGCCGGTGATGTCTACCTGCTGCTTGATGTAACTGAGCTGGTGATGTCTACCTGCTGCTTGATGTAACTGAGCTGGTGATGTCTACCTGCTGCTTGATGTAACTGAGCTGGTGATGTCTACCTGCTGCTTAAAGTAACTGAGCTGGTGATGTTTACCTGCTGCTTGATGTAACTGAGCTGGTGATGTCTACCTGCTGCTTGATGTAACTGAGCTGGTGATGTCTACTTGCTGCTTGCACTGTCATCAATAAACTAAAAGCCCAATTTCATGAGCTCCAATTTCATTCAAAATCAAATTATGCTAGCTGTTCAACTAGCTTGGTTAAACAGTTTTTTAAATTTTCAGCCTTGCTTTCAAATCCCTCCATGGACGCTCTCTCCTTTGCTGCTCTAACCCTGAAGACCATAAAACAAAGGAGCAGAAGTTGGCCATTCGGCCCATCGAGTCTACTCTGCCATTTCATCATGAGCTGAGCCAATCTCCCCTTTAGTCCCATTCCCCCGCCTTCTCACCATAACCTGATACCCTGACTACTCAGATACCTATCAATCTCTGCCTTAAATACACCCAATGACTTGGCCTCCACTGCCACCCGTAGCAACAAATTCCATAGATTCACCACCCTCTGACTAAAAATTTTTTTTCACATCTCTGTTCTGAATGGGGGTCCTGCAATCCTCAAGTCATGTCCTCTCATACTAGACTAAACAACTTTGCCACATCCACTCTGTCCATGCCTTTCAACATTTGAAATGTTTCTATGAGGTCCCCCCTCATTCTTCTAAACTCCAAGGAGTACAGTCCAAGAGCGGTCAAACGTTCCTCATATGTTAACCATCTCATTCCCGGAATCATTCTAGTGAATCTTCTCTGAACCCTCTCCAACGTCAGCACATCCTCATCACATTCTACAGGGGTTGTATTGAGAGCATCCTGAGCAACTGCATCACTGCCTGGTTCGGAAATTGCACCATCTCGGATCACAAGACCCTGCAGCGGATAGTGAGGTCAGCTGAGAAGATCATCAGGGTCTCTCTTCCTGCCATCACCGACATTTACACTACACGCTGCACCCGCAAAGGAAACAGCATTGTGAAGGACCCCACGCACCTCTCATACAATCTCTTCTCCCTCCTGCCATCTGGGAAAAGGTTCTGAAGCATTCAGGCTCTCATGACCAGACTATGTAACAGGTTCTTCCCCCAAGCTATCAGACTCCTCAATACCCAAAGCCTGGACTGACACCTTGCCCTACTGTCCTGTTTATTATTTATTGTAATACCTGCACTGTTTTTGTGCACTTTATGCAGTCCAGTGTAGGTCTGTAGTCTAGTGTAGCTTTCTCTGTTTTTTTTTATTACATAGTTCAGTCTAGTTTTTTGTACTGTGTCATGTAACACCATGGTCCTGAAAAACATTGTCTCATTTTTACTTTGCACTGTACCAGCAGTTATGGTCGAAATGACAATAAAAGTTGACTTGACTTGACTTGAAATAAGGAGCCCAAAACCGCACACAGTATTCCAAGTGAGGTCTTACCAGTGCCTTATAGAACCTCAACATCACATCCCTGCTCCTATACTCTACTCCTCTAGAAATGAATGCCAACATTGCATTCGCCTTCTTCACCACCGACTCAACCTGGAGGTTAACCTTAAGGGTATCCTGCACGAGGACTCCCAAGTCCCGTTGCATCTCAGAATTTTGAATTCTCTCCCCATTTAAATAATAGTCTGCCCTTTTATTTCTTCTACCAAAGTGCATGACCGTACACTTTCCGACATTGTAATTCATTTGCCACTTCATTGCCAATTCCCCCAATCTATCCAAGTCTCCCTGCAGACTCTGTTTCCTCAGCACTACCAGCTCCTCCACCTATCTTTGTATCATCAGCAAACTTAGCCACAAAGCCATCTATTCCATAATCCAAATCATTGATATACAAAGTAAAAAGAAGTGGCCCCAACAGAATGGGATCCCTTTATTCCCACTCTCTGTTTCCTGCCAATCAACCAACGCTCTATCCATGTATGTAACTTCCCCGTAATTCCATGGGCTCTTATCCTGTTTAGCAGCCTCATGTGCGGCACCTTATCAAAGGACTTCTGAAAATCCAAATACACAACATCCACTACATCTCCCTTCTCTAGCCTGCTTGTAATTTCCTCAAAAAATTGCACTAAGTTATTGTAGATGCAATTCAGGATTCCAGAGCATCTTGATTTAAAAAATTCCCTCTATAATCTCAGCCACTCTTTCTTCAAGAAACACTAAAACCTATTTCAATGACCAGAATCTATCCTAACCTCATTGTGTACAGCAATGTTAAATTAATTGTGATTATACATCTGGTAAGTAGTAAGCAATGTTAAAGAGACAAGTCTAACAAACCACCTCTGTTAAATAATGTGCAGTATCACAACTGCTTTGGAAAGCAGTATATTATTGAACAAGCAACACCAAGGGATTCAAGATTCAAGATTATTTAATATCATTTCCAATACACAAGTGTAAAGAACAAAATAATTGTTACTCCGGAAGCAGTCCAAACAAACCAAAATAAGACAAACAGCACAATAATAATAAAGCCATAATAAATACAAATATGCAAGATCGCTTATAGACATAGGTTGAATTTATGTACAGTAGTGTATGTACATATGATTGACAGGAAGTAATAAAGTAGTGGTGGTTGAGGGTGTGGGTTAGTGGGTTGAGGTACTGATCAAAAATACTGCTTGTGGAAAGTAACATTAATGAGTCTGCTGGTCTTGGCATGGATGCTGTGTCACCTCCTCCCTGATGGGAGTGAGAAGTGGGTCAAACAGACCATGAACTCAACACCACTATGCCCGCTTTGAAGGGGGCATCACGACAGCTGAGAAGATCCCTACTGCACCTGATGACTCTGTGATCTCTGTCTCAGAGGCCGATGTTAGGCTGTCTTTAAAGAGAGTGAACCCTCGCAAGGCAGAAGATCCTGATGGAGTACCTGGTAAGGCTCTGAAAACCTGTGCCAACCAACTATAGGGAGTATTCAAGGACATTTTCAACCTCTCACTGCTACAGGCTGAAGTTCCCATTTGCTTCAAAAAGGCAACAATTATACCAGTGCCTAAGAAGAATAAAGTGGGCTGCCTTAATAACTATCGCCCGATAGCACTCACATCTACAATGATGCAATGCTTTGAGAGGTTGGTCATGACTAGAATGAACTCCTGCTTCAGCAAGGATCTGGACCCATTGCAATTTGCCTATCGCCACAATAGATCAATGGCAGACGCAATCTCAATGGCTCTCCACACGGCTTTAGCCCACGTGGACAACACAAACACCTATGTCAGGATGTTGTTCATTGACTATAGCTCAGCATTTAATACCATCATTCACACAATCCTGATTGAGAAGTTGCAGAACCTGAGCCTCTGTACCTCCCTCTGCAATTGGATCCTCGACTTCCTAACTGGAAGACCACAGTCTGTGCAGATTGGTGATAACCTATCCTCCTTGCTGATGATTAACACTGGTGCACCTCAGGGGTGTGTGCTTAACCCACTGCTCTACTCTCTATAAACACATGACAATGTAGCTAGGCATAGCTCAAATACCATCTATAAATTTGATGACGATACAACCATTGTTGGTAGAATCTCAGGTGCTGGCGAGAGGACGTACAGGAGTGAGATATGCCAACTAGTGGAGTGGTGCTGCAGCAACAACCTGGCACTCAACGTCAGTAAGACGAAAGAGCTGATTGTGGACTTCAGGAAGGGTAAGACGAAGGAACACATACCAATCCTCAGAGTGCAGAAGTGGAGTGAGTCAGCTGTTGCAAGTTCCTGGGTGTCAAGATCTCTGAGGACCTAACCTTGTCCCATCATATCAATTAAGTTATTAGAGAGGGAGGGGGCTACTGCACAGGACCGAAAGATGCTGCAGAAGGTTGTAAATGTAGTCAGCTCCATCTTGGGTACTAGCCTACATAGTACCCAAGACATCTTTAGGGAGCGGTGTCTCAGAAAGCCAGCGTCCATTATTAAGGACCTCCAGCACCCAGGGCATGCCCTTTTCTCACTGTTACCATCAGGTAGGAGGTACAGAAGCCTGAAGGCACACACTCAGCGATTCAGGAACAGCTTCTTCCCCTCTGCCATCCGATTCCTAAATGAACATTGAATCCTTGGACACTACCTCACTACCTACTTGTTTATTATTATCAATCTCTTTTAGATTATGTATTGCATTGAACTGATGCTGATAAGTTAACAAATTTCACGTCACATGCCAATGATAATAAACCTGATTCTGAGCATGATTGTTGGGATCCTTCATGATGCTACTGACCTTCCTGTATATACATCCTTGATGGCAGGTCAACTGGTGCCAGTGATACATTTGGATAGTGTTTAGATACACACTATAAAATCGGTTAAAATAAAAACCTGCTTTGTAGTCTCTCCTGATTTACTGACCTGTTTGAGAATTGTGATTTTGTTGTCGGTAACAATGAGAGCAGCCTGATTCAGTAGATCCACAACCTGTAAAATAAACCGTCTATTGATTATTCCCCAATTTTACCAACAGATAACAGAAATCTCCTATGAATTTACCTCCCGTCTCCTTAATGTCCTCCAGTATTAGACATTTTAACCCCGAGAGAGAGAGATACCCACTGTCTATCTATGCGTCTCATAATCTAAACTATCAGGTCTTCCCCTCAACCTCCACCACTCCAGAGAAAACAATCAACGTTTGTCTCACCTCTCCTCAATCCAAGCAGTATCTAGAAAACCTCTTCTGCATCCTCTCCAAAGCCTCTACATTCTTCCTAACATGTGTCAGTGACAACTGAATGCCATACTCCATTGTGCAACTTAACTAGTTTTATAAAGCTCCAACTCTTAAACTCAATCCCTCAACATACCATAAGCCTTCTTTGCCACTCTGAGGATTATGGACGAGGACTCCAAGATTCTTTTGTACATCAACATTTTTAAGACTCCTTCCATCAAGAGTAATGTCACTTACACTTGCAACACCTCACTGATCTGCCAGTTCCCTGCCCAGATCAGCAACTCAGTTTTTCCACATTACCACCAATCTTCATATCGTCTGAAAACTTACAAACCTACCCATCCACATTTTCATTCATATTATGAGTTGTTTATACAGTATATACAATGGATTCCAGTTAATTGGGACACATTGGGAACCGGTACATTTTGGCCCAGTTAAGCAGCTTCCCCAATTAACCTAAGTTTCAGAGTTATCAATGATGGAGAAATTCATTCAGTGTATGCTGTACATGAACAAAATCAGACACCTCTTGTAGATAATGGACTGCCTTCATACAATGTTTTCAATGATTACATCCTCCAAATCTTCATTTTCATTCCAACATTCATAATTGGCAACAACTTTACACTCTTTGTAGTTCCTAAAATTCATTTTCACTCCTGACCATTTCTTGCATCTCTAACCCTGAATACTTGAAACTACAGTGAGCAAAATAGTTGTGAATTGTCTTTCTGCTTATTTCTCACCAACCATCAGTGAAAAAAATCACTGATTTTTGAACACAAATACATGCAACTGATGCTACTTAAAAACCATTCGCTCGAAGCACAATGTACTGTCTCAAAACCACACAAATGATGCTAGTTAGAAATTGTTCAGCACCATATCCTGCCCCAATTACTTTTTCTTCAAGAGTTGTCCCAAGTAAGCAGCTGCCCCAACTAACCAGAATCCAGAGTACATCTTTCACACATGCAGCAAAGAAGATGAGGGATAATTAGTTAAGATGCCTAAAAGGGTTCTATTTTTTCCGCTCTTTAATTGGGCTCTTCTCTTTGCTGACAATGCTGCTTACTGTGAGACCAGTCATGGGATTTAGCTCATTTCAAACAGCATTGTTAATAAACACTCTCTTTCAAACTACTGTATAACTACATTTTTTTTGTAGACACAGAAATAAATGCAGAGTGTAAGACATAAGAAATAAGAACACAAAGAGGCCATCCAGCCCATCGAGTCTGTTCTACTATGGCTGATCCATTTCCCTCTCAATTCCATTCTCCCAGCTTCTCCCTGTAACCTTTCATGCCTGGTATAATCAAGAATTTATTCACGTCCACGTTAAATACACCCAATGACCTGGCGTCCATAGCTGGTTGTGGCAAAGAATTGCATTCACTCACAACTCTCTGGCTAAAGAAAGTCCTCCTCAACTTTGTTCTAAATGGATGTCCCTCTATTCTGAGATTGTGACCACTGGTCCTGGACTCCCCCATCATAGGAAACATCCTCTTCAGATCCACTCTATCCAGGCCTTTCAATATCTGATAGCTTTCAAAGAGACACCCTCCCCCATTCTTCTGAATTCCAGCGAATAAAGGTCCAGAATCATCAATCACTCCTCATACGATAAGCCTTTTATTCCCAGAAACATTGTCGTGAACCTACTCCGAACCCTCTCCAATGTCAGCACATCCTTTCTTAAATAAGGGTCCCAAAACTGCTCACAATACTCCAAGCAAGTCCTCACCAGTGCTGTATAAACCCTCAACATTATATCCTTGCTTTTAAGTTCCAGTCCTCTCAAAATGAATGCTAATATCACATTTACCTTCCTTAACACCAACTCTAACTGCAAATTAATCTTTATGGAATCCCGCAGGACCCCAAGTCTCTTTGTACCTCTGATTTTTGAACTTTCTCTCCAATTAGAAAATAGTCAACCCTTTCATTCTTCTACCAAAATGGATGACCATACACTGCCTGACACTGTATTCCATCTGCCACTTCTTTGTCCATTCTCCTAATCTGTCCAAATCCTTCTATAACCTCCCTGCTTCCTTAACACTACCTGCCCCACCACCTATCTTCATATCATCCGCAGACTTGGCCACAAAAGCATCAATTCTCTCATCCAAATCATTGACGTACAATGAAAAAAACAGTCCCAACACAGACCTCTGTGGAACCACACTAGTCACCAGCAACCAACTAGAAATGGCTCCCATTATTCCCACCCTTTGCTGCCTCCCAATCAGCCAATGCTCTATCCATCAATGCATCTTTCCTGTAATACCATGGGCTCTTATCTCGTTAACCAGCCTCATGTGCGGAACCTTGTCAAATGCATTCTGAAAATACAAGTACACAACATCCACTGATTGCCCTTGGTCTATCCTGCTTGTTATTTCCTCAAAGAATTCTAAAAGATTTGTCAGGCAAATTTCCCCTTAAGGAAACCATAGAAACATAGAAAACCTACAACACACACACAAAGTTGTGCCAAACATGTCCCTACCTTAAAAATTACTAGGCTTACCCATAGCCATCTATTTTTCTAAGCTCCATGTACCTATCTCTTAAAAGAACCTATCGTATCCGCCTCCACCGCCATTGCCAGCAGCCCATCCCACGCACTCACCACTCTCTGAGTAAAAAACTTACCCCTGACATCTGCTCTGTACCTACTCCCCAGCACCTTAAACCTGTGTCTTCTTGTGGCAACCATTTCAGCCCTGAGGAAAAGCCTCTATCCATACTGATTTTGGCTTACTTTACCATGTGCCTCCAAGTACCCCGAAATTACATCCATAACAATGGCCTCCAACATCTTCCCAGCCACTGTGGTCAGTATCACTGGCCTATAATTTCCTTTCTTCTGCCTCCTCCCCTTCTTGAAGAGTGGAGTCACAATTTTCCAGTCCTCTGGAACCATCCTAGAATCTAGTGATTCTTGAAAGATCATAACTAATGCTTCCACAATCTCTGCAGCTACCTCTTTCAGAGCCTTGGACTGTTGTTCATCTGGTCCAGGTGATTTAGCTACCTACAGACCTCTTACCTTCCCAAGCACCTTCTCCTTAGTATTAGCAATTGTACTCACTTCCAAACCCTGACACTCTCAAACTTCCAGCATACTGCTAGTGTCTTCCATAGGGAAGACTGATGCAAAATATTTATTGTTTGCCCACAATTCCTTTCCCTCCCATAACTTCCTCTCCAGCGTCATTTTCCAGTTGTCCAACAACTACCGGTACTCTCTTCTTTACTTTTTATATATCTGAAAGAATCTTTGGTATCCTCTTTAATATTACTGACTAGCTCACCATTCATCTTTTCCCTCCTTATGGCTTTTTAGCTGCCTTGCTGATTTTTCAAATTTTCCCAATCCTATTATATACTAGGATTTATACGCCCTCTCTAAAAGAACATTGATCACGTGCAGCCAGAAGGGATTAATTTAATTTATTCAGCACATCATGGGTCAAAGGATCTTGTTTTATGACTGCACTGCACTGTACCAAAGAAGACTTTGAGAAGGGGATTAGGCGACAGATTGACGTAGGGGTGAAATATTACAAGACTTGACATTTCACTTATGCCACATAATTCGTTCCCCGCCCCCCTCTCCCATCCACTACATCAAATCTCCCACCCCCTTCATCCCTGTCACTCCACCCTCTTTGCACCAGCTGAATCCAAATTTCTCGTCAATTTCTTTCCCCTGAGCTCCATTCTTGCAACTTCGAGCCACTTCCCATCTCAAGATCCCTAATCAATTCATCCCATCCTTTTCCATTACCACATACCAACCCATCCAGCCACGGCCCTCAACCCTCTGCCTCCTCACCCTCTCACTGGTTGTCAGACTCTCGATCGCATTATTCTCTTCCTCATTGAAGTATTGTGTGGCGAGGCAACGGCGGGAGGAGCCGCTATCAGCGGCCGGCCCAGCCGCTGCCATTTCGGGGCCTAGAGCACAATCCCAACCGCAACTCACACCGAACTCGGCCTCAGCGGCACCACGCAGACATCACTTAGCTTGCATCATCACAATGCGCAAGCGGCAGCCTCGTCGCACTACGCATGCCTTACGGGTAACGGTGCGGTCAATAAACTACATCGCCCAAAATCCCTCACGGCAGACCCAATTAAATCAACTTTATTGGTCTTGCTGAGCGGTCTCAGCTGAAACGTCAACTCTTCATTCTTTTCCATTGATGCTGCCTGGCCTGCTGAGTTCCTCCAGCATTTTGTGTTTCTAGCATATGCAGATTTGCTCTTGTTTGTCATTGGTTCTGATATGAGAACATGTACTTGCAGTCTTTGGGATTCTATAAACATTGCTCGACCTGCTGAGTTTCTGCAGTCTCTTGTCTGTCCTCTATACTTGGAGTATGTTCACGGATGTTTTGCCGATTGTTGCCTACTTGCAGTATTTTCTCTTTATTTACTGACACCAGCATTGGATGTATGTGATGTAATTCAGGGTGGTGGAAGGTATGTGATGTAATGTTTGAATGACAAGGTGTCCCGGGCTACTGTGACCTGGTCTAGCTGATTACAATATTGGCCCAAACCAAGATTTTCAGCTATGGGAATCCTATGACATGAATAAGAAAGAAAGACGCAGAAAAAAAAACATGAGGCACAAAATGCACTTGGTGACCAAGAATTCACAAAAGAGGTCCCACTAATAGATGAGAAAAATGGCAGCCATGCAGATCTGCAATATAAGTACAAACAAATTTGAACTTCATATTATGCGGCACAGTAACATACAATGTGTATTTTAATGATCACACTGAAACTTTAACCTCATTGGCTGCCTTATCAGTGGACGTGTACACAGGCCATAGAATTTCCCTACTGAATTTCCCTCCTCCCCACTTCGGTCTTCCCTGTAATGTTGCTTGAAAGGTCTGGGCCTGAAACATCAACTGTTTGTTCCTCTCCATAGATTCTGCCTGACCTGCTGAGTTCCTCCAGCATTTTGTATGCATTGCTCTGGATTTCAAACATCAGCAGAATCTCATCTGTCCTCAATAGTTTGGTATCAAAATACTTATTTGTGAATGTCTTATTAAGTGGCCTGACCCCCTCTGCTACATTAAAAATGTTGCCTAAAATTCAACTGTTGTAATCAAAGATGGTGATGGATCAGCATATCGGAGGGAGATTGAAAATCTGGTTTAATGGTACCGCAACAGCAACCTCTCACCCAGCAAAACCAAAGAGCTGATAATCGACAACAGGAGGAAGAAGCCAGAAGTCCATCAACAGCCCTCATTGGGGGATCAGAGGTAGACAGGGGCAGCAACTTTACATTCTTTGCCATTAGCATTTCAGAGGATCTGTCCTGGGACCAGCACATGAGTCAGCACAAATGAGAGGTGACAGGCCTCTGCTTTCTTACAAGTTTGTGTAGAGTTGGGAAGTCACCTAAAATTTTCACAACTTCTATAGATGCACATTAGAGAGCATCTTCAGCAATTGGATCACACCCTGATATCGGTTAATGCTCAGGTACAGAATAGTCTACAGAAAGTGGTGGACACAGCCCAGTCCATCACAGGAAAAGCTCTCTCTCCATTGAGCACATTTACAAGGAGCACTGTAGCAAGAAAGCAGTCTCCATCATCAAGGACCCCCACAATCCAGGCCATGCTCTCTTCTTGCACTGCTACCAGGAAGTACAGGGATCTCAGGACCCACATCACAGTTCGGGAACTGTTATTATCTTTCAACCATCAGGTTCATGAAGCATAACACCATAGTCCATAGGACATAGGAGCAGAATTAGGCCATTTGGCCCATTGAGTTTGCTCCACCATTTAATCATGGCTGATCCTTTTTTTTCTCCTCCTCAACCCCAGTTCCCGGCCTTCTCCCCATAACCTTTGATGCCATGTCCAATCAAGAACATATCAATCTCTACCTTAAATACACCCTGGCCTCCACAGCTGCATGTGGTAACAAATTCCACAAATTCACCACCACAAAGTACACTGCAGATGCTAGGGTCAAAACAATATGTACAACAAGCTGGAGGAACTCAGCAAGTCGGGCAGCATCTGTGGAAACAAGTAGTCAACGTTTTGGGCCGAGATCTTTCGTCAGGACTGAAGAGGGAGGGGGCAGGGGCCCTATAAAGAAGGTGGGGAGAAGGTGGGAAGGAGAAGGCTGATAGGTGCCAGGTGGAAAACCAATCAGAGGAAAGAACAAGGGGTGGGGGAGGGGAATCAGGGAAGGGATAGGCAGGAAAGGTGAAGAAGGAATGTAAGGAGAAAGCAATATGTGTAGTAGAAGAAAGCAGAATCATGAGAGAGGTGATAGGCAGCTGGAGGAGGAGGCAGAGTGAAACTGGGATGGGGTAAGGAGGGGGTGGGAACTACCGGAAGTTGGAGAATTCAATGTTCATGCCAAGGGGTTGGAGACTACCCAGACAGTATATGAGGTGTTGCTCCTCCAACCTGAGTTTGGCCTCATCATGGCAGTAGAGAAGGCCATGTATGGACATATCTGAATGGGAATGTGAAGCAGAGTTGAAGTGGGTGGCAACCAGTCTCACTCTGCCTCCTCCTCCACCATTGTCCTTGTACCAAAAAAGACCAAAGTAACACGTCTGAATGACTGACGTCCTGTCGCACTCACCTCAATAATAAGCAAATGCTTTGAGAGGCTGGTCAAGGACTACATCGGCAGCACGCTATCACCCACACTGGGCCCCCTACAATTCACCTACCAACACAACCAATCAACAGATGTCGCAATAGCCACAGCTCTACATGCCACCCTTACACATCTGGAGAAGAAGGATGATTATGTGAGAATGCTGTTCTTGGACCACAGTTCAGCATTCAATACATAATTCCATCCAGGCCCGACAGGAAGTTCAGAAACCTCGACCTTGACCTGCTTTGTGCAGCTGGATCCTGGACTTCCTGTCAGATCGCTGTCAGTTGGTCACCTCCAACCCTCTGACTCTCAATACAGGATAGATAGATAGATAGATAGATAGATAGATAGATAGATAGATACTTTATTCATCCCCATGGGGAAATTCACCTTTTTTTCCAATGTCCCATACACTTGTTGTAGCAAAACTAATTACATACAATACTTAACTCAGTAAAAAATATGATATGCATCTAAATCACTATCTCAAAAAGCATTAATAATAGCTTTTAAAAAGTTCTTAAGTCCTGGCGGTAGAATTGTAAAGCCTAATGGCATTGGGGAGTATTGACCTCTTCATCCTGTCTGAGGAGCATTGCATCGATAGTAACCTGTCGCTGAAACTGCTTCTCTGTCTCTGGATGGTACTATGTAGAGGATGTTCAGAGTTATCCATAATTGACCGTAGCCTACTCAGCGCCCTTCGCTCAGCTACCGATGTTAAACTCTCCAGTACTTTGCCCACGACAGAGCCCGCCTTCCTTACCAGCTTATTAAGACGTGAGGCGTCCCTCTTCTTAATGCTTCCTCCCCAACACGCCACCACAAAGAAGAGGGCGCTCTCCACAACTGACCTATAGAACATCTTCAGCATCTCACTACAGACATTGAATGACGCCAACCTTCTTAGGAAGTACAGTCGACTTCAGGACTGCGTACTGAGTCTCCTCCTTTACTCCCTGTATACCCATGACTGTATCGTCACCCACAGCTCCAATCTGCTAATTAAATTTGCTGACGACACTACATTGATTGGCCTTATCTCAAACAATAACGAGGTGGCCTACAGGGAAGAAATCATCACCCTGACACAGTGGTGTCAAGAAAACACCCTCTCCCTCAACGTCGCAAATACAAAGGAGCTGGTTGTCAATTACAGGAGGAATGGAGATAGGCTAACCCCCATTAACATCAATGGATCTGGGGTTGAGATAGTGAACAGCTTTAAGTTCCTGGGCATAAACATCACATAAACTTACATAGTCTGTACATACCAGTTCTGTGGTGAAGAAGGCACAACAGTGCCTCTTTCACCTCAGACCGTTGAGGAAGTTTGGTATGGGCCCCCAAATCCTAAGAACTTTCTACAGGGGGACAATTGAGAGCATCCTGACTGGCTGCATCACTGCCTGGTATGGGAACCGTACTTCCCTTAATCACTGGACTCTGTAGTTATGAACTTCCCACTATTCAGGACATTTACAGAGACAGGTGTGAAAAAAAGGACCCGAAGGATCATTGGGGACCCGAGTCACCCCAACCACAAACTGTTCCAGCTGCTACCATCCCGGAAGCAGTACCGCAGCATAAAAGCCAGGACCAACAGGCTCCGGGACAGCTTCTTCCACCAGACTGATTAACGCATGCTGATTTGAGTGTATTTCCATATAACACTGACTGTTCTAATTATTATAAATTACTATTGTAATTGTACATTTCGACGGAGCCGTAACGTAAAGGTTTTTACTCTTCATTATGTGAAGGGTGTAAGTAATGAAGTCAGTTCATTCAATTCCCCTCTTGTCTGTATACTGATGTGTTATTCCGAATAAAGTTTACGTTTTGAAATTTATGACACGGAGCGAGAGAACTTAGGGTGGGGAATGTTTCACTGACGGAGACGTGTTCCGGGGACTGGGTTTAGTGCGGGACCGGACGAGAGCGGAACCTGATGGTCTTGCTTTAGTCCGAAGTGTGAAGACAAATACAAATACTTTATTGTCACCAAACAATTGATACTAGAGCGTACAATCATCACAGTGATATTTGTTTCGCGCTCCCTGAAGTACAAATCGAAGTTCGGAGAGTGGCAGCAGGCAAGGGCTTGATGATACTCATGTCTCCGGAGGGTGGTGAGGAGAGGGAACGGTAGTGCAGGGGAAAGGCAGGGCAGCCATTGTGTGTGTCTCTCACTCTTCTCTTCCCAGACGTCAGACCAGGAAAGCCACTCACTCACTCCTTTCCACCCTCCTCTCCCGAGACTTAGACCCGGGGAGCTTCTCACTCCTTCCGTCCCCTCTCCCACTCTTTCCCCAGACCTCAAATCCCGGGGAACCACTCACTCCTTTCCACCCTCCTCTCCCGAGACTTAGACCCGGGGAGCTTCTCACTCCTTCCGTCCCCTCTCCCACTCTTTCCCCAGACCTCAATCCCGGGGAACCACTCACTCCTTTCCACCCTCCTCTCCCGAGACTTAGACCCGGGGAGCTTCTCACTCCTTCCCTCCCCTCTCCCACTCTTTCCCCAGACCTCAATCCCGGGGAACCACTCACTCCTTTCCACCCTCCTCTCCCGAGACTTAGACCCGGGGAGCTTCTCACTCCTTCCGTCCCCTCTCCCGCCCTTCTGTCTTGCACTCCGCAGGGTTTTACGCCCAAACCTTGGTTGTATCTCTCTTATTTTCCCATGCATGCATTGTCATTTCCAAGACATTGTTCCAGCATGCCTGGCATCCTCCCAGAGAAATTCCATTTCCCTCAGTTGTGCACGTGGCCTTGATAAATATAGTTCCTTGCAATTTTCTCAGTTTAACAATTTTGTGAAAAACATGAGAGTTTGAATATGGGAGGAGGGGGATAAATAAGAAGATTTGGCAGTTTGGGAAGGACTGAATGTGTCATTCAGGAGGCTTGGCTGGTCAAAGTTCAAAGAAAATGTACTTTGAACCATGCAGAACCAGTAAACAACCAGCTGGAGGAATCCAGCGGGTCAGACAGCATCAGTGGAGGGACAGGACTAGTCAGTTTATCTCAGATCTGTAGCCTGAATCAGGACACAGTATTCTGGTTGTTTATTTGTTGCTCCGATTCTAGCACCAGTAGTCTCTTTGACCGTTGCTTCCCTTGGTATGTAAAAGAAACAATAAGTACTGGAGGGGAGGGTTCAATTGAATGTGTGTGCTGGAGAAATGGACATATGATGTGAAAGCATGCAAATTAAAATTAGAATTCTTAGGAGCTTACTGTTATTTCTTTATGAATTTATGTTTTATAAGCAATCATGCAAGTCAGAGTTAATTATCTAACTTTTATTCCCCAGGTCATAGGTTAATAAGGGGAGATTTGAAATGGGTATACAAAATTATGAGGGGTATAGATGGGGAAAATATAAGCATGTTTTTTCCATTGAGTTGTGTGGGACGACAACTATAGGTCATAGGGCAAGGGTGAAAGGTGAAATATTTGAGGGGAAACTTCTTCACTCAAAGGGTGGAACAAACTGCCAGCAGAAGTGGTGGATGCGGTGAGGACGTGGAAAGGAGATCTGTGGATCCAGGTGCAGATCGATGGGACTAGGCAGAATAAGAGCCACGTGGACTATTTGGGCCAAACTAGTTTCTGTGCTGTAGTGCTGAGTATATCTAATTTGGATACCTGGTTTCGCTTGCAGAGACATTTTCCTGAATGGCTTCTCCTGTGATGGTTCTGCGTCTCCCTCGGGCTCCTGACGGACAGAGCAGGGGTTTTGACCCAACATCAGCCCGCTATCACGCCTTAGCGCCTTCCTCCATTCAAGCTTCAAACAATTGTTCTAGTCCCTGTCTTCAGGAGGAGCAGAGATCACGTTCTTTGCTCCGGGAACGCTTTCTACAAAGTCTGATTACAATGACGGGGAAGCCAGTGACCTTTACAATGTACGAGCGGGTCAGTGTCACTGCAACATTCACTGCCTCAGACATTGACATCCTGAACTTCCAAGTTTCTGACCTGCAGACACCATTAGGTGTTCAGAAGGAAGCGTTACTGCGTTGTACTGACATCATAGCTTGTACATTTAACCTTTAACATACTTAGAATGTCTCTATAACCTGTCCACTGGGTCAGGTTTGAGTTATAACACTGGGGGTGAGATCATACGCTGATCTCTATGCTGAGGATTTCTACTTCAAAAAGATACATTTGTTCTCCAGAGGGGAGTTACAGGTTGTCTGAGGTGAGAGGTATAAAGTGCACATTTATTACTAACATATCTAAATTTTGTTTGTTCAGCAAAATTCAGAATAAAAATTTAAGTTTATAGGAGCATGATTCTAAAGTGCTCCATTTTTTTCCTGATCATTGGAAGCCTCTCAGCATTTCTCACAGTAACTTGTTCCTTCACCGATCGATGATACAGCAACATTTCACACTGTTTCCCTATTTCTAAAAACTGTACAAGTTTTAAACCAAAACTGGCTGTAATGTAATTTATCTTTTCTTATCAGTGAAAATTCAAGTTGTGCATTGTAAATGCAGAAGTACAATTAAATTGCAGCAGCATCACAGGCACATTACATCATAAGCAACATTTTCAAGAAAAACAAATTAAATGCAAATTAAACACAATTTTTGAAATCCTAATCAGAACAAAAGAAAACAAAACAAAGTTGTCTTAGTGTTGCTAAACTGATTAGGATTCTCTGGGGTGATTCAATAATTGTTTGATTATTGTTCACAAACTTGATGGTGTGGGACTTGAGGTCTCTGTACTTCCTGCCCAATGGTGGCTGCAAGAAGGTGGCATGGCCTGGATGGTGGGGAGCCTTGATGACAGATGTGGCCTTCTGTAGACACTACTGATGCATCTTTGTTTGAAAGTTATACAATTATTGGGATTCTATCAGACACTGAAAAACCTAGATAAGTGGCTGAGGAGAGGATGTTTCATTAGTAGGAGAGTCTAGGATCTGAATAAAGGGAAATTCCATTAAAACTGAGATGAGGAATCTCTTCATCTTTGATTCTTGGAATTCATTGCTGGTGTCGCTTCGACCCAAGGTGTATTTAGGGCAAAGATTGAGAGGTTCAGGATTGGTAAGGGGGTCAAGGTTTATGGGGAGAATGCAGGATTGGGTTGGTGGGAAAAATAAACAGCCATGATTGATTGGCAGAGCAGACTAGTGTAGATGGGACAAATGGCCTAATTCTGTTACTATATCTTACAGTAGATGAGAGTGGGGACTAATTGAACAGATCTTGCAACCATCCAGCATAAACATAACAACAGAATTCATGATGGTGCACTGTACCAGTCTCTGCTAGGCTGGTACAGAAGTTTGTAGACTCAGCCAGCTCCATCATGGACTCAAGACTCCCCAACATCTTTAAAAGGTGATGACTCAAGAAGGCAACATCCATCATTAAGGACCCTCACTATCTAGGGCATGCCATCTTCTTGTTACCACCATCAGCACGAAGATCCACATTCAGCGTTTCAGAAAGTTTCTTCCTTTCATCATCAGATTTCTGAACGGTCCATCAGCGTTGCCTCACTATTCCTCTTTTGCACTATTTATTTACTTATTTTTATTGTAACTATATTTTTTATGTTTTACACAAAACTCATTTCATAACATATGCTGGTGATAATAAACCCGATTCTGATTTTGGGAACAGATACAATGGTGAGGTAGGACCAGCCTACTGTGAAGAAGCAGGCAGTCCATATTCTTGATTCATGAGGCAAGAGCCCTTACCAACATCAGCCAGCAGCTCTCACTTCACTTTAGTCTGGAATTACACACTGGTCCAATAGTTTTCAACATAAATAGTATGAATATCAGATGTTCAACATCATTAGTAGACAGCACTCTGATAACAGGTTCACGTATCGCCCACCTCCTCCTTGCCCTCAACCACCACTACTTTACAAGAAGGGGGTGAGCAGACTCTATTTTCTAAGGAAGCTGAGATCCTTCAACGTGTGCAGCAGGATGTTGGAGATCTTTTACCAGTCTGTTGTAGCGACTGCAGTCCTTGCGGCTTTATCTTGGGGGAGCAGCATCAGTGCTGGTGATACAAAAAGACAAAATAAACTCTTCAAAAAGGCTGGATCCGCCCTTGGCTACAAACTGGACCCTTTTGAGTTAGTGGTGGAGAGGATGTCACTAAACAAACTTACCCATTATGGTACATCTTCTCCATGACCTACTGAATAAACAGCAGAGCACCCTTTCAAACAGACTCATTCAGCTCCACTATCACAAGGATCATTACAGAAAATCTTTTGTACCAAATGCTACAAGCACATACACAGTTCATCTCTGTGTGATAGGAGAAAAAAAATCCAGTCTGTTTAATTATTTCATACATTCTTGTTGCACATTGGTAATTATTGTTCTGTACTTTATAATACTTCATGACGAGTGTGCACTCATAAGTTTGTTTTTAAATGCTACCATAACGAAAGGTTTTCCTACTTGGAATCAATAAAATATTTATTATTGTTATTGTTTATCATTTCCTGTTGGAGTCACCTTATGTACACAAGGTCACCCACTGGATAGAGAAATTCCTTCTCATCTTCTGTTCTAAAAGGAAGTCCTATTCTGAGGCTGAGCCCTCTGGTCCAAGACTCACTCGCTATTAGAAGCATCCTCTCCACGCCCAATCTATCTGAGCCTTTCAACGTTTAAAATGTTTCAATGCAATCCCTCCCTCCCACCTCCATTCTTCTAACTCCTGTGAGTACCAGACCAGATTCATCAAAGGCCTCTCATACATTTACCCTTTAATTCCCAGGATCATTACTGCTGTTGTGGAGATTGAGATGGCTGGGTTGGTCCATTTGACAGCCGTCGTAAAGTTGCCCACGACTTTTCTCCCAAGTGGCAGAACCCAGAGCAGGAATTCGTATTGCTATTAACAGAAAATATGTATATGTCACTTTGATTACTGTGAAGAGGAAGATAATTAAACAACTTATGGAGAAAAAAATGTCATTAGTATTCTTAAAAGACATTCCTCTAAGCTCAATTTACAAAACATAAATAGGCTAGATCAGCCACGATTAGTTTTGCCCATTTATTCTCTTCTCCCTCAATCAGATTCCACTTAGACTGAAACTTACCATTAACGTTCAAAGTCAATTTATTATCAAAATACGTATATATCACTATATACAACCTAGAGATTTATTTATTAAAGTGGAAAACTTGTCCTCTTTTCCTCTTTAAAGGAGTCTGTCCTCTGACCTCTTCCCAAGCTACTCTTCTAAACCAGGACTTTAATTGCTTCTAAATTAGGTCGGCAATTAATTTAAAAAAGAAGGCACGTGTCTCAATATCCGTCCAATCATTGGCATGAAATAACCAGTTGTGGGCGGGGTTTCAAGCCGTCGTCAATATCACTACGTAGTCAAACTAGTTTCCTGATTGGTGGACAGGGTGTCGATCACATGCCTTGCGGCCGTTCTGCGCAGGCGTAGCTGCTTTTCTGGCGGTTCGGGGTGGGTGCGCGGAGATCGGTCGCCGGTTCCCAATATGGACCGCAGTGGCCCCGCCGGCTTCAGGCAGCGTAAGTTACGTACGTGGCCCACTTTTAAATATGTTGGCCAGGCGACGCCCCAAACGAGTGGCGAAATGTTCCCTGTTCGCAAATGGCCACCGGAAAGGAAAGACCAGTTGCGGGGCGGCTTCCTCTTCGGGGACCCTTCTGTGGTCCCCCCGCGGGACTGCCGAAATCGGAGACCCCACACCCAAGGGGTCTCCTTCGTCCACTGGTGTTAGATAGTGACCACCCCAGAGGAAAGTGATTAATCCCGGGGGTGGTGAGATAAGATGGGGGGGTTAAACCAGGGGTGAATGGGGAAAGGGGGTGGGCGGACGTGGGGAGAGGGAAAGGGGTGGGCGGACGGGGTCTGGGGGAGAGGGAAAGGGGTGGGCGGACGGGGTCTGGGGGGAGAGGGAAAGGGGTGGGCGGACGGGGTCTGGGGGGAGAGGGAAAGGGGTGGGCGGACGGGGTCTGGGGGGAGAGGGAAAGGGGTGGGCGGACGGGGTCTGTGAGGAGAGGGAAAGGGGGTGGGCGGACGTGGGGAGAGGGAAAGGGGGTGGGCGGACGGGGTCTGGGGTGAATGGGGAAAGGGGGTGGGCGGACGGGGTCTGGGGGAGAGGGAAAGGGGTGGGCGGACGGGGTCTGGGGGAGAGGGAAAGGGGATGGGCGGAAGGGGTCTGTGAGGAGAGGGAAAGGGGTGGGCGGACGGGGTCTGGGGGAGAGGGAAAGGGGGTGGGCGGACGGGGTCTGGGGTGAATGGGGAAAGGGGGTGGGCGGACGGGGTCTGGGGAGAGGGAAAGGGGTGGGCGGACGGGGTCTGGGGGAGAGGGAAAGGGGATGGGCGGAAGGGGTCTGTGAGGAGAGGAAAAGGGGTGGGCGGACGGGGTCTGGGGGAGAGGGAAAGGGGGTGGGCGGACGGGGTCTGGGGTGAATGGGGAAAGGGTGGGTGGACGGGGTCTGGGGAGAGGGAAAGGGGTGGGCGGACGGGGGGGAGAGGGAAAGGGGGTGGGCGGACGGAGTCTGGGGGAGAGGGAAAGGGGTGGGCGGACGGGGTCTGGGGGAGAGGGAAAGGGGGTGGGCGGACGGGGTCTGGGGTGAATGGGGAAAGGGGTGGGCGGACGGGGTCTGGGGAGAGGGAAAGGGGTGGGCGGACGGCGGGAGAGGGAAAGGGGTGGGCGGACGGGGTCTGGGGGAGAGGGAAAGGGGTGGGCGGACGGGGTCTGGGGGAGAGGGAAAGGGGTGGGCGGACGGGGTCTGGGGAGAGGGAAAGGGGTGGGCGGACGGGGTCTGGGGAGAGGGAAAGGGGTGGGCGGACGGGGTCTGGGGGAGAGGGAAAGGGGTGGGCGGACGGGGTCTGGGGAGAGGGAAAGGGGTGGGTGGACGGGGTCTGGGGAGAGGGAAAGGGGTGGGCGGACGGGGTCGGGGGAGAGGGAAAGGGGTGGGCGGACGGGGTCTGGGGGAGAGGGGGTGGCTGGATGAGGTCTGTTCGGTGTGTGAGTGTGGGGAGGGGGTATGGGCAGCAGGATTTGCAGTGAGGTGGGAGAGAGATTTGGGTGGACAGATTCTTGGGGTGGGTGAGTGTGGTTATTGGATGGGATCTGGAAAGGGAGTTGGTCAGGGTCAGAGGAGTCTAGATGTTGATGTGGTTTGAAATGAACATGGCTTTAGGGAAACTCCAGATAGGAACTCTTCTGTGGGAAGTGGAGGCTGCTCCCTAACAAGCTTCTCCCATCACACTGTTATTATCACAAAGACCTTGCAGTTTGAGGGGAAAGTGGGTGCTTTGGGTGAAATTGGAGATTTATTCCTAGATTAGTGTTTCTTATGCTTCAGATCTTCAAAAGCTTCAGAGTTTCTTTAACCAAATAAGCCCAAGACATGATCTTGGTGTTAGCATGAATGTGTCATTGATACTATAACTCCCTCAGAGCTCTAGCCCAGTGATAAAATAGTTATGTTCTTTGTCCCAAATGTTGCCATTATAAAGCACTTGTGAGAAATCTTACATAACTTGCAAGATATTAGAGGCTGCAAAGAGTTTATAGTTTATGCAGCTTGTTTCCTTTCACAGTCCCACACATTGGTTTAGGATCTATTTCCATTGATCAGCTACACTTCTATGTTAATATAGCCCCTGAAAGTACAGTGTCCCATCCTTTACAGAAGTTAGCAGTGGAGAATGAATATGGGCTAGACAACACAAAATCCTGGAGGAACTCAGCAGGTCAGGCAGCATCTGTGGAAAGCAATAAAGATTCAACAGAAGAGTCCTGTCCTGAAACATTGACTCTTAATTCCTGTCCATAGATGCTGCCTTGCCTGCTGAGTTCTGCCAGCATTTTGTGTCCGTTACTCTGGATTTCTAGATTTTGTTTATGGTGTGCTGGACAATTTTGTTTTTGCATGCCTCAACTTGATGAAGTGTTGGAGAAGATATGAGTGGAGCTTTCTGAAATGAGTTTCATATGAGCCTTGTGGAGCAGCTTGAAAAAAAATGAATAAAAAGAACACAAGACAGCAGTCTGCTGAGAGGGTTATGCATTCTATCTGTTACTGATTATAATCGGCTTAACATAATTGTACCTTGATATTTACTGGGCTATTGCCCCTCAAGACCCAAAAATCATTAATTTGTAGCCCTGCCCAAGTGATCTGAATCAAGATGGTCAAAATTTTGCAGCATTATGAAATGTACCTATTTGTCCTATCTGAGTATTTACAACATGCTTGCCTGCTTTTGCATTATCGTGTTGCGAGTGGTGCTACAGTAGCGTAGCAATTAGCATGATGCCAGAGTTTGGGGTTCAGTCCTGGCATGTTTGGAAAGTAGTCTGTACATCCTCCCCATGGAATACATAGATTTTCCCCAAGTGCTCTGGATTCGTGTCTCAGTCCAGAGGTTAGTGGGTCATTGTAATTGTCCCGTGATTAGACTACGGTAGGTTAAATTGGGGTTGCTGGCGGTGCTCAAAGAGCCAGAAGGGCTGTATCTAAATAAAATAAAGGTAAATGTCTTCTATGGGAACCAGTTTTTCATGAAGCCAGTTATTAACCTGCCAGAACCAGGTTTAAACTTGCCTAATAAAAGAAATCCAATGCTTTTCCTGAACAACACACACAATGAGCAAGTCAGGCAGCCTCAGTGGAGGAGAAGAAACAGTTGACATATTTGGGCGGAAATCCTTCAGCTGCTTGATGTGTTAAGTTCCTCCAGCATTTTGTTTGTTGTACAAGATTTGAGCATTTGCAGAATCTCCTGTTTTGCCAGCACATACACTACTCGTAAGTTTTAACTCCATGTGCAATCTCTTCCCACTGCTGATGTGTGTATACTTGATCAAATGCCTTTCCTAGTTGCCGTGAAATCAATTGATAGTGGTTGGGGGGGAGTGGAGGTTGTGATATTTTTACACTAGGGCATTTCACTATGTTTCCATATACATGTAACAAATGAGAATCTGAACTAGAGCTTCTCTGAGGAGCTGGGTTGAGTTGGTGTTGTTCTGTTAGCCAGCTTATTCTGTTTATTATTTTTTTGGTCGAGCACCTACGCTCCATCCGCCACAACAGACAGGATCTCCCGGTTGCCACCCACTTCAGCTCACATTACCATTCAGATATGTCCATACATGGCCTCCTCTACTGCCATGATGAGGCAAACTTCAGTTGGAGGAACAACATCTCATATACCATCTGGGTAGTCTCCAGCCCCTTGGTATGAACATCGAATTCTCCAACTTCCGGTAATTCCCTCCCTCTCCCTTCCCCCATCCCACCTTCAGTCTATCTCCTCTTCTAGCTGCCTATCACGTCTCATGACTCCGCCTTCTTCTACTATCCATCGTGCTTTCCCCTTAGATTCCTTCTTCACTTCTCCTGCCTATCCCCTCCCTGCTTCCCCTCCCCCACCCCTTGATCTTACCTCTGATTGGTTTTCCACCCTCCCCCCACCTTCTTTATAGGGCCCCTGCCCCCTCCTCCTTTAGTCCTGACGAAGGGTCTCGACCCGAAACGTTGACTGCTTCTTTCAACAGATGCTCCTGACCTGCTGAGTTCATCCAGCTTTTTTGTACGTCTGATTTGACCATAGCATCTGCAGTGTACTTTATGTTTATTATTCTGTCCCTCTTTCTTCCAGCTACCAAGGTGAGAGCGAGGGTCCCAGGGCAGCCCAGTCACCTTTTCGAAGACACCAGTGGAAATATGGATGTTCCACCGTTTGAATCTGGATACGAGGGGCCTTCTTCGAGCTTCGGCCTGACAAGACCTGGCATCCTCGGTGACCCCATGGTGTCTGACTTGGCGATGGCTTATGGGAGCAGTTTGGCCAGTCACGGGAAGGACATTATGGATAAAAATGTAAGAGGCTTTGGTAAAGCCAGGCAAATCCTTCAGTCAACACACAGAATCTTCCTCTTTACTATTTCATTCATTCCCAAACCACGAGTTTTCAGCATATGGAAACAGCTGTTGACCTGCACTGGCTATCAGTATATCTCAACACCAATAGGTGTAGTTTATTTATTTTCTGGCCCTTTGAGCTGTGCTGCCCAGCAATCCCCTAATTTTAATGCTCACCTAATCACGGAACAATTAACAATGACCAATTAACTTACCAACTGATATGTCTTTGGAAATTGGAGCACCTGGAGGAAATCCCAGGATTAATAATCCAGCCTTCACAAGAATTTTAGATTCACCACCCTCTGCCAATTAAGGCCTGACCCAGATATCTTCAGGTCATGCAAATGTTTTTAGCTTGTGCTTGGTCATTCTTCTTAACCATATGAGGGTGCATTGTCTCTGTACCTTTCTGTCTGCAGATTGATCGATTTATTCCAGTGAGCAGATTGAAGTATTACTTTGCTGTGGATACTGTTTACGTTGGAAAGAAGCTGGGTCTCCTCATCTTTCCGTACATGCACCAGGTAAGGGATGTGACTCTTTACTGGCCTTAAAGTTCTGGAGGATTCTTTTGTGGATAAGTGTATCCTGATCTTAAAACTCACGGAATCTTCAGGAATCTTGAGTTCCTTTGGGATGTAACAAAGCGGCCTTTGTGTCATCTCGTTTAGAATCATCCCTAGAGCAATGCCTACTGATCTGGCAGTTTGTGCATTTAATGGGTTTCTTGTGCCACATTGCCTTACAGAAGTTTATTTAGAAATGCATTCCAGAATAGGCCTTTCAACCCCCGATTTAACTCTTGCCTAATCAACAAAGATTTTACAACTTGCTAACCAATACATCTTAGGAACACACGGAGCAAACCCATGCATTCCATGGGGAGACACAGGTGATGTCGGAATTGAACTGTGAACTCCACGTAAGCTGTGATAGAGTGGCAGTAACCACTGCACTACTGTGGCATCCAAAATTGTTTTGCTTCTGTTAACATGTAATGTAAAATTGTTTCTGAAGTCTTGGTGCCACTTCACATGAATCCTAACACAGTGCTTCTGTTTGCAATATTGGTAAATAGTAATGGAACTGAAATGCAGACAAGCAGAGTGGTCAGTCTTGGTTCCACAGAGACAATACTGTGATACTTGTATAATTAAAACCTTTATTTGATACTTGTTCTCTTTACTCTCGAGATGATACTGTCTGTCTGAAAAGGAATTTCTTTAGCTAGAGGGTGGTGAATCTGCAGAATTTAGTGCCACAAGTGGGTGTGGAAGTCAAATCATTGGGTCCTTTTAAAGTGGAGGGTTGATGGGTTCTGGATTAGTAAAGGCTTCAAAGGTTACAAGGACAAGGCAGGAGAATGAGGTTGAGAAGGATAATAAATCAGCCATGATGAAATGGTAGAGAAGACTGGGCTGAATGGCCTGATTCACAGTAACAGGTATTTCTAGCTAAAGGAGCCCAATTGTGCCCACGTGACCAAATAACCCATTACACATCTGACTTTAGAATGTGAGGGGACTCTCACACGGTCCTTGCAGGTAGTGGTGGGAATTGAGTCTGGGTCACTGGTGTTGTAATAGTGTTACACTAACCTCTATTCATCTTGAGGATGTTGTATATGATACAGTGCAGGCTGAAGCAAGGGTAGCTTTTCACTGAAAGCCCTCCCCACCATGGAGCACTCTTGCAAGAAAGCAACATCTATCTTCAAGGACCACCACCACTCTTCTCACTACTTCCATCAGGAAGAAGGTACAGGAGTCTTAGGACTCACACCACCAGGTTCGGTAGCAGTTATTACCCCTCAAGTATCAGGTTTTTGAAGCAAAGGATAACTTCACTCACTCATCACTGAACTGTTCCCACAGGACTCTTCATCTCATATTCTTGATATTTTTTATGTACAGTTGTCTTTTGCAGAATGGTTTTGTTCATCCAGTTGTATATGGTCTTTCATTGACTTTTATTGTGTTTGTACTTGTGTATGCCTGCAAGAAAATGAATCTCAGGGTTATACATGGTGATGTATGCTTTGACAACAAATTTAATTTGAACTTTGAGAGGAGGTAGGAACATAATGATGAAGAGTTGGAGCAGAAGAGGGTCCAGATGATGTGTGAAGCAGAAAGGTGCCAACTCAGCTAGCTTAATCACGGGCACTAGCCTCCCCATCATTGAAAACATCTTGGAAAGGCGATGCCTCAAAAAAGCAGCATCCATCATTAAGGACTTCTATCACCCACGATGTGCTCTTTTCTCATCAAGGAGAAGACACAAAGCCTGAAGGTGCACACCCAATGCTTCAGTTTCTACCCCTCCTCCATCATATTTCGTAACAATGAACCAACCCATGAACACTATCTCAGTATTTTTTTGCTCTTTTGCCAACTTGTTTAATTTAGATTTTTAATATAGTATATATTTAATTGATATTCTGTTATGTATTGCACTGTAATGCTACTGCAAAACAACAAATTTCACAACATATGTCAGTGATATTAAACCTGATTCTGATTCAGAAGAAGCTGAGGAAGATGTGCTGAAGGTGACAGCATTCTGTAATAACATGGAGATAGACAGTTACAGGAGGAGAGAAAGGTTGATTTTAGAAAAAGAATGATCAAAGAGCAAAGTTACAGCAGCTCTTCACCCTTTTTGTTGACAGAGCTGGGAAGTGCAGTATCAACAAGACACCCCTGTGGCTCCCCGGGTTGAGGTAAATGCTCCTGACTTGTATATTCCAGGTGAGTGTCTGAACTATTTGATCAGTAGTGCCTGCAGTTACAACCAGGATTATAAATTGTTCCAGTGTTTTGACACAGTTTTCAGCAAGAGGCAAAATTTTGTACAGACCTGACATCAATGGACACTCTTCATCCATCCTCTCCCTCTTCAGTGCGACTGAATCTGCTTGTAGAATGGTCGCATGTTTCCTGAAGTGTGGAATTTTGCTGCCTCCAATTTATGTAACCCTTAGAATTAGTAACATTGTTGGACAAATAGGTTGGGGTGCACATTTCTGATGAATGTTTAAATGTTGTTGGGAGTCAAAGCTCTTGTGCACTCATGGTACGCATCTCTCCCAACAAGCACCCATTTGGATAGTTACTGGTTTGTGTGTTTTTGGAACCAAGCCTGATCAACACATCCACTTTCCAGCAGCCTGGGTTTGGAATGGTCAAAATCAAGACCAGAGGATCAATTCTCTTTTGAATTGTGAAGTTTTTTAATGCTGTCTCACCTGAGCCCCATTTACACCACAAACCATGAATTTGAAAGTACATTAATAATATAAGAACATACGAAATCGGAGCAGGAGTAGGCTATCTAGTCCGTTGAGCCTGCTCCGCCATTCAATAAGATCATGGCTGATCTGACCATGGACTCCTCTCCACTTACTTGCCTTTTCCCCATAACCCTTAATTCCCCTACAATGCAAAAATCTAACCAAACCTTTTTTTTATTGTGTTTACTGAGGTAGCCTCCTCTGCTTGATTGGGCAGAAAATTCCACAGATACACCAGTCTTTGGGGAAAGCAATTCCTCCTCATCTGTCCTAAATTTACTCCCCTGAATCCTCTGGTATAGTCTCACCTACCAGTGGAAACAGCTTTCCTGCCTCTGTCTTATCTGTCCCTTTCATAATTTTGTTTCTATAAGATCTCCTCTCATTCTTCTGAATTCCAGTGAGTACAGTCACAAGTGGCTCAATCTCTCCTCATAGACTTCCCCCCCCACAAATCTCTGGAATCAACCTGATGAATCACTTCACCACCACCTCCAAAGCCAGTACATCCTTCCTCAAGGAGACCACAACTGCAACAGTAGTCCAGGTGCTGCCTCACCAGTACCCTGTCAGTTGCAGCATAACCTCCCTGCTCTTAAGTTCAATCATTCTAGCAATGAAGGCCAACATTCCATTTGCCTTGATAGCCTGCTGCACCTGCAAACCAATCTTCTGTGGTTCATGCACAAGCACTCCCAAGTCCCTCTGTACAGCAGCATGCTGCAATATTTTACAATTTAAATAATAATCTGATCTTCCATTTTCCTTCCAAAGTGGATGACCTTGCATTTACCAGCATTGTACTCCATCTTCCAGACCCTTGCCCACTCACTTAATCTATCTATAGCTCTCTGCAGACTCTCCGTATCCTCTGCACAATTTGCTTTTCCATTCAATTTAGTATCATCAGCAAACTTAGGTACACTACACTAGTCCTGTTCCAGATCGTTAATGTATATCATGAACAGTTGTAGGCCCAGCACCAACCCCTGCAGCACACCGCTCACCACTGATTGCCAATCAGAAAAACACCCTTGTATTCAACTCTCTGCTTTCTATTGGTTAACCAATCCTCTCCCATGCTCACACATCACCCCCAACTCTATCCATCCTTATCTTGTGTGGCACCTTATCGAACACCTTCTGGAAAACCAAGTAAATTATATCCACACACACAAAATGCTGGTAGAACACAGCAGGCTAGGCAGCATCTGCAGGGAGAAGCGATGTCGATAATATAAATTATATCCATCTGTTCCCCTCTATCCACTGTGCTCACTGTATCCTCAAAGAACTCCAGTAAGTTTGTCAAACAGGACGTGCCTTTGCTGAATCCATGCTGTGACTGCCTGATGGATCCATTTCTTTCCAGAGCCCCGCTATTCCTCCTTTAATGATGGCTTCAAGCATTTTCCCAACTACAGGTATAAAACTATGTGGCCTATAAGTACCTGACTTCTGCTTGCATCCTTTTTGTTTTGAACAGTGGCATGATATTTGCCTTCTTCCAATCTGCTGGGACCAGTCCAGAGAGTTTTGGTAAATTTATCACCAAAGCCTCTACTATAACCTCTGCCATTTTTTTCAGTACCCTGGGTTGCATTCCATAGGACCAGGGAACTGGTCTGTCTTTAGGCCTACAGGTTTGCTCACTCTACCTCTTTACTGATAGCTATTTTATCGAGGTCCTCGCCTCCCATCGCATTCATACCAACTCTCTGGCATGTTAGATGTGTCCTCCACTGTGAAGATTGACACAAAATAGTCATTCAAAGCCTCGGCCATTTCCTCATTACCCAGTATCAGTTCTCCCTTCTCGTTCTCCAAGGCACTTATGTTCACTTTAACCACCCTTTTCTGCTTTATATAATTAGAAAAAACTTGTACTATTTTGTGTTTTTAAATTTTTTCTCTAATCTTCCAGTTTCCCGCTACTCTTGGCAACTTTGTACACATGAGCTTTTAGTTTGATGCCTTCCTTTATTTCATAGAAACATAGAAAACCTACAGCATAATACAGGCCCTTTGGCCCACAAAGCTGTGCCGAATATGTCCTTGCCTTAGAAATTACCTAGGGCTACCCATAGCCCTCTATTTTTCTAAGCTCCATGTACCTATCCAGGAGTCTCTTAAAAGACCCTGTCGTATCTGCCTCCACCATCACCAGCAGCCCATTCCCATACACTTACCCCTGACATCTCCTCTGTACCTGCTTCCAAGCACCTTAAAACTGTGCCCCCTCGTGCTAACCATTTCAGGTCTGGGAAAAAGCCTCTGACTATCCACATGATCAATGCCTCTCATCTTATACACCTCTATCAGGCCACCTCTCATCCTCCGTCGCTCCAAGGAAAAAAGGCCGAGTTCACTCAACCTATTCTCATAAGGCATGCTCCCCAATCCAGGCAACATCCTTGTAAACCTCCTCTGCACCCATTCCATGGTTGCCACAATCCCCTCTACCCTCTGAGTACTGAGCACAGTACACCAAGTGGAGTCTGACTAGGGTCCTATATAGCTGCATCATTACCTCTCGGCTCCTAAGCTCAATCCCATGATTGATGAAGGCCAATGCACCGTATGCTTTAATCACAGAATCAACCTATGCAGCAGCTTTGAGTGTCCAATGGACTCGGACCCCAAGATCCCTCTGATTCTCCACATTGCCAAGAGTCTTACCATTAATACTATATTCTACCATTATATTTGACCTACCAAAATGAACCACCTCACAGTGATCTGGGTTGAACTCTCAGCCCAGTTTTGCATCCTATCAATGTCCCGCTGTAACCTCTGACACCCCTCCACACTATCCACAACACCCCCAACTTTTGTGCAAATTTACTAACCCATCCCTCCACTTCCTTATCCAGGTCGTTTATAAAAGTCACGAAGAGATCCCAGAACAGATCTCTGAGGCACACCACTGGTCACTGACCTCCATGCAGAATATGACCTGTCTACAACCACGCTTTGCCTTCTGTGGGCAAGCCAGTTCTGGATCCACAAGAGCAATTTTCCCTTTGGATTTCATGCCTCCTTACTTTCTCAATAAGCCTTGCATGGGGTATCTTATCAAATGCCTTGCTGAAATCCATGTACACTACATCTATGGCTCTACCTTCATCAATGCATTTAGTCACGTTCTCAAAAAATTTTAATCAGGGTCGTAAGGCACAACCTGCCTTTCACAAAGCCATGCTGACTATTCCTAATCATATTATGCCTCTCCAAATGATCATAAATCCTGCCTGTCAAGATCTTTAACATCCTGATCTTTACTTTCAGAATCTTTACTAACCACTGAAGTAAGACTCACTGGTCTATAATTTTCTGGGCTATCTCTACTCCCCTTCTTGAATAAGGGAACAGCGTCCGCAACCCTCCAATCCTCTGGAACCTTTCCCATCCCCATTGATGATGCAAAGATCATTGCCAGAGGCTCAGCAATTTCCTCCCTCGCCTCCCACAGTAGCCTGGCATACATCCAATCCCATCCAGTCCCGGTGACTTATCCAACTTGATGCTTTCCAAAAGCTCCAGCACATCCTCTTTCTTAATATCTACATGCTCAAGCTTTTCAGTCCGCTGTAAGTCATCGCCGAGACTCTTTTCCATAGTGAATACTGAAGCAAAGTACACATTAAGTGCCTCTGCTATCTCCTCCGGTTCCTTTTTTTTGTAATTTATTTTTTTATTGAAGTTCATCATCAAACAAACATTTCCATAAGATGTATTTCAGACATTGTACATGTATATCACAAATCTCCACAAAGTATTTATCTGAGGTACACACCTCAGAAAAGAGTGGAAAGAAAAAACAAGCAAAAGGAAAGAACTATGTACAAGTAGGGAGTGATCTTTTTTAACAACATATTCATTGATTTGTGAGAATAAAATCAGGCCTATGAGGCATTATGTAGTTAAACCATTTTTCCCAGTATGAATAAAATTGTTCCAAATTGGATAAAATTCTCTTACATTTGATTGGATTTAATAGCCCATTAACATTAAAAGAAATGAATTTTACTTTGTCCTTGGCCATCTATTTATCTGTCAATGTATCACTGAAATTAGAATAAAACTTAATCGATCTACTCCCTGAACAAATGAGAACCAAGAAATGCAAATAATAACAAAAATGGCAAAGAACGTGTGATTCCAAGGCTGAGGTCTCTAGTAGATGACCCTGCGATGGGCTAGAGGAAATGTCTAGCTGTGGGGGATAACCCCTCCTACTTGTGAGTTGAGGGCCCCCATTGCAGTATTCATAAAAGTCAGTGAACAAATCCATTACACAGAAAAGATTTCCCTGTGTACTCCTATATATATACACACACACAAATATATATATACACACACATATATTACATATATATTCTCATTTTGGTGGGGAAAAAGGAGTGTGAGTGAATAAAGAATAACAACTAAGTAATATAAAATCCACATTATAATAAGTATTTCTCGAGATAGGTATATCACTGTGTACTTTTGCTTCCGTTTAACTTCTCAGCATTTTTAAAGTTAGCCAAACCTTATGGCTCTTCTGAAGGGGGTGAGGACTGTCTTTGGGGAAACTCCCAGTCTCTTCCTGATATATTTCTCTCGGCCTCCTCCCATCTCCTGCCTTCTCGATTCTCGCACTATTTCCCAAGCGGAGCGGGATAATTCCTCAGCCAGGCTTTCCCTCGTTTTGGTGACGCTGACGGGCAACCCTCTGGCCTTCATGTCTGTAGTCGCCTCTTCCACTGTCTGGTACAGCCGTGTCCCGTTGTCATAACACACTCGAAGTTTAGCAGGGTACGGAGTTTGAAATCTAATCTTTTTTTGCTTTAGTACTTGCTTTACTTCAGAGTATTCTTTGCGTTTCTGCAGGACCGCGGGGGGGTGGGGTAATCTTGGTCGAAATGTATTAATTTGTCGTTGAAAAACACTCTTCTTACCCCAGGCCCTTCATAGAATCTCCACCTTGGTGCTATACCGAAGGAATTTAATTATTATTGAGCGTGGTTTTCTATCCCGGGTAGGTTTCGAGAAGACCGCACGATGGGCTCTTTCGACTTCCAGCTTCATAGCCGAGGGAAGATCGAGCGCATCCCACAGTAACTTTCTGACAAACTCCGTCATAGACAAACCCTCCGCTCCTTTGGGAACATTGTAGATTCTGATATTTTTCCGCCGTGATCTTCCCTCCAGGTCAAGCAGTTTACCTTCTTGGTGATGTAATATTTTTATTTTCTTACTCAGTATCCGTTCCACGTTTTGAACGCGATCTTCCAGCTTCTCAATTCGAGTCTCTGCTAACGCTATTTTTTGATTGACGCTGGCGAGCTCTGACTTAATATCACGGAGCTGCTGTTTTATATCTTTCTGGACCTCCATTATTTCTTTCAAGATTTCGATCATTTTCACCGCTTCGCCTGAACGAGGCCCAGCGTCTGCCTCGCTGGCATGCGGTTGGGTAGGAGAGCCACTCGCTGCACTCCTCTCAGCCGCAGACTCTGCGGTGTCGCTTTTTTAATTTCCATTCCTTTTCCCCATTCTTGCCCCTCTTCAGTTCAAATATTTTCCAAAAAATATATTTGATGGGTTAACGGGGCTTAATACGTGTTTTTCTGGAGGAGCTAGTGACTTAAGCTGCCATTCTCGACGATGACGTCACCAGAATCGTCATCTCCTCCGGTTCCATACACACTTTTCCACTTCTCTCACTTCTTATCCTCTTGCACTTCTTGAGGTTTTCCTTAATCCTGTCCGTCAAGTTCTTCTCATGGCCCCTTTTGACACTCTTAATTCATTCTTAAGCTCTTTCCTGCTAGCTTTACAATCTTCTAGATCTCTATCATTACCTAGTTTGTTTGTTGTTGTTTGTTTTTTTTTGAAGTTTTCAAACCTTTCCTTTGTTATCCATGGCTGGCTCTCCCCACCCTTACTGTCCTTGCTTTTAACAGAAATATATTTTTGTTGGGCACAGTGGAAAAATCTCTTTGAAAGTCTTCCACTATTCTTCAGTCGTCCCACCATATAGGTGGTGTTCCCAGTCTACCCTATCCAACTCTTCCCTCATCCAGTTGTAGTCTCCTTTGTTTAGGTATAATATATACTGGTTTTAGATCAAACTATTGCACTCTCTATTTGTATGGTAAACTAAATCATACTGTGATCACTTTCCAAGTGGACCCCTAACTACAAGATTGCTAACTTTACCTGTCTCATTGTATAGGACCAGATCCAAGATAGCATGTTCCATTGTAATAACATGCTGTCCAAGAAAGCTATCATGTATACATTCTATGAAGTCTTCCAAGGCTGTCTTGACCAACTTGATTCACCCAATCAATGTGCAAGTTAGTCTCCCACGATAACTACTGTTCCATTCTTACATACCTCAGATATTTCTGTTTTTTGCCTGTGCCACTGTAATGTTATTATTCAGTGGTCAACAGACAAATCCCAATAGTGAATTTTTTTTCCCTTTACGATTCCTAATCTCTACCCAGATGGATTCAAAATTTTGCTCCTTTGATCTTAGTCTCTCTCACTATCACCCTGAACTCACCTTTAATTAAGAGAGCTACCCACCTCACTTACTTTCCTGCTATCCTTCCTTATTACTTGATATTCTTGGACAGTTAATTCCTAATCCTCTCCACCTGCAACCATCTTCCTGGAATGGCCAATAAATCATACCCCTTTATACTGATTTGTGTTACAAGTTAACTGACCTTGTTTTGAATACTATGGGCATTCGGATAAAGTGCCCTTACACTCAATGTGCTTTTAAAATCTAGTAGTCTTTGTCTCTTTTGCACTTTTCTGTACTCCACCCCTGCTTTTCTCATTTAAACTTTTGCTTTATCTTTATCCACACTTTTCTCTTTTACTTTATCCGTACTTCTCCAACCTGTTGAACCCACCCTCCTGCTATTTATGTACAGCTCAACTGAGCCATTGGGAAAGGGGTGGGATCAGTTAAATGTCAGGTATTTGACTAACTACATATTTCCCTTGGCGGATTATGGTTAGCACATTTGCTGATGATTATTGCACTCTGAAACAGTCTCCAAACAGTAGGGTTGCTTGTAAACACAAATTGAGAAATTTCTTTCATTATTGATCTCAAATCCAAAGCTATTGACTTCAGAAGTTGCCAGACACCACTCCCTAGCCCCTGCTCCATTGTTCTCCCTAGTATTGGCCTGTAACTGAATCAAACTATTTAAAATCTTTGTGCCTAGTCCATTCAGCCCATTGAGTCTGTGCAGGATCTCAGAGCTATGCCATTCCCCCACATTCTTCTGTAAGCTGTCTGTTTTTTTCATGTCCTTCATTTCAAGTTCAGCTTACTGTTTTTGAACCATACATGTGTATACTGCCAAACCAAACAATGTTCCTCCAGATCAAGGTGCACAGTATACATATAATTCAAGAAGCACAAAGTAATATTACCACAAATAATAAGATGCATTTACGATACAAGTTTAAAAAGTAATTGGTACTGGTGCTTCATACATGAAGACCATATGCTGAGATTCATAACCTGGTGGCAGGGAGTTCAGTAGTCTTACTGGAGGACGAAGCTGTTTCCCATCCTAACAGTTTTTGCTGCAGTACCTCCTGCCTAATGGAGGGGTCAAAAAAGTTTGTTGGACAGATAGGTCTTTACACCCCTTACTATACCCAACTGCCCCCCCCCACCCCATTTTATACCACTCACCAACACTGGGTAATTCACAGCAGCTACTTAACCTAAAGGCATGCAATTGTGTAGGTAAAGCAGTACTTGGGGAAAACCATTTAAAACTTGCACATTCCACACGTGACAGCAGCAGCTGGAATTGAACCCAGTTTGCTGGAGCTATGGACCAGCAGCACCATTCACCACACTACAATGTCAGCCAATTCTGCCTTTTCTTCCCCAGATGGGAATTGTCTCGGTCTTGTCACCCTTTTCAATCCCTTCATGGTCCTAAGTAATGCCCTTCACCGCTACATCTTTTGGCTATCTCCTCCAAGGTTAGCCTAACACTATTACAGCTCAGGGTGATGTCATCTGTAAGGAATTTGCACATCCTCCCCGTGAACACATGGATTTCCTTTGGATGCTCCAGTTTTTCTCTCGGTACAAATTAACCTACCAATCAGTTGGTTAGTTGGTCATTGACTTGTGATTACGTTAGGATTAAATTGGTTACAGGGCAGTACAGCTCTGTTACAAGAATTAGTATTTATGACCAGTCACAGAGAATCTGTGTTCACTGACAGCTGGAAAATTTACTTTTGTTCTAAATCGGAGAGACCAGCCAGTTAGTTTGCTTGTTACTAAATGCTAATTACTCAGGGAAGACACTATGCGTGTTCCATCATACCAAAGAACACCTCGCAAATAACTTCTTATTTGGAAATTATCTCTAGACCAGCAGATGATCAGGAGCATCAAGTACAGTCGGCCCTCCTTAACTGCGGGGGATTGGTTCTGGGACCCCCCCCCCCCGCGGGTACCAAAAAACGCATTTGCTCAAGTCCCTTGTTTAACCTGGCTCAGTGCGGTGGTCTTTAGGACCCAGCAGAACCCCGAACCTTATTTATTCTGTTCAGAGCGGTGGTCTTTAGGGCCTGGCGCAGCTCTGAATTCATAGTGTTTCTGTTCACGAAAATAATCACGATCATGATTGACAATAAAGTTGAAGTAATAAAGCAATCGGAAAGAGGTGAAATGCCATCGGTCATTGAAAAAGTGTTAGGTTACAGTCGGTCAACGATCGGAACAATTTTAATGGAGCAGGTGAAAGGTCCTGCCCCAATGAAAGCTACAATTATTTCTAAGCAACGCAGTGGTTTAGTTATTGAAATATGTATGTTTCTTAAGTGTTTTATATGCATAGAAAGGTAAAATATATACCATTTAATAAGACAAACGTTTGACTAACTGACACTAAATAATATCGGATCTACCTGTTTCAACAAAACAGATTCAGGAACAGAACTCGTTCATAACCTGGGGACTGCCTGTACTTTTAAATCATCTCTAGATTGCTTATACCTAATACTATGTAAATAGTTGTAATACTGTATTGTTTAGGGCAAGGGTGTCAAACTCATTTTAGGTCACGGGCCGGATTGAGCAAAATGCAGCTTCATGTGGGCCGGATCAGTCGGACGCGTGCGAACGCAGCTTTCATTGCCTCCGTTTTTTCAGCCTGCTCTCATGTGTCTCAGTCTCTGCTATAACTACAAAGTGTTTCACTTTACAAATTCCGTTTCTTATGAAGAAGACTGCCGAATAAACACTAAAAACCCTGAAAACCTGGTACCTGAATAAACTCAGCATTAGCCATATCATACGCCATAGGTGCTTCGATTACTGGGGCCAGCTTTAATAGTAATTAGATATTATCTCGCAGGCCAAAGATAATTCCACCGCGGGCTGGATTTGGCCCGCGGGCCTTGAGTTTGACATATATGGTTTAGGGAATAATGACAAGAAAAAATAGTCTGTACATGCTCAAACAACGAGTGTTGGAAAGAGAACTTCCGGGTTTCCCCCAGTCTACAGTTGGTTGAATCTGCGGATAAGGAGGGCCGACTGTACTTTAAAGCACTTTGATATGGCTATTTCTGAGCATAATCAGTTCACAAGACAGCTCACAAAATGGAGGCCACAGAGCAACTGCACAAAATGGCAGCCTCCATTCTTTCAACCTCATTGCAAGAATAAAGACAATTAGTTTGTCTACTTCCACTGTCCTCGGCCCATCCAGATTCACTGACTTGAAGACTGTAGTTCTTTCTGGCCAGCAGCTTGAAGGGCCTGTTCTGCACTGTATCTAAATAATAACTCAGAATTCTATTTTATTCCCAGAGTTGATTGCTACTCTATCCACAGCTCTGCAGAGTTCTGGGTAACTTGTCTCTCTGACACTCCTTAAAACCAATGTCTTTAACTTTTCCTGCTGTGTCTGTGTCAGATTTTGTTGTATCAAACCTAGGGATATTTAGCTAGATAACTTCTGCTCAAACAGAGGTTGTGATGAATTGACTCACTTTGTTGTTCTGTATCTAATGGTTGTATCTCTGTCTCCAGCAATGGCATTCATCACGTATTTACTGGTGGCTGGGTTTGCTCTTGGGACACAGAGCAGGTAAAAACTTTGTCACTGTCTGTTGTTTCCCTCCCCCCCCCCCCTCCCAATCTCTGAACCAACCAGCTGTATAGTTGAGAAGTTTAAGTAAGATGTTGGGAGGCAGGATAATGCATCTTTGTTGTTTTTTAAAAAAAGAAAGGACATTAGCACTCTGAAAAAACACGTTTTGTTTGTGTTGTACCTTGACAGCTGCAAAGATTATTTTTGTAATGCAGTAAATATAGTAATCCTATTTTGCATATTTGTAAAGACTAACGTAACAATATCCAGGTATTGATCTTTAATGCCAGCTAAGGGATAATTGTTGGCCAGGATATCAGGCGTCACGTTTGTCTTCACTGTGTCCCGGGGGGATCAGGGTTTTCATTTAATGACAAATTCAAAAGATGGTAGTGCGGTTCCCTTCATGCACTGGTGCACGAGTCTGAGGCAAGAACAAAGTTATAGCAGCATGGAAGCTGGCCCTTTGGCCCAAATCATCCATGCCCAGCCAAGATGTCTTATTTCAGCTAGTCTCACTTTCCTGATTTTGGTCCATTTCCTATCCAAGAATCTGTCCAAATCAAACTGAGCATTTTTTTTCTTTTTCAGATGCCAAGCACTCTACACTTGCAGTTATTCTACTCTAGTTTCTTGTCCCTTCCAAATAGCCCAAAGCAAAGAATGGGCTTGCCACATCAATTCTGCTTTCCAGCTGGTTAGTGGGAGGGTGTACAGGTGAATACTGGGATGGTTCTGTATTCCTGCTGGGGACAGCCCCTTGTGCTGTGGATGAGATCACTCCAGATTATAGCTCAACATTCATGGACTCCTCTTCTGTCATGATGAGGCCCTCTCAAGGTAGAGGAACAGCCCTCATAGGTAACCTCCAACTTGATGGCAGGAACAAGGATTTCTCCTTCTGGTAATTTTCCCTTCCCCCTTCCCTCTTCTATTCCCTCTGGCCTCCAGCCTCCTCTCCTCACCTACCTATCACTTCCCTCTGGTGCCCCTCTTTCCATTTGTCCCATGGTCCACCCTCCTTACCTGTCAAATGCCTTCTTTTCCAGCCCTTTACTTTCCCCACCCACCTGTCTTTAGCTATCACTTTCCAGCCCGAAACATTGACTCCTTGTTCCTTTTCATAGATACTGCCTGACTTGTTGAGTTTATCCAGCATTTTGTGTGTTTGTCTCTGTAGGGTATGACTGGCTGCATCCAATCACCCAGTGCATATTTTAACTCTCACCCAGCATTGTTTGAGCTCACTCTTGTCTCTCCCCACAGGTTCTCTCCAGAGGTTCTAGGGATGCTGGCCAGCACTGCGTTAATCTGGCTGGTCATTGAAGTGCTTGCTATCTTGCTCAGTCTCTATCTCGTCACGGTGAACACGGATTTAACCACCATTGACCTTGTTGCCTTTGCGGGATACAAATACGTTGGGTAGGTGTGTGAGCTTTTGAGTGTGCAGACAGGGCAGATGCGTTTGTGAGCACGTCCTGATGCTCGGTGGCTCTCGGGGCATTGGGTGGGGGTATGGGCATTGATGGCTTTGCAATGACACGACATCTGATTTCTTCCCCACAGGATGATAGCTGGAGTCATTTCTGGGTTGTTGTTTGGAAGAATGGGATACTACATTTCTTTGGGATGGTGCTGCATCTCGGTAGTGGTCTTCATGGTAGGTGCATGGAGAATGTACAAACTTCAATTCCCACCGCAGACTGTAAGGAGTTAATTCATTTTCCCATGACCACTCTGCTGTTATTTCCCACACTCCAGTCAGAGTTGGTAAGTTGCACACATGCTATGTTGGCGACAGAAGCGTGGAGACACTTGCGGGGTGCCCCCTCGGTTTGTGCTGGTCATTGATCCAGTGCTTCGATCTACATGGAACAAATCTAAATCTTGTTTATTATAATGTTTAGGTTTAGTTATTTAACTTGGTTCTCCTTCCACAATCCACTAATATTTAACCACTCCTACTGGGGCATAGGATGCCAATGGCAGCTCAGTGTCCTGGGCCAAAGGTTAATCAGCTCTGTGGCTTCTGTTTTCACCACACGACTTCATGTGTTTTCCAGGCAAAGATCCATTCTCTCCGGGGAGCTTCTGCTAGTTTTTCTGTAGCACTGAATTTTTACAGAATGGGGTTGCTAGCCCCATGCCCAACCCTCCTCCTGAGGCTGGTTTGAGATTATTTATCTGTTAAGGGAATTAAGATCTATTGTCTCCCCTTGAATTTCTGGATCCTAACTGCTCTGTGGGAGAGGGCTGCAGTGTTGCTGACTCGAATACAGTTCAGTGTCATCAGCTCTCCTGTGATACAGTGTATGGCTCATCCCTGCAGTGCAGTACTGGGAAGATTGACCCTTCCAGTCTCAGTCACAAAGCACAAACAAGCTCTTCAGCCCAACACATCTGTGCTGACTATTAAACGTGCATTTATACTGATCCTACATATTCCCAATCTATCACAAGATTTCTCCACTCATTGGCCTGCCAACCTATCAGCTCACTTGTCTTTGGGATGTGGGAGGAAATCCACTCAGTCACGGAGAAATGGACAGACTCCACACAGACAGCACCCAAGGCCAGAGTTGAAGCTGTGAAGCAGCAGCTATTCTAGTTGCTCCATCTGCTTGTTCTGTCATCTCTGTGCCTGTTGGGTCTGCCATTGGCCTTGCAGGATATTCAACCTTGAGATTGCTCCTGTTCTTGCCTTGTCTGCCATCTGTGTATTTCTGCATGTTTAGCTTAATCCTTGCAACATCTTAATTCTCTACTTCTCAAATATTTCAGATTCGAACTTTGAGGCTGAAGATCCTCTCGGAAGCTGCAGCTGAGGGAGTTCTAGTCCGGGGCACCAGGAATCAGCTGAGGATGTACCTGACCATGGCCATTGCTGCAGTGCAGCCATTCTTCATGTATTGGCTCACCTATCACTTGATCAGATAGGAGAACGGGAGAGCTTCCTGCTGTCCCTGGGGTGGGGCTTCACTGATCCCCCTAGATACTGGGGATTGGCGAATGTAAACAAGTCTGTCACTCTGGGTGGATGCAGCAAGACTTGGCTGCCTTCCCAAATAGACTGCTGGGGGTGGGTGAGAAGGGGTGTGTGTGGGTGGGATATCTCACTGAACAAGAGGGGGGTGGTATAAAGCTGTGTGCATGCATCCTCCCCTGGGTGAGGGGTCACAAGATAGTTTAGTCTCCCCAAAGAGGATGTGACTATCCAATTTCCAATGAAGGTAGGACATTGAGGAAGGGAGGGAACACATGATACTGTCTTCTCTGAGGAATGGATGTGGAATGTGGCTGTTTCATCCACAGTGGAACTTTTTCTACTTGACTGCCTGTATAATTAATGGGTTTTGAATTTGCAGGGAAGTCAAGCTGATGGACAAATCTGTGGTGAATCTGCTTACCACTGAGGGGAATATTTTAATATCTATTTATAAACAGAGGAAATAAAAAAAACTATTGTTCATCAGTGTTGCAATTATTTTATTGGGACTGGTTCCCTTTCATGTCCAGAACCGATTTTCTTCCAAGTTAAAGAAATGTAATTCTGATGCCTCACTGAACCACTTGTTCAGTGCTCACTGTTCCCATGCAGGAGGCTTTCCCTCCACGCAGCTGATGAATCCAAAGAAATGGCCGAGAACATTGCAGGAATTGCCAGTCAGCGTTGAGTTGACTCAATGTAGTTGAGTTAGGAATTCCAGCTCCAGATTTTCCCTCCGGGTTAACTCCCAAAGCCTTAACCATATAACATATAATAATTACAGCACAGAAACAGGAAGTGAGCATAGAACTTGCAGTACTGGGGTAGCTTGTCAACTAAAGAGAGGAGTGTTCTTTATGTAGCCAACTATTATCTGAGATACCCCCACTGGAATAGAGGCAGAAGTAGATGTGGAGGAAACAACCAAGCAACAAGGAATTGTCCAGGGCTCTGGGTAGAGAAGGGTTGATTAAATTGATCGCTGCTACCTCTAGTGTTAGATTCTGTGTCTTGGAAAATGTCATCCTGTTACACCCTCAATTTCTCCCATTAATCCAGCTCCACTCCAGCTTGCTTGAAAAGCAATGAAATGTGGTTTACTTATAAAATCTTGTTAAATCTGGATTTCTGGAAGTCCTGTGTCACATAGTTTCCTGTGCTGAGGCATCGCAGTTACTGCTCTGATAAGGGTAGAGTATTTTCAATCCAGGCACCAGAACTGCTGAGACTTTGGCTAACTAATTCCATCAATAAGACAATATTGAGTATGTTCGTGTGAGTCAGAAGTGAGTTAAATATTTGATCAAAAGGATTATAAATCTGCTATTGTAGTAATTCTCCAAGATGCTCATGAGCCACAAACTGAGAATGTCAGTGTTTAATTGTGGCAGAAGTTTGAAGTATGTGCAGTGTGTTATGGTCCTCATTATATCAGCTACAAATTAATAGTCCCTCTCCAACCACACTGTCTAAACTGCACACAGTTAAATTAATAAAGTTAGCATTGTTCAATTGACATGCCTGGTGTAGTATTATGTGAGTGTTGTACAATGGAGGAGTTGTCTTTTGAATGAAGTATTCAGAGGAATCTACCCTTTCAGATAAACAGAGTACAACATGGCACTCTTGTCCTGATCCCAATCATCATCTCACGACTCTGAGTGAAGCTCCCTAGTTTACTTCATTAAAGCAGTGAATACACTTGGAAGATAGAACAGTACAGGCTCTTTGGCCCATAATGTACTAGCCTAATTAGGCCTTCATTTGGTTGGTGTTGACCATGGATGTTGCATCCTAGCTGTATATGCAAGCAGGGGCAGTACGATACGGAGAGCAAGCTGTTCCCGTGCAGCAGGCTCCCCCTCCACGCAGCTGATGAATCCAAAGAAATGGCCGAGAACATTGCAGGAATTGCCAGTCAGCGTTGAATTCAATGTAGTTGAGTTAGGAATTCCAGCTCCAGCTCCAGATATGGTTAACTCCCAAAGCCTTAACCATATAACAATTACAGCACGGAAACAGGCCATCTTGGCCCTTCTAGTCCGCACCGAACACTTACTCTCACCTGGTCCCACCTACCTGCACTCAGCCCATAACCCTCCATTCCTGTCCATATACCTATTTTTTTTAAATGACAAAATCAAACCTGCCTCTACCACTTCTACTGGAAGCTCGTTCCACACAGCTACCACTCTGAGTAAAAAAGTTCCCCCTCATGTTACCCCCTAACTCAATTCATGTCTTGTTTGAATCTCCCCTACTCTCAATGGAAAAAGCCTATCCACGTTAACTCTATCTATAACCCCCTTATAATTTTAAATACCTCTATCAAGTCCCCCTTCAACCTGCTACACTCCAAAGAATAAAGACCTAACTTGTTCAACCTTTCCCTGAAACTTAGGTAACATTCTAGAAAATCTCCTCTGTACTCTATTTTGACATCTTTCCTATAATTCAGTGACCAGAACTGTACACAATACTCCAAATTTGGCCTCACCAATGCCTTGTACCAACTCCTATACTCAATGCTCTGATTTCCTAAGAGTGGGTATGACTTCAAGTTAATGAAGGTTTGAGATCAGAGGTTTTCTTGATGAGGTTCTGTGGACACTCGGATGGTACGTTGCCAGGGTCGGGGATGTCTGGGATCTAGAGCATTCTAAAGGGCACTGGTGAACAGCTAGAAGTTTTGGTACATGTTGGCACCAATGACAGGTGAGGAGGTCCTGAAGAGAGATTTCAGGGAGTCGGGTAGAAAGCTGAAAAACAGACCTCCAGGGTAGTAATTTCTGGATTGCTGCCCATGCCATCAGCAGTGACGGTAAGCATAGGATAATTTGGCAGATAAATGTGTGGTGGAGGAGGCAGGGGTTCAGATTCTAGCATCATTGGGATCTCTTCTTGGGGAAGGTACCTGGGTTGCAGCTGAACCCGAAGGGACCAGTGTCCTTGCAGGCAAGGTTGCTAGAGCAGTTTGGATGTGTTTAAGCTAATTTATCAGGGAGAGGGGAACTGGAGAAACTGCCAAGGATCTGGTTTACAAACAGAGGTAGTGTGTGGTGAGACTGCTAGCAAATGACAGGGCAAAATTGCAGTTAACAAGATGAGTTGCAATGTAAAAGGTGGACAAAATCAAAAAGGGTGAATACAGGACTGAAGGTGTTACACTGAATGTATGCAGTATACAGAATAAGGTAGCACAGTTATAGATTGGCACGTATGATGTAGAATTCACTGAATAGTGGCTGAAAGAAGATTATAGCTGAGATCTTAATGTCCAAGCATTGTATTGAAAGGACCGGCAGGTTGGCAGAGGGGGTAGCATGGCTCTGTTTAAAAAATGAAATCAAATCACGAGAAAGGTGGCACGGGATTGGAAGGTAGAGCTGAGTAAGTGAAGGGGTAAAAAAGACCTGATAGTAAAGATGTGATCTGCAAAGTACAATGGGAGTTTTTTCTTATTTATTAGTAATAGCTGTCAACTTTGTTTCTGAGAACAATGGTTGTAGAAGAATCACAACCCCACAAAGTCCCAGCTTCACACCACCCTCGGGTATAACGTAGGACGTTCCATCATTGTCTCGCTTTGGGCTGAATTCTGTCAGCTGCGTGTTGCTCCTGTGAACCAGCTCATACTCCCATAGCTGGTACTTCAGGCTCTTCCCTTGCTTGGCCAGCAGGTGGGACTCAACAACACAGTCCTCAGAGTAGGAAGCTCTGCTCACATCTCCCTTCGGGTAGTAGAGACCAGGGACGTCAGGATCCTTCTCATAGACGTCCTCCAACAGTTCACATCTCAATCCCAGCAGTGCTCCTGTACAACCACAAAAAGTCAAATAGGTTCAAGCTCAAGTTTGTAGCCATTCAACTCTACAGCTGCATACTGTCAAAATGAGACAACATTCCTCCAGACCAAGGTGTTTCCCATCCTACAGTCCTTGTCCTAATGCTATGGTACCTTGTGCCTGACGGTAGGTTGTCAAAGAGATTGTTGACAGATGGGAGGGATGATTGATAATGCTAAGGGCCTTGCATATGCAGTGCTCATGATAACTATCTCTAATGGGCTGAAGAGAGATCCCAATAATGCTCTCAATCTTTTGTAGGAGCTTTGCCATTCCCATACCAGATGGTGATGCTGTTGGTCAGGCCACTCTCTATGGTGCTTCTGTAAAATTTGGTTAAAATGGAAGGTGGGGAAGACACTGCTGTGCAGAAGTGGAAAACAAACCTGTTGAATGGTCAACTAATATGGTGATCAAACTACAAGCTAATCATCCATCTCTTCATTAATTAATATTTGGGAGTGCATCCTTAATATGCAAACAGTGGCATGGTAGTGCCAGTTTCACACTTCACAGAGCTAACTGTATGGGATTTGATTCCCATTGCTGTCTACAAGATTCAAGTACATTTATTATCAAAGAATGTATATATTATACAACCTTGAGATTTGTTTACTTAGATAACCACAAAGCAAGAAACCAAAAAGAACCCAATTAAAGAAAAAAAATAAAAGACCAACACTTAATGCACAAGAGAAAGGATTTTTAAAAATGCTGATCTTACAAACAATTGAAGCAAACAACAGCATTCCGAACCAAAACTGAGTCCTCAGATCTGAACCCGGATCGGACCAGAGTAGGCCCAAAGCCTCACGTTGCTTTTGGTGCCAAAAAGAACAATTAAAAGTCTGTGCTCCCTTAGAATCCATGTTGTTACAGACCACATTTGAAGCCAGAAACCTTAGTGTTGTGATGGACTCCGACTTAAATTTTAACCGCCACATTAAGACAATTACGAAGTCAGCTTACTGCCATCTTTAAAAATATAGCAAGAGTTAAAGAGTTTATGCCTCAGCAAGATCCAGAAAAACTTGTCCATGCATTTATTTTTAGTAGACTTGACTACTGTAACAGTGTTTTCACAGGTCTCTGTAAAAAAAAACCTTCAGAACACTGCTGCTCGAGTCTCACTAAGACCAAGAAAGTAGAACATATCAACCCAGTTCTCAGATCACAACACTGGCTTTCTGTCCATCAGAGGACAGAATTTAAAATATTATTATTGGTTTATAAAGCACTGAATGGTCAAGGGCTAAATTACATCTCCCATCTCTTTGCCGCATTTGAACCTTCCCAAGCTCTCAGGTCATCTTACCATCCCCAGGGTCAAAACTGAACATGGTGAAGCAACTTTTAGTTACTACGCTCCACATATCTGGAATAACCTTCCAGAGGATCTGAAGTCTGCCCCAACCTTTAAGCTCTTTTAAAACTTCTCTTTTCACTGTAGATTTTAATTAGAATTTCCTGCGCTGTAACTTCTATTTATCATATCTATTTTGTGTGATTTTACTTTTATATATTGTCTGAAATTTGATGTTTGATTTTTATATCTTGTTCTGTGTAAAGCATTTTGAACTACCTTGTGTTTGAAAAATGCTGTACAATTAAACTTGCTTGCTTATCAGTTCATCATATTAGCGGGCACAGAGCACAGTGGCCAGGGCAGTCTTCATAACCTCAGCACTGTAGAGAGAGGAGTGACCATTGCAGAGAATGAGCAAAACCACCTCTCACCTCTGATCCCAACACCCTGACTTTTCAGTCTATCTGTCCTGTGTTTAAATTGACCAAACAATGGAGTTTGTATGTTCTTTGCGTGACCATGTGGACTTCCTCTGGGTGCTCTAGTACCTCCCCCCCCCCCCCCCGAACAATGTTGTACAGCAACACTTGTGGGCACAATCCTCACCAATTTGAGCTGACACAAACTATGCTTTGGGCACCACAGTAGTGTAGCAGACAATATGTTTGGAGTTCAATTCCGACGTCCTCTGTAAGGAGTCTGTACGTCCTCTCCATGGTACTCCAGTTTCCTTCGTACTGGGTATTAGATTAATTGGTCATTGTAAATTGTCCTGCGAATACACTAGGGTTAAATTGGGGTTGTTGGATGTCATGTCTTGAAGAAGCTATTCCAAGTTGTATCTCAATAAATGAATACATTTTCGATGTACATATGACAAATAAAGCTAATAAAAAAGTGTAAAAATGATGGAGCACAATGATTAACGTCACTATGTTTAATGCAATTTTAAAGTGACAAGTAGAGAATTTATTGCTTTAAAATGAGGAAGAATGGTATAAAAGATTAATTAATCTCCTGCATGAAAGTTCCTTGCCCACTCTGGCCTGCATCACCACTTCTAGAAGAGAAACAATCTAGGCCCTTTCACATTAACTGGAGCTGTGTGACAAATGCTGACAGTGATAACACCAAGAATTTTTATTGAGATGTCATATTCTCTGGAATCTACATAAATATGCAGAGAATGACCCCACAACTGAATAAGAAACTTTTCTCCATTATCTCTAGTCCTGATGAAGGGTCTTGGCCTGAAACATCGACAGTGCTTCTCCCTATAGATGCTGCCTGGTCTGCTGTGTTCCACCAGCATTTTGTGTGTGTTTTTTTCTCCATTATGTCCCTTTTCAAATCCAATTCCACTGTTGTGCTACAGAAAAGACTGATTAGGATAATGCTGCATCACATCTGATATTCAATAAAAATTAATGCCTCCAACCAGCCCCCCGAGTGCCATCCTCTGCCGAGCGCCTTCAACCTCGTCCCGGCCGCCGAAACAAGCAAAGCCGAGGTCTCGGAGGCCTTCTCCTCCGGAGATTCCGGACCGCACAGTAGCAGTGGCAGTGAAACGGGCATTTCAGAAGTTTCTCCAGATGTTCCTCCACGCTCTCACCTCTGCTTCCATCAAATCAGAACTGTGCATGGATCCCTACTTAACACATTGTCTGTCCATAAGGCGACACAAGGCTGTACATAAGGTGACTGATAGGAAATGATAAAGTAGTGGGTGGAGGTGTTGTAACTGTTTTTGAGTTTGGTGGTCCTGACGTGGTTGCTACGTAGGGTCCTCCTTGATGGGAGTGGGACAAACAGCCCACAGTAGGGTGGATGGGATCCTTCATGATGTTTCTGGCCCTTTTCTGACACCACTCTGTATATACACATGTCCTTGATGGCAGGTAGGCTGGTGCTGGTGATGCCTTGGGGATTTTTGACGACCCATTGTAGAGCACTGTTTGCTGTAGTGCAGTTTCCGCACCATGCAGCGGAACAGCTCGTCAGGGCTCTCTACTGTTCATCTGTAAAATGATATGAGTGTGGATGTGACAGGGTTCAGTTGCTTAACCTGAACAGTTTGGAAGTCAGAGATGCATCTGGTGGGCAATATGCTTAAATAAAATCTTAGCCCATCTGAGGGCAATGTGTAGTTAAACCAGTGTATTGAGATATTGCCACAAACCAAGCTCCCAGGCCTTGTAGATGCCGACAACCCAGAATCCATCCCACTGGTCTCCCAAACACTCGTCTGTATGTGTGCACTCTACATATAATTGGCATTTGTAACCTGGGAAGATCCTCTATGGTGATTAAATTTTACTGGCTATGAAGTTCTTAATATTGCAAGTAACCGTAAATGTTCTGCATGTTGCAAAAATCTGCATCAAGTTCTGTAGCAACAAGGGAGACAAAGTGTTTCAGTGATGCCCAATCATAAAATGTCTGCTGAGAAACAAGGAGGGTGTGATCCAAAGTCAAGCCAATCAGTCTTACAGATCTTTAGAGGCAAGCAGGGTTCAGTGAGAGAATTCAGACTTCTGGGTTTGTGAAGCTGAAGACCAGCAACGGAGCAAAGTCCTGACGAAGGGTCTCGGCCCAAAACGTCGACAGTGCTTCTCCCTATAGATGCTGCCTGGCCTGCTGCGTTCCACCAGCATTTTGTGTGTGTTGTTTGAATTTCCAGCATCTGCAGATTTCCTCGTGATTGCTGAGCAAAGCTACAGAAGGGATTTTGAAAGGTGAAAAGCAGTGAGGCTGTACAGATTCTGAAAGAATGTCTTGGGACACTGGAAGACACCCAGTCACTTCCTATTGGTTCCTACAGAAAAAAACACCTCAAAATGGCATGAAATAATGGGACACTGTCCCAGCAACCCTGGACAACCCCAATTAACCCTAACCTTAAACACAGGACAATTTACAATCACCAATTAACCTACCCGGTACGACTGTGGACTGTGGGAGGAAACCCGGGGAATTCCCACAGCTTCCATAGGGAGGGTGTACAGACTCCTTACAGATGATACTGGAATTGAACTCCGAATTGACACCCTGAGCCGTAATAGTGTAACTACGCTCCTGTAATAAATACCATTCTTGATATTTATTGGCTATTTATTATATTTCTTTTCTTCTGTATTTGCACAGTTTGTTGTTTTATGTGCATTGGTTGTTTATCCATCCTGTTGGGTGCAATCGTTCATTGATTATATTGTGTTTCTGTGTACTTATTGTGAATGCCCACAACAAGACCCACAACATACAACAAACTGTGTAAATACAAAAAGAAAAAAGAAGATAAATGTCGAGAACAATATTTACTACAGTAGTGTAGTGGTTAGCAAAACACTTTACTGAGCCAGTATCCAGATTTAAACCTGTCTGTAAGGAGTTTGTACGTTCCCCCTGTGACCGTATAGGTTTCCTCTGGGTGCTCTGGTTTTCTCCAACAGTCCAGATGTACCAGTTAGTAGGTGAATTGGTCATTGTAAATTGTTCCGAGATTAAGCTAGGGTTAAATTCAGTGTTGCTGGGCAGCTCAGCTCAGAGGGCCCAAGGGGCCTGTTCTGTGCCATATCTCAATAAATAGATTTGTTTTAAAAGAACCTCAGGATTGTATATGATGACAAATATGTAATTTACTTTGAACTTTTAACTTTGATCTAAGGAGAAATTCCAGACTCAGCAGTTAAACCACTACACAGTAAACTGGATATTCCAGCTGTAAGGCCCTGACACTGGTACAGCTCCACATGATGTTGGAACTCACCTGACACCACTGCCCAGTGAGCTCTGTGTCCTTTCCTCAGGCAGGGCTCGTGGTTGAAATCTTCATCGTAGCTTCCTGTAGTTATGGAATGTAGCGATTTGCAGTGAAGCAAACAGGGTGTTAATGGCATGCCCCATGCTCCCTCTCATCTCGGATTACCAATTCCATAAAAACACAAAGTACATTAACAATTTAACCCTCCTTAACTGCAAGTCACTCTTTGGACTTTTCTCTCATTGTTTGCTTTTATATTGCACTAATATTTTGACATTTTTTCTTGTATAATATATTTATAAATTATGTAAAAATGTATAAAGTATGTTGCTGGCTTTGGAGAGGGTCCAGAGGTTCACGAGAACGATCCCAGGAATGAAAGGGTTTAAGTCATTTGATGGCTCGGGGCTTTCACTCACTGGAGTTTAGAAGAATGAGGGGGAGGAATGATCTCAATGAAACCTATCGAATACTTAAAGGCTGTGGAGAGGATGTTTCCTGTAGTGGGAGAGTCTAGGACCAGAGGGCACAGCCTCAGAATAAAGGAACGTCCCTTTTGAACAGAGATGAGGAGGAATTTCTTTAGCCAGATGGTGGTGAATCATTGCCACAGATGGTTGTGGAAGCTCTCATTGGGTAAAGCAGAGGTTGATAGGTTCTTGATTAGTGAGGGCATCATGGGGTATGAGGAGAGGCAGGAGAATGGGGTTGAGAGGATAATAAACCAGCCATGATTGAGTACTGGAGCAGAACAGCCTAACTCTCCTCCTATGCCCTATGGTGTTATAATTGTTTTTTTGTGTGTATGCGTGTTGTCTGCACCTTCGTGCCTCCGATGCTGCTGGAGGCAAGCTTGTCATTGTACCCATACCTCCTCGCACTTGTGCACACGTCAATAAACTCAAATTGACCCAGTAAACTCTCAGGTGAGCTACCGATGGTCCGTTCTGTTCACATACAAGAGTCCTCTTCAGAGTTACAGAGGGGACATGGAGAGGGAGGAATTCACCGGGTTTCCTGCTCCTGAGGCATGGGAGAAAGGGGAAAGCAGACAGCTCTCGATTACCACCCAGTGACAGCTGGATTGGGGAGGGCAAAGAGATCCCAGGTCGGTGAACATAGAACAGTACAGAACAGGAACGGAACGGACCCTTCAGCCCACAATCTATCTCACTATGATCCTGCATTTTATCTGTGGCAGTTCTGCATTGTTATTGTTTTATGCACTTTGTTCTAGCTCAATGCTCTGTGTAAAGATCTGATCTGTACAAACAGAAAGCAGGCAAGCCTTTTACTATAACTCAGTCTTCATGACAACAATAAGCCAATCCCAACTGCCACATTGCTTTTATATTTTCTAATCTCTCCTCACATACATGCCGTCTAGTATTTGATATCTCTCTGCTGGAAAAAGATTCTGCCTCATAATTTTATAAACTTCTATCATGGATGGATAGGATGGATGGATAGGACGGATGGCATAAGAGCAAAGATAGCGTGCAGTCACTGTCCGGATGGGCAGGCAGATGATAGAACAAAATTGCAGCCAGCAGGCTGAGAAGCAGTGCATTAGGGATGCAGAATCTAAAAGGGTAGCAAATACAGTACTCAGTGTTATATCTGAATGCACGGAGTATAAGAAATACAGTGGATGATCTCGTTACAATATTACTGATTGTCAGGTATGAAGTTGTGGCCATCACTGAATCGTGGCTGAAGGAATGTTGTAGTTGGGAGCTGAATGTCCAAGGTTACACGTTGTATTGGAGGGATAGGAAGGTAGACAGAGGGGGTGGTGCGGCTCTGCTGGTAAAGAATGGCATCAAATCAATGGAAAGATGTGACATAGGATCAGAAGATGTTGAATCCTTGTGGATTGAGTTAAGAAACTGCGAGGGTAAGAGGACCCTCATGGCAGGGTCCTTTTATATACAGGCCTCCAACAGTAGCTGTGATATGGACAATAGATTACAAAAGGAAATAGAAAAAGTGAGTCAAAAGGACAATGTTATGGTCGTCATGGGAGACTTTAACATGCAGGTTAAGTTGGAAAATCAGGTTGGTAATGGATCTCAAGAGAGTGAGTTTGTTGAATGCCTACAAGGTGGCTTCTTAGAGCAGTTTGTCATTGAGCCTACTTGGGGATCAGCTATACTGGATTGGGTGCTATGTAAAGAACCGGAGGCAATTAGGGGGCTTAAGGTAAAAGAACACTCAGGAGCCAGTGATCACAGTATGACTGTTCAACATGAAATTTGATCGAGAGGAAATAAAGTCTGACGTAGCAGTATCTTAGTGAAGTAAAGGAAATTACAGTGGTTTGAGAGAGGAGTTGGCCAAAGTAAATTGGAAGGAGATGCTGACAGGAATGACAGCAGAGCATAAATGGTGTGAGTTTCTGGGGAAAATGAGGAAGGTGCAGGACATGTGTATTTCAAAAACAAAGAAATACTCAAATGGCAAAGTAGTACAACCGTGGCTGACAAGGGAAGTCAAAGCTATTATAAAAATAAAATAAAGGGGATACAACAAAGGAAAAATTAGTGGGAAGGTAGAGGATTGGGAAGCTTTTAAAAATGTACAGAGAGTAACTGAAAGAATCATTAGAAGGAAAAAGATGAAATATGAAAGCAAGCTACCAAACAACATCAAAGTGGATAGTAAAAGCTTTTTTAAGTATATGAAAGGTAAAAGAGTGGTAAATGTGGATATAGGACTGCTAGAAAATGAGGCAAGGGAAATAATAACAGGGGACAAGGAGATGGCAGATGAACTAAATGAGTATTTTGCACCAGTCTTTACTGTGGAGGACACTAGCAGTGTGTCAGATGTAGTAATGTGTGAAGGAAGAGAAAAGAGGGTCATTACTATTACAAGGGAGAAGGTGATCAAAAAGCTGATAGACCTAAGTCACCTGGACCAGATGAACTGCACTCTAGGGTTCTGAAAGTGGTAGCAGTAGAGATTGTGGAGGCATTATCTTTTAAAAATCATTTGACTCTCGCATGGTGCCAAGGGCTGGAAAATTGCAAATGTTACTCCACTCTTTAAGAAAGAAGGAAGGCAGCAGAAAGGAAATTATAGACCAGTTAGCATGACCCCAGTGGTTGGGGAGATAGTGGTGTCAATTGTTAAGGATGAATTGTTAAGGACTACTCGGTTACACAGGACAAGAAAGGACAAAGTCAGTGTGGTTTCCTTGAGGGAAACTCTTGCCTGATGAATTTGCTGGAATTCTTTGAGGGGATTACAAGTAGGATAGATAAAGGGGACGCAGTGGATGTTGTATATTTGAATTTTCAGAAAGCATTGACAAGGTGCCACACATGAGGTTGCCTACCAAATTAAAAGCCGATAGTGTTATAGGAAAGTTACCAACATGCTTAGAGCATTGGCTGATTGGAAGGAGGCAGCGAGTGGGAATAAAAGGATCCTTTTCTGATTGGCTGCCAGTGACTAGTGGTGTTCCATTGGGGTCTGTGTTGGGACCACTTCTTTTTAAGCTGAATATAATCAGGGGTGTCAAACTCATTTTAGGTCACGGGCCGGATTGAGCAAAATGCAGCTTCATGCAGGCCGGATCAGTTGGACGCGTGCGAACGCAGCTTTCGTTGCCTCCGTTTTTTCAGCCTGCTCTCATGTGTCTCAGTCTCTGCTATAACTACAAAGTGTTTCACTTTACAAATTCCATTTCTTATGAAGAAGACTGCCGAGCAAGACTGCCGAATAAACACTAAAAACCCTGAAAACCTGGTACCTGAATAAACTCAGCATTAGCTATATCATACGCCATAGGCGCTTCGATTACTGGGGCCAGCTTTAATAGTAATTAGATATTATCTTGCGGGCCAAAGATAATTCCACCGCGGGCCGGATTTGGCCCGCGGGCCTTGAGTTTGACATATATGATTTAGATGATGCAATAGATGGCTTTGTTGCCAAGTTTGCAGATGATATGAAGATTGGTAGCGTTGAGGAAACAGGTAGGCTGCAGAAGGACTTAGACAGATAAGAAGAATAGGCAAGGAAGTGACAAATGAAATATAGGAAAATGCAAGGTCATGCACTTTGGTAGGAGCATGCAGACTATTTTCTAAACAGGGAGAAAATCCAAAATTCTCAGATGGAAAGGGACTTGGGAGTCCTTGTGCAGAACACCCTCAAGGTTAACTTGCAGCTAGAGTCAATGGTGAGGAAGGCAAATGCAATGTTAGCATTTATTTCAAGAGGTCTAGAATACAAGAGCAGGGATGTGATGCTGAAGCTTTATAAGACACTGGTGAGGCCTCACCTTGAGTGTTGTGAACAGTTTTGGGCTCCTTATCTAAGGAAAGATGTGCTGGTATTGGAGAAGGTCCAGAGGTGGTTCACAAGGAGGATTCTGGGAATCAAAGGGTTTTCAAACATTTGAATGCTCTGGGTCTGAACTCGCTGGAATTCAGAAGGCTGAGGAGGGATCTCATTGAAACCTTTTGAATATTGAAAGGCCTGGACAGAGTAGATGTGGAAAGGATGTTTCCCATAGTGGGGGAGTCTAGAACAAGAGGGCACAGCCTCAGAATGGAGGGGCACTCTTTCAAAACAGAGAAATTTCTTTAGCCAGAGGGTGGTGAATTTCTGGAATTTGTTGGCACAGGCAGCTGTGGAGGCCAAGTCATTGGGTGTATTTAAGGCAGAGATTGATAGGTATCTGAGTAGTCAGGACATCAAAAGTTATGGTGAGAAGGCGGGGGAATGGGACTAAAGGGGAGATTGGATCAGCTCATGATGAAATGGCAGAAATTTTCTTCTGCATTTCATGTCCAGTTACCCCACATTAGGGGGTAAAACTCTGCATGAGGGTTTGCTATTGCTTATCCATCACAAGGATGATGGTAGAAACAGCACCCAGCATTTTTCCCTGATGTGCCAGGGAGAATGAATGCTCCCTGCTCCCTGTTCCTGATTACCATTCAGTGATTCCCTGGATTAGACTTGGTATAAAGCAGCTGCTGATCAATGCATATTCACCCATGTTCCGAGAAGGAATCTCATTCGTGGCTACTGCTTCCAGTTACCCTCTCCAATGAGCTGGGGGGGGGGGGGGGGTTCCTTTGGGGTTCTAATGATTAACTGTCATTCATTATTTGGGGCATTCTTCTGTTTTTGTGGATGTTTGCGAAGCAAAAGAATTTCAGGATATATATTGTATACATTTCTCTGACATTAAATGTACCTATTGAAACCCATTGACCTATTCACAGCACACCTTTTCTTAGATAAGGAGTCAGAGCTGCTCCAAGTGACTAATGCGGAACCATCTGCATTTCCACGTTGGACAGTGGGTTATTGGAGTTTCATTGTACCTTTCCATAGATTCAGCAATTCAAATCTACATCTGGCCAAGCAGTAGTGAGCAGCAGCCCCAGTCTGGGCATGCTTTGCAGATGTGAGTAATTTGCAAGGATACGGTATTAATGCAGGATATCCAGACTTCAGATGACTCAGTATTCGGGTCTTGTTACTGCCCAATAAACCACCAGAGAGCAATTCCCCGTGACATGCAAAAACTTCTTTTGCCAGCTTTACCATATTATCACCTGCAATCAGAAAAACAATTATAGGCATTAATTTAGCTCCATTCATCATCTTGGTTCCTTAAGGTTGTCATAGGTGGGGGTGGGGAGGTAGTGGGAATAAGCTCCCACCACCTAATGTTGTGTCTCAAATAGCCTTGAGACAAGTCCAGATCCTGGCCTTCAGGTGTGGCTTTGTTAGTAAACCTGGCAGAAACGTTTCTACTGACAGGGAAAGAGGGAAAGGCAGGTTGCTGGGGCCTTAAAACCTGTTACTTCAGGCACATCAGGCTTGTCAGCTGTTGTTGGCAGCTCATCTAGGAGAAGGAAAACTCTGATCTCAAACCTCGACTGCTTTGCAGTTATACCCACTCATGGGGAAAGCTCCGGAACTAAATCACTGAGTAAAAATCCAGAGCTGGCGTCCCTAAGGCTGTGTTGAATTCAGCGCTGACTGGCAACTCCTGCAATGCCACTGGTGCCGAACTATTTTGGTCTCTGACGTTCCTGTGGATTCATCAGCTGCACGGAGAGAGGGAGCCTGCTTCATGGGCAACAGCCTGCTCTCCATATCATACTGGCCTGGGTTTTGTATCTGCTAAACATAGGCTGCTAAGACTTAACTTCTACGGTCCACTCCACCACCCTTCCCCTCCCCTCCACCTCTCTAGACTGGCTCTGTCCCCCTTTCCTTTCATTCCAGATGAAGGGTCTCGACTTGAAATGTCGACAGTCCAATTCCCTCCATCAATACTGCCTGACCTGCTGAATTCCTTCAGTGGTTTATTTTTTTCATATAATGATGACAGACCTTTAGAGTACACCTGATAAAGCTACTGGGTCTCTGCTTACAGACGTCCCACCCTGCAAAAACTCATTTCAGGGAGGTAGCACCCCCACCCCCTGCAACCCCATATCGGCGCCCCCGGGTCAACCTCCAAGGGTTATGTAATACTTTGTTTAGTGATTTTGTCTAATCTGTAAACCAAGTTGGGTATATGCAGAAAATGTGACATTAAAATATGTACTTATATTAAATTATCATGGTGACTTTTTTAATTCTATTACAACTTTAAGCAAGTCTACAGGGAGTTTGGCCTCATCACGTAGGACATCAATAGAGTGGCTCCTTAGCAGCTAGCCAGCTAGTTTAAATAACGTTAGCTATGCTAATGAATGAATGACACCTGTTAAATTCACCTCAACATGTCTGTTACAGTCATTTAACCCACCATGGGCAATAGAAAAGTCACTGTTGCAAACAGTGCAGCGAGCAACACTGTCATTATTTTTGACCCCTATTAGGCAGGGTACGCTTTAGTGTAGTCTGGGGTGAAGTACATTTTATATTTTCTTTTTTTGGAACGCTGCAGGACACTAAACTGAACTGATGGACAATGAAAGAGAGAGAGAGGGGTCGACTGTAAAGCCCACCCACAGAGAAAACTGATAGGTCTACTTAGCACAAAGAGAGACCAATCAGGATGCTCCCACTCGCTCTCACTCTTCCTCTTCCTCTCCCTCTTCCTCACCCTCTCCGTCTCCCTCTCCCTCTCAAAAAACCGATTTCCAGGATATAGTATATAATTTGCAGGCATCAGGGAGCCACTATCAATATGCAGGAGACTCCCAGAACTTCCGGGAGAGGTGGGATGTCTGTGTGTAACACCTTATCAATACAATGTCACTTTAACAGTGCACTGTTCCCTCCAGTCCACCGAGCGTCAGCCTGGAATCTGGTGTGAAAGAACATCAGGAGCAGCTAAAAGTGCTAGACAAGGTGAGTTAACAAGCTCTGAAAAGAACAGTGAGGTGAGACGAGGTGAGTTATCTAGGACCGGATGACTTGTACCCCAGGCTACTGTGGGAGGCGAGGGAGGAGATTGCTGAGCCTCTGACGATGATCTTTGTATCATCAATGGGACGGGAGAAGTTCCAGAGGATTGGAGGGTTGCAGATGTTGTTCCCTTATTCAAGAAAGGGAGTAGAGATAGCCCAGGAAATTATTATTCAGTGAGTCTGACTTCAATGGTTGGTAAGTTGATGGAGAAGATCCTGAGAGGCAGGATTTATGAACATTTAAAGAGATATAATATGATTAGGAATCATCAGCATGGCTTTGTCAAGGGCAGGTCGTGCCTTACGAGCCTGATTGAATTTTTTGAGGAATGTGACTAAACACATTGATGAAGGAAGAGCAGTAGATGTAGCGTATATGGATTTTGGCAAGGCATTTGATAAGGTACCCCATGCAAGGCTTATTGAGAAAGTAAGGAGGCATGGGATCCAAGGGGACATTGCTTGCCCACAGAAGGCAAAGAATAGTTGTAGGAGGGTCATATTCTGCATGGAGGTCAGTCACCAGTGGTGTGCCTCAGGGATCTGTTCTGGAATCCTTACTCTTCGTGATTTTTATAAATGACCTGGATGAGGAAGTGGAGGGATGAGTTAGTAAGTTTGCTGATGACACAAAGGTTGGAGGTGTTGTGGATAGTGTGGAGGGCTGTCAGAGGTTACAGTGGGACATTGATAGGATGCAAAGCTGGGCTGAGAAGAGGCAGATGGAGTTCAACCCAGATAAGTGTGAAGAGGTTCATTTTGGTAGGTCAAGTATGATGGCAGAATATAGTATCAATGGTAAGACTCTTGGCAGTGTGGAGGATCAGAGGGATCTTGAGGTCCAAGTCCATAGGACGCTCAAAGCAGCTGTGCAGATTGACGCTGTGGTTAAGAAGACATAAAGTGTATTGGCCTTCATTAATCGTGGAATTGAATTTAAGAGCTGAGAGGTAATATTGCAGCTATATATGGCCCTGGTTAGACCCCACTTGGAGTACTGTGCTCAGTTCTGGTCGCCTCACTACAGAAAGGATGTGGAAGCCATAGAAAGGGGTGTAGAAGAGATTTACAAGGATGTTGCCTGGATTGGGGAGCATGTCTTATGAGAATAGGTTGAGAGAACTCGGCCTTTTCTGCTTGGAGTGACGGAGGATGAGAGGTAACTTGATAGAGGTGTATAAGATGATGAGAGGCATTGATCATGTGGATAGTTAGAGGCTTTTTCCCAGGGCTGAAATGGTTGCCACAAGAGGACACAGGTTTAAGGTGCTGAGGAGTAGGTACAGAGGAGATGTCAGGGTTGAGTTTTTACGCACTCAGGGTGAGTGCGTGGAATGGAACGGTGGTGGAGGCAGATACAATAGGGTCTTTTAAGAAACTTTTGGAAAGGTACATGGAGCTTAGAAAAATAGAGGGCTATGGGGAAGTCTAGTAATTTCTAAGGTTGGGACATGTTCAGCACAACTTTGTGGGCCAAAGGGCCTGTATTGTTCTGTAGGTTTTCTATGTTTCTATCAAGCTCTGAAAAGATTGAGGTAAGACAAGGCGAGTTATTGAGCTCTTGAGACATTCAAGGGGCAGAGGGGGTCACACAGAGGAGAGGTGGCCACACCACAGGTTCAAACAGATGGATAGGTGACCACTAGGAGGGGCAGGTACATAAAGCAGGAATATCCATAAGACAGAAGAGCAGAATTAGGCCATTCGACACAGAGAAACATAGAAACATAGAAAACCTACAGCACAATACAGGCCCTTCGGTCCACAAAACTGTGCCGACCATGTTCTTACCTTAGTAATTACCTAGGGTTACCCATAGCCCTCTATATTTCTAAGCTCCATGTACCTATCCAGGAGTCATTTAAAAGACCCTATTGTTTCCGCCTCCACCACCGTCGCCGGCAGCCCATTCCACGCACTCACCACTCTCTGAATAAAAAACTTACCCCTGACATCTCCAAGCACCTTAAAACAGTGCACTCTTCTGTTAGTCATTTCAGCACTGGGAAAAAGCCTCTGACTATCCACACGATCAGTGCCTCTCATCATCTTATACACCTCTATCAGGTCACCACTCATTCTCCGTTGCTCCAAAGAGAAAAGGCCGATGTTCACTCAACCTGTTTTCAGAAGGCATGCTCCCCAATACAGGCAACATCCTTGTAAATCGTCTCTGCACCATTTCTATAGTTTCCACATCCTTCCTGTAGAGAGATGTCTAGAACTGAGCACAGTACTCCAAATGGGGTCTGACCACTGTCCTATATAGCCGTAACATTACCTCTCAGCTCTTAAACTCAATCTCACGATTGATGAAGGCCAATGCACCGTATGCCTTCTTACCACAGAGTCAACCTACACAGCAGCTTTGAGTGTCCTATGGACTCAGACCCCAAGATCCCTCTGATCCTCCACACTGCCGAGAGTTTTGCCATTAATGTTATATTCTGCCATCATATTTGTCCTACCAAAATGAACCACCTCACAATGATCTGGGTTGAACTCTCAGCCCAGTTTTGCATCCTATCAATGTCCCGCTGTAACCTCTGACACCCCTCCACACTATCCACAACACACCCAACTTTTGTGCAAATTTACTAACCCATCCCTCCACTTCCTTATCCAGGTCATTTATAAAAATCACGAACAGAAGGGCTCCTAGAACAGATCCCTGAGGCACACCACTGGTCACTGACCTCCATGCAGAATATGACCCGTCAACAATCATTCTTTGCCTTCTGTGGGCAAGCCAGTTCTGGATCCACAAAGCAAGGTCCCCTAGGATCCCATGCCTCCTTACTTTCTCAATAAGCCTTGCATGGGGTACCTTGTCAAATGCCTTGCTGAAATCTATATACACTACATCTATTGCTCTACCTTCATCAATGTGTTTAGTCACATCCTCAAAACATTCAATCAGGCTCGTAAGGCAGGACCTGCCTTTGACAAAGCCACGCTGACTATTCCTAATCATATTATACCTCTCCAAATATTCATAAATCCTGCCTCTCAGGATCTTCTCCATCAACTTACCAACCACTGAAGTAAGACTCACTGGTCTATAATTTCCTGGGCTATCTCTACTCCCTTTCTTGAATAAAGGAACAACATCTGCAACCCTCCAATCCTCCGGAACCTCTCCCGTCCCCATTGATGATGCAAAGATCATCGCCAGAGGCTCAGCAATCTCTTCCCTCACCTCCCACAGTAGCCTGGGGTACATCCCGTCCAGTCCTGGTGACTTATCCAACTTGATGCTTTCCAAAAGCTCCAGCACATCCTCTTTCTTAATATCTACATGCTCAAGCTTTTCAGTCCGCTGCAAGTCATCCCTACAATGGCCAAGGTCCTTTTCCATTGTGAATACTGAAGTAAAGTATTCATTAAGTACCTCAGCTATCTCCTCTGGTTCCCTGCACACTTTTCCATTGTCACACTTGATAGGTCTTATTCTCTCACATCTTATCCTCTTGCTCTTCACATCCTTGTAGAATGCCTTGGGGTTTTCCTTAATCCTGCTCACCAAGGCCTTTTCATAGCCCTTTCTGGCTCTCCTAATTTCATTCTTAAACTCCTTCCTGCTAGCCTTATAATTTTCTAGATACCTATCATTACCTAATATTTTGAAGGTCCAAATCTTGGTGAGTGGTAATGCTATCTAACTCCATATTCAGAGGCATTTCTGAGAGGACAGACTCTAGAATGGTGTGTTGCCTTCACTTTGTCAGGATCAAGAACATCTCTGAAGAGGCATGGGACATTCTGAAAGGGCAGGGTGAGCTGCCAGAGATTGTGGTCCACATTAGACTTAACCTGTGCAGATAAATGACAGCATTTCATTGTGGAGTGTTGTACACAGGAGGAGAGTATGGTAGCGTAACAGTTAGTACGACATTATTACAGCCTGGGGGTGTCAGAGACTAATCCCGAGGTTATCTGTACGGACACTGTACATCCTGCCAGTGGAACGTGTGGGTTTCCTTCCACAGTCTAGAGATTCACCGTAATTGTCTAAATTGTCCCACGATTAGACGGGTTAAAATCAGTAGGACGATGGGCGGTGGTGGAAGTTCATAGCTCCCTGAAACTTACAACCCAGGCAGATAGAATTGTAACAAAGGCAAGCGAGGGCCTAATGCACTCAGGATAAAAGTTGTCAGTCACTCTTGCAGCTGGTTACAAACATAACAGATTCTGTAAATGCTGGAAATCTTGAGCAACACACACAAAATTCTGGAGGAACTCAGCAATCCAAGCAACCTGGAGGGGAATAAACAGTTGATGTTTTAGTCTCAGTGAAGGGTCTCAGCCAAAATGGTGACTATCCAGGATGTTGCCTGGACTAGAGAATGTAGCTATAATGAGTGGTTAGACAAACTTGGATTGTGTTCCAGAAAGTATCAGAGGCTGGGCCGAGACTTGATTGAAGTTTATACAACAGCAAAAGCCACAGGATAGTAAATGCCAAATACTAGAGGACATAGCTTCAGGCAGAGAGGGGGAATGTTTAAAAGAGACTTATATAGAAGGCGTTAACTGCCTGGCAGGGGAGACTAGAAGCACACAAAACAGCAATGTTTAAGAGGCATTTAGACAGGAAGGGAACAGAGGGGTGCAGCTTGCTGGGATTAGTTTAATTTGGCATCATGGTAAGCACTGACACTGTGGGCCAGGCAGTTTGTTCCTGTGCTGATACATAGAATGGATACCTCTTGGTCAGTATAGTCTTGATGGGCCAAAGGGCCTGTTTTTGTGCTCTACTACACAAAGCCAGGCTAATCTGTAAAGTAGAAAGGATGGAAACCAATTACAGAACTGATGGGAACCAATCAATGAACTTATCACAGAACCAATGGGAACTAATCAGAGAACCAATGGGAACCAATCACCGAACTGATGGGAACTAATCAAGGAACCAATGGGACCCAATCACAGAACCAATGACTGAACCAATGGGACCCAATCACTGAACCGATGATAACCAATCAATGAACTAATCACAGAACCAATGGGAACCAATCTATCAGATTCAGATTCAGTTTATTGTCATTTAGAAACCACAAATGCAATGCAGTTAAAAAATGAGACAACGTTCCCCCCAGAATGATATCACAAAAGCATATGACAAAACAGACTACACCAGAAAATCCACGTAATGTTTGGCAATCCCCAATCCAGGGTCCGGAGAGGCTGCTGCGTATTAATATCGCGCTACCGTCTAGCGCGTTCCCCGGAAAGGAGCTCCAAATCCACCAGACAAAAACAAGACCAAAAACCAAAGCTACAAGACCTGCACAAAACCACATAATTACAAGATATAGTTATAACAGTGCAAACAATAGCATAATTAATTAAAAAAACACAGACTATGGGCACAGTAAAAATAGTCCAAGATGTTAAAGGACTGTAAGTTCAAAAGAAATCACCACAGCTTCCACAAGTCCCCAGGGTCCCGACAGACTCACCATCCCACGCCGGCGGCAGAAGGGAATACCCCTGCTATGGACTTCCAAGGCGCCGCCCGACTCAGCCTCGCAGACTCAGCACACAATGGAAGCTCTGTCGAAACCAGCCTCGCAGATGCAGCACACACCGAAAGCGACCTGAGTCCATCGAAAGGACTCCAAGTCAATGAATTAATGAACTAATCACAGAACCAATGGGAATTAATCACTGAACTAAACACAGAATCAGTGGGAACTAATCGCAGAATCAGTGGGAACTAATCACAGAAGTGATGGGAACCAGTAATGGAGGTAGAGAAGCTGCAGTTATCTGACACTGCTTTGGACCGTACCTGAGAACATCTCTCCCTGAGCAGTATAGTTCTTCTCTACAGCACAGTTCACAATGTCCTCCAGACTCACAGGTTGAGGTGCATTCAGCAAATGTCCAGCCATCCAGAGAGCAACCAGGCCGCACCTGGAATAGAATAAACCGTTGCTGCATCAGGAGCTGAAAAATGCAGGGCCAACCATGGCAAGGGGAGATGGAGCTTAGACAGGGAATCCAGGTAGCAAATGTATCCTTTACTCTATTCCCCGAGCTCTTTGTTTTGTAATTTTACCCAATTGGACTAGAGGAAGGCATGTGAAAGTTTTGAATATTTGGAAATAGTTGATTGTGGCACAGTTTGTACAATCCCAAAACTGCAGAGAGCCAGGTTTGACATTGACTCCTGGAGCTCCCTGTATGACAATTGCATATCTTCCCTGTGACTGTGAGTTTCCACCGGGTGCACCGATTTCCTCCTACATTCCAACAAGGCTGTCACATAATTGGCCACTGTAAACTGGTAGAATGTGGGGGGAGAAGGAAATAGGATCAATGCAGGATCAGTGTAAATGGACGCCAGGCTCTTAGTGCAGACTTGATAGGCCTGTATGTATGATTCAAAATGCCTTTGCATTTAAGGACCATACAAAGTCAATTTATAATCAAAGTACAAATATGACACAATGTACATCCCTGAGATGCATTTTCTTCCGGACATTCACAATAAATGAATTTCCCTCGGGATCAATAACGTATGTCTGTCTGTAAATACAAGAACCGTCATGGAATCAGTGAGTGACTGCACTCAAAGGACAGTCAAGCAACCAGCACACAAGTGTGCAATCTGTGCAAGTACAAAAGAAAAAAAAGAAATAATAGCGATAAATAAATAATAAACAACGAGAACATGAGATGAACAGTCCTTGAAACTGAGTCCATAGTTTGTGGGAATAGTTCAGTGATGAAGTGAGTGAATTTGAGTGAATTTGTCCCCTCTGGTTCAGGAGCCTGATGGTTGAGGGGTAATAACTGTTCCTGAACCTGGTGGTGTGTGTCCTGCAGCTCCTGTACCTCCTTCCTGATGGTTGAGTGGTAATAACTGTTCCTGAACCTGGTGGTGGTGTGTGTTGAGGCTCCTGTACCTCCTTCCTGATGGTTGAGGGGTAATAACTGTTCCTGAACCTGGGTGTGTGGGTCCTGCAGCTCCTGTACCTCCTTCCTGGTGGTTGAGGGGTAATAACTGTTCCTGAACCTGGTGGTGGTGTGTGTTGAGGCTCCTGTACCTCCTTCCTGGTGGTTGAGGGGTAATAACTGTTCCTGAACCTGGTGGTGTGTGTGTGTTGAGGCTCCTGTACTTCCTTCCTGATGGCAATAGCGAGAAGAGAGCATGGCCTGGATGGTATTTTGGTGAACACAAGGGGCATGCTAGACAAAGAAAAGCAATGAGACAGAAGGCCGGTCATGGTGGTTTTGTTATTTTGGTTGGGATATGAATATAGGAACAATTGGGGAAACTCAGCACTTATACAACAGTTTCCACCAGCCCACCAACAGACAAAGTATGGTGAAGTCCCTTGACACTGTGGTACTCACTGGTATTGCAGCCCACAGCTAAAAAAAATGTGTACATGTCAGTGGAATGGTAACTTTAAATTCATTACCGTTAATTATACCAGAGAATCTGTCCTGGGAACAGCACCTAAATGCACCACAAAGGCGGCGAGATATCACCTCTACTTCCTTAGAGGGTTGTGGAGATTTGGCATGTCATCTAAAACTTTAACAAACTTCTATAGAGTGGTGAGTATGGCCTGGGTATGGAAATAGGAAAGAAGAATCCTACAAAAAGTGATGGATGCATCCCAGACAGTCACAGGAAAACCCCTCCCCACCTCTGAGCTCACTACAAGAAGCACTGCCCCATGAAAGCAGCATCAACCATCCATCTTGCTACTACCACAGGGCAGGAGGTACAGGAGCCTTAGGCCCCACACCACCAGCTTCAGAAACCGTTAGTATTCTATAACTACTAGCTGCTGATCCAGCGTGGACAGCTTCCACAACTTACAGACTCACTTTCAAGGACTTTATGTATTTATTTATTGAGATACAGCACAGAATAGGTCCTGTAGCGGCAAAAGATTGATCGAAAATTAAAACAAAACAATTGCCGCCAGTCTGCGACACCAGAGAGTTGTTACACCTGTGTGACGCGCCCATAGCCCCAATGATGCTGCAAAAGTCAAACTCTTTATTCAATCCTTCACTGGCAGTTAGCAAGCATACAATTCAGCATTACTGAGCTTTGTCTCAGCAGTCAGCAAAAGATACGACCTCCATCGCTCCAAAGCAACAAGCTGCCGTGAAATGAGCAAGAATATGTAACTTATTCCCTCTGCTTCCACCACACCCCGTCTAATGTGACTAGCTACCATAATACACATGATAAATGCACAGCACAGAATGCAAAGCACCTATGTTCCAGCTCCCTAATTATTATACCAGAGTAGTTACAACTCCACGCTGCTAGGACACTGGAGACATGAAATCTCAACATGTCCTCTTTTGGTAAGCAGGCTGTCCTGGATTGTGTTCTACTCCTGGCAAATCAGGTTGTTCCTCCTGTATGCATTCTGTCATGAATTGCTGCTGCCAAATCTCATCCAAGCACAAAACTGAAGTCGCATTAACTGTCAGTCCTGGCTGAGTGTAGTCTCTTCCACGATCATGACCTCCTTCCAATGGTCATTAACAGTCCAACCCAGCATTGTTCTGATTGCATAGGACGCATCATTAACACTGCCAATCAAGTGCCATGTTCATTCCTATCAGTTCAATTTCTGGCAAATAAATTTGCTTCAGGTGAGACAATTCCCGAAGATCTCTTTGACAAGGCATACTTTCCTATGTAGACAGGCATACTTTCCTGTGTATGGATGTTAGGCAGGTCACAATAGTTCACACTATCCAAGTCAGACACTCTCAATCCGGAAATGAAGTATCTACTCACGACCTTCTCTTGACCATGGCACAAGAGAGGATGCGTGTTCCTTTTCCCATCAGGTTGAGCTTGTTCATGAGGTTCTCTGTGCAGAACACTGCTGTACTTCCTTGATCTAGGAAAGCACAAATAACCATTGGCTTGTTACTCTCTTGACTTCACCTGAACTGCAATTACAATCGTAATCACCAGCCCCCGTAAGGCCATTAGATACCAAGGTGCTGCTGTGTTTGCTTTGTTCATGCCTTGTTCCAAACTTCCCTTTTCATCAGTTTCACTTTCCATGGTAGCCACTGTAGTAGCAAAGCTGCTTCCTTTAGCTTGACAATGAACTTTTGACCCAGTTTCGTTCACACCTTTGCTTACTGCTTGCGATGTCGCATTGTATACTTCCCCGAACACTCGGCGTGCAGCAATCTTCACTCACCATTCAATCAAATCAACAATGTCTGTGAAAGTAACCTCACGGGTGTGCCTTTCTTGCAGTTCATATACCTCCCATCACCATTCTTCCCAAAGCTCATCAGGCAATTTATTTACGACAATCTTCAGATTAGCAGGCATGTTCAACTTATGCATGGCCCTGCACTTCTCCCATGGCATTGCAATAACTTCTCAGAAAAAGCCTGCAGTGTTGAAGAGGTTTCACATCCTCTGATTTGACATGTGGCCAAAAAGGAGGCTTTTCCATGCAGGACACAACAGTTTTGAGCTCATCATCAAAATGGGCCTTTAGATATCCTTGCTCGTGGCTGGCCCGCCGGAAACCTCTGACAAGCTCTACATGGGACTGTTCAAGAAAATAGATGACAATCACCACAACCTTCAGCCTTGCCTTCAATGCTACTCATAAATGAATGATACTACCGTGGATCACCATTGAAGATTGGAATCTCTCTTTTAGGCAGAGATGCAATGTGTTGCTGTTGCTTCACTGTGTGCTTGTCATTTCCTTTCATGTCCTTATGATTTCCAGCACGGCACTTAGACCTTTATCATCTGAAACACGAGTGTCATTGTACTGTAAATCAGTGTTCTCAGAAGCACACACTATTGAATTATACACTACTGTATTACACACGATTGAATTACGCACTACTTCTGATCTCTTCGAAGCTGTTGTTCCTGATCTCTTCGTAACTGCTCCAGATCTCTTCGAAGCTGCTCCGCCTTTTCTTCCTAGCTTCTTCGACTGTTCCTCTAAGGTGTATCTGCTGTCTGAGCTAAATCAGCCTCCATTCTGATCCATGTCAATGTGATACTAGGCGCATGGGACATCTTGCGAACAACAGAAACTGTTCCATCCACGTTAGACACGGTGTCGTTAGTGCACACGCCATCCTGTAACTTACCAGTTGTCACAGCGTGATACGTAAGTTATTCCCTTTAGTTCTACCACATCCTCTCTAATGTGACCAATTACCATAATACACGTAATAAACGCACAGCACAAAATACAAATCGGAAAGAGAATAGATAATGGCTGCTACAGAGTAGAAGTGTGATACATCATTTATTTCCTTTGCTTTTACCATGCCCCCCTCTAATGTGACTCATTACCCTAGTACACCTCATAAACACACAGCACAGGTCACTACAGGCCCTTCGAGCCATGTTGCCCAGCAACCCCTAGTCTAATCATGGCATGATGCACAATGTCCAATTAACCTACTAACCGATACTTCTTTGGACCATGGGAGGAAACTGGAGCACCCAGAGAAAGCTCACAGTCTGCTTATAGATGACGTCAGAATTGTACTCTGAACTCCGACTTCCCGATCTGCAATAAGAGTTGCTCTAACCGCTATGCTACCACGGCACCCAACTTTACAATTCAGTACTATTTATTTATTTTTAAATATTATTTGCACAATTTTTTGCATATTGGTGTTTGTCAGTCTTTATTATTTATAGTTTTCATGAACATTATAATATCTTTTTATTTTTCTGTAAATTCGTTTCAGAAAACAAAGCTCAGGTATGCAGTGACAAATATGTACTTTGGTAATAACTTAACTTTGAACGAGAATGATTTATTTTGAACTTCAAACCGGAATGTGGCTTAAATCCACAATGTATGCTAAACTAAATTTAGACAAATTAATAGTGTATATTTAAGTTTAAAAAAAAGGATGACGTATACTTACTGTGGACCATCCTGGATCATCGAGGGTACAGGTGCATTAATTAGTAACCAGTTCAGCTCTTTACTAAAACTGTGGGGGGATAAAAAGAATCTTATAAAATCTACATTGCTCAATTTATTATTATTATTAGAGATACTACGGTGCAGGTCCTTTCAGCCCCTCGAGTTGCACCGCACTGATTCAACCCCCAGGATGATGTATAATGAGCAATTAGCCTCCTACCCATCAGCAGCGCCTGATTGAACCACAGGGCAACGTATAATGAGCAATTAACCGTCTACCCCATTAGCAGCCCCTGATTCAACCCCCAGGATGATGTATAATGGCCAATTAACTTTCTTCCCCATACAGCTTTGGACTGTGGGAGCAAATGTCACACCACTCTTCAAGAAGGGAGAACGGTAGAGGAAAGGAAACTATAGGCCAGTTAGTCTGACCTCAGTAGTTGGAAAGACATTGGAGGCGATTATTGACCTATTGGAGTCAGCTCCACCATTTCATCATGGCTAATCCAATTTTCCTCTCAGCCCCAATCTCCTGTTTTCTCCCCGTATCCCTTCATGCCCTGACAATCAAGAATCTATCAACCTCTGTCTTAAATATACATAAAGACTCAGCTGCCTGTGGCAAAGAATTCCACAGATTCACCACTCTCTGGCTAAAGAAATCCCTCCTCATCTCCGTTCTAAAAGGAAGCCCATCTATTCTGAGATTATGTCCTCTGTTCTTAGATCTTCCCACCACAGGAAACATCCTCTCCAAATCCACTCTGTCAAACCATTTAACAGGTTTCAGTTAGGTCACCCCTCATTCTTCTGAATCCCAGCAAATAATGGCCTTATTCTGCTCCTATATCTTAGGGTCTTGTGACGTGAAATTGAACAGTGAACTACGATGCCTCAAGCTATAATAGCATTCTGCTAACTGCTAGTCTACCGTGGCACCTACGTCTTGGGTGATCTCTAGGCACATGGAGTCTATATTAACTAGCCGACAGTGTTACAATATTAACTAGCCCACAGGGTTACAATATTAACTAGCCGACAGTGTTACAATATTAACTAGCCCACAGGGTCGACAATATTAACTAGCCCACAGGACCCGAGGGTTAATCCATCAAAGAAATCCCTTAACCGTGTGCTGTGCTAAATTCCAATGGTGAACAGGCTGTAGTAGAAGAGAGTACACCTTCTTTCCATGTCATCTACAGCACCACACTTGCATTAATATGTAAGATATAATGCTATTCTGCAATATGAACGTTTGAAGTATAAATAGGAATTGGCCACCTGACCCCGGAACCTGTTCTGTCATTTAATGCAGATCTGGCAGCAGCCCTGCCTGACCCACTGAATGTTTCTAGTACTTCCCCTTTTTATTTCCAGCATCAGCAGGTTCTTTCATTTTCATGGGTTGTAATTCCCTCCTTTCTGTTTCCCTTCCTTTTTGAGGAACTGATACTTTTTCCATTTCATCATATCTAGGGAAATTTGGAAAATCAAGTCAAGTCCAGTCAAGTCACTTTTTATTGTCATTTCAACCATAACTGCTGGTACAGTACACAGTAAAAACAAGACTTTTTCAGGACCATGGTGCTACATGAAACAGTACAAAAACTACACTGAACTACGTACAAACGTTTGTAAAAACAACACAGAAAAAAACTACACTAGACTACAGACCTACCCAGGACTGCATAAAGTGCACAAAACAGTGCAGTCATTACAATAAATAATAAACAGGACAATAGGACAGTAAGGTGTCAGTCCAGACTCTGGGTATTGAGGAGTCTGATAGCTTGGGGGAAGAAACTGTTACATAGTCTGGTTGTGAGAACCCGAATGCTTCGGTGCCTTTTCCCAGATGGCAGGAGGGAGAAGAGTTTGTATGAGGGGTGTGTGTGGTCCTTCATAATGCTGTTTGCTTTGCGGATGCAGCGTGTAGTGTAAATGTCTGTACTGGCAGGAAGAGAGACCCCGATGATCTTCTCAGCTGATCTCACTATCCGCTGCAGGGTCTTGCGATCCGAGATGGTGCGATTTCCAAACCAGGCAGTGATGCAGCTGCTCAGGCTGCTCTCAATACAACCCCTGTAGAATGTGGTGAGGATGGGGGGTGGCAGATGGACTTCCCTCAGCCTTCACAGAAAGTAGAGACGCTGCTGGGCTTTCTTTGCTATGGAGCTGGTGTTGAGGGACCAGGTGAGATTCTCTGCCAGGTGAACACCAAGAAATTTGGTGCTCTTTACGACCTCTTACCGAGGAGCTGTCGATGTTCAGCAGGGAGTGTTCGCTCTGTGCCCTCCTGAAGTCAACAACCATCTCTTTTGTTTTGTTCATATTAAGAGACAGGTTGTTGGCTCTGCACCATTCTGTTAGCCGCTGCACCTCCTCTCTGTATGCTGACTCGTCATTCTTGCTGATGAGACCCACCACGGTGGTGTCATTGGCGAACTTGATGATGTGGTTCGAGCTGTGTGTTGCAGCACAGTCGTGTGTCAGCAGAGTGAACAGCAGTGGACTGAGCACACAGCCCTGGGGAGCACCCGTGCTCAGTGTGATGTGTTGGAGATGCTGCTCCCGATCCAGACTGACTGAGGTCTCCCAGTCAGGAAGTCTAGTATCCAGTTGCAGAGGGAGGTGTTCAGGCTCAGCTTTCCAATCAGTTTCTGAGGGATGATTGTGTTGAATGCTGAACTGAAGTCTATGAACAGCATTCCAATGTATGTGTCTTTTTCATCCAGGTGGGTTAGGGCCAGGTGGAGGGTGATGGCAATGGTATCATCTGTTGAGCGGTTGGGACAGTACGCAAACTGCAGGGGGGCAGCAGGGTCTTGATGTGCCTCATGACGAGCCTCTCGAAACACTTCATGATGATGGATGTGAGTGCAACGGGTCGGTAGTCAGTTAGGCAGGACACTGAAGACTTCTTCAGCACGGGGACGATGGTGGCGGCCTTGGAACGGTGGCGCTGCTCAGGGAGATGTTGAAGATGTCAGTGAGACATCTACCAGGGATGTTGTCTGGTCCAGCAGCCTTCCGTGGGTTGACCCTGGACAGGGTTCTTCTCACGTCGGCCACGGTGAGACACAGCACCTGGCCATTTGGAGAGATGGTGCACTTCCTCGCCGCCACTTCATTTTTCACCTCAAAACAGGCATAGAAGTTACTCAGCGCACCTGGGAGAGGCATCACCCACACAGTCAGGTGATGTTGTCCTGTAATTGGTAATGTCCTGGATGCCCTTCCACATGTGCCGCGTGTCACCGCTGTCCTGGAAGTGGCTGTGGATTCGCTGGGCGTGTGCACGCTTTGCCTCTCTGATGGCTCGGGACAGTTTGGCCCTTGCTGTTGTTAGGGCTGCCTTGTCGCCTACTCTGAAGGCGGAGTCACGGGTCCTCAGCAACACACGCACCTCTGCGGACATCCATGTACTGATGGTCTTGGACACAGTGATGTCGTTGATGCACTTGCTGATGTATCTGGTCACTGACGCTGTGTACTCCTCTAAGTTGGTAGAGCCTCCCTGAACATGTGCCAGTCAGTGAGCTCAAAGCAGTCTTGAAGAGCAGAGATGGCTCCTGCTAGCCAGTTTTTCACCTGCTTCTGAACTGGTCTGGAGCGCCTGACGAGCGGTCTGTATGCTGGGATTAGTATTACAGAGATGTGGTCTGAGTAACCGAGGTGGGGGTGGGAGCTCTGCCTGGTACGCATCGGGGATGTTTGTGTAAACCAGGTCCAATGCGTTCTCCCCCCTCGTTGCAAAGTCCACATACTGATGGAATTTGGGGAGCACTGACTTAAGGTTCGCATGGTTAAAATCTTCGGCGACAATAAACAGTCCATCAGGGTGTGCGTTCTGCAGTTCGCTAACAGCCCCGTACAGTTCACAGAGCGCCTCCTTAGCATTAGCGCTGGGGGGAATGTAGTCACCGACTATGAGGACAGAGGTGAATTCCCATGGTAAATAAAATGGTCTGCATCTAACAGCCACAAACTCCACTAGCGATGAGCAGTATCTGGAAACCAGCACAGAGTTCTTACACCATTCCGTATTGATGTAAACACACAAGCCACCACCGCGGGTCTTACCGGAGAGAGCTGCATCCCTGCCCGCTCGAAACAAGGCAAGCCCGTCCAGCTGAACGGCGGCGTCCGAAATTCCATCAGTGAGCCACAGTCTCTGTGAAAACACACACACTCTGTACTCCTGCCGAGTATTTCGTTGGAGTCGGATGTAGTCCAATTTATTGTCCAGGGAGTGGACATTGGAGAGCCGAATGGACGGGAGAGCCGGCCGGCTAGGGTTTGCTTTTTGCCTGGCACGGACCCCTTCCCACTTGTCTCGCTTCCGCTTCCTCGCACACCACTTACGATGTCCCCACCCTCGGCCACCAGCATCCGGCGAGTCCGAGGCCTGATCCCCTTAGCAAGCCGAGGTCACGTAGTTTAACCAGCAGATCTTCATGAAGGTTTGTTTTTGGGCGATCTCTGTATTGTAGCAGTATCTGGCGATGGTAGATAGTCGCTCTGTTATCCATTGCCCTAAACCCTAATTGTGTCTCAATATTAAATTAGAAAATTAAACTAAAGTAACACCAGATCTGAAAGGCTGCTGCTGCCGTGCCGCCTGCCTGTAAAACCAATGCATTAACCATCAAAGGAGTTGAATGACTTCAGACCTGTTGCCTTGACGTCGCACGTTATGAAGACCATGGAGCGGCTGATAATACAGAATCTGAGGCCACAAACCAGGCACGCCCAGGATCCTCTTCAGTTTGCGTATAAGGAGAAGGTGGGAGTGGAGGATGCTATCACGTATTTGCTGCACAAATCACTCTCTCACCTAGAGGGGGTCAGTTGTGCTGTGAGGATTACATTCCTTGACTTCTCTAGTGCCTTTAACACCATCCAGCCCAAGATCTTAAGGCACAAACTAACGGAGATGGGAGTAGACTCTCACATGGTGGATTGGATAGTGGACTACTTGACAGATAGACCTCAGTATGTGCGGTTGGGAGACTGTAGGTCTGACACGGTGGTCAGCAGCACAGGGGCGCCGCAGGGAACCGTACTCTCACCGGTCCTGTTCACCCTGTACACATCAGACTTCCAATATAACTCGGAGTCCTGCCATGTGCAGAAGTTCGCTGATGACACGGCCATAGTGGGGTGTGTCAGGAATGGACAGGAGGAGGAGTATAGGAAACTGATACAGGACTTTGTGATATGGTGCAACTCAAACTACCTGCGTCTCAATATCACCAAGACCAAGGAGATGGTGGTGGACTTTAGGAGATCTAGGCCTCATATGGAACCAGTGATCATTAATGGAGAATGTGTGGAGCAGGTTAAGACCTACAAGTATCTGGGAGTACAGTTAGACGAGAAGCTAGACTGGACTGCCAACACAGATGCCTTGTGCAGGAAGGCACAGAGTTGACTGTACTTCCTAAGAAGGTTGGCGTCATTCAATGTCTGTAGTGAGATGCTGAAGATGTTCTATAAGTCAGTTGTGGAGAGCGCCCTCTTCTTTGTGGTGGCGTGTTGGGGAGGAAGCATTAAGAAGAGGGACGCCTCACGTCTTAATAAGCTGGTAAGGAAGGCGGGCTCTGTCGTGGGCAAAGTACTCGAGAGTTTAACATCGGTAGCTGAGCGAAGGGCGCTGAGTAGGCTACGGTCAATTATGGATAACTCTGAACATCCTCTACATAGCACCATCCAGAGACAGAGAAGCAGTTTCAGCGACAGGTTACTATCGATGCAATGCTCCTCAGACAGGATGAAGAGGTCAATACTCCCCAATGCCATTAGGCTTTACAATTCTACCGCCAGGACTTAAGAACTTTTTAAAAGCTATTATTAATGCTTTTTGAGATAGTGATTTAGGTGCATATCATATTTTTTACTGAGTTAAGTATTGTATGTAATTAGTTTTGCTACAACAAGTGTATGGGACATTGGAAAAAAGTTGAATTTCCCCATGGGGATGAATAAAGTATCTATCTATCTATCTATCTATCTCAATGGCCTCTTCCTTGGGTCCCATCAGGTCCCAGCTCCAACTGCTACCACTTAACCAGTGACTAACTTTCCTGAGAGAATTCCTCCCTCTATTCCAACTCCAAAATTGCTTCATTTCTCAGTCTTTTCTGTTGTAAAGACCAATGTAAAATACTGTGCCTGTTTCCCACATGCACCAAGTCCTTATTTTGTAATAACTACTTCCCCACACTCTAGGACCAATATTCATATTGCTAACATTTTTCTGTATTAATGGAAACTTTTACCATTTGTTCTTTACATTTCTAACTGGATTTATCTTGCAATCCAATTCTTCCTTCTTTACTATTTTTAAAGTAATACTCTGCACTTTTTAAATACTCAGTGGCAACTTTATTAGGTACACCTGCTCATTAATGTAAATATCTAATCAGCCAATCATGTGGCAACAACTTAATGCATAAAGACGTGCAATCAGGGTCAAGAGGTTCAGTCGTTGTTCAGACCAAACATCAGAATGGGGAAGAAATGTAATGTAAGTGACTTTGACCTTGATTGTTGAATGATTGTTGGTGCCAGACAGGGTGGTTTGAATATCAGACACTACTGATCTCTTAGGATTTTCACAACTGTCTCTAGAGTTTACAGGTTAAATTCTAGAGACAGTTGTGAATCAAAAGCTATCCAGGGAGCAGCAGCTCTGTGGGTGAAAGGCCCTTGTAATGAGAGAGGTCAGAGGAGAATGGCCAGACTTCAAACTGACAAGAGGGCACAGTAACTCAGCCAGGTGTTACAACAGAGGTGTGCAGAAGAGCATCTCTGAAGCACAACACGTTGAATCTTGACATGGACGGGCTACAGCAGCAGATCACATACAGTCAGTGGCCACTTTATTAGGTACAGGTGATCACCGAGTGTACATACTGTCTAATCTTCACAGTGGGATCGATATTGCACAGGATGAGAAAATAAGAAGAGTAGACATGTAACATGTTAACGTGGTGTGCTGTTAGCATACAGGGTGCCGTGTTAGCCTGTTATAATATAAGAGTTCAACATTATTCTGCACTAGTATACTTATTGTTAAATGATTAGAAGCCCATAAGACATAGGAGCAGAACTAGAGATTAATTTACTTATCACACAAACATCGAAACACACAGTGAAATGCATTGTTTGTGTTAACAACCAACACATGCCCTTCTATGGATGTGCCTACAGGAGGTGCCACACAATCCAGTACTTACCCACAATGCTCAGCAGAACACAAGCAACATGAACAACAGCAAAACAAGCTCCTTACGTCCCCCCGCCCCCCCACACACACACACAGACACACACGCGCGCGCCACACGTGAGCTGATCTCTAATCCCAGGACAGCAGCCTCCTGCGACTCATAGAATTGCAGATGTCAGGCCTTCGACTTCTCAATTAGACTCACAAACCCATGGTTTTAGCCAGTGGGTCTGACTTCCAGACTTCTGATTGACCTTCAGTTTCTTCTCCAGGACTCTGATGATGACATTTGTGGATTTGCAGCTAACAGGACCCTGAAGTCTGGTCTTGCTGACTCACGTACTTTGGGAGTCACTGGGCCTTGTGCCTTTGGCCCTCACAGAACTCCAATCCAGGAACCCACTGATGACTCTCTGACCCAGGGAGGTCACTAGCTCTCATCCTAGCTGGTCTGCCAGCCTGATATCCAACCACGTATGATGATAGTCTTCAATGTGGAGTAGAGGCCTAGACTCCAGCCAGACCTCTAATTCCACTACATCCATGTCCCTAATGTAACCTGACCTCTAACTCCCTGCTCTGTTCCCAAAACCATCCATCCAGAGCCTAAAAAACACTGAGCCAAGACTTCCATGGAGCACCAGCTTGACCAGACGATTAGACCCATTGAGTCTGCTCCATCATGGCTGATTTATTCTTCCTCTCAACCACAATCTCCTGCCTTCTCCCTATAATCTCTGACATCCTTACTAATCAAGGGTAGTACGGCAGCGTAGCACAACACTTTACAGTACGGGCAAGCCGGGTTCAGTTCCCGCTGCTGCCTTAAGGAGTTTGTACTTCTCCCCGTGACCACATGGGTTTTCTCTGGTGCTCTAGTTTCCTCCCACAGTCCAAAGACGTACTGGTGGGTAGGTTAATTAGTCATTATAAATTGTCCCGTGATTAGTTTAGGAAGAAATTGGGGGATTGCTAGGCAGTGTGGCTCAAAGGGCCAGAAGGGCATCTCAATAAACAAACAAACAAATGAATAAATAAGTGGATAATAAACAAGCAAACAAACGATCAATCTCTTCTTTAGATATACCCAATGACTTGGCATCCATGGCAATGAATTCCACAAATTCACCACCGTCTGGCTAAGTAAATTCCTGTTGTAAATGGACATCCTTCCAATCTGGTCCTAGGTTCTCCCACTATTGGAAACATTCTCTCCATGCCCACTTTATCTAAGACTTTCAATATCTGGCAGGTTTCTGTGAAACCCCGCTATCAGGTTTCTGCTGATCTTGAATACCTTTTTCCTTTTTCTGTTTAGTCTCCTTCCAGAGCTGCTGATATTACAGAGAAGTATGAAGTAAGGGGGCAACCATGAAGCAGGCTCATACTTTTTTAACATCTTTGTACCTGTTGGATCGGTTCTGCAACAGCTTCTTTAGTTCTTCTCGGTCACTTTGCTGCAATTGGTCTTTGGCAAGAACTTGGTACAATCTTTTGGCAGGTAATGATGATTGGTTGGAAAATTCTTGCGGAGGCGGAGGTGGAGGTGGAGGTGGAGGAAGGTGTGACCTTTGTGAATCAGAAGATATCACAGGGTTGTCCTCCTGCTGTTGCGACATTCGTGTTACAGGATGTTGCGTTCACTGGGAGCTGCTGTCAGTTAATCTGTGCTTCAGTTTCTGAATTGGACAGGCTACACATTTCCTTTTCTCAACTTTCCTCAACAATCAGAGCAGTGGGAATCCACAACCTACAAGGGGGGAATATGTGTAAATCTCGAAGTTCAAAGTAAAATTTATTATCAGAGTATATCCATATCACCACATACAACCCTGAGATTCTTTTTTCCGTGGGCAAACTTAGTAAATCTATAGAACGGTAACTGTAAACACCAGGAACTGTTAACTGTAAACAAACTGTGTAAATCCAGATATAAATAAATAGCAATAAATAATAAGCATGAAATAACAATATATCAGAGTCCTTAAATGAGTGTAGCTATCCCCTTTTGTTCAAGAGCTTGATGGTTGAGGGGTAGTAACTGTTCTTGAGCCTGGTGATGCGAGTCCTGAGGCTCATGTTCCTTCGACCTGATGGCAGCAGCAAAAAAAGAGCATGGAACATAGAATAGTACAGCACAACACAGGCCCTTCGGCCCACAATGTTGTGCTGACCCTGGCCCTGGAAATTGCGGATGCATTGGTAATCATTTTCCAATGTTCCCTAGATTCAGGATCAGTTCCTGAGGATTTGAGAATGGCTAATGTTATCCCACTTTTTAAGAAAGGAGGGAGGGAGAAAACAGAGAACTATCGACCTGTCAGCCTGACATCAGTGGTGGGGAAGATGCTAGAGTCCATTATTAAAGATGAAATAGTGGCATATCTAGATAGCAGTGATAGGATTGGGCCGAGCCAGCATGGATTTACCAAGGGTAAATCATGCTTGACTAATCTGTTGGAGTTTTTTGAGGATGTAACCAGGAAGTTAGACGGGGCAGATCCAGTGTACCTCGATTTTCAGAAGGCATTTGATAAGGTCCCACATAGGAGATTGGTGGGTAAAATCAAAGCTCATGGCATTGGGGGGAAGATATTGACATGGATAGAAAATTGGTTGGCAGATAGAAAGCAAAGGGTAGCGGTGAATGGGTGTTTCTTGGAATGGCAGGTGGTGACTAGTGGGGTGCCACAGGGCTCGGTATTGGGACCACAGCTGTTTACGATTTACGTCAACGATTTAGATGAAGGCATTGAGAATAACATCAGCAAATTTGCTGATGATACTAAGCTGGGTGGCAGGGTGACATGTGATGAGGATGTTAGGAGAATTCAGGGTGACTAGGATAGGCTGGTTGAGTGGGTAGATATTTGGCAGATGACGTTTAATGTGAATAAGTGTCAGGTTATCCACTTTGGGAGTAAGAACAGGAAGGCAGATTATTATCTGAGCGATGTAGAGTTAGGTAAGGGAGAAATACAAAGAGATCTAGAAGTCCTTGTTCATCAGTCACTGAAGGTGAATGAGCAAGTGCAGCAGGCAGTGAAGAAGGCTAATGGAATGTTGGCCTTTATTACAAAGGGAATTGAGTACAAGAGCAAGGAAATCCTCTTGCATTTGTACAGAGCCCTGGTGAGACCACACCTGGAATATTGTGTACAGTTTTGGTCTCCAGGGTTAAGGAAGGACATCCTGGCTGTAGAGGAAGTGCAGCGTAGATTCACGAGGTTAATTCCTGGGATGTCTGGACTGTCTTACGCAGAGAGGTTAGAGAGACTGGGCTTGTACACGCTGGAATTAAGGAGATTGAGAGGGGATCTGATTGAAACATATAAGATTATTAAGGGATTGGACAAGATAGAGGCAGGAAATATGTTCCAGATGCTGGGAGAGTCCAGTACCAGAGGGCATGGTTTGAGAATAAGGGGTAGGTCATTTAGGACAGAGTTGAGGAAAAACTTCTTCTCCCAGAGAGTTGTGGGGGTCTGGAATGCACTGCCTCGGAAGGTAGTGGAGGCCAATTCTCTGGATGCTTTCAAGAAGGAGCTAGATAGGTATCTTATGGATAGGGGAATCAAGGGATATGGGGACAAGGCAGGAACCGAGTATTGATAGTAGATGATCAGCCATGATCTCAAAATGGCAGTGCAGGCTCGAAGGGCCGAATGGACTACTTCTGCACCTATAGTCTATTGATGACTACTGGTTCATGGACCTCTGGTTTCCCTCTCCTGACGTCTACAATCAGTTCCTTGGTCTTATTGACACTAAGTGAGAGGTTGTTGTTGTGACACCACTCAGCCAATTTTTCCCTCCTGTGTGCTGATTCATCACCCCCTTTGATATGGCCCACAACAGCGGTGACATCAGCAAACTTGTACTGTATATGGTGTTGGAGCTGTACTGAGCCACACAGTCAGAGGTAGAAAGTGAATAGAGTGGGGGGGTGGTAAGTACATCCCTGTGGTGTTGGGACCAACGACATAGGCAGGAAGAGGGATGAGGTCCTGAAGTGCGAGTTTCGGGAACTAGGCAGAAGGCTGAAGAACAGGACCTCAAGGGTGGCGTTCTCAGGATTGCTGCCAGTGCTACGTGATAGTGATGGTAAGAATTGGAGGAGATGGCAGTTGAACGCGTGGCTGAGGAGTTGGTGCAGGGGGGCAGGGTTTTAGATTTTTGGACCATTGGGATCTCTTCTGGGGAAGATAGGACCTGTACAGATTGGATGAGTTGCACCTGAACTTGAGGGGGAGCAATATCCTTGCTGGTAGGTTTGCTACCATGGATCGGGAGGGTTTAAACTAATTTGCAATGGGGATGGGACCCAGAGCGATAGAGCAGTGAAAGAAATACATGGAGTAAAGCCAGATCTAACATATAGAGAGGCTTTGAGGAAAGAGAAGCAGAATAAAGGGTGTAAAGGTAGAAGGGCTAAAGTGTGTGTACTTCAATGCAAGGAGCATCAGGAACAAAGGTGATGAACTGAGAGCTTGGATACATACATGGAATTATGATGTAGTGGCCATTACGGAGACTTGGCTGGCACCAGGGCAGGAATAGATTCTCAATATTTCTGGATTTCAGTGCTTTAAAAGGGATAGAGAGGGGGGGAAAGGGGAGGAGGGGTGGCATTACTGGTCAGGGATACTATTACAGCTGCAGAAAGGGTGGGTAATGTAGCAGGATCCTCTTTTGAATCAGTGTGGCTGGAAGTCAGGAACAGGAAGGGAGCAGTTACTCTACTGAGGGTATTCTATAGGCCCCCGGTAGCAGCAGAGATACCGAGGAGCAGAATGGGAGGCAGATTTTGGAAAGGTGCAAAAATAACAGGGTTGTTATAATGGATGACTTTAACTTCCCTAATATTGATTGGCACTTGATTAGTTCCAAGGGTTTAGATGGGGCAGAGTTTGTTAAGTGTGTCCAGGATGGATTCCTGTCACAGTATGTTGACAGGCTGACTACGGGGAATGCCATACTAGACCTAGTATTAGGTAATGAACTGGATCAGGTTACAGATCTGTCAGTGGGTGAGCATCTGGGGGACAGTGATCACTGCTCTCTGACCTTTAGCATTATCATGGAATAGGATAGAATCAGAGAGGACAGGAAAAATTTTAATTGGGGAAGGGCAAATTATGAGGCTATAAGGCTAGAACTTGCGGGTGTGAATTGGGATGATGTTTTTGCAGGGAAATGTACTATGGACATGTGGTCAATGTTTAGGGATCTTTTGCAGGATGTTAGGGATAAATTTGTCCCGGTGAGGAAGATAAAGAATGGTAGGGTGAAGGAACCATGGGTGACAAGTGAAGTGGAAAATCTAGTCAGGTGGAAGAAGGCAGCATACATGAGGTTTAGGAAGCAAGGATCAGATGGGTCTTTTGAGGAATACAGGGTAGCAAGAAAGGAGCTTAAGAAGGGGCTGAGAAGAGCAAGAAGGGGGCATGAGAAGGCCTTGGTGAGTAGGGTAAAGGAAAACCCCAAGGCATTCTTCAATTATGTGAAGAACAAAAGGATGACAGGAATGAAGGTAGGACTGATCAGAGATAAAAGTGGGAAGATGTGCCTGGAGGCTGAGGAAGTGAGCGAGGTCCTCAATGAATATTTTTCTCTTTGGCATTCACCACTGAGAGAACTTGATGATGGTGAGGACAATATGAATGAGGTTGATGTTCTGGAGCATGTTGATATTAAGGGAGAGGAGGTGTTGGAGTTGTTCAAATACATTAGGACGGATAAGTCCCCGGGGCCTGACGGAATATTCCCCAGGCTGCTCCACGAGGCAAGGGAAGAGATTGCTGAACCTCAGGCTAGGATCTTTATGTCCTCGTTGTCCACGGGAATGGTACCGGAGGATTGGAGGGAGGCGAATGTTGTCCCCTTGTTCAAAAAAGGTAGTAGGGATAGTCCAGGTAATTATAGACCAGTGAGTCTTATGTCTGCGGTGGGAAAGCTGTTGGAAAAGATTCTTAGAGATAGGATCTATGGGCATTTAGAGAATCATGGTCTGATCAGGGACAGTCAGCATGACTTTGTGAAGGGCAGATCATGCCTAACAAGCCTGATAGAGTTCTTTGAGAAGGTGACCAGGCATATAGATGAGGGTAGTGCAGTGGATGTGATCTACATGGATTTTAGTAAGGCATTTGACACGGTTCCACACAGTAGGCTTATTCAGAAAGTCAGAAGGCATGTGATCCAGGGAAGTTTGGCCAGGTGGATTCAGAATTGACTTGCCTGCAGAAGGCAGAGGGTCGTGGTGGAGGGAGTGCATTCAGATTGGAGGGTTGTGACTAGTGGTGTCCCACAAGGATCTGTTCTAGGACCTCTACATTTTGTGATTTTTATTAACGACCTGGATGTGGGGGTAGAAGGGTTGGTTGGCAAGTTTGCAGATGACACAAAGGTTGGTGGTGTTGTAGATAGTGTAGAGGATTGTCGAAGATTGCAGAGAGACATTGATAGGATGCAGAAGTGGGCTGAGAAGTGGCAGATGGAGTTCCACCCGGAGAAATGTGAGGTGGTACACTTTGGAAGGACAAACTCCAAGGCAGAGTACAAAGTAAATGGCAGGATACTTGGTAGTGTGGAGGAGCAGAGGGTTCTGGGGGAACATGTCCACAGATCCCTGAAAGTTGCCTCACAGGTAGATAGGGTAGTTAAGAAAGCTTATGGGGTGCTAGCTTTCATAAGTCAAGGGATAGAGTTTAAGAGACGCGATGTAATGATGCAGCTCTATAAAACTCTAGTTAGGCCACATTTGGAGTACTGTGTCCAGTTCTGGTTGCCTCAGTATAGGAAGGACGTGGAAGCATTGGAAAGGGTACAGAGGAGATTTACCAGGATGCTGCCTGGTTTAGAGAGTTTGGATTATGATCAGAGATTAAGGGAGCTAGGGCTTTACTCTTTGGAGAGAAGGAGGGTGAGAGGAGACATGATAGAGGTGTACAAGATATTAAGAGGAATAGACAGAGTGGACAGCCAGCGCCTCTTCCCCAGGGCACCACTGCTCAGTACAAGAGGACATAGCTTTACAGTAAGGGGAGGGAAGTTCAAGGGGGATATCAGAGGAAGGTTTTTCACTCAGAGAGTGGTTGGTGCGTGGAATGCACTGCCTGAGTCAGTGGTGGAGGCAGATACACTTGTGAAGTTTAAGAGACTACTAGACATGTATATGGAGGAATTTAAAGTGGGGTGTTATATGGGAGGCAGGGTTTGAGGGTCGGCACAACATTATGGGCCGAAGGGCCTGCAATGTGCTGTACTGTTCTATGGTGTTCCTGTACTGATGGAGATTGTGAAGATGTTTTTGCCAACTTTGAATTTTACCTCTCAGATTTCCTTTAAATGAATCCTTGTCACTTTCAACCTAAACTCTCTCGTTCTTTGCTCCCCTAAACTTTGAAAATATGTTGACTATTCTATTTCTAACTCCTCAGCTCCCTGCGTTCCATTAACCCTGCCTACCCAGACTCTCTTCATAATTTTGATTCCTTTCCATAGATGCTGCCTGACCTGCTAAGTTCCTGCAGCCTTTTGTGTGTGTTGCCTCTCTTTGGAACTACAGTTTTCATTCAAAGCAAGATGTTGGAGGGGAGTCTGGGTAGATCGGGAGGATTGAGAACGAAGTGTGGGAAGTACCGCCGGAATCTACAAAAGACTGTGGTCGTCACAGTTACGCTATTGAAAAATAGACCAATCAGATTGCAGCGCTTGTGTTATTGGTTGTAAGGGCACACAATTCCTGATTGACATTTAGTTTTACCAATCCGTAGGTCGATCAGTTTCCCCTCATCCAATCAGCTTACCCTTGCTGGGCGACGGAGAACGGGCAGATAAAGGTTTATTTTTCTTCGCACTGTCTCCGAATCGTCTAGAAAAGGCGAACAAACCCGGTATGAGCTGCGGATTTGATCGCGCGCCGGCTTTTTTTGTGTGAGGTTGATTGACACCGCCAGTGGCCAATCAGTGTGCGGCTTGTCGGCAGAGCCGGCCAACCGAGGCAAGGCGTGGGCGGGGTGTCAGACGGCGCGGAACGGCCAGGCCGTCGGTCGGAGTCGCAGGACAATCGGCGTCCATCCGTGAGTGCTGGGCGGGGATGATGGCGGCTGGGCGGCGGGGTCGAGTGGGCCCACCACTCTCCGTGTGTGGCTGCCCACGGCGCGCTGGTAGCGGCGGCCACGAAGTTACTATCTTACCGGGCTGTGTGAACGGGCCTGCGTCGTGCGAGGTCTCGGCCGAGCGGGCGGGGCTTTCAGGGAGGGTGGGAGGCGCCTGGGGCCTCGGTGGCCACGGGACGGAGCCTGGAGTCTCGGGGAGGCGAGAGGCCTGCTGACCGGCGCGGGGAAATGCACAGCATAGGGGGCCGGTCTGGTGCCGTCGGGAGGGGCGCGTTGCCGCACAGAAGCTCCTGGTTGCATTCCGTTCAGATGCAAGTACTTTAAGGTGGTACAGGAGAACAAATGTTTCTAATGATACTGACGGAGGGGTTCATTCATGCTGTGGCCTTTGGGCTGATTGTAAATATGCAGATAGAACTACCTTCAAACAGTGCTTTTTGATGATGCATCTTCCAAGTCTTAATTTTCATTGTTACACGCATGATACCTTTAAATTTTTCATAGTCCTAACTTGTTGAAGAAATGAAAGTGTTTAATTTTGACATCCGGCTGTTTTATGGTATCTTCAAGCCTGAGTGCTTGAAACCGCAGTTTTGAACTGCCTTACCGTTTAGCTAGCAGTGACGAAAATTAGACGAATGGGAATGGGACGCGGAATTAAAATGTGGATAGGGTGGTGAAGAAAGCTTTTGGTATTCTGGCCTTTATAAATCAGAACATTGAGTATAGGAGTTGGGATGTAATGTTAAAATTGTACAAGGCATTGGTGTGGCCATATTTGGAGTATTGTGTACAGTTCTGGTCACCGAATTATAGGAAAGATGTCAACAAAATAGAGAGAGAGTACAGAGGAGATTTACTAGAATGTTATCTGGGTTTCAGCACCTAAGTTACAGAGGAAGGTTGAAGAAGTTATTCTTTGGAGCGTAGAAGGTTGAGGGGGGACTTGATAGAGGTATTTAAAATTATGAGGGGCATAGATAGAGTTGACATGAATAGGCTTTTTCCATTGAGTAGGGGAGATTCAAACTAGAGGACATGAGTTGATAGTTAAGGGGCAAAAGTTTAGGGGTAACACGAGGGGGAACTTCTTTATTCAGAGAGTGGTAGCTGTGTGGAATGAGCTTCCAGTAAAAGTGGTAGAGGCAGGTTCGATTTTGTCACTTTAAAAAAAATTGGATAGGTATATGGACAGGAAAGGAATCGAGGGTTATGGGCTGAGTGCAGGTAGGTGGGACTATAACCATATAACCATATAACAATCACAGCACGGAAACAGGCCATTCCGGCCGAACTCTTAATCTCACCTAGTCCCACCTACCCGCACTCAGCCCATAACCCTCCACTCCTTTCCTATCCATATACCTATCCAATTTTACCTTAAATGACACAACTGATCTGGCCTCTACTACTTCTACAGGAAGCTCATTCCACACAGCTATCACTCTCTGAGTAAAGAAATACCCCCTCGTGTTTCCCTTAAACTTTTGCCCCCTAACTCTCAAATCATGTCCTCTCGTTTGAATCTCCCCTACTCTCAATGGAAACAGCCTATTCACGTCAACTCTATCTATCCCTCTCAACATTTTAAATACCTCGATCAAATCCCCCCTCAACCTTCTACGCTCCAATGAATAGAGACCTAACTTGTTCAACCTTTCTCTGTAACTTAAGTGCTGAAACCCTGGTAACATCCTAGTAAATCGTCTCTAGGTGAGATTAAGTGTTCGGCACGGACTAGAGGGGCCAAGATGGCCTGTTTCCATGCTGTAATTGTTATATGGTTAGACATCTATCCATGGCCTCCTACTGTCAAGATGAAGCCACTGTCAGGTTGGAGGAACAACACCTTATATGTCTGGTAGCCTCCAACCTGATGGCATGAACATTGATTTCTCTAACTTCCATTAATACACCTCCTCCCCTTCTTACCCCATCTCTAATCCCACCCTCCTTTTTTTCTCTCTCTCTGCCCATCACTCTTTGCCTGTTCTCCATCTTCCTCTGGTGCTCCACTCCCCCTTTCTTTCTCCCTAGGCCTCCCGTCCCATGATCCTTTCCCTTCTCCAGCTCTGTATCCCTTTTGCCAATCACCTTTCCAGCTCTTAACTTCACCCCACCCCCTCCTGTCTTCTATCATTTCAGATATCCCCCTCCCCCTCCCAAATCTCTTACTATCTTTTCTTTCAGTTAGTCCTGACGAAGGGTCTCAGCCCGAATCGTTGACAGTGCTTCTTCCTATAGATGCTCTGTGATCTGCTGCGTTTCACCAGCATTTTGTGTGTGTTGCTAGTTAGAAAATGTTGGCAATAGTCTCCTGTCCCAAATTATTGAAAGAGATCCCAGCTATTTGCCTTTGTTGAAGAGTTGTCCCAAATAATGGCTGTCCTGATGAACCAGAATCCACTATATTTGATTTCATGTAAACACTTTTCAAGTGAGACTAACTGCCCAAGGTGGACTAGTCTGGAGCTCAAAGGTCCTGGCTGAATATTTGGATCAGTGATGGGTGTTTTAATGGCTGCAGTGAGATTGCAGGAGGCTGGACAGGAAATCCAATTGGAATTGGTTTGTTACTGTCCCATGTACTGTGGATCCATTTATTATGAAGTGCATAGAGGTCGTACAAGATGAAATAAAAATCAGAATCTGGTTTAAAACCTGAATATGTCATGACATTTGTCATCTTTGTGGCAGCAGTATAATGCAATACATAATAGAAAAAACATGACTTGCAGTGTGTGTGCATGTACATATATATTCTATTAAATAGTGCAAAAATAAAGTAGTGAGGTAGTGATCATGGGTTCAATGTCTGTTCAGAAATCTCATGGCTGAGGGGAAAAAGCTATTCCTAAATCGCTGGGTATGTGCCTTCAGTCTTCCTGATGGTAACAGTGAGAAGAGGGCATCTCCTCTCGGTATATAAGATGATGAGAGGCATTGTGTGGATAGCCAGGGTTTTTCCCAGGGCTGAAATGGCTAGCACAGTTTTTTTGTAATTTATTTTTTTTATTGTTCATCATCAAACATTTCCATAAGATGTATTTCAGACATTGTACATATATATCATACAATCATATCTCCAAATCTCCACAAAGTATTTATCTGAGGTATACACTTATAGAAAAGAGTGGAAAGAAAAAACAAGCAAAAGGAAAAAACTATGTACAAGTAGGGAGTGATCTTTTTTAACAACATATTCATTGATTTGTGAGAATAAAATCAGGCCTATGAGGCATTATGTAGTTAAACCATTTTTCTCAGTATGAATCAAATTGTTCCAGCTTATGATTAACAGATGCTGTTATCTTCTCCATTTTGCAAATGTCCATTGTAATTTCCATCCATGTATTTAAAGTTGAGCTCTCCTGTGATAACCATTTCCTAGTAAGAGTCTTTTTACCAGCCACCAACAGTATGTTCATTAAATATTTATCTCTTTTCACCCATTCTTGAGGTATATATCCAAAATATATGGTCTTACTCTCTAAGGGTATTTCACATTTAAAGAATGTTTTTGACCTGAAAACATCAGTTTTCATCAAAGGCCCCCTCCAATAGTTTTTGATAACAGGGCAGTCCCAAAAAATATGACAATGATTTGCATTTTGATTTCCACAATTTTTCCAGCAAACAGGGAGGTTACTATCATCATGGGATTTCTGAGAGGGTGTAATAAAATATCTTATCAAGTTTTTCCATCCAAACTCCCTCCATTTCTGTGAACTGGGACACTTCCATAGATACCTCCATATTATTGTCCATTCTTCCTCAGATATTATTATCCCTCCTTCCTTCTCCCGTTTTGTTTTAATGTATGAAGTCAAATGTGTTCTAAGATTTGTCAACCCCTTATACGTGCTTTTTAAGGAGCTTGGAAGTAGGTACAAGGGGGATGTCAGAGGTAAGATTTTTTTTTACAGAGAGTGGTGGCTGTGGAATGCACTGCTGGTGACAGTGGTGGAGGTGGATACAGTAGGGCCTTTCAAGAGCCTCTTGGATAGGTACGTGGTGCTTAGAAAAATAGAGGGCTATGTGGTAGGGAAATTCTAGGCACTTTCTAGAGTAGGTTACATGGTCGGCACAACATTGTAGATTTCTATGATTCCATCTCCTGGGTGCAGAATAAAATAAACACTGGAATCAGTGGAAGCAAATAATTGAGGGAGGGAGCAGAATGATTTTCGATGTTTCGGGTCTGTAGATTCGGCTCAGCTCGAAACATCCTTTCCATGGGCAGCCATGGCGGAAATAGCTAATACCGGGGGGGCATAATTTAAAGGTGTTTAGAGGAAAGTATGGGGGATGTCAGATGTACGGTAAGTTCTTCAGAGTTGTGGATGTGGGGAATGTGTGTCCAGGGATGGTGAGGCAGATTCATTAGTGACATTTAAGAAATGTTTAGATACCCATATGGACGATAGAAAAATGGAGGGTTATGTAAGAGGGAAGTCTAGATCTTGGAGTAAGTTATTAAGTCAACACAGCATTGAGTCGAATGGTCAGTATTGTGCTGTGATGTTTTGCTTGACTCTCGAATAGACCTGTTGTACATTATAAGTTTATAAGCGGGCTTGACCTAAAATGTTGACTCCACAGATGTTGCCTGGCCTGCTGAGTTGCTCCAGACTCCAGCATTTGGAAAGTCTTTAGTTTTCATTTGTCAGTGGAAATGTTGTGATGTTTCCATTTGTGGGAAAGTCTCAAACAGGGGACATGGCTAAGATGCATATTCATCTGTCTGAGGCTGGTGAATCTTGAGTTATCTGCCCTTGATCACTAGAAATATTTAAGGTGGAGATAGATGAATATTTGAAGGACCAAAGAGTGGGTGATGGGGATCTGGCATTGAAGAGGAGTTGAGGTCAGCACAGGTCACCCATGATCATATTAAATGGCAGGACATGGTGAAGTGACTTGTGGCCTACTCCTATTTTGGGGAGGAATAGACAGGTGATATTTCAGGCCAAGGCTCCTCATCAGGATTGGAAAGAATACAAGCTGGCAGATGAGGGGGAAGGTGGGTGGGGTAGGGAGGATGGAGTAAGAACCTGGAAGGTGATAGGTGCTGATGAAGGAATCTAATGAGAGAGGAGAGTGGATAATGGGTATCACCTCCCTCTGGTGCCACTTTCATCTGCAGAATCTGCTCCTGTTTTCTCAGGTTCTCTTGTTTGCCATCTGTGTTCAATATTTGCCCCTTCCTCCACATTGTTCTTTCCTGTTTCTGTGTGCAGTCAGCCATTGCATCAATAGTATCTTGCACTCCACAACTTTCTTCCATTTAGTCGTGGTGTTAATTTTGCTATAAACTCTTCAGCCTACAATTTGCTTTAACCCAAAGAAAAGTAGGTCTGTGTGATTTGCTGACTGAAGGCAGAAATCTTCATTTTTTTAAAAAAGTACTGTAGATGAGTAAGTGCACTGTGGAACCCTCCAGCGTGTCAGTCTGAAAAGTGGCACAAATAGTTGCTGCTTGCGTGCCTGCTTAGTCTGACAGCAGTAGACCCACGTGAACAAGTTAGGGTTTAGTGCTGATCTGTGATTACTGTTTTGTGAACAAAGTCAAAATCCTTTTGGATTTATTAAATTCCACAAGTTGCTATGGTTGACTTTAAGTTTGTTATTTCTGGGTCAACTTTTGCTCTCATGCAGTGAAGAGGTTTGTTCTGCTTTGATTGCTGTCGGCTGTGACTGATCTTATTTTTTTCTTGTTTTGAATTTCACTTGGGTCAGTGAAGAGTCATGTCTGTCCAGGACACCCGTCCGAACCACACCATCTACATCAATAATCTGAACGAGAAGATTAAAAAAGATGGTAAGTATTTGAGAGCATCTGAAGCAACAACACATTGGGTTAATGGTTGCACCTCAGTGCATTTGATAACATGGAAACTCAGTTTACAGCTGGCCATTTGAACTAATTGGTTTGTACTCACTCTCCCTTGTGTTTATCAAGGAGAGTGAGACCCTCCATTGGTAAGGACTCGCCATGGATATTGCGTCTCAGCTGTGATGTGATATGTAACCTAGGGCAGTACAATATGGAGAGCAAGCTCTTGCATGTGCACCTGGCACCTCCCCTTCAGGCAGCTGATTAATAAGAGAATGGCAGAGAGTGATTCAGTTTGGTACCAGCGTCGCCAACAGGAGTTACAGTCAGCATTGAACACAACCTGGCACTGCGGATTTTTCCTTTGGGTTACTCGTGTAGCCTTCCCCATGAGTGGGTAAAGTCACAAGGCAGCGGAGGTTTCAGATTCAGTGTTTTCCCTTTCCTAGATGAGCTACCAACCTTAGCTGACGAGCCCCGTCTGACCGGAGTGACCGGTCCACATTTGCCCCTTCTGCTGTTAGTAGAAACTGTTCTGCCCAGTTTTAGTAGTTAAGCCACCTGTAGAGGCTAACTGTTGGAGGTTATTTGAGACGGACACCATTGGCAGCATTTAATAAAGCAACAAGCGCAGTCAGCATCTATGGAAAAGAGTTCAGTTGACATTTTGGGCCGAGACCCTTCATCAGGACTGGGGGAAAGAAAGCTGGAGTCAGAGTAAGAAAGTGAGGGTAGGGGAGGAAGAACCACAAGGTCATAGGTGAAACTGGGAGCCGTGAAGTAATGAGCTGGGAAGTTGATTGGTGAAAGAGATAGAGGGCTGGAGAAGGGGGAGTCTGTTAGGAGGACAGAAGGCCATGGAAGAAAGAAAAGGGGGAGAGGCACCAGAGGGAAGTGATGAGGTGAGAGGTGGGAATGGGGAAAGGGAGGGATGGGCATTACCAAAAGATTGAGAAATTGATCTTCATGCCATCAGGCCAGAGGCTACCCAGCATAAAAGGTGTTGCTCCTCCAACCTGAGAGTGGCCTCATCGCGACAGTAGAGGAGACCAGGGCTGACATACGGGAAGTGGAATTAAAATGGGTAGCCACTGGGAGATCCCACTTTTTCTGGCAAAGGTGCTCAGCAAAGCGGTCTCGCAATGTGCGTCAGGTCTCACTGGGAGGACCAGGTATGACCCCAACAGACTCACAGGTGAAGTGTTGCCTCACGTGGAAGGACTATTTGGGGCCCTGAATGGTAGTGAGGGAGGAGGTGTTGAGGCAGGTGTAGCACTTTGAACTATGGCAGTGATTAAGGTGTCATGACACTTGTCACTCACTGCTGAGTTAATACAAAAGCTGATTGAAGTTCTGTGTCTCCAGAGCTGAAGAAGTCGCTGTATGCCATCTTCTCCCAGTTTGGTCAGATTCTGGACATCCTTGTCTCCAGGAACCTAAAGATGCGGGGGCAAGCCTTTGTCATTTTCAAGGAAGTCAGCAGTGCTACCAATGCCTTGAGGTCTATGCAAGGGTTTCCGTTCTATGACAAGCCAATGGTGAGTTCCTCATGGTGGTTGTGCTCTATTGGGTACATCCGGCTCTTTACTTTCATTTCAATCTCATTGTTCTACTAATGTGACCTAAGTGCAAAGAAATAAAGTCACTATTGAGGCATTTCACCCACTAGTGTCTGCTGGTCTGTCTGTTCCTCATGTACCTCTTCGCATCCAACTTCAATTGATGCTTTCAGTATAACCTATTCTGATCTAGTTTACTTAAGATGTCCTTGAGATTTAGCAAGTTCAAACTGAACTCAAGATCTAATAAAGGTCACAATGCTGAAGGAGCTCAGCAAGTCAGGCAGCATTTTTTTAGAGAGGAGTAAACAGCTATCATTTTGGGCTGAAACTCAAGGGTGTCAGTTCCAAACATTAACTGTTTGTTTCCTCTTCAGAGATGCTGCCTGACCTGCTGAGTTTTTCCAGCATTTTGTGTCTGTTATTCAGGGTGTCAGCATTGTGAAGATCCTCTTGTGTTTATGATTTAATAGAAGTCTTGGCTTGTCAGCAAGTCTGATCCTCGCTACTTGATTAACTTGAATGACCTACAGCTAGTGTTCTTCCCTTTCCTTCTCCACTACTATGACTTGTATTCTCTACAGAGGGTTATCTCTGCAGGTCAAGTTGCTCCCGCACCCGCCATTTTTTTTAACTTCAGCAAACAACCCTCACGTAGCATTTCTATAGTCTGATGCAACTTCTCTCCCATCAACAGCGGATCCAATATGCAAAGACTGATTCCGATATCATCGCCAAGATGAAGGGCACCTATGTAGAACGTGACCGGAAGAAGGAAAAGAGGAAGGTGAAAGCTCCTGAACCTTCAGCCAACAAGAAGGCAAATGCCCCACCAACAGCCAATGCTGTTCCCCCTCCTGTCTCGGTAAGTGACACCATCTGAATGAGAATGAGTAGCTTGTTGAGAATCATATTGCCTACTTATTCACTGATTGGATCGGACACTTGCTTGATTGGGTGTGTAGGTCTGGGGTGACAAAGTCAAAGCAGAGTTTATTGTATGTATGAACAGGTGCAGTGAAAAATTTACTAGCAGCAGCATTGCAGTCATATAACATTAGACACAGAAAATTCACTAGAAAATCATAAATTACACAAAGAACAAATTAAAACAAACCAAAAAAATCAGTCTGTTGTGGTGCAAAATGGTCATGGTGTTGTTATACCAAGATAGTGATTAGTGTGCAAGTTTGTTTAAGAATGACAGAGAACAGGCAAATGGCAGTCCAACATTGATTTTGCTGATGCAGTCTGAACTATCGTCTTTCCATATTGCCAAGACATCAGTGAATCTTGACTGGAATTAAACCATAAGACATGGGAATAGAGTTTGGCCTAATGAGCCTCCTTTGACATTCCATCATGGCTGATTTATTATCTCTCTTAACCCCATTTCCTGCCTTTTCTGAGTAACCTTTGACACTCTTACTAATTAAAGAACCTATCAGCCTTCATTCTAAATACAGTCGTCCCTCAGTATCCATGGGGGATTGGTTCCAGGACCCCCCCGTGGATACCAAAATCTGCGGATGCTCAAGTCCCTTATATAATATGGCGTAGTATTTGCATATAACCTATGCACATTCTCCCGTATAGTTTATCTTGATTACGTATAATACCTAATACAATGTAAGTGTTATGTAAATAGTTGTTATTTGTTTAGGGAATAATGACAAGAAAAAAAATCTGTACATGTTCAGTACAGACGCAACCATCGTAGCTGTCTGGGAACGCTGATCCTGCCTTGGCATCAGCTGATGCCAATTCTCCCGTGATCTTTATGTTCTTTACGTGGCCAACCAGCCATCCCTTACTAGCCTTAAACTCCTTCCTCTCACAACACAAGTAGTGAGTGAACGAGATGCGAGGCGAACAATGCTCAAACAACGAGTGCTGGAGAGAGACTGAGGATCCGTGAAATGATGGGAGGCTACAGCAGGGTATACCTACACGTCACTTCATTCACGTGGATTCAGTGTAGTGCTTGGCACGCGGCAAATTCAAGTTTTGATTTTTAGGACTTACTGGAATTTTTTTTGAATATTTTCGATCCGCGGTTGGTTGAATCCATGGATGCAGAACCCGCGGATACGGAGAGCTGACTGTATACCTAATCACTTGGCTTCCACAGCCAGAGAAGGTTTCTGAGAATGATCCCAGGAATGACAGGGTTAATGTGTGAAGAGTGTCTGATTAACTATGGGGAGTACTCAACTGCAGTTTAGAAAAATGGATGGGGTGGTGGGGGTCTTATTGAAACCTTTCACATATTGAAAGGCCTAGATGGGGTGGACGTGAAGAGAATATCTCCTATCATGAGTGAGTCTAGGACCAGAGGACACAGCCTCTGAATAGAAGAGTGTCACTTTAGAACAGAGATGAGGTATTTCTTTAGCTAGAGGGTGAATTGGTGTTGATCAGCTAACTCTTTAAGGGCTTTTCCAGTCAGCTGGATATTTAGAGTCTTTGCCTAGTCTATCTAAACATTTGTAATGTTTTTCACTAGATTTTTAAAATGGTTCTTTAATGCTAAAGTTGCTTATTAAAGAACAATCACAGGTGGATGCGCGAATCACAGTAGTTGCGTGAATCATTGCATTTAAAATTGGTTTGCCTGCTATGCTGCTGGATAATGGCCATTTTGAGTTTTGAGAGGTGAACTTCTAGAACTTGAGCAATTGATTAGGCTTAATTGAAACTTAACAATGTCAGTGGAGTCATCTGTCTCTCCTTGCTGTCCTTGTTTTCCTCGCACTCTGCTGATCTAAATGGAGGCTTCTGAGATCAATCATATCAATTTAGTTTGCCCTGGGCTCCCTCCACATTGACCCTTGACTTTGATCTTTAGTGTACTTTCGTCCTCTCAGGTACTACCTCCCAAATTTGTACCATTGGGTGTGTGGTTAGTGCGACACCATTACAGCTTGGGGCAATGGAGTTCAAGTCCAACATCACCTGCAAAGAGTCTGTGAAGAAATTCTGTAAAGAATACATGGGTTTCCTCCCACACCCCAAATTAGTAATTGGTCATTGTAAGTTGTCCCGTGATTAGACTGGGACTGCATGGTGTGGCTGGTAGGGCCTATTCCATGCTGTATTTCTATAGTTAAGTGTTTATACAGTCAATACAGTATTTAAGTTGCCATCATTGAGTAGCTAGGGTCCATTGTGGTTGGGGCAACATGGCTGTTGGTAGGGGTGGGAGAGTATTAACACAATATTTGTTCATCTAGAGCTTACTACTCCACCAGCCAGTCTGTTCATTCATTGCTGTTTGTTTCTTCAAGGGCATGCCAATGATGAGCCAGGCTCCACGGATGATGCCAATGTCGGGACAGCCTCCTTACATGCCACCACCTGGGATGATGCCTCCACCTGGGATGGCGCCTGGCCAGATGCCACCAGGTTCCATTCCTCCTGGCCAAATGATGCCTGGCCAGATGCCACCGCCTGCTCAGACGGTAAGTGTCCAGCTGTTGTTGGAGGTGATGGAAGTACAAATACCCTCTTAACTATTATCTTGCCAATTGAAAGATTCCTGAAGAATGCCCCTCATTATGTAGTGAATTCCCACACTGCCTCTGTGACTTTGCTCCCTGGCTAGTGAGTACATAACTTGCTGCATGGTGTCTAAACCTGCATTGTGTTCTTGGAGGGACCCTGTGTGAGACTTTACAAGGAAATTGACATTTTGAGATTGAGTTTTTCTTAGATTTTTCTAAATTTGCTCCTTGTTGACCTCTGGATGAGAATTAATTGACCTAATTTATAATCCTAAATCTTCCTTTTTGCTAAAAGCCATGACGTAGGTACAGAATTGGGTTCATTTAGTCTGCTTCACCATTCCATCATGGCTGATTTATTATCTTTCTCAATCTCATTCTCCTGCCTTCTCCTCAGGACTTTTAACACCCTGATCAATCAAGAACCTCTTTCAATATTTCAATAGATCATCCTCTTTCCCCTCCTCCCCCCCCATTCTTCTTAACTCTAGTAAGTATACCCCAGAGCTGACAAATTCCTGGGATGATTCTTGTGACCCCCCCTCCCTCCAATGCCAGCACACCCTGAGATATATGGGGCCTACAGCTGCTCACAATGCTCCAAGTGTGGTCTGATCAATGAAAGTTAACATTGCATTTGCCTTCCTTACCACTGACTCAACCTGCAAGTTAACCTTTAGGGAATCTTGCACAAGGACTGCCAAGTCTCTTTGTGCTTCCAATTTTTAAATTTGTTTCCCATTTAGAAAATACTCTCTGCCTTTATTCCATCTACTGAAGTGCACAGCCATACACTACACTTCCCTGCCATTTCTTTGTCCATTCTCTTAATCTGTCCAAGTCCAAATAGGTACAGAGGAGATGTCAGGGGTAAGATTTTTATGCAGAGAGGGGTGAGTGCACGGAATGGGCTGCCGGCAGCGGTGGTGGAAGTGGAAATGATAGGGTCTTTTAAGGGACTCCTGGATGGATACATGGAGCATAGAAAAATAGAGGGCTATGAGTAAGCCTAGGTAGTTCTAAGGCAAGGACAAATTCGGCACAGCTTTGTGGGTCGAAGGTCCTGTATTGTGCTGTAGGTTTTCTATGTTTCTAACTTTTCTCTGGCTTACAGCCGAGAACAGGTATCACTGATGTTTTAATGACAGACTTTGCCATTTTCATCAGGGAAAGCGGTAGATCCTTTCTGTCAAATTCCATCTGCAGACTCCCTGCTTCATCAACACTACCTGCCCCTCCAACTATCTTTGTATCGTCCGCAAACATGGCCACAAAGCCACCAGTTTCATCTGGAATAAACTGATTCCTCCACTTCTTGGAGCAGCCTTGGTTTATTTCTGCTGCGCACTCAAAGCATCCTATTATGTGGTAGGGTTCAGTGCCTGAGCTGGGCTACCGAGCAGGTTTAGGATTTGACTTTGCAGTGAAGCAAGTGCTCATGGGGATGAGAAAATGGAGAGATACCATACATGGTGTACTGGTGGAGCAAAATCAGTGTCCTGCTCAAAAGCTAAATGCCATCTTTTGTTTTTTAGGTGTCTGAAAATCCACCCAATCACATCCTCTTCCTGACCAACCTGCCCGAAGAAACTAATGAGCTGATGCTCTCCATGCTTTTCAATCAGTAAGTATCAGAAGGGACAGAAGCTACTAGACCTTCAACTGGTATACTGAGTTGGGAAGTGGTGTTGAATAAATAAATGTGCAGATATTGCTGGAAAGTGCTGTTGGTGGGAGCAACAATGGACATCTGAGGCTCCTGGAGTGATGTCTCTCAAGATAAAGGAAAGTTCCAATTCTCCTTGGACCTTCTGAGCCTCCAACTTGTGGGAGAGGAGGGAAATCCAAAAAAAAAACCCTCCCTGGCACTCCTTCTCGGCCATCTGTCCCACACCCCTTCCGCAGCACTCCACCATAGCCATTCCTAACACCTTTTGGTCCCTCCAGATTTACAAATTCGCTCTCTGCCTCATGTTGACAAATTACAGCACACTAGGCTGTACATTAGGAGAGTGGTATAGTGGTGGAGTTAGCGGGTGAAGGTTGATCAGTCTTGCTGCTTGGGGAAAGTAACTTGTGTCTGGTGGTCCTGGTGTGGATATTACGCAGCCTTCTCCCTAATGCAATGGGACAGATGGTAAATAATGCCATTTATGCTGGCATTCTGTATTTTTTTCATGGTATAGCAAAGACATTTACTGAAATTTGCCAGCTATCACGCAGTAGTAGCCTTCTGCTCTGTGACAAAGGAGGGTTTGAGCTCGTCACCCAGTTAAGAAGCACTGCTGGGTCTGGACTGGCTGAGGGAGTGTTGTGCAGCTGCTTATGGTATCTCAGACGTGAAAATAAATCCCACAGCACATTTTGGTATTGTCCTGGACAATATCAGCCCCAAAATGGGCATCACCACAAACACTTGTTGTTTCATTAATACATGGTGAGCACTTCCAAAAAATTAATTTGCCTGACTTCCCAAGTTGCAGCTGTTACTACACTTTATTAGCCCCGCAAGCACTTTGGGGGACCTGATAGTGAGGTGGTGGATACTGGGGTTTATTCGTTGCCTTGTGCTCCACCAAGCTTCTGCCTGCTTTCTCCAGGTTCCCTGGGTTTAAAGAAGTCCGGCTGGTTCCAGGTCGCCACGACATCGCCTTTGTGGAGTTCGACAACGAGGTCCAGGCTGGTGCAGCACGTGATGCCTTGCAGGGATTCAAGATCACACAGTCGAATGCAATGAAAATTTCCTTTGCAAAGAAATGAAGGTTCGAGAGGATCGAACTGATTAATTTTGGCTTTGCTTTCAAAGCCCTTTCATGTTTTTTTAATATAAATAGTACAGTAATTGGTTTGTGTGTTAGACTCCAGTTCGGGTGCGTCAGGTAAGTGAGGGTGAAGAGCCCCTTGGGTTCACCTTGCTCCTTGGGAGATCATACCCGGCCCAATGGACTCTCCACAAGAGTTCCAGTGTCATTTGGGCCCCTGTGACTGTGGCCACCTCCTCCTCCAGTGGAGTTGAGTGTATAGTCAGAGGACTGTGCAGATTCTCTTGTGGATGTTGTATCCTCGGCCACGTACATCAACCTGAATCAGTCCACTCTTTTCCAGTAATGTCCAGAAACAGCTAACAGCCTTAACCATGTCTGAAGGAACTCAATGGAGCTTCCTCTGCCCTTGGTTTCTTTGCGTTTGTGTGCCCTGTTATGGCTGCAGCTTTGAGTGAATGAATGTCTGTGTCTGACTGACTGAGGCAAAGTTTGTTTAACTACATCAAGAAAGCTGTTCACCCAGAGTCTCAGTGACATTGCACCTGGAGCTTTCCAAAAGAAGTATTAAAAGTTTTTTTTAAATAACCTGCTGTGTGTATTTCTTTATCTGAGATCTGCTATTTAGTGTTACAGAGTTAAACTATCAGCCTGTTTGGTCTCCTTACACAATTTCATTTGTTCAGCTCCACAGATTTTGGCTTCATCTGAGATCCCCTCTTTTCTTCTCTCCCCCCCCCCCCCCCACCTTGGATTTAATGGGGTATTTTAGCTTTAGTTAAAGCTTTGAATTTCCCATGTACATCAAAACATAGTGAAGTGTCATTTGCATCTGCAACCAGTATTCTCTGAGGATGTGCTGGGGGTAGCCTGCAAGTGTTACCATGCTAACATAGCAAGCAAGCCCACAATTCACTAACCCACGTGGTCACGGGGAGAGCGTACAAGCTCCTTACTGTGGTGGGAAGTGAACCTGGGTCACTGGTGCTGTAAAACATTCTGTTAACTGGTACTCTACCATACTCCTCTAACTCACTCTGTACTCAGCTGCTTAAGACATCTATTGATCACATCAATTCCACATTATAAAAATGCTTCCTTTAAATGTATTTAAGTTACAATGGTCTCGTATTTTATTGCCCCTTACATCTTTTTCTGGTGTTTTTTTTTCTTATTGTGTCTGATGATCTCTAATACTTAGTGTAAATGGTCATCTAAGTTACAAGGGAGATCAGTATATTTCCTTTGTCCATATCCTCACTCTCGCCAGCACCATGTAGAACGATTTGTTTTAACATCTTTTTACACAACCAAGAATTCCTGGCCCATGCTGACTGGCAGGACCCCTTGTGCATCCATTTTCTGAACCTCTTCTCTCACCTGCTTCCTGAGCCAGGCACCCACAATACCCTGTCCTTGTCCCGGAGTTGTCAGGAAGTCTCTACAGGAATCTAGCATGATTTGTTTCCACTTCCTGGATTTTGGAGGTTTGCAGATTTTGGGATCTACAGACTTCATCAAAGTGGCACTTGGTAGGGTGGCTAGATGTAGGTGCCTGGCCTCATATGCTTGAGTGCTCCTCTTCCAGTTTGAGCAGTCCTGCCCCAGAGCTAACAGGTTTTCTTTACAAGGAGGCTTTTAGGGCTGCTTTGAAATTGTTTTCCATATCAGCTCAAGAGTTGGCACTGGTTTCAGTTTCAGACATGCAGTCTTCTCATCGTACTGGTCAGGCCATTTTACTAGCGATGTCCTGGGAAAGAGCAATGCCATTGGTTTGCCTTTCTTGGGGGAGAGTGGAAAATGTTAGCAATGGGGATTGACCAACAGCAGAAATTGTCATTTGATGATACTCTTCCTGCTAGCTTATGGATAAACCAGGAATAACTTGAGCTTGGGCTCAGACCAGTGGGTGGAACAGGTGTCACACCAACCTACAGAACTGTTGGGTTGACAAATAAAGTAACTGCAGATGCTGGAAACCTGAAACAAAAATGAAATCTGGAGATTGTCAGGAAGCATCCATGGAGTTAATATTTCAGATGACCTTCCATCAGAACAAAAAAAAAGCTAAGAAAACAAATATCTTGGTTGTTGAGAGGAGAAAGGGTGAACAGAACAAGGAATGTGAGATTGGGTTGCCAACACTTTTGGAGCCACATGGTTATTAATGTATGAAAACAAGGGTGGGAGCAGAAGCATGTCACAACAGAGGCTGTACATAGTGGTTGCTGGAAAAACGTTAAAGGTTCAGTGGGGAGGAGAGTTGGGGGCAAGTAACTGGAAGCTCAAACTAAAAAGTGTGCAGTTAACACCCAATCTGCATTTGGTTTCTTCTCGGTGCCTGTGTGCAAATGTAGCTACTGAAACTGCACTTCGAGATTCCTATCAAATTTTGGGATGTCATGAGAGGTGCAATGGATATGTACATTTTACTGTGGTAGTTGTAGGGACTGTTCCTGGGAATGGGGTCTATTCAAGGGTGTTGCACTTACAAAAATGGCTACATCCACACTGCGTTTTTAAAAATATTTGTCCGCGTTGAGATTTCAGCGGATCTACTGCGCACGCGCAGGACACATCTGCCGAAAACAAGCGACGTGTTTGGTGTCGAATCTCGCTGTGAAAGACGGTGCGTGTTTGTTCAGTTACAGACTAGAAAAACTTAATGACGGGCAGCTGTTCGCTTTCGCGCAGGAGGACTTAAAAGTAAAAAAAAACATACTGGAGCGTATGGAGGCAACCGACTGTCCATGGTTCACGGACGACGAACATTGGAAAAACTGACTAACTCTGTTGCATTAATAAAGCACCTTGTTAAATGTGTAAAACATGTCTGCATCAGTATTATCTTGTATTTCCATACAATGTTACATTAGGCTGTTACACATCTATTGTCAGAGAAGTACTTGCATAAATAGGTAAACCACCTTCATACAAGCAAGGACAGAAAACGGCAAAGTGAGTATACTTATTTATTCAGTAAGTTATGGGTCAAAGTATTTCTAACTCTTCTGGCTTCAGTCTCATTGCCGTCTGTTCTGAAATTGTTAGGTTGTGATCAAGAAAACAATGAAATGGCGTGCAGCTGTCTGACAGCATTTTCAGATTTCTCCAGTTACCCCGTCCACACTGAGCAACGTTTTCAAAAATACACACCCTGGAAAGCATTTCTGAAAAGCTCTGGTTTTGGGGGCACAAAAACGCCGTTTTTAGTGTGGACGGAGGGTAAAAACAAAGAAAAAGCTTAGTTTACGGATTTATCCGGTGTAGTGTAGACGTGTTTGGGAATGGGGTTTATTCAAGGGTGTTACAATTACAAAGATTAAGGCAGCAAACTTCTAGATGGTCGAACAGAAAGTGCCAGTAGGCCCATAATTGTGGTTCATCATCACTGTTCCAGGGTAGGAGATTGACCTGGAGCCAACACAATCTGCTACTCGGGCTGAGCAGCATCTGTGGAGGGTGGGGGGGGATAAATGGTAAATGTTGTAGGCTGTAACTCTGAATTAGGACCAGATGCAGGGTTTTGACCCATAGCATCAACAATTCTTACTCATTCACAAGCTGCCAGAACTGCTGAGTGTCCCTCCAGCAGGTTGTTTGCTATGTTGGGGTAGGTTGGCCTTGGTGAGGTTTTGGAGAGCTTTTGCACATAGAGCAGGGCTTGATTGTGTTTAATTTTCCATCTGAATTGCCCTGGATTCCAGTGCTGCTCTGGCTGCAATTCCAAGCTGACAGTTATCAAGTTAACAGCGGCAGTATTTATCCCTTCCCTGCTTCTGCTAATGCTGTCTGCAGATTAAACATTCCTAGCTGACTGGTACGTTGTAATCAGACACTCAGTTAAACGCTGATGCAAGGAACCTGCTTGTAAAGACTAGGACTGTCTAAGCAGTAGTAGAACATGACCGTCTGACCATACAAGAATCTTGGAATGAACATTAGTCTATTGGGCGATATTGAGAGTTCAGCATTACTCGTCACATGTGGATCGAAATAGTGAAATGCATCATTGGTGTCAATAACCAACACATTCTAAGGATGTGCTGGGGCAGCACACAAGCTTCCCCACAACCTAGCCTAGCCTGGAAAGTCAGAGGTACCCAACGTGGTCTGGGAGAATGACCTTACAGACAGCAGCGGGAATTGAACCCTGATTTTATTGTTGTTGCTGTGGAGTGTTACATGTCCCAGTTAGAGAAGACAGGGAGCCCTATTCTGTATCTGACCTTTTGTTTTCTTTTGACTTTCACCTTCAAATCATCTTTCTCTTTCATTTTTATATTTACAATTGTTAAAATGTGACTAATTTTTAAATCGGTTTGCTCTGCCCAGCTAGCCTCAGCAATTCCCACCAGTCCAAGAGAGTCAGGGGGCACCGTGTGCTCCCTCTCCATGAACACCAGCTATGAAAGCAACCTCTGAAGAGAGTCTGGACAGTTCCCCTGACGGCCCGCCACCTGGTCCTGTGATTGGTTACTTGTCTCAGTCTAGGAGCAGACCAACAATGACCCAATGATACAGCATCACCATCTCCACATGTACCACTTACCTTCTGTGTTTAATGTGACAATGTAGACAGAGCTTTAATGATGAATGAAGTTGTGGCAGTGAATACATACTAATAATAAGTGGGAATCTGGATTATGGAAGACTGATCCGTAAGATTATGGTAGATTGGTGTGGCCATAGAAGGCAGGGTTAGCAGTTGAGGGGTGTAATTCTGTATGACTAGAGGTGGAAACTTAATTTTGCACAAAAATTGACAGTTGTGAATTGCAAGGCCTAGACCAGTTGGTAATATAGGCAGGGAAATGACATGTGGGTTTAATCCAGGCAAGAGTGAGGGGTTGCACTTTGGGAGGTTAGATGTATGCAATTGATGGATGATTGATGTACAGGTGTATCTTGGGGTGGGTGCAAATCCATAGCTCCCTGAAATTAGTAACACAAATAGAGAGGTGTGCTTGCCTTCAGCTAGGGTTTTTAAGTACAAATGTTGGTAAGTCATGTTGCAGCTGTATAAAACTTTGATAAGGCACATTTACAGTTTACAGAAAGCATCTGAGGGTTTTCGAGAGGTTGCATTAGCGATTCACCGGAATACTGATTACAGAATATTAGTCATAAGGTGAGATTGGGCAAACTTGGTCCTTTACTCTGAATGTCGGAGGCTGAGGGAAGATGATAGAAGTTGATAAAATTGTGAGGAGTAGATCTCTTCCCAGGGTGGAAAAGTCAAATAGAGGGCATAGTTTTAAGGTGAGAAGGGGAACATTTAGTGGAGATTCATAAGGCAATTACTATTTGGAAAGTCAGGTACCTGAATGAATTGCCAAGAGAAGAAGAGGAAGCAGATAGTAATGTTTAAAAGGAAATGGACAGACATGGACAAGTGGAGAATTGAGGTTTTTAGACCATGGACAAGAAATCTGGAAGAGTTTGGATTGGCACCGTCATCAGTGTAGACATTATGAGCCAAAGGGCCTGGCCTGTGTTGTACAGTTCTATGAACAGAAAAGATCATTTTAATGTGCAACTTTTGAAACTTGTTCAAGAAGGAGCTGTGCTACAGAGAACAAGTGGCAGCTGTGAAAGGAGAGACTGAAAAACGAAAAGGCCCGACCACTAACCACAGCCACCACCTACACTTGCCAACACTGCGCAAAAATATGTGGATCCCAGATCAGCCTCTACAGCCACCAGTCGACAACTCGTACTCAACTAGAGTGTTCACATAACTATTAATACTGTTCTATGTGTAATCCAATGCATTCCCTGCCATGTTTGCTTTGAGGATAATGACCAAGAGTGTCTCTTTTGATCATGTGGAAGGAGCTTAATGCTGAACTACCCCATTTTTGTTTGCAAAGTGGGAGCTTTATTATAAGCTTCCTTCTCCTACATTATCACAGCTAAATACTGTTCAATGTGAAATTTCTTTCCATTTCTTTGCAGGGGGAGGAGAACCAGACTGTTAGAGCAAATAGTGAGGTGGAAGAGGATAAAGGTCATGCGAGAACTGCAAGTATAGTGCATGGAGTAAACCATATAACAATTACAACACGGAAACAGGCCTTCTCGGCCCTTCTAGTCCATGCTGAACGCTTACTCTCACCTAGTCCCACCTACCTGCACTCAGCCCATAATCCTCCATTCCTTTCCTGTCCATATACCTATCTAATTTTCTTTTTAAATGACAATATCGAACCTGCCTCTACCACTTCTACTGGAAGCTCGTTCCACACAGCTACCACTCTCTGAATAAAGAAGTTCCCCCACGTGTTACTGCTAAACTTTTGCCCTCTACCACTCAACTCATGTCCTCTTGTTTGAATCTCCCCTACTCTCAATGGAAAAAGCCTATCCACGTCAACTCTATCTATCCCCCTCATAATTTTAAATACCTCTATCAATTCCCCTCTCAACCTTCTATGCTCCAAAGAATAAAGACCTAACTTGTTCAACCTTTCTCTGTAACTTAGGTGCTGAAACCCAGGTAACATTCTAGTAAATCTCTGTACTCTCTATTTTGTTGACATCTTTTCTATAATTCGGTGACCAGAACTTTACACAATACTCCAAATTTGGCCTCACCAATGCCTTGTACAATTTTAACATTACATCCCAACTCCTACACTCAATGCTCTGATTTATAAAGGCCAACATACCAGAAGCTCTCTTCACCACCCTATCCACATGAGATTCCACCTTCAGGGAACTATGCACCATTATTCCTAGAGCAAACACGAGGACATCTGCAGATGCTGGAAATTCAAACAACACACACAAAATGCTGGTGGAACACAGAAGGCCAGGTAGCACTTATAGGGAGAAGTGCTGTCGACGTTTCGGGCCGAGACCCTTCGTCAGGACTAACCAAAAGGAAAGATAGTAAGAGATTTGAAAGTAGTGGCGGGAGGGGGAAATGCGAAATGATAGAAGACCGGAGGGGGTGGGATGAATCCAAGAGCTGGGAAGGTGATTGGCAAAAGTGATACAGAGCTGGAGAAGGGAAAGGATCATGGGACGGGAGGCCTCAGGAGAAAGAAAGGAGGGGGGGAGGAGCACCAGAGGGAGATGGAGAACAGGCAAACAACTAAATATGTCAGTGATGGGGTAAGAAGGGGAGGAGGGGCATTAACGGAAGTTAGAGAAGTCAATGTTCATGCCATCAGGTTGGAGGCTACCCAGCCGGTATATAAGGTGTTGTTCCTCCAACCTGAGTTTGGATTCATTTTGACAATAGAGGAGGCTATGGATATCAGAATGGGAATGGGACGTGGAATTAAAATTTGTGGCCACATTTTAAGAGTTTAAGAGTCGTGAGGTAATGATGCAGCTCTGTAAAAGTCTAGTTAGGCCACACTTGGAGTATTGTGACCAGTTCTGGTCACCTCACTATAGGAAGGATGTGGAAGTATTGGAAAGCGTACAGAGGAAATTTACCAGGATGCTGCCTGGTTTAGAGAGTATGGATTATGATCAGGGATTAAGGGAGCTAGGGCTTTACTCTTTGGAGAGAAGGAGGATGAGAGGAGACATGATAGAGGTATACAAGATATTAAGAGGAATAGATAGAGTGGACAGCCAGCACCTCTTCCCCAGGGCACCACTGCTCAATACAAGAGGACATGGCTTTAAGGTAAGGGGAGGGAAGTTCAAGGGGGATATTAGAGGAAGGTTTATCACTCAGAGAATGGTTGGTGCGTGGAATGCACTGCCTGAGTCAGTGGTGGAGGCAGATGCACTAATGAAATTTAAGAGACTACTAGACAGGTATATGGAGGAATTTAAGGTGGGGGGGATATATGGGAGACAGGGTTTAAGGGTTGGCAAAACATAGTGGGCCGAAGGGCCTGTGCTGTGCTGTACTATTCTATGTTCTATACTACATTAGCTTTCAAAGTTCAAGGTAAACTTATTATTAAACTACATATGTCACCATTTGTAACCCTGAGATTTGTTTTCTTGCAGGCACACACAGTAAATCAAAGAAACAAACAAAATCAATGAAAGACCACACCCAACAGAATGGACAAACAACCAATGTGCAAAAGACAAGAAACTACAAATACAAAAAGAAAACTAATAATAATAAATGAGCAATAACTATCAAAAATGTAAATGAAGAGTTCTTGAAAGTGTGTCCATGTGTTGTGGGAACAGTTCAGTGATGGGGCAAGTGAAGCTCCAGGAGCTTGATGGTTGAGGGGTAATAACTGTTCCTGAACCTGGTTGTGTGGGTCCTGAGGCTCCTGAACCTCCTTCCTGATGGTTGAGGGGTAATAACTGTTCCTGAACCTGGGTGTGTGGGTCCTGAGGCTCCTGAACCTCCTTCCTGATGGTTGAGAGGTAATAACTGTTCTTGAACCTGGTTGTGTGGGTCCCGAGGTTCGTCTACCTTCTCCCTAATGGTATCAGTGGAAAGAGAGTATTGCCTGGGTGGTGGGGGTCCTTGATGATGGATGCTGCTTTCCCGTGACAGTGCTCAATAGTGGAGAGGGCTTTACCTGAAATGGACTGGGTCATAGCCACTACTTTTTGTAGGGTTTTCTATTCGAGGGCATTGGAGTTCTGCTCCATTTACACCCTAGTTCAACTTGAGGAAACAATGCCATTGATGAATTGCTTGAAGTACTGGCAGCCCTTACTTGGACCATGACCATCTGCCTACACTTGAGATGAGTGGGAGTCCAGCCTGTTACCAGCGACCTGTCTCCGGGAGCAACAGAAGTGTCTGTTTCTCTTCTGTATTAAAACTTTGATAAAAGCAGTTAAGTGAAAATGCAGGAGCAGTATAATATGAACAAATATAAGGTTTTGCACTTTGATGGCAAAGCAGGAAGGCAGATTGTTATGGAACAACCAGATTAAGAAGTGGGAGGGGCAGTGAGACCTGGGTGTCCTTAAACACCATTTGATGACAACAATCATGCAGATTGCAATGAACAGTTAAAAAGGCAAATGGTATTTTGTCTTTCATAGCATAAGAAATTGAATATCAAAGTTCAAAGTAAATATATATCATCATATACAACCCTGTGATGTTTTCTTGCAGGCATTCACAGACATACAATGAAATACAATAGAATCAGCGAAAAAGGACACACAAAGCTTGACAATGTGCAAAAGAGGGCAAACAGTGTAAGTACAAAATAAATAAATAATATTGACATGAGTTATAGAGTCCTTGAACAAGGGGCAAAAATTCAGGGTGGTATTGGTGATACATGGTGACATTTTGTTGGCACCTCACAAATATAGAAGCCTCGGGGCACCTTAAATAATGTCTGTCGTTTTGATCACTTTATCTGAAGATATTCTTGACAGAGAGAGAGAGAGAGAAAGAAGAAAGAAAGAAAAGGAGAGATGTGAAGGATCCTGAGATGGCTGGACTGATATATGAAGAGAGATTGAATAGATGGGGTTTATATTCACTGGAGTTTAGAGGCATGAGAGCTCATTGACACTTACAAAATCCTGGAGGAATGGACAGAGGAGGAGTGGGAAGATGTTCTCGATGGTGGACATGTCCAGAAGCAGGGATCAGTCAAAGGATGCTGGGAAGGACATTTGGCAGGAGATAAGGAGACTTTTTCACCCAGAGTGGAATTTTCTCCTATAGAAGACAGATGAGGTCAAACCATTAAACCATCAAGGAGGAGATCAAGGGGTATGTGAAAAAATCAAGGAAGGGGACTGAACTTGGGTGATCAGCTATAATGATATTCAAAGGGCTGAATGTTAGCACGCTGTCCTCATTTGCCAGAAGGCCCCTGCCTTGCCCACCAATCCTGCAGAATCTCCAGTGAGCCAATGAAGAGTGCACTGACACCAATCCACATATACCACCTTGAAAGAGGTTTAGGCGGGCAATTCAGATGGACTGCCGACGGGCTTGACCTGAATGACCACCAGGGCCAGGTGCAGCCTAGTCCCTGAAGCATGAGCCCAGCTGACTCATGTCCTCTTCTCTCCACCTATCCCTGTCCTGGCAGTGTTTAATGGGACAGGATACATTTAATGCACTTGTCTCATAAGTGCAAAGGACGATGATATCTTCAAAGGATGTTATCTGTCTGGTTCTTTTTAATCCATCTTCCATAGGTGAAATATTTTAAAAACAAGCCACTCCAGCACACCAAAGCACTTCATTTTTTCCCACTCCAACTCAAACAGGCGAACTTTTGAAAAATATTTTTATTCCATGATGCAACAAGTGTAAACACTTCTAACATCATGCTTAAGAGTTTATAAAAAGAGAATTATTCTTAAGACCTTTGCCTTGAGCCAGTTCCTGCTGGGAATGACATTCCACACAGTTTTTAGGTTGCTAAACCAATCCTTTTCAGCTCAGCAAACACAAGCGTGGGCTCCTGGGAGGCCACCATTTCAGTATTCTACCCATAGCTAGCTGCCTCTTCCAGAGCACCAAGGGTTCAGGATGTTTCCTGCAAGGAATAAAATGCAACCTGGGACATCCCTGGCAGTAGTTCTCCTTTGTGTGACTGTTTTTTGCGCCAATGATGTCCTGTCCCGGAGGGGCGAAACGGTGCATAAGCTGGCAGACTGGAAGCTCTGTGCTGATGAAGAATGCAGCCGTAAGTAATTTAAAGACAGGAGCTGATCTCTGTAGCTTTGTTTTGTTCTGCTGCAAGAAAGGGGTTTGAAATGAAGTACTTCTGGAGAAAGAATTGTTAGCGGAAGTTTATAAATGAAAGCCAACGAAAGAAGGCTGTTCGTTGCAATGAACTACCATTTCGTCCTACTCTCCTTTTTCCCCTCAACCCTCTGAGCTGCTCTTCCGGACAGTGTTTCAACTCATGATGATGCAGCGAGGAGAGACGGCTTTCTGCTCACCCTTTGATCCTTTCCCTGACCTGTGCCCCCACTCGGCCAATGAAAACACTCTTCCCTTGGTTACTCAATTCCCGGTAACTCCTTACCCAGTTTTCATATTCCTCCATGACTTCCGATCTCTCTCCTCCAGTCCTACAACTCTCTCTGCTCCATCAATTCTGGCTTCTTGATCGTCCTTGAATTAGTTTCTCTGTAGTAAGTAGCTATACCTCAGTTGTTCTAATCCCTGAATCAGGTTTAGTATCACTAACATCCCCCTCCCTTTGCTCTTCTTCTATTCCCCACTCTGGCATGTTACCTCTTCTCATCACCTGCCTATCAACTCTCCTTGCTGCCTCTCCTTCCCTTTCTCCCATGGTCCACTCTCCTCTCCTATTAGATACCTTCTTCTCCGGCTCTTTGTCTTTCCCACCCACCTGGCTTCACCTATCTCTTGTCCTTTCCCACCCCCTTCATCTTTTTATTCTGGTGTCTTCCCACTTTCTTTCCAGTCCTAATGAAGGGCCTGGACCCTAAATGTCGTCTGTTTATTCATTTCTATAGATGCTGCATGACCTGCTGAGCATTTTGTGAATATTGTTCTGGATTTCCAGCATCTGCAGAATCCCTTTTGTGTTTATGATTTGGTGTGAAGTTTTATTTTTGTTTTCTGCAATGTTACAGTGCAATTCATAAAAAAACAGTATAAATTACAACAGGAAATATATATAATTAAATTAAATAAGTAGTTCAAATAAAAAGAGAGAGCAAACATAGTAAGGTACTTTTCATGGGTTGGTTCTTTGTTCATTCCAAAATTTAACAGAGGTGGAAGCTGTTCACCCACACTAAACTTCTGTGCTTCTCTAGTTCTTGCTCTGTCAAAGTTACTTGACTTGACTTGAAGGTTAGGTAAGCCAGTGAGACACATTGGGACATTTAGCTAAAGGGAATAAAAACATACTGTTGTTTTGTAATGAATATTATACATAACTGAATGTTAAAAGTGGGAGGAATTAACAGAATTACATAAGTAATTGCCCAGCTGGTTTCCCTCAGGTACTGTGACAGACCTTTGAAAAAATTGGCCTGGTAATTCTGTGTGTTTAGGCCCATGGGTTGGGAATGGGGCATCAGCCAAGGGACATCATCTTCTGCTGATGGACTGACACCTCTACCTAGTCCCTTGTTAACAATGCTGTCAGTGCATTTATGTAGAAAACATTCCCTTGGCTACTTTAAGTGGATGAAAGTAAGGCAGTGGATGTTGTCTACATGGACTTTAGTAAGGCATTTGACAAGGTCCCACATGGGAGGCTGGTCAAGAAGGTTCAGATGCTCTGCATTCAGGATGAGGTCTTAAACTGGCTTTATGGGATAAACTAGAGAAGTGGTAGTAAAGGGTTGCCTCTCTGACTGTGACTAATGGTGTGCCACAGAGATTGGTGCTGGGTCTCTATTGTTGTTTGTCATCTATATCAGTGATCTGGATGATAATGTGAATATCTGAATCAGCAAATTTGCAGACGACACCAAGATTGGGGGTGTAGTGGACAGTGAATAAGGCTATCATGGCTTGCAGAGGGATTTCCATCAACTGGGAAAAATGGGCCAAAAAATGGCAGATGGAATTTAATGCAGACATGTGTGAGGTTTTGCACTTTGGTAGGACCAACCTGGGTAGGTCTTACACAGTGAATGGTAGGGCACTGAGGAGTGTTGTAGAACAAAGGGATCTGGGAATACATGTCCATAATTTATTGAAAGTAGCATCACAAGTAAAGAAAACTTTAAGCACATTGGCTGTTGTGAATCAATGTATTGAATACAGATGAGGTTAGATCAGATGTTGGTGAGGCCTAATTTGGAGAATCGTGTGCAGTTTTGGTCACCTACCTACAGGAAAGATGTAAACAAGGTTGAAAGAGTACAGAGAAAATTTACACGGATGATACCAGGACTGGAGGACCTGAGTTATAAGGAAAGATTGAATAGCTTAGGACCGTATTCTTTGGAACGTAGAAGATTGAGAGGAGATTTGATAGTATACAGAATTTCGAGGGGGTATAGATAGGGTAAATACAAGCAGGGATTTTCCACTGAGATTGGGTGGGACTACAACTGGAGGTCATGGCTTAAGGGTGAAAGTTGAGTTTTAAGGGGAACATGAGGGGAAACTTCTTCACTCAGAGGGGTGTAAGAATGTGGAAAAAGCTGCCACACAAATGGTGCATGTGTGAGCTCAATTTCAATACACAAGACCTCAGCCAGATTCCACTTGGAGTTCAGTTCTGGTTAACTCTACATGAAGGATGTGGAAACTATAGAAAGGGTGCAGAGATTTCCAAGGATATTGCTGGGATTGGAGAGCGTGCCTCATGAGAATAGGTCAAATGATCTTGGCCTTTTCTCCTTGGAGCGATGGAGGATGCAAGGTGACCTGATAGAGGTGTATAAGATGATGAAAAGCATTAATTGTGTGGATAGTCAGAGGCTTTTTCCCAGGGCTGAAATGGCTAACACAAGGGGGCATAGTTTTAAGGTGTTTGGAAGTAAGTACAAGGGGATGTCAGGGGTGTGTGTGTGGAATACACTGCCAGTGACGGTGGTGGAGGTGGATAAAATAGGGTCGTTGAAGAGACTCTTAGTAGGTATGTGAAACTTAGAAAAATAGGGGGCTATGCAATAGGGTAATTCTAGGCATTTCCTACAGTAGGCACAACATTGTAGGCCGAAGGGCCTGTGATGTGCTGCAGATTTCTATGTTCTATGTTTAAGGGAAGTTTGGATGGAAAGTAGGGATATAGGAGGCTATGGTCCGGGTGCAGGTCAATGGGAGTAGGCAGTTTAAACCATTTCAGCATGAACTAGATTTGCTGGTGGCTTGTTTCTGTACTGTACTTTTCTATGTCTTTATGGACTCTACAACTCATATTCTCAATATTTATTTAATTAAAAAAATCTTTTTGAAGTTTGTCTTTCACACATTGCTTGTTTGTCTGTCTTTGAATGTAGTTTTCCATTGATTCTATTGTATTTCTTAGTAGTTACTGTGAATGCACACAAGAAAATGAATCTCAAGGTAGAATATGGGGACATACATATACACACTTCCACAATAAATTTACTTTGAACTTAGATTTGTTACACCACTATCCAACATTCAGCTTGCACCTTGCAGAGATATGGAACATGGACTGCTGTTAAATAATGGTCAGATTATTCTCAGTTTCACTCTCAGCTGCAGGTGGCACTCAGGTCAGTGTGTACTTTGATTACCTTCTGTTTATCTTGTAGATCCGATTTCAATGGCTCGAGCAGTCGCTGATTACACCAGTCCAGACTGTAGATTTATCAACATCCGTCAAGGGCAGATTGTTTATGTGTACGGAAAACTCGAAGGCAGAGGACACAATTTCTGGCAAGGCACTGTGAGTCAGACAGAGTTTCAACAGTCTGTTTGGTTGTTTGATGCCTTGAGTCTGACTTTTTCTGGGACTTGCCCCAGGACTGATCTTGGCATTTCTGGCACCCATTGCCAATATGTGGGATATGTAGGCCTGCTGTCTGTCTGGTGTGTGTCTCTGGTCTGGTGACTGTTTCTGGGCTGTGGGGCACTGTGAGGGATGGACCAGTTACATTGTGACTGACTCATTGACCAGTGTCTGCATTTAGGTCCAAGGCGATTATTATGGGTCGCAGTCAACTGTTCTTGGATTTTTCCCAAAGTCAGTGGTGCAGGAGGTCCAACACCTGGTGACGGATTTGATTAATCTACCAACAGTGGTGAGTGCACTTTCACTCCCTCCCTATTTATCATTCCTATCAGTGGGGAGCAGCTAGCACAGAGAAGTAATTGCTGCACATGCAGACAATAAGTAATAGCTGACATGCACTTGCAGAGAGATTTAGGCCAGTTAGAAGAGTGGGCTGAACGATGGCAGATAGAGTTTAATGCTGATAAATGTGAGGTGCTACATTTTGGTAGGAATAATCCAGATAGGACATACATCGTAAATGGTAGGGTGTTGAGGAATGCAGTACAACAGAGTGATCTGGGAATACTGGTGCATAGTTCCCTGAAGGTGGAATCTCATGTGGATAGGGTGGTGAAGACAGCTTTTGGTATGCTGGCCGTTATAAATCAGAGCATTGAGGATAGGAGTTAGGATGTAATGTTAAAATTGTACAAGGCATCGGTAAGGCCGAATTTGGAGTATTGTGTCACCGAATTATAGAAAAGATGTCAACAAAATAGAGAGAGTACAGAGAAGATTTACCAGAATGTTACCTGGGTTTCAGCACCTAAGTTACAGGGAAAGGCTGAACAAGTTAGGTCTTTATTCTTTAGAGCGTAGAAGGTTGAGGGGAGAACTTGGTAGAGGTATTTAAAATAATGAGGGGGATAGATCAAGTTGACGTGGATAGGCTTTTTCCATTGAGTAGGGGAGATTCAAACAAGAGGACAGGAGTTGAGAGTTAGGGGGCAAAAGTTTAAGGGTAGCACGAGGGGGAATTTCTTTACTCAGAGAGTGGTAGCGGTGTGGAATGAGCTTCCAGTAGAAGTGGTAGAGGCAGGTTTGGTATTGTCATTTAAAGTAAAATTGGATAGGTATATGGACAGGAAAGGAATGGAGGGTTATGGGCTGAATGCGGGTCACTGGGACTAGGCGAGTGTAAGCGTCGGCATAGACTAGAAGGGCCGAGATTACCTGTTTCCATGCTGTAATTGTTATATGGTTATAGAATAGTCAGTGGCACAGTGTGGTAAAACAAACATGTTGGCCAGAAGCTGATGGTTTAATGTGTTCACTGCAGAATGACAGATTCCACCTCAGTCAGGTATAAACAGAGAACCTGCTGGGGATCTGAAGACAGGGAATGGTGGAAACACTTGCCAGGTTCATTGTCACCAGCAGAGACACTTGGTAATCATGCAGAACAACACACACAAAATGCTGGAAGAACTCAGCAAGTCTGGCAGCAGTTGACATTTTGGGCTGAGTCCTGACCTGCTGAGTTATGTGTGTGTTGTTCAAGGTTTCTAGCATCTGCAGAATCACTTGTGTTGGTAATGGTGTTGCTTTGGATTAAAGTAACACTTTGTAGGATTCTCTCTGCCACTATAAACATTCTACTTTGTAAAATCTAAATTAATGGATGTACTGATGTGGTGAAATGATCTGTATGGATGATGAAGTCTTTAACCACATGTGACAATAATACACTAATTCCCAAAGTTGCCCTTTGCTACCAATCTGTTTTACTAGTGCCCAACTCTGTGTGTGGCAGAGTCATCGTGGCCTATCTCCCAGCTACAGTGACCTCTATAAGAGGCAAATAACAGGCTCAACAGGGCAGGAGGAGAGCTGGCTTACAAGATGATAGTGTCTCAGGAGGGGGTAAAATCAGACTTGTTTCCTATTTCCAAACACTGTCCAGTGACCTATATGTCTGAGAAAAAAGAAATCAGTCAGCGTGCCTACTGTCCTCTCTCCTGGTCAGTATAACTGCGTGTATGGGCTTGATTATAATGGTTTCTACTATTGAACAGACCTCAAATGCCCTAAGACTAGGCTTACACATGAAGGATAATATTTGGTTAATAGATGGTGGATGGATCCATGGAACTCTTTATATTGTGCCTCAAAGAAGGTTGTAGGTTGACTGTCAAAATGTTATCTATCTACTTAACATTGTCTCCTTGCATTTGTAGGACTGGGATTTCCATTGTTAAGAGGATCCTTCCAGAACACCAAACTAAACTGCATTGAGTCATTATGTAGAATGAGAAGACTAGAATACCATGTGAAACAGAGACACCTCTTTTTCCTTTTAGGGAGAGAGAGAGCGTGAGCCTGTGGTATGTCAAATACCAGGTGAACAAGTAGTCTTTGTGGTAACTGCAAGTCTGTTTTTTACTGTTGCTTTGCTTCTGCTTGAGTGCTCAGTGCTTTTTTTGTCGTTGGTGGGGGGAGGGCTGGATTGTTGCCTACTGCCACTTAGGAGGGAGGGAAGGGACTTTGGGGTTCTAACATTTAATTGTCATTCATTCTTTGGGGACCCTCCTGTTTTTCATGGATGGTTGTGAAGAAAAAGCATTTCAGGATGTCTATTGTATACATTTCTCTGACAATGAATGTACTTTAAACCTTTGGACTGTAACAATAATGAAAAATAAACAGGCATATAACTGCTAAGCTGGTCATTATTTCTCTAGTTCATACTCCAAGTGTCTGAATTCTGGGGGCATTTATTGGTGGGACTGATGTGGAGGGCTATGTGGCCTTGAATGTAGTACAGACAAGGCCTCATGCCATGGTGTCACCTGTTTGCAGCCACCCAGGGAAAAGGTTTTGGAATTGGTACCTGGAGGCGGTGTGGCATGGCAGCCATGCTGGCATCAGTGCTGCCCTCTAGTATTCACTTGGTGGAAGACAAGCTGGTTCAGGTTTATTGTCACAATGATCACTATCCTCTAACCTGGGATCTACCGTTCAGGGAGAAACAGGTGTTATCATTCCATGATCCCAGCCAACATTCGCTATACAGGCACTGCCCTTGAGGTCCACTGACCCTGTTGGACAAATGCATCAAACACACAGTGAAATGAGATGCTGACACAAAATACCATGGATCAGAAATCTGAAAGTGCTAGAAATAGTCAAATGAGGCAGCAACTTTGAAAAAATATAAATGAAATGTTTATAAATACAAATTGGAAGTTTGACTGCCGTAAAAACTTGTTTACCTGGCACTCATAATCGGCATGCTTTGGGAACTGTCTTAGCTGTAACGTGACATGTCCAGCCTCCACAAAGCTTTCACTGTATTATAGAATTGGCTTCAGGGGCATAACTGGGTGATTGATTAATGTTCTTACAGAAAATGCTGAGGAATTCAGTAGATAAGGAAAGGAATAAATTGCTGTCATTTCAGGGCCTTCATCTTCAAGTCCTGATGAAGGGTCTTGGCCTGAAATATCAAGTGTATATTCTCTAGAGATGCTGCCCGACCTGCTGAGTTCCTCCAGAATTTTGCGTGCGCTGCTCTCGACTTCCAGCATATGCAGAGTCTCTTGTGTTTAGGATTATAGTTGCTGGGTTTTCAAGTGAGGAGGGAAAAAATAGAATCCTGATCCCCTGAACCCCTCCTGATGAAGGGTTTCAGCCCGAAACGTCATCACTACGTCCTCCCATAGATGCTGTCTGGCCTGCTGAGTTCTGCCAGCATTTTGTGTTTTTATTTTTAGGGAAAAAATAGAGTTGATGATGGTGGTTAACAAAATAATCATTGTTAAGACACATCAATAAGATCATCAGATGAGCCCTTATGACCTGAAATAAAGGAGAGTTGGGAGTGTAGATCAGAAAACAGTCCAAGGAAAAAATTTGAAAGCAATTTTTGTGATGAACAGTAAGCACTACAAGGCAGCAACAATGGGAGATTTCAATTATCCTGTTAGCTGGAGTACAGCCAGTGTAAAAGCTACAAAATCACATTACTACTGACTTAAATAACTTGAAATTTGTTGTTTTTGTAGCAGTAGTAGAACACAAAGATATAAAAATTACAAAAGTAATGTAAAAACAAAAGGGATAATGAGATAGTGTTCACAGGTTCATGATCCATTCAGAAATCTGATGGCTGAGGAAAAAAAGCTGTTCCTGAATCATTGAGCATGGGTCTTCAGTCTCCTTTACCTCCTCTCTGATGACAGTAACGAGAAGAGGCCACATGCTGGATGGTGAGGATCCTTACCGGTGAGGCACTGCCTCCTGAAGATGTCAATAGTGTGGAGGATTGTGTCTGTGATGAAGCTGGTTGCCTCTCTGAAACCTCTCTCAATCCTGTGCACCAGAGTCTCCATATCAGGCTGTGACACAACCAATCAGGATGCTCAAATCTATTCTTAAACTGCATTCAGGAGAACTTTTATTTTTGGCCAATCTTTTAAAACTTGCATCAGTGCCACTTCATATTCCCCAACATAAGCAAAAAGATCTCTCTACCCTGAGCTGTCTTATCACAGACTATTGACAAGACTAATGGAACCTTTCGTTCACCAGTTGTATTTGTATAGTAGTGACTTGGGTGGGGGGGGGGGGGGGGGGGGGGAGGGGATTGTTTGATGTAATTCTTACAGGCTGCCAGGTGGTGGCACATGTGAGCTGTTAACAGGAGCATAAGACATTGGAGCAGAATTAGACCATTTGGCTCAGAGAGTCTGCTCCACCATTTAACTGCAGCTAATTTATTATCCCTGTCCAGCCCATTCTCCTGTCTTCTCCACATAACCCTTGATGCCCTGATTAATCAAGAACCTATTAACCTCTGTGTGGTAGAAATGGTTAAAACTAGTGTATGATGGGATACTTGACCACTCTGGAGCAGCTGGACTTAAGACTGCTGACGCGAGTCGAGAATAACCTTGGATAATAAGCGCAGTAGCAGGAATTCCAATAAACAAGATACTAAGCCCCTGGGACCAAGAGGGAGGATGTGTCTGGGGATAGATTATGAGTCCTGATAACAGGGAACAGATAACACTCACACTGAGAGAAAATTGACATGTCTTTTAAACAATTGATCATGTATTGACTTTGGGATGCTAAACAAAGTTATGTGAAGTTGTTTGTCTTCTGTATAAATGAGCTCTGTATAACCAAAAAAATCAAGAGTTCTGGTGGCAGTGGAGACTGCTGCAGACTCTTCATGATATCATGTTAATAAATTCTTAAAATGACACTTGAAGTCACTCTGGTGTTCTTAGTATTTCCATGACACTCTGCCTTAAATAAATAACCTCTGCTCAATTACTTGGCTCCACAACCGTCCGTGTCAATAAATTCTACAGATTCACCACCCTCTGGCTAAAGAAATCTTTTTCTCATCTAATTATAAACGGACATCCCTCGATTCTGAGGCTGTGACCTCTGGTCTTAGACTCCTCCACTATAGGAAACATCTTCTCCACATCCACTCTATCTAGGCCTTTCAATATTCAATAGGTTTCAATGAGATCTCCCTCCACCTTCTAAACTCCAGTGAGTGCAGGCCCAGAGCCATCAATCAAATGCTCCTCATGTTAAACCTTTCAGTTTTGGCATCATTCTCATTAATGTACTCTGGATCCTCTCCAATGCCAGCACATCTTTTCTTAGATAAGGGGCCCAAAGCTGCTCACAGTACTCCAAGTGTGGTCCATTATTAAGGACCTCCATCACCCAGGGCATTCCCTTTTCTCACTGTTACCATCAGGTACAGAAGTCTGAAGGCACAAACTCAGCAATTCAGGAACAGCTTCTTCCCCTCTGCCATCTGATTCCTAAATGGACTGACTCTTTGGACACTACCTCACTTTAAAAAAAAATACAGTATTTCTGTTTTTGCACGCTTTTAAAATCTATTCAATTTAAATGATTTACTTGTTTATTTATTATTATTTTTTAAAACATTTTTCTCTGCTAGATTATGTATTGTGTTGAACTGCTGCTGCTAAGTTAACAAATTTCACGTCACATGCTGGTGATAATAAACCTGATTCTGATATTACATCCTTTGTATACTGGTCTTCTCAAAAGGAATGTTAACATTTCATTTCCATTCCTTACCACTGTCTCAACCTGCAAGTTGACCTTTAGGGAATTCTGCAAGAGCTCTCCAAGGTCCCTTTGCACCTTGGATTTTTGAATTTTCTCCCCATTTCTCCCCAAGGGATCCAAGATGGCGGCGCGACGCAGCTTGCAGCGGCCACTCCAGAACTGATTATCTGTTATTTGTGAAGTGGGGTGCCGTGCGCAATCATAATCGATTGAAAACGGACATGGAAGCATGGAGAAACATCGGGAAATTCCAGGAAGACCTTCTTCGTTGCTGCTGCTGTGAGGTCCGGGACTCTGCTGGGAAGAACAGGCCCCCAGTCCGCGTTGCCGATGGCCGTTGTCTTAACACGCTCGGCAGAGGATGGTGCTCGGAGAAGCTGTGCCGGAGGGGATGGTCGTTGGCTTGGAGGTTTGACGGACTCTGAGTCCTTTCGATGGACTCAGGTCGCTTTCGGGGTGTGCTGCATCTGCAAGGCTGGTTTTGACGGAGCTTCCATTGTGTGCTGAGTCTGCGAGGCTGAGTTGGGCGGCGCCTTGGAAGTCCATAGCAGGGGTATTCCCTTCTGCCGCCGGCGTGGGATGGTGAGTCTGTCGGGACCCTGGGGACTTGTGGAAACTGTGGTGATTTCTTTTGAACTTACAGTCCTTTAACATCTTGGACTATTTTTACTGTGCCCATAGTCTGTTTTTTTAATCAATTATGCTATTGTTTGCACTGTTATAACTATATCTTGTAATTATGTGGTTTTGTGCAGGTCTTGTAGCTTTAGTTTTTGGTCTTTTTTTTGTCTGGTGGATTTGGAGCTCCTTTCCGGGGAACGCGCTAGATGGTAGCGCGATATTAATACGCAGCAGCCTCTCCGGACTCTGGATTGGGGATTGCCAAATGTTACGTGGATTTTCTGGTGTAGTCTGTTTTATCATATGCTTTTGTGATATCATTCTAGGGGAACGTTGTCTCATTTTTTAACTGCATTGCATTTGTGGTTTCTAAATGACAATAAACTGAATTTGATCTGAATCTGAATTTAGAAAATAGTACATGCCTTTATTTCTACTGCCAAAGTGCACGACAATGCACTTCCCTACACTACCACTTAGTAGATGGTAGATTCCATCTACCTCTTCTTTACCCAATTCCTCAATCTGTCCAAGTCCTTTTGCAGACTCCCTGCTTCCTCAACACTACCAACCCCTTTGCCTATCTTCATATTGTTTGCAAATTTGGCCACAAAATCATCATCCAAATCATTGATATATAACATGAAAAGAAGCAGTTCCAACACTGACTCCTATGGCATACCACTGGTCAACTAGAAAAGACCTCCTTTATTCCCATTCTTTGCCTCCTGCCAGTCAGCCTATCTTCTATCCATGCTAGTACCTTTCCTGAAATGCCATGGGCTTTTATCTTGTTAAGCAGTCTCATGTGTGGCACCTTGTCAAAAGCCTTCAAACAATCCAAGTAAACAACATCCACCGATTCTCCTTTGTGTATCCTGTTATTTCCTCAAGAATTGCAACATATTTGTCAGGCAAGATTTCCCCTTAAGGAAACCATTATGACTTTGGCCTCTTTTGTCATATGCCTCCAAGTACCCTAAAGCCTCATCCTTAATAATAGATTCCAACACCTTTCCAACAATTGAAGCCAGGCCAGTTGGCCTACAATTTCCTTTCTTCTGCCTCCCTCCTTAGAGATGAGTGACGTTTGCAATTTCCAGTTCTCCAGAACTATTCCAGAATCTAGAGATTCTTGAAAGATCATTACTAATGCTTCCACAATCTCTACAGCTAACTCATTCAGAACCCTGAGGTGTAGTCTGTCTGATCTAGGTGACTTATGTACCCCGAAACCTTTCAGCTTCCCTATCCTTAGTAATAGCAATGACACTCACTGATACTCTCACCTAAGTACATACATCATTTCTTTGTCCCCCATTACCAGCATCATTTTCCAGTGGTCTAATATCCACTCTAGTTTCTCTTTTACTCTTTAAATACCTGAAAAACTTTTGTATCCTCCTTTATTTTCCTGGCTAGCTTACCTTCATATTTCAGCTTTACAGCTTTTTAGTTGCCTTCTGTTGGTTTTTAAAAGCTTCCCAATCCTCTATCTTCCCATTAGTTTTTTAAAGTATTATATCCCCCCTCTTTTGCTTTTATGCTGTCTGACTTCCCTTGTCAGCCATGGTTGCCTCACCCTCCCTTGAGAATACTTCATGTTTGGGATGTATCCTTCTTGTGCCTTCCAAATTTCCCCTAGAAACACCAGCCATTACTGTTCCGCAGTCATCCCTGCTAGGGTCCTGTTCCAATCGATTTCAGCCAGCTCCTCTCTCATGTAATACTGATACATCCATTTTTAGCTTCCCCTTCTCAAACTGAAGAGTGAATTCTATCATATTATGATCAATGCTTCCTAAGTGTTCCTAAGTGGGCTAAAACAAAATTTGTTCTAAAAAGCCATCTCATGGGTATCTACAAATTCCCCCTCTTGCGATCCAGAACTAACCTGATTTTCCCTGATTAACCTGCATGTTGAAATACCCCATGATTATCACAACATTGCTCTTTTTACATGCTCTTTCTATCCTCAATTGCAATTTGGAACCCACATCCCTGCTACTGTTTGGAGACCTGTATATAACTTCCATCACGGTCTCTTTACCCTTGAGTTTCTTAATTCCACCCACAAGGATTCTACATTTTCTGATCCTACATCACCTCTTTCTAAAAATTTGATTTCATTATTTTTTTTTAAACCAACAAAGCCACCCCAACCCCTCTGCCTACCTGCCTGTCCTTTCAGAACAATGTGTATCCTTGGATGTTAAGTTCTTTCTTTCAGCCATGATTCAGTGATGCATACAACATCATACATCATCTAACTGCACTACATGATCATCTACCTTATTCTGTATACTGCATGCATTCAAATATAATATAATTTCCTGTATTCAATCACTCTTTTGGATCTTGGCCTGTTACACTTTAACTCATCCCACTGACTGCAACTCTACCTGTTATTCTTCAGTCACACTACAAACTGCATCTAATTGTACACCAATTGCCCCATCCTCAGCTCTGCCAAATTAGTTTAAACCATCCCCAAAGCTCTAGTAAACCTGTCCACAAAATTACAGATCAAATGCGAGATAGTTGTTGGTTTTCTCCTTCTGTGGAAAAAAAAACATTTATCTACCATGATTTACCCAATTCTACGGACCTCAGCAAAGGTTAGAATCCAAGGATCCTGCTACTTATCACTCCCACTGCACCTTAAAGAGTCATGCAGCACAAAAACAAGTTCTTTGGCTCAGTGAACTCACACAGATCATCTAACATGGTAACATAGTGGTTAGCACATCACTTTACACTGCTAGTGATCACTGATTAGGTTTCTATTTTTACTGTTGCCTGTAAGGAGTTTGTAACCTTTTCCCCATGACTGCTTGGGCTTCTTCCGGGTGCTCCAGTTTCCTTTCACATTCGAAAAACATATGGAGTAAGGTGAGGGAGTTGAGGGAATGCTACACTGGAGCTAGAAGCTCCACTTGTGGGCTGCCCTTGCTATTTGAATTTGACACAAATGAAGCATCTGACTGTATGCTTCACTGTACATGTGACAAATAATCTTTAAATATACATTCATAATAATCCTCATTTCATCCTCCTCACATTCCTGTTAACTCCCTCAACATTCTGCTGCTCCTTACATTCTAGGAGCAATTTACAGCAGCCAATCAACCTATCAACCTACAGATCTTTGGGATGTGGAAGAAACATAGAAAACCTCCCACCCATAATGCTGTGCCGAACATGTACTTACTTTAGAAATAACCTAGGCTTACCCATAGCCCTCTCTTTTTCTAAGCTCCATGTACCTATCTAGGAGTCTCTTAAAGGATTGTATCTGCCTCCATCACCATCGCTGGCAGCACATTTCACGCACTCACCACTCTGTGTAAGAAAAAAAACTTACCCCTGACATCTCCTCTGCACCTACTTCCAAGCACCTTAAAACTATGCCCTCTCATGCCAGCCATTTCAGCCCTGGGAAAAAGCCTCTGACTATCCACACGATCAATATCTCTCATCATCTTATACATCTCTATCAGGTCACCTCTCATCCTCCGTCACTCCAAGGAGAAAAGGCCAAGTTCACTCAACCTATTCTCGTAAGGTATGCTCCCCAATCCAGACAACATCCTTGGGAGGAAACCCAGTGTCAGAGAGAACTTGCAAAGTCCGTGCAGCCAGCATCTAAGGCCAGGATTGAACCCCGATCTCTGCAGCTACGAGGAAGCATCTCTTTCCAGCTGTGCCACTGTGACACTCTTATTTATCAGGTCATTTCCCGTACACAAGTATAAGGAGAACAAAACAATTAAAAACACACAATAAATATAAATAATTAAGACAGATTGATTGTAGGTCCGTAATGTGAGGCAAGGCTGAATGCGAGGCAAGGGAAATAATCAAGTAGTTGAGGGGTGAGTTAGTGGGTGGAGGTGCTAATCAGACTTGCTGCTTAGGGAAAGTAACAGTTTTGATGGTGAATAATATGTAGCTGCCTCCTTGATGGGAGTGGGACAAACAGTCCGTGAGCAGGGTGGGTGGGATCCCTCATGATATTATTGACCCTTTTCTAGCACTTCTCTCGAATTTCTTTAAAGGCGGTTAGGCTGGTGCCAGTGATGCGTTGGGCAGTTTTGACTATGTGTTGTAGAGCTTTCCTGTCCTCCACAGTACAGTTTCTGTGGCCAGAAGTGATGCAGCTTGTTAGGATGCTCTCTGCTTCACGTCTGTAGAATGTGAGTATGGACGTGCAAGTCCAACTCTCTTCAGCCTCCTCAGAAAGTAAAGCTATCTTGACCATGTAGGATGTTCCTAGCATAACTCCACTCTGCTCTTGCATCAGATTTGATTTTGGCTCCAGTCTATATACAGAGCTTTGCCTAACCCTTCCCACTGGCTCCAATCCTTTAGTCACTGCCACCTTTGCCTGCAGTGCTGATCACAGCTTGATGCAGAAAGACGATGAAATGGAGCTCAAGCATGTAATCCCTGGGAGGGGATAAATTAGTCAGTGAGTGCATGTGAAGTTCACTTTCCCATCTTTTTGTGTAAAATTTGTGGCCTCAGATCACAGGGCACACATGACCTATAATCTGCAATGCAATCTTAATGAGTAAAATCTGATCCAATGTTTTCCTATTAAAAAATTCCACTGTAGGTTAAAATGAATACATGTCTCCAGTTATAAAGTTATAAACTTTATTTGCATTAACACAATATAAAATGTGATTGCCAACTCTTAAGCCTTTAACATTTGGTTCCCTGTCTGGCTAGATACCATTCTCACATCCCCATCCAAATAAATGACCAAAACCAGGGCTTGCAGCCCCTATAAAGTTCAAAGAATCTCATGGCTGGTTCAGGAAGGAAGAATTAGGTTTAAAAAGAATAATCAACATTAAGGTATGTTCCAATCCTACCACCTACTCTCCCCCCTCACCTGGTTCCACTTATTGCTTTCCCCTTCCTACACCATCTTGTTCTGGCTTCTTCACCCTTCCTTTCCATTTCTGGTGAAGGGTCATACCCAAAACTTCATCTCTTTATTCCCTCTTCATAGGTGCTGCCTAACCTGCTGAGTTCCTCCACCATTTTGTGTGTTACTTTGTTCCAATCCTTCCTCCAGGGCTTACTCTGGCAAATCTGTTAATACGTCCATCCCAGTGCCAAAGGAATCCAAACATGTAGACAAGGAGGAAAGGACTTCAAGCAAAAATTCGCACTCTATCACATCGCTAGGTCCATGGGAGTGAATTATTTTAAAAAGGACAAGTATTTTCAAACAGCAATGAAATGAATCAACCACTTGATCGGAGGCCCAGGAAACTGCAGCTACTGGTATATGGAGCAAATGAATGCTGCAGGAACTGGTGGATCGAGCAATCCTGATGTAGGGTCTCTACTCAAAACATTGATAATTCCACCCCCAACCCCCAGGTGCTGCTTGACCTACTGAGTTCCTGCAGCAATTTTTTTTGTACTTGATTTGAATTGTGGTACTTCTCAAAGGAAGAGCAAGTCCCACAGGACTGTCTCTGTGTGCCTGATCAAGCAGGACACAGCTGGGGATCAGTGCTTATATTATGGAATTTCCACAGCCCAGTATAAAGAGGTGTGGATTATACTGCAGTACTTGTAAGCTTTGAGCCTACACTGGGCACAACTTTACAGAGGAACTCTACTTCTCCCTCTTCATTGTTCTAGTTGCTAACACTTAAGATCTCATCTTTGCGATACCTCAGTGGTCCTTCTGAGTTCCACTAACCCTTCTTCCTCCAATCATATCCTGGAACAACCGCATTCTTCCAACCCTTCTGCGCTGGCTCCCCTTTCAACTTACCCAATGGCAGCCGTACCTCCTGTACACAGGGCCCTCCACCTCCCCCCACATACTGGAATTCCCTCCACTGCAGAGCAAATCCTTCAATGCTTTACCCATTTTCTGGACATCTTTCCTCTGCCTGCATGTGTGTTAGGAAGATTGCCAGTGTACCTTCTCACCATGTTACAGACAAATGGAAAACCGCTTAAACACGGTCTCTGCCTTGTGTTTTTAAAGGGGGTGTGGGTACAGAACAATCACAGCAAGGTCTTGGTATTCCCTGCAATATCTTCCCCAAGCAGCCAATGCCATGGGAACTCTGCCTGCTGCAGATAATGATGATAACTACCCACCCATTACTCAAATGTGTACTTTCATCTACTCTGTCCCACAAAGGCACTGATGACTCTCCCAACCATGAACCAATACAGCAGTGAGCTATCCTTGCAAGAGCACCACAGCCTGCTGTGCTACCTTGAATCTGAAGTGGAAAAGATTGGTGTACAATCTTGGCAGTAGGTCTGACAATTTCCTCCCCAACAAAGTCTGCTCAATTAGCTGAGTCAATGTTCCATTAATACTGTACCTCAGCTTTGTATTAATAATTTAACCTATCACAGATTTCACTGGGGACAAACTGCTCTTGGTCACTCTGTGACTGAGTCTCCCTGAGTAAGGGAAAATAAATCCTCTTTCTTCTTGGGCAATCCCTAGGATTGGGGACAATTTGCTTACATTGTAATTTTCTGAGTTCTGACCCTGAAAGTTGGGAACAGGTATAGAAAACCCTGCTTTAGGTAGAGTAGTAGTGGAGAGAAAGGGAGTACGGATAGGTTTCTGATTTCCTTCTCTGGCAGGTGGATGCAGCCTGATTCAGGGTTTTCAGTGACTGTTAATTTCCTACTAACCCAAAATCCACAGACATCCTGGTACAGAAATAAACCAACCCCATGGGCTGCAGGGAAACTGTGATGGTAACTTCCCAAAAAACTGCAGGTATCCTTACTCACGGTTGAAAGGGACAGGATGATCCAACAGATGAATTTGCTGTTGATGGCCAATACATTGATGGAGGCATGGTCTGAAGTTCTGCATCAATCTCAGTGGTTCATCATCTTGGATGGAAATGTCTCACTCTGACGAAATTTTGCTAAGTATTATAAACATATAACCATAACCATATAACAATTACAGCACGGAAACAGGCCATCTCAGCCCTTCCAGACCGTGCCGAACGCTTACTCTCACCTAGTCCCACTGACCTACACTCAGCCCATAACCCTCCATTCCTTTCCTGTCCATATGCCTATCCAATTTTACTTTAAATGACAATATTGAACCTGCCTCTACCACTTCTACTGGAAGCTCGTTCCACACAGCTACCACTCTCTGAGAAAAGAAATTCCCCTTAAACTTTTGCCCCCTAACTCTCAACTCATGTCCTCTTGTTTGAATCTTCCCTACTCTCAATGGAAAAAGCCTATCCATGTCAACTCTATCTATCCCCCTCATAATTTTAAATACCTCTATCAAGTCCCCCTCAACTTTCTACACTCCAAAGAATAAAGACCTAACTTGTTCAACCTTTCTCTGTAACATAGGTGCTGAAACCCAGGTAACATTCTAGTAAATCTCCTCTGTACTCTCTCTATTTTGTTGACATCTTTCCTATAATTCGGTGACCAGAACTGTACACAACATGCCATGTCCAAAGTTCCACAGTCAGCAGCAAGACGAATTGGGAGTCAATCCATTGATGGGAAGAGGAGAGAAGGTTTCCACAACACTGGCAAAAAGTCCCAGCTCTTCAGATTGCTGATATTTTTAACATCCATATGACAGCACTACATGCTTTAGACAGAGCAAAACTTCAATATTGGACTGGAAGCAGATGATGTATTTGAATGCACTGAACCAACTTACAGATTGACTGTGTGTTGGTTAACACAAAATGTAGAGCTCTGAACTACAGCAAGCTGAGAATGAGAGTGCATTAAGTTGTCCCTCACCAGAAGTTGTATGGAACTCCATCAGGAACTGCTCATGCAAAGACCGGAATATAAATGGAGATTGTTCATCTCTGTTCATGCTACTAAATAAAAAGCTTGCTTTTTCATGTTGCCCCAAAGAGCTTCACAACCAATGACGAACTTCTAAAGCAAAGTCAGCTTTACACGGTGGGAAAACCAAAAAGTGGTGGAAAGTTAACGTATAGACGCCAACATACCCTTGGTATGGGAAGCAGGTGCTGGTTCCAAGCCTCCACTGAGCATGAGTCACCCTGGCAATTCACCCCCTCCACTCAAGCCTATTCTGCCATACAGTAAGAACCTGTCTGAACTCCTACCTCAGCTCTGCTCTTGCGGTCTGTCCCACAGAGCGTTCTTCATCAACGATGACTGTGGCTCACCAGCCAGATTATGGTGGTGGTGCTTGGTTGGAGGTTGCTTGACTTTCTGCTGAACTGGGACTGGAGGTGGAGGAAGGAGAAGCAGAGGAGAGAGATGTTTTGATTGCTGGTCCGTATGCTCCAGAGTGTTTCATGGCCTCCTGCAGCCGGAGTATGTCTGTAGGGTCCCTGCTCCTCATTGCGCTGCAGAAGAGGCGAGCGTGCTCCTTCAGCTCACTGATCTGCCGCTGGGTGTTGCTGTTCTGGCGGATCAGCTCTTTGGTTCTCAGCGTGATCTCCAAGAGCCCAGAGCGGTTCAGGATCTCCACTGTGTTACGGAAGCGCCGCTGCTTGGCGAGGCTGTGGGCAGATCTCGACTCAACACCAGACAACTGTGTGTTCGGAGCACAGGATAACATGGAGGAGGAGGAGGAAGACTCCGAGCATTCAGATTGGGAGGTGAGATCTGGAGACAGCACTGGTGATGGAGAGACTGAGACATCAAACCGATTTAAAGTATCTGTTGTCCCAAACCACGGCTGCTGCTTAGAGTTCTCAATTTGCCAGTGACCCTGGAAGTTTGCTAGCAGTGCTGTGTGTGTACTTTGTCCATTTTGGGGTGACAAAGATTCCAATTGATGGGCTCCTATCTCATCTACACACAAGCGTTTGCTCTTGTGATCAGTAGACTTGTCCGGGGCCACATGGTGATCTGTCTGCTCCTGGTTCTCTTTATCGTGTCGGTCTTGGTTTGGGTGTGGGGCAATCCTAGGGTAGGAGTTTAAGATCGGGAGATAGGTGTCCTTCCCTATTCCGGTCTTTGTATCCGCATTCTTAACTTTCAAGGAAGGTGCCAAAGTTTGTCGGATGAAGACTACTTGGGTCTGGCCTGGTGAGGAAGCAAAGGAACACTGGTTTTCCCAGGTCTGTAGCTGGTTCTCTCTCGGCATGGCTACAGGCTGTTCAAAACAGGAGACACAATAATTAGGTTGAAGTGTGGATAACAGATGCCTCATGGACTAATCCACTGTGCAACTAGATCACACAACATTCAGTGCAACTGTGTAACATGATCACTCATATTCATAGAAATGTATTCCTCCACTTAGTGTCAACAAGCAATAATGTTTGTTGCATTACTGAATTAGCTTATCAGCATTCCCATAGTAACCGCCACAATTAGTTTTCATTGTAAACACAGAGACTACAATACTTGGCAAGATATGAAATTAGAACACACTGGGAATATATTCATGTTGTATTTAAGTTTTATTCTGGTACCTAATAAAATGGTCACTGAGTATATTTTGCGGTCTTTTACCATTGTAGCCCATCCACTTCAAGGCATGACATGTGTGTTCGGAGATGCTCTTCTGCACACCACTGTTGTAACACAGGTTATTTGAGTTTATGTCACCCTCCAGTCAGCTTAGAACTATAGAACCATAGAACATCACAGCACAGAAACAGGCCTTTTGGCCCTTCTTGGCTGTGCTGAACCATTTTTCTGCCTAGTCCCACTGACCTGCACCTGGGCCATATCCCTCCAAACCCCTCTCATCCATATACCTGTCCAAGTTTTCCTTAAATGTCAAAAGTGAGCCCGCATTCACCACTTCATCTGGCAGCTCATTCCACACCCCCCCCCCCCCAGTGTTCCCTTCTAACTTCTCATCCTTCACCCTTAACCCATGACCTCTGGTTTTTTTTCTCCCTTGGCCTCAGTGGAAAAAGTCTGCATGCATTCCCCCTATCTATACCCATCATAATTTTATACACCTCTATCAAATCACCCCTCATTCTCTTACACTCCAGGGAATAAAATCCTAACCTATTCAACCTTTCTCTGTAATTCAGTTTCTCAAGTCCCTGCAACATCCTTGTAAACCTTCTCTGCACTCTTTCAACCTTATTAATATCCTTCCTGTAATTAGGTGACCAAAACTGCACACATACTCCAAATTCGGTCTCACCAATGTCTTATACAACCTCACCATTACATTCCAACTCTTATACTCAATACTTTGATTTATAAAGGCCAATGTACCAAAAGCTCTCTTTATAACCCTATCTACTTGTGACGCCACTTTTAGGGAATTATGTATCTGTACTCCCAGATCCCCCTGTTCTACTACAATCCTCAGTGTCCTACCATTTACCTTGTATGTTCTACCTTGGTTTGACCTTCCGAAGTGCAATACCTCACACTCGTCCGCATTAAACTCCATCTGCCATTTTTCAGCCCATTCCTCCAACTGGTCCAAATACCTCTGCAAGCTTAGAAAACCTTCCTCACTGTCCACTACACCTCCAATCTTTGTATCATCAGTAAATTTGCTGATCCAATTTGCCACATTATCATCCAGATCATTGATATAGATGACAAATAACAATGGACCCAGTACTGATCCCTGTGGCATACCACTAGTCACAGGCCTCCACTCAGAGAAGCAATCCTCCACTACCACTCTTTGGCTTCTTCCATTGAGCCAATGTCTAATCCAATTTACTACCTTTCCATGTGTACCTAGCGACTGGATCTTCCTAACTAACCTCCTATGCGGGACCTTGTCAAAGGCCTTACTGAAGTCCATGTATTCAACGTCCACTGCCATCCACTTTCCTGGTAACTTCCTCAAAAAACTCTAATAGATTGGTTAAACATGACCTACCATGCACAAAGCCATGCTGACTTTTTCTAATAAATCACTGTCTATCCAAATACTTGTAGATCCTATCTCTTAGTACCCCTTCCAATAATTTACCTACTACCGATGTCAAACTTACCAGCTTATAATTTCCCGGCCTACTTTCTGAGCCTTTTCTAAACAACGGAACTACATGAGCTATCCTCCAATCTTCAGGCACCTGACCCGTGGATATCAACATTTTAAATATTTCTGCCAGGGCCCCTGCAATTTCAACACTAGTCTCCTTCAAGGTCCGAGGGAATACCCTGTCAGGCCCTGGGGATTTATCTACTCTGATTTGCCTCAAGACAGCAAGCACTTCCTCCTCTTTAATCTGTATAAGTTCCATGACCTCCCTACTTGTTTGCCTTGTTTCCATAGACTCCATTCCAGTTTCCTTAATAAATACAGATGCAAAAAACCCATTTAATATCTCTCCCATTTCTTTTGGTTCCATACATAGCCGACCACTCTGATCTTCAAGAGGACCAAGTTTATCCCTTACTATCCTTTTGCCCTTAACATACTTGTAGAAGCTCTTAGTATTATCCTTCACCCTGACTGCCAAAGCATCCTCATGTCTTCTTTTAGCCCTCCTGATTTCTTTCTTAAGTATTTTCTTACTCTTTTTATACTCCTCAAGCATCTTATTTCCTCCCTGTTGCCTATACATGTTATACATCTCTCACTTCTTTGTCAGAGTTCCAATATCCCTCGAGAACCAAGGTTCCTTTTGCCTTTAACCCTGACAGGAACATACAAACTCTGTACTCTCAAAATATCTCCTTTGAAGGCCTCCCACTTACATTCTTGCCAGAGAACAACCTGTCCCAATCTATGCTTTTTAGATCCTTTCTCCAAATTCGGCCTTTTTCCAGTTTAGAACTTCAACCCGAGGACCAGATCTATCTTTATCCATGATCAAGTTGAAACTAATGACGTTATGATCACTGGAACCATAGTGTTCCCCTGCACACACTTCCGTCACCTGCCCTAACTCATTTCCTAATAGGAGATCTAATATCGCATCCTCCCTAGTTGGTACATCTATATATTGATTTAGAAAACTTTCCTGAACACATTTCACAAACTCTAACCCATCTAGACTTTTAACAGTATGGGAGTCCCAATCAATGTGTGGAAAATTAAAATCCCCTACAATCACAACTTTCTGTCTCCTGCAGTTGTCTGTTATCTCTCTGCAGATTTGCTCCTCCAATTCTCGCTGACTATTGGGTGGTCTATAATACAACCCTATTATTGTGGTCATACCTTTCCTGTTTCTCAGCTCCACCCATATGGCCTCAGTAGACAAGCCCTCTAATCTGTCCTGCTGAGGCACTGCTGTAATATTTTCACTGACTAGCAAAGCCACCCCCCCCACCCTTCATCCCTCTGCCTCTATCACGTCTGAAACATCAGAACCCTGGAACATTAAGCTGCCAGTCCTGCCCCTCCTGTAGCCAAGTTTCAGTAATGGCTATGATGTCATAATTCCATGTGTCAATCCACACCCTCAGCTCGTCAGCCTTTCCCACAATACTCCTCGCATTGAAATATACACACCTCAGAAAATTATCACCACCACACACACCCTTACTATTTATGACTTTGCATGAACTATTAACATCATTTATTTTTACCCCTGTTCCACTATCTACTCTGGAACTCTGGTTCCCATCCCCCTGCAAATCTAGTTTAAGCCCTCCCCAATAACACTAGCAAACCTCCCTGCAAGTATATTAGTCCCCTTGTAGTTCAGGTGTAACCCATCTCGCTTGTACAGGTCCCACCTGCCCTAGAAGAGGTCCCAATGATCTAGAAGTCTGAAACCCTGCCCCCTACACCAGTTTCTCAGCCATGTGTTCATCTGCCAGAGCATCCTACTCTTACCCTCACTGGCACGTGGCACAGGCAGCTTGAACCAGTTTGCCCACTCTCCTTTAACCTCTCTCATTAACAAGACACTTTCACCCGCACAATTGCCTCTCACTGATTGCTTTTGTTTCTCGTACCATTCTCTGTAAAATCTAAAGACTGATGTGCATGAAAATTCCAGGGGATCAGCAGTTTTTGGGATACTCAAACTACAAGGATGTTGCTAGGACTGGAGGACTTCAGTTATAAGGAAAGAGTGAATGGGCTAGGGCGTTATTCCTTGGAACGTAGAAAATTGAGAGGAGATCTGATAGAGCTATACAAAATTATGAGGGGTATAGATCGGGTAAATTCAAGCAGGGTTTTTCCACTGAGGATGAGTGGGAATATAGCTAGAGGTCATGGGTTAAGGGTACAAAATTTAACAGGAACATGAAGGGAAACTTCTTCACTCAGAAGACAGTGTGGAATGAGCTGCCAGTACAAGCTCAATTTCAACGTTTAAGAGAAGTTTGGATAGGTACATGGATGGAAGGGATATGGAGGGCTGTGGTCCCAGTGCAGGTCAATGGGAGTAGGCAGTTTAGATGCTTCTGCACAGACTAGATGGGCCAGAGGGCCTGTTTCTGTGGAGTACTATTCTATGATACTATTCTATGACACTATGGCACACTGTCTGGCAGCAACTGACATTCCATGGTCTACGTCACTGATCACATTTCTTCCCCATTCTGATGTTTGGTCTGAACAAAAAGTGAACCTCTTGACATAATTGGCTGATTAAATATTTGCATTAACAGGTGTACCTAATAAAGTGGCCAGAGTATATTAACTGGTGTACAGAGAAAGAAAACAGGTTCTTCAGATTGAACTAATGTTCAATCAGTTAGGGAAAGTTTAAAATTAAACATATTAAGTGTAGAGAGAAGAGAGTGCCTGTGAGACCAGAAAAGAATAAGTGTCACAAAGACTGGTCTGGGTGGCTGACAGAGGGTGGTGAAGGCTTGTAAGTCACAGCTGATATGTCTGGGAGAGATGTAAAAAGGAAATGAACAGAGAGAAGAATAAACGCTGTAACTGTGAGATATGAAGTACATTACTGTTGTAGAAAGCAGAAAAACAACATTGAAAATATCCAGCATGGCAGGTAAGGCGAGAAAACCGGAGTTAACATAATGGGCTGCAATGGGAAATGGAACAAATATATCACAGCCTTCAAGACTTAATAGCTTCAACAATAAAAACAGAAAATGCTGGAAATATTTAGCAGGCCAGTCAGCACCTGTGGAAGAGGAACAGAGTCAATGTTTCATGTTGAAGACATTTCATCAGACTATTTCCAGCATCCGCAGTTTCTTTTGATTTTCATAATGAATATAACTTCAGATACCCCACCTTTCCAATTTGTGTCAGAGCTCCCTGCTTCTGATGAAAAATCAAAAACTTGTATTTTAAGCTTTTCCTCCTCAGATGTTACCTAACCTGCTGTTTTTTTTTTTTGTTTTTTTTTTTACACAGCAGAGTACAAGAAACTTACACACACTTGAAACAGGTATTCTAGTCAAAGTTCCAAGTTCAGCCACGCACTTGACAAGCTGATCACAACTGCACAATATGCTCCATTATAAGCAGAAACTTGGTGCATAGGATCTGTACCTCTTTTACAAGGACATTTTTCACAAAGTAGAAAGGAGTCAGGCTTGGGATTGAGTTTTGTGCTGCATTCGACTTCCCTGTAGGATTCAACTCAGCAGGTGCAGACCGATCCTCCGACTCGCTGTGTTCCACTGTACTCAGGTATTCAGAGCTGGTGTCTAAGAACAAGGCACAGAAAGGGTAGCACAATCAAACTGACAATTGTCTGCAGACCTCCAGTCCACTGGAGATCAAATAAACTCTGCCTACTGAGCACTGAATCTTATATCACCAAGAAGCCATTTAACCAACCGGTTCCATGTAAACAGCTATTAAAATTTTACACCCATCTCATCTTTCCTAAGCACTGCAAATACAGTTCCCTTTAAAAAGTTACTCTGAAATCAACTTCTTTCATCCTTTAAGTCAGGCCATAACTCAGCTTTTTGGCCAATTAAATCTATGCAATCCTCATACCTATGCTTCTGGCAGTGGAAACCATTTTCCCTCATTCAATCCATCTAAACCCTCCATTTCATTTCCCCTTGCCCTTCTCTGCTCATAGCAGTAAAAAGAAACATAGAAAACCTACAGCACAATACAGGCCCTTCAGCCCACAAAGTTGTGCCGAACATGTCCCTACCTTAGAAATTACTAGGGTTACCCATAGCCCTCTATTTTTCTAAGCTCCATGTACTTATCCAAAATTCTCTTAAAAGACCCTATCGTATCTGCCTCCACCACCATTGCCGGCAGCCCATTCCACACACTCACCACTCTCTGAATAAAAAACTTACCCCAGACATCTCCTCTGTATCTACTTCCAAGCACCTTAAAACTGTGTCCTCTCATATTAGCTAATTCAGCCCTGGGGAAAAGCCTGACTATCCACATGATCAATGCCTCTCATCATCTTATACAACTCAAGGACTGTTTTTGTTTTAATTGTGCATTTACTTACAAAAATTGTGTAATTTATGTTTTTCTTATGAATGCTGCTTATATGATGCCATGAGCCTGAGATGCTACTGCAAGTTTATCATTGCATCTGCACATACATAATACTTGATAATAAACTCGTCTTTGAAACCCAGTTTTACTAAAACAATGTACATATGAGAAAATGATTGAAATACTCAGTAAGTTAGATAAAATTAAATAGCATCAATTTTCTTCTCAACCTCAAGGAAGGAAGAGCTGAATCACATGTAATAGATGTGTCACAATTGTCTATCTCCCATTGAAAGGCATCGACCTAAAACTGATTCTGCTTCAGTCTGTACTATGCTACCTGGCCTGCTGAGTATCTCCAGCATTATTCTTTTATATCCCAACTTCTCTGTTCCTTCAACACAACTGAAGATCTCATTACTGATACCACTTTAGTAAATTTTCATTGCATCCTCCCCAGTACTGTGACATTTGGAGACTACAAACAGATTCTCCAGCTGAAGCTAGATCAATGATTTATTAAGGATTTCACATTCATGGTTTTGTGCTTTATTTGCCAACCCAAGATTCGAAGAATCTAAAACAAAATTCCATTACTAATCTGTCTAGATAGCTTCAAAGATCTGTGTATGTGAACTCCCAGGTTTGTTCCTGCTTTACCTTAACCTACTGTCATTTGGTTTATAGGATGTATGCTTCTCTACATTAACGCCCGAACTTTTGATGTGGAAATACAAGTATAGGAAAGCTCTTTAATCCATCATGTTAGACCTAGCACTGGATACCACACACTATATAGGGATCATTACAGAGTGAGGGAGAAAAGTTGATTTTGGAATTAATTTCATTTTGTTTGATGTTTTAATTATAGTGTTTTAATTATATATTTATTTACTTATTTTTTACAGCACAGTAATATTTCTGAATAGAACCATAGAACACTACAGCACAATACAGGCCCTTCAGCCCTCTATGTTGTGCCAACCCATATAATCCTCAAAAAAAAGTACTAAACCCACACTACCCCATAACCCTCCATTTTTCTTTCATCCATGTGCCTGTCCAAGAGGCTCTTAAATACCCCTAATGTTTTAGCCTCCACGACCATCCCTGGCAAGTCATTCCAGGCACTCACAACCCTCTGTGTAAAAACTTACCCCTGATGTCTCCCCTAAACTTCCCTCCCTTAATTTTATACATATGCCCTCTGGTGTTTGCTATTGGTGCCCTGGGAACCAGGTACTGACTATCCACCCTATCTATGCCTCTCTTAATCTTGTAGACCTCTATCAAGATTATGATAGAGGTCATTCTTCTACGCTCCAAAGAGAAAAGTCCCAGCTCTGCTAACCTCACTTCATATGACTTGTTCTCCAAACCAGGCAACATCCTGGTAAATCTCCTCTGCACCCTCTCCATAGCTTCCACATCTTTCCTATAATGAGGTGTCCAGAATTGAACACAATACTCTAAGTGCGGTCTCACCAGAGATTTGTAGAGTTGTAGAATCCTCAAAGCCTCAACATCTGACAAAGTTGTGGACAGTGCTTTACTGATGGGCAGTTAGATTTTTTCAGAGGTGGAGGACTGGTGGGAAAATAGTGTGGTAAAATGTCTACAGTGTACTCTGAGGACCAATCATCACTGCAACATATTTTGGCTTGTTGGCAGGGTTATCTACCAAAGATTCAGGAGCAGATTTCAAAAGGACTTTGGGGAAACAACATACAGGGTCATGGAACTAATGAGATAGCCCTAGCAAAGAGTTGGCATAGGAACAATGGCTCAATGACATCTCTGTGTGTTACTAGCTTATGTCCAGACTCTTATTTTGCCTTCAAGTGTATCATAAGGACAAATTTTTTTGCATTGTCTCTGTATTCATAATAGGAAATACCTTCTGAAATCAATCAAATAATAGAAAAGAGCATCAGACATAAGCAATCCCAAACAGAACCCAATAGAATTAAAATCAGCATCAAAATCAGGTTTAAAAACAGAGATAAATCGCGAAATTTGTTGTTGTCTTGCGGTGACAGTACATTGCAATATTTAATAAAAACTGTAATTAATACACACACAGTAATGTAAACAAGTAGTGCAAAAAGAGAGTTAAAAAGAAAAAGTTAAATCCCGTTTTGGATTTAATGCAAGTACATCCCAGCCAGTTTGAAAGCGAAGGTATAGTAACAGCCCACATTTTAAACATAAACCTGATATGTGCATAGAACGCAATGAACCATAGGGATTGGGAGGAAACAACATTTCTCAGAAGTCAGGCAGACGTCTGTAATAGTTCTATACTGGTCATCACATCTGTGCCTTAGAACGGACAGCTGTCAATGGGGGTGGTTTCCAGAAGTTGGAGCTGGTTCTCATTTCATCTCAACCCTGGAGGGATGGATGTGCTTGGGAAAGGAAAGTAGCCAAATTTCTGAAAATAATGCAAAACTTAAGAAGATAAGACAGTGGAAAGCCTTAATTGTCAAAAGCAAGTGGAGTGGGATCTTCTACCCAAGAATTTTGAGAGACAGTTCACATATTAAATATTAATCTATGTCCTCTACAATGACTGGCTGAGCCCACCAACAGCTACAGCAGTTTCTGCCGCCAGTTACCTAATTAAAAGCAATAGGTTTTTGGGAGGCCTGACAAGTTGGCCATCAAGTGGCTAATTCCCCTAAAAGGGGCCATGACTGAAAGGACTTACTTCCTCTGCCATCATAAATGGCCCATATTTTCACTTGGACGTTTGATTGTTCTAACCAGTGGGGAAAGTTAATGCTCACACAAGAGGGAACAAATTGAACAAAGGATTAAGAGGCAGGGGCAAGAAAGCTTTTCTAAAGGAGAGCAGACACCATCATGATAAGTGAGTTAGAAAGGCTCAAGTATGACTGATGGCTCCTGCTTCCTATTTCTCTTCCCCATTGTGCTGTGTGCAGAATGTTTTCTGTACTGCTCGTCATGACTCACCAACATGTATACAGCTCAATATTAGACATACAAACAATGAAACAAAACTCCCATCGATTTCATGATCCAAGTTATTATAGGATCCCATAAAAGAAAGGTAGCATTCCAAATCTCCAACTAATCCATAATGCATTCTGATTACCTGAAAATCCAGAATCTTTTTCTGACTCTCCTGGTATTGACTTTGGTTTCTTCGCGGCAATGGCAGAAGGATTTTTCTCTGATTGCTCGTATCTAGCTTCCGATGAATTCTCTGATTTAATGGATACCCCACTAATCTTCTCTTTCACGCTTTTGCGTGATGATCTGCAGTTTTCAGCCATGGACACCTTAGTCATGGACACATTCACAGTCTGAAAAACGTTCTGGAGAAAAGAGTGTTATTCATTGATTTTGGATTGCAAATTGTGTCAATTTTAACAAATGCATTACATTGACATAATGTAGCTTACAGCCGTTCGTCCAGCTCTGCCATTGTTTACAAAGAGAGAGGTGCTACAAAGCTACTATTTACCCTTCTATATATTTTTTAAAAAATAAAGAAAAAGATGGTGCATGAAAATATTTACAAAGGATCAACTGCACTACCAGGTTAGGAAATGTTGAATATAATGCTTTTCTCGAGAAAAGAGAAGGGGGCCATCTTTCTTGGTGCAAATCCAATCACTGAGTGTTCTCCCTTGACTTCAATTTTACCAGGATGCTCTGCCGCCACACTGTCAAATATTAGCTTGTTGTCAAAGGCACTCATTCAACTCAGCTCTGGAATTCAGCTCTTTGGTCAACATTTGGACTGGACCAAACACATAGTGGGACATGCTAAAGAAAAGGCTACAGCATTGACATTCACATTGAGGCCGAAATGCAGAACAGATTATTCAAATCAGTCCAAATCACCATTACCACAGAGGCCAATCTCAAACTGTTCCAGTTCACTTGCATGGCATTGAGAAATAGCTGAGCACTAAAAACAGTGAAGGTCTTGGGACCAGACTGCATTCCAGCTGAAGTCAGAAGACTCGTGTGCCAGAACTATGGCACTTAACTGACATTGTGGAAAATTGCCCAGGTATGTCCTGTTCACAAAAAAGTAGGACAAATCCTATCAGGTTAATTTACTGCCCAGTCAGTCTGCTCTCAACCTTCAACAAAGTAATGGCAAGTGGTGTTGATGGCATTTTCTCTCACACTAATGTCTAGTTCCAGTTTTACCACTTGGCTCCAGACCAAATATCAAATGGACTGGGATGTTCTTTGTACCCATCCTCCCATTCACTGCTTACTTGTACATCATTCTTAATAATTTAACTATTCCATTCATAATTAGAATTTTAAAAATTGTGAATGCTGGAAACCTGAAATAAAAACAAAAAAATGTCAGAAACACTCAGCAGGTCAGGCAGCATTTGTAGAAAGGGAAAGATTTAGAATTTCCAGTCAAAGGCACACATCAGAACTCTTCATTCAAAAGAAAGGATTGGTTGCACTTGAATCCAAGGGGGACCAATATCTTGGCGGGGAGGTTCACAAAGGCTATTAGGGAGAGCTTAAACTAGAATTGCTGGGGGTGGGAACCAAACTGAAGTGACAGAGAAAGAGGCGGTTGGCTCACAAACAGAGCAAGCTTGGAGACAGTGTGAGTGGGAGGATAGGCAGGTGATAGAGAAGGGACACGCTCAGACCGATGGTTTGAGATGTGTCTATTTTAATACAAGGAGTATTTTGAACAAAGCAGATGAGCTTAGAGCATGGATCAGTACTTGTTGCTATGATATTGTGGCCATTACAGAGACTTGGATGGCTCAGGGACAGGAATGGTTACTTTGAGTGCCAGGCTTTAGATGTTTCAGAAAGGGTAGGGAGGGAGGCAAAAGAGGTGGGGGCATGGACTGTTGATCAGAGATGGTGTCACTGCTGCAGAAAAAGAGGAAGTCATGGAGGGATTGTTTACGGAGTCTCTGTGGGTGGAAGTTAGGAACACGAAGGGGTCAATAACTTTACTGGGTGTTTTTTTATAGAGCACCCACTAGTAACAGTGGACATCGAGGAGCAGATAGAGAGACAGATTCTGGAAAGGTGCAATAATAACAGGGTTGTCATGGTGGGAGATTTTAATTTCCCAAATATCGATTGGCATCTCCCTACAGCGAGAGGTTTAGATGGGGTGGAGTTCGTTAGGTGTGTTCAGGATGGTTTCTTGACACAATATGTAGATAAGCTTACAAGAGGAGAGGCTGTACTTGATCTGGTATTGGAAAATGAACCTGGTCAGGTGTTTGGTCTCTCAGTGGGAGAGCATTTTGGAGATAGAGATCATAATTCTATCTCCTTTACCATAGCATTGGAGAGGAATAGGAACAGACAAGTTAGGGAAACGTTTAATTGGAGTAAGGGGAAATTTGAGGCTATCAGGCAGGAACTCGGAAGCATAAATAGGAAACAAATGTTCTCAGGGATACGTATGGAAGAAATGTGGCAAATGTTCAGGGGATATTTGCGTTGGGTTCTGCATAGGTATGTTCCAATGAGGCAGGAAAAGGATGGTAGGGTACAGGAACCAAAGGCTATTGTAAATCTAGTCAAGAAGAAAAGAGAAGCTTGCGAAAGGTTAAAAAAACTAGGCAATGATAGAGACCTAGAAGATTATAAGGCTAGCAGGAAGGAACTTAAGAATGAAATTAGGAGAGCCAGAAAGGGCCATGAGAAGGCCTTGGCGGATAGGATTAAGTAAAACCCCCATGGCATTCTCCAAGTATGTGAAGAGCAAGAGGATAAGATGTGAGAGAATAGGATCAATCAAGTGTGACAGTGGAAAAATGTGTATGGAACTGGAGAAGACAGCAGAGGTACTTTGCTTCAGTATTCACTACAGAAAATGATTTTGGCAATTTTAAGGATGACTTACAGCAGATTGTAAAGTTTGAGCATGTAGATATTATGGAAGACGATGTGCTGGAGCTTTTGGAAAGCATCAAGTTGGATGAGTCACCGGAACTGGATAAGATGTACCCCAGGCTACTGTGGGAGCTGAGGGATGAGATTGCTGAGTCTCTGGCGATGATCTTTGCATCATCAACAGGGATGGGAGATATTCCAGAGGATTGGAGGATTGCGGATGTTGTTCCATTATTCAAGAGAGTGGAGATGCCCCAGGAAATTATAGATAAGTGAGTCTTACCTTGGTTGGTAAGTTGATGGAGAAGATCCTGAGAGGCAGAATTTAAGAACATTTGGAGAGGCATAATATGATTAGGAATAGTCAGCATGGCTTTGTGAAAGGCAGGTCATGCCTTACAAGCCTGATTGAATTTTTTTTGAGGATGTGACTAAACAGCAGTAGACGTAGTGTACAGCTGTATATGGATTTCAGCAAAGCTTTTGTTAAGGTACCGCATGCAAGGCTTATTGAGAAAGTAAGGAGGCATGGGATCCAAGGGGACATTGCTGTGTGGATCCAGAACTGGCTTGCCCACAGAAGGCACAGAGTGGTTGTAGTTGGGTCATATTCTGCATGGAGGTCGGTGACAAGTGGTGTGCCTCAGGGATCTGTTCTGGGACCCCTACTCTTCGTGATTTTTATAAATGATCTGGATGAGGAAGTGGAGGGATGGGTCAGTAAGTTTGCTGATGACACAAAGGTTGGAGGTGTTGTGAATAGTGTGGAGGGCTGTCAGAGGTTACAGCGGGACATTGATAGGATGCAAAACTGGTTTGAGAAGTGGCAGATGGAGTTCAACCCAGGTAAGTGTGAGGTGGTTCATTTTGGTAGGTCAAATATGATGGCAGAATATAGTATTAATAGTAAGACTCTTGGCAGTGTAGAGGATCAGAGGGATCTCGGGGTCTGAGTACACAGGACATTCAAAGCTGCTGCGCAGGTTGACTCTGTGGTTAAGAAGGCATACGATGCATTGGCCTTCATCAATCGTGGGATTGAGTTTAAGAGCCAAGAGGTAACATTGCAGCTATATAGGACCCTGGTCAAACCCCACTCGGAGTACTATGCTCAGTTCTGGTCACCTCACTACAGGAAGAATGTGGAAACCATAGAAAGGGTGCAGAGGAGATTTACAAGGGCGTTGCCTAGATTGGGGAGCATGCATTTTGAAAATAGATTGATTGAAATCAGCATTTTCCCCTTGGAGCGACAGAGGATGAGGTGACCTGATAGAGGCGTATAAGATGATGAGAGGGATCGATTGTGTGGATAGTCAGAGGCTTTTTCCCAGGGTTGAAATGGTTGCCACAAGAGGACACAGGTTTAAGGTGCTGGGGAGTTTGTACAGAGGAGATGTCAGGGGTAAGTTTTTAACTCAGAGAGTGGTGAGTGTGTGGAATGGGTTGCCGGAAATGGTGGTGGAGGCAGATACGACAGGGTCTTTTAAGAGACTTTTAGATAGGTACATGGAGCTTAGTAAAATAGAGTGCTATAGGGAAGCCCAGTAATTTCTAAGGTAGGGACACGTTTGAACCATAGAACATTACAGCACAGAAACAGGCCTTTTGGCCCTTCTTAGCTGTACCGAACCATTTTTCTGCCTAGTCCCACTGACCCGCACCTAGAACATATCCCTCTATACCGCTCTCATCCATATACCTGTCCAAGTTTTCCTTAAGTGTTAAGAGTGAGCCTGCATTCACCACTTCAACTGCAGCTCATTCCACACTCCCACTACTCTGTGTGTGAAGAAGCTCCCCCTAATGTTCCCTTTAAACTTTTCCCTTTTCACCCTTTTTTTCTCCCCTAGCCTAGTGGAAAAAGCCTGCTTGATAGAGTGATAGCCACTCTATCTATACCCATCATAATTTTATATACCTCTATCAAATCTCCCCTCATTCTTCTACGCTCCAGGGAATAAAGTATTAACCTATTTAACCTTTCTCTGTAATTCAGTTTCTCAAGTTATTATCCTTCCTGTAATTAGGTGACCAAAACTGCACACAATACTCCAAATTTGGCCTCACCAATGTCTTATACAACCTCACCATAACATTCCAACTCTTATACAGGCAGTCCCTGGGTTATGAATGAGTTCTGTTCCTGAGTCCATCTTTAAGGCAGATTTGTACTCAAGTCGGAACAAGTACATCCAGTATTATTTAGCGTCACTTAGTCAAACGTTTGTCTTAGTATATAGTATGTATTTTATCTTTCTATGCATATAAAACACTTAACATATGTATTCCAATAATTAAACCACTGCGTTGCTTAATAATATTTGTAGCTTTCTTCGGGGCAGGCCTTTCACATGCTCCATTATTCTCACTTTATCCGTTATCCTTTAAAATTGTTCTGATCATTGACTGACTGTAGCCTAACGCTTTTCCAGTGACCAATGGTGTTTCACCTCTTTCCAAACGCTTTATTTCCACTTTATTTTCAATCGTGATTGCTTCCTGTCAACGGAACAGAAACACTGTGGACGGTGGGTCCCAAGCTTTGCCAGCTCTCAAGCTCCGCCGGGTCCCAAGGACCGCCACACTGAATTCCCCGGGTCCTAAAGCCACCGCACTGAGACAGGTTAAATGGGACAAGTGGGGGCTGTGCTGGGTTTGGGTATTTCATCCTCCACGATAGTGGTCACCAACCTTTTTAAGCCCAAGATCCCCTACCTCCGCCTTAGTGAAAGGCAAGATCGACCGACTAAATCGTTTAGAGAAAACAGCTCAGATTGTACTTCCAACTTGAGGCCCTTTACTTGGGCTAATTGTATTTTAATTACATAAAATACTTTTGTCAAACTTTCAAATTAATTTAACCAAGAAAACACTGTAACTAGCATATCAAACAGGCCATAGTGGCATTGAGTTCATCCAATAACACCTTGAATAAGCGGTGCTGAAGCGCTTTTGCTCGAGTCAAGTTTATTAGTTTGACCACCAGTGCCATTACATGAGAAAAGTCCACAATCTTCCCAGCCAAGGCCTGCTGATGAATCACACAGTGATAATCCAGGAAGTCAGGAAAATCGGGGTCATTACGGCACAGTGCTATAAAAACCGCGCATTGCTGGAGCCCCATCAGTAGTAATTGCCACCAGTTTATGAATGGGGATGTCATTTCCACGGACATTTAAAAAAAACTCATTGTAAATATCCTCACCTCTTGTTCTCTCCTTTAAGTGCAAAAGAGTGAGGAAGTCCTCCTTTGTTGTAAAATCCTGGAAAGCCATTCTGACAAATACAACAAGTTGAGCTGTTTGCATTACATCCAGGGATTCATCAAACTGTCGTGAAAAAATATTCACAGAGTGACAAGTCCTTTAACACTGTCGATCCTCGTCCTCTGAGCAGCATGTTTGCTGGGCCTTCAACCCCAATTTCAGCTCCTCAACTTTCCTGGTATTGGTAAACTAACTGAGACACTAGTATAAGTTTCAGGGGTACGCAAGCTAATGACACCACTGGTTTTGTTTCCCATTTCTTGTACATTTGGGGAATGTTGGAATTTAAAGGGGGAGAAGGGTTGTAATGTGAGCATTATAAAGTTAAGTTAATACCAATTAGGATCATGGTAATATAGCAATACTCCCGCTACGGAAAACCGTTTGTAAAGAGAGACTGTTTCCGGGGTTGCGGGGTTTTCCTTCTGGTCTTTTCTGCCTGGTGTGCATTAGTGAAAATCTCTGTATGCGTATATCGTTTTACCGTCCTAGATAAAGTTGTTCCTTTTGGGCATGAAGTTGTCAAGTGGTCCTTTTTCAAAGTAGAAGTTACTACCTATTTGCACCAAAAGGTTTATCAGGCATAATGTATTTGTGTATTTATTTTTCTTTTTTTTTTTTCGGGATCTACTGGGAAAGTCTCAAAGATTGATTGGTTGATCGCGATCAACTGGTTGGCGACCATTACTCTACAATATTCCGTGAGGGAATTTAAACTGGAGGTGGCAGTGTTTTTTTTAAACGAGGTCGAGTTGCGAGCTCGACATCAACCCGGCACGGATGGAGAGCGCACTCAGAAGCAATCTATCACTGGATCAAACTCAGGAACCTCCGTTCTCGAGCCCGGCGCTGATCTCACTGCGCCACCAGCCGATCGGAAAGGGGGGGGGGGGGGGTGTCACGGTAAATCTTGATAAGAAAAATTTGCCAAATACAAAGTTACACACACACAACACAGTGTCAACAGCAACGATTTAAAATGTTGGACAGCGTCGTGATTCAACTTAAAATGGCGGACGGCGTTCTCCTTCCTTGGTTCGGAAGTATGAGTTCTTCGTAAGTCAGACATTTGTAACTCGGGGACTACCTCTACTCAATACTTTGATTTATATTGGCCAATGTGCCAAAAGCTCTCTTTACGACCCTATCTACCTGTGATGCCACTTTTAGGGAATTATGTATCTGTATTCTCAGTTCCCTCTGTTCTACTGCACTCCTCAGTGTCCTTGTATGTTCTATCTTGGTTTGTCCTTCCAAAGTGCAATACCTCACACTTGTCTGCATTAAACTCCATCTGCCATTTTTCAGCCCATTTTTCCAGCTGGTCCAGATCCCTCTGCAAGCTTTGAAAACCTTCCTCACTGTCCACTACACCTCCAATCTTTGTATCCTCAGCAAATTTGCTGATCCAATTTACCACATCATCATCCCGATCATTGATATAGATGACAAATAACAATGGACCCAGCACTGTTCCCTGTGGCACACCACTAGTCACAGGCCCTCCACTCCGAGAAGCAATTCTTCACTACCACTCTCTGGCTTCTCCCATTGAGCCAATGTCTAATCCAATTTACTACCTCACCATGTATATGTAGCAACTGAATCTTCCTAACTAACTTCCCATGCGGGACCTTGTCAAAGGCGTTACTGAAGTCCATGTAGACAACGTCCACTGTCTTCCCTTCATCCACTTTCCTGGTAACCTCCTCGAAAAACTCTAATAGATTGGTTAAACATGACCTACCATGCACAAAGCCATGTTGACTCTCCCTAATAAATCCCTATCTATCCAAATACTTGTAGATCCTATCTCTTAGTACTCCTTCCAATAATTTACCTACTACTGACATCAAACTTATCCGTCTATAAATACCCGGGTTACTTTTAGAGCCTTTTTTAAACAACAGAACAACATGAGCTATCCTCCAATCATTCAGCACCTCACCCATGGATACCAACATTTTAAATATATCTGCTAGGGCCCCTGCAATTTCAACACTAGTCTCCTTCAAGGCCCGAAGGAATACCCTGTCAGGTCCTGGAGATTTATCTACTCTGATTTGCCTCAAGACAGCAAGCACCTCCTCCTCTTTAATCTGTAAAGGTTCCATGACCTCACTACTTGTTTGCCTTACTTCCATAGACTCCTACCAGTTTCCTTAGTAAATACAGATGCAAAAAACCCATTTAAGATCTCCCCCATTTCTTTTGGTTCCATACATAGCTGACCACTCTGATCTTCAAGAGGACCAATTTTATCCCTCACTATCCTTTTGCTCTTAATATACCTGTAGAAGCTCTTAGGATTATCCTTCACCTTAACTGCCAAAGCAACCTCATGTCTTCTTTTAGCCCTCCTGATTTCTTTCTTAAGTATTTTCTTACTCTTTTTATACTCCTCAAGCACCTTATTTGTTCCTTGTTGCCTATACCTGTCATACATCTCTCTTTTTCTTTATCAGATTTCCAATATCCCTTGAAAACCAAGGTTCCTTATTCTTATTCACTTTGCCTTTAATCCTGACAGAAACATACAAACTCTGCACTCTCAAAATTTCTCCTTTGAAGGCCTCCCACTTACCAATTACATCCTTGCGAGAGAAAATCCACTCATTTTAGATCCTTTCTCACTTCTTCAAATTTGGCCTTTTTCCAGTTTAGTATCTTAACCCGAGGACCAGATCTACCTTTATCCATGACCAAGTTGAAACTAATGGCGTTATGATCACTAGACCCAAAGTGTTCCCCTACACACACTTCCATCACTTGTCCTAACTCATTTCCTAATAGGAGATCTAATATTGCATCCTCTCTAGTTGGTACTTCTATATATTGATTTGGATAACTTTCCTGAACACAGTTTACAAAATCTAACCTGTCTAGACCTTTAACAGTATGGGCGTCCCAATCAATGTGGAAAAATCCCCTACTATCACAACTTTAAGTTTCTTGCAGTTGTCTGCTATCTCTCTGCAGATTTGCTTCTCCAATTCTCGCTGACTATTGGGTGGTCATACCTTTCCTGTTTCTCAGCTCCACCCATATGGCCTCAGTAGACAAGCCCTCTAATCTGTCCTGCCTGACCACAGCTATAACATTTTCCCTGACTAGCAATGCTACCCCCCCGCCCCCCCCACCCACCATCCCTCTGCCTCTATCACGTCTGAAACATCAGAACCCTGGAACGTTAAGCTGTCAGTCCTGCCCTTCCCGTAGCCAAGTCATAATTCCATGTGTCAATCCACACCCTCAGCTCGTCTGTCTTCTCCACAATACTCCTTGCATTGAAATAGACACCTCTGAAGATTATTACCACCACACACAAACAACCCTTCTATTTCTGACTTTGCATGATCTTTCAACTTCATTTATTTTTGACCTCACTCCACTATCTGCTCTGGCATTCTGGTTCCCATCCCTCTGCAAATCTAGTTTAAACCCTTCTCTAGCAAACCTTCCTGCAAGGATATTGGTCCCCCTGTAGTTCAGGTGTAACACAACTCTCTGGTACAGGTCCCACCATGATCCAAAAATCTGAAACCAGTTCCTCAGCCATGTATTCACTTACCCTCACTGGCACATGGCACAGGTAGCAATCCTGAGATTACTACCCTTGAGGTCCTGTTTTTCAACTTCCTACCAAGCTCTCTGTACTCACTCTTCAGGACCTCCTCACTCTTTCTTCCTACGTCATTGGTAGCGATGTGTACCATGACATCTGGCTGCTCACCCTCCCATTTCAGAATGCCGTGCACGCGATCAGAGACATCCCTGACTCTGGCACCCGGGAGGCAACAAACCATCCGGGAGTCTCTATCACGACCCCAGAACCTCCTGTCTGTACCTCTTTAACTATCGAGTCCCCTATCACTACCACTCTCCTCTTCTTCCCCCCTCCCTTCTGCACTGTAGAACCAGACTCGGTGCCAGCTTGTCCCAGGTAAGTCATCCCCCCCCCCCCCAACAGTATCCAAATCAGTATACTTGTTGTTGAGGGGAATGGCCACAGGGGAATCCTGCTCTGCCTGCCCTTTCCCCTTCCCTCGCCTGACGGTAACCCAATTACCTGTGCCCTGCTCCTTTGGCGTAGCTACCTCCCTGACACTACTATCTATAAACTCCTTATTCTCCCGAATGATCCGGAGATCATCCAGCTCCTGCTCCAGTTCCCCAACTGTTAGGAGCTGGATGCACTACTTGCAGATGTCATCGTCAGGGACACCGGAGTTCTCCCTGACTTCCCACATCCTGCAAGAGGAGAATTCCAACATCCTGCCTGGCATTCTCTCTAAACTTACTAGTTAAAAAAGAAATTGAATGAGAAAAAAAAAACAACTTACAGGAACCTACCCTCGCCTCTGCCTGTTCACACCAAAGCCCATTGAGCCAAAGCTGTCGCGCTCTGACTCAGTCCATTCCGACGATGGCCGCTTTGCTAGACGATACTTCTTTTATAGTACGCTAGCTGACCGGCTGTCTTCAGCTCCTCCACTCCCAATTAGTTGGCTGTTTAAAAAACTGAAAAAGCTTGCGAATCCTCTCCTTCTCAAGCTCTGACGATGGCTGCTTCACACAACATTGTGGGCCGAAGGCCTGTATGTTTTCTATGAACATGCCAGCCAGTTGGTCGGCACAGGTTTGTTGAATATGCATCCCTTCCAAGAAGGCAATCCTTGAATAAGTTCTGCACTATGGTAAAAACAGAGAACATCTAATCCCTTAGTTCATCTCACACCCAATCCCATGATGGTGTACGAGACAAAGGAGGCCATGACATTTCAGATAGCAGTGCTGAATATTTCTGATAGTCCACAGTGCATCAAAAATACTCAGTATTGGGCTACCAAATTTGTCCCAAATCTATTCTATTTAGCATATGCTGGCCAAACCCAACATGTACAGTACACTATAAGTTTTCATTATTTGCCTTACTGAGCAAATGACTAGGTTGAAGGCCAACAAAGTTCTTCTAGAAAATAACGTATGATATGGGTGACTGAACATGAACCAGCTAATCACAGAAGCACAACACATGATTGACATTTCCAATTACAGCAAGCAAATTCAAGCAAAACTATCAGAAATTTTTCTATATATAAAAAAGACACTAAATAAGACTGTCAAATCCATATAAGGGTAGCAGATATTTAGGAACATCAAGGAAGTAGATGTTCAAAGATGGTACGAATTAGGAATAGGAAAAAAGGTCACCTGGTTCCTTGAGCCAACTTCTCCATTTATTGAGATCACAGCTCAGCTTACACTATCTTCACAGATTCTCAAATGCTATCAATCTATTTTGAACGAACTTAGTGACAGAGCCTCACAACCGCCTGAGACACAAAATTCCAAATCTCGCAAGTTGAGTGAAGATATCTCTCCCCATTTCAATCCTGACTGGTAAACCCTTTATTTTCTGCCACCATGGCCACTGGTTCTAGGCACTTCACCCAGGGGAAGCATCTGCTCTGTTGAGTCCTGTAAGAATTTTATACATTTCAATGCAATCACCTCTATTTCTTCCAAATGCTACAGAATATAGGCTGAGCCTTAATCTCTTCATAACATTCAATAAACCAGATTCATCAATTGATGAATCATTGATGCCAGTATATTTTTCTTAAGATAAGGAGACCAATACTCCAGCTGCAATCTCAACAAGGCCCTCTAAGACTGCAGTAAGACACTTTTACTTTTGTACTCAAGCCTGTTGGTAATAATGGCAACAAACCATTTGTCTTCCTTGTTGCTTGCTGTGCCTGCATATCAGTATTCACAGGTTTGTATACAAGACTGCATGGGCCGGTTTGAAAATGAATATACCCCAATGTATTACTTTTTGAAAAATAGTCTGTTTTTTTAGTGCAATAAAGTACACAACTGTATATTATCAAATTAAGTATACAATACAGCTCTGAAATTCATCCTCCCTCAGGCAGCCATGATAGAAAGAAACACCATTGAACCCAGTTAAGAAAACAACAAACGTGCAAAAAACCAAACAGCATAAATGTCAAAAAGCAAGTGAACAACACATTGAATACCAAACATTAAACCAAGAGTCCAGTGGTATTTAGTTTAGTTCAGTACCACATTGCTAATCCACAATGCCATTCTTTGCCAAAACGTCCCAGTCAGCATCGATCACAACACTCAAAAACAGCAGGGAAAGTGTAACCAGAATCCAGAAACACCTAAAACATGAGTCTCAAAGTTCCCCAAAACGTGTCCACAGCCTCAGCGATGAATCATTTTTCCACATAAAATTCCATCTGCCATGTCTTTGCCAATCTTTGTATTTTCCTTCTTGCTCATAATCCTTGATTTGTATTAACCACAAACTTGAAAATATGACACTTGGCCCATCAGATTTGGAAATACTGCTGTTCCTTTATCAAAAGTGGGAGTACATTCAGAACATGGATCACAGGGACTCATGAAGGGTGCTCACTCCACCTTCTTAAAGCAAGTTAATAAGTGATCGGCCATAAATACTGGCCTCGCCAGTGATCCCAACAACAAATAAAACCATAGGTCATTAAATTTCCACAATGAACTCAAGTCTGCCTTACTGCAGGAAATCAGAATCAGAATTGTTGTGCCATGGAAGCCATTCAGCCACCTGAGTCCATGCCAGCTGGAGCAATTCTCCCTTTCATTACCTGTCCAACCGCACCATCCCCTGCACACATTTCATCTACCAGCATCACTCACTCCTCTAACTGCCCCTCTACACCCCCTCCTCATTCTTACCCCATATCCCTCACCTCAACCGACCCTCTCATTCCCTCACCCCCTTAATGCTCTCCCCTTGATCTTTCCTCTTACTGGTTTTTCACCTGGTACCTACCAGTCTTCTCGTTCCCCCCCTCCCCCAATCCTCTTTATAGGGCCCCTGCCCCCTCCCTCTTCAGTCCTGACGAAGGGTCTCGGCCCGAAACCCTGCTCGTTTCCACAGATGCTGCACAAGTTGCTGAGTTCCTCCAGCTTGTTGTACATATTGCTTCTCTCCCCTCACCCGCTTAATGCTCTCCCCTTCGTTCCCTCCCCTCACCCCCTTAATGCTCTCTCCTTCCTTCTCCCCTCACCCCCTTAATGCTCTCTCCTTCGTTCCCTCCCCTCTCCCCCTTAATGCTCTCTCCTTCCTTCTCCCCTCACCCGCTTAATGCTCTCCCCTTCGTTCCCTCCCCTCACCCCTTAATGCTCTCTCCTTCGTTCCCTCCCCTCACCCCCTTAATGCTCTCTCCTTCGTTCCCTCCCCTCACTCCCTTAATGCTCTCTCCTTCGTTCCCTCCCCTCACCCCCTTAATGCTCTCTCCTTCGTTCCCTCCCCTCACTCCCTTAATGCTCTCTCCTTCGTTCCCTCCCCTCACCCCCTTAATGCTCTCCCCTTCGTTCCCTCCCCTCACCCCTTAATGCTCTCACCTTCGTTCCCTCCCCTCACCCCCTTAATGCTCTCCCCTTCCTTCTCCCCTCACCCCGTTAATGCTCTCCCCTTCGTTCCCTCCCCTCACCCCCTTAATGCTCTCCCCTTCCTTCTCTCCCCTCACCCCTTAATGCTCTCCCCTTCCTTCTCTCCCCTCACCCCTTAATGCTCTCCCCTTCGTTCCCTCCCCTCATTGCTCTCCCCTCACCCCCTTAATGCTCTCCCCTTCGTTCCCTCCCCTCATTGCTCTCCCCTCACCCCCTTAATGCTCTCTCCTTCGTTCCCTCCCCTCTCCCCTTCCTTCTCTCCCCTCACCCCTTAATGCTCTCCCCTTCGTTCCCTCCCCTCATTGCTCTCCCCTCACCCCGTTAATGCTCTCCCCTTCGTTCCCTCCCCTCACCCCCTTAATGCTCTCCCCTCACCCCTTAATGCTCTCCCCTTCGTTCCCTCCCCTCATTGCTCTCCCCTCACCCCCTTAATGCTCTCCCCTTCGTTCCCTCCCCTCATTGCTCTCCCCTTCGTTCCCTCCCCTCATTGCTCTCCCCTCACCCCCTTAATGCTCTCTCCTTCGTTCCCTCCCCTCTCCCCTTCCTTCTCTCCCCTCACCCCTTAATGCTCTCTCCTTCATTCCCTCCCCTCACCCCCTTAATGCTCTCTCCTTCGTTCCCTCCCCTCACCCCTTAATGCTCTCTCCTTCGTTCCCTCCCCTCACCCCTTAATGCTCTCCCCTTCCTTCTCTCCCCTCACCCGCTTAATGCTCTCCCCTTCGTTCCCTCCCCTCACCCCCTTAATGCTCTCTCCTTCCTTCTCCCCTCACCCGCTTAATGCTCTCCCCTTCGTTCCCTCCCCTCACCCCTTAATGCTCTCTCCTTCGTTCCCTCCCCTCACCCCCTTAATGCTCTCTCCTTCGTTCCCTCCCCTCACTCCCTTAATGCTCTCTCCTTCGTTCCCTCCCCTCACCCCTTAATGCTCTCACCTTCGTTCCCTCCCCTCACCCCTTAATGCTCTCACCTTCGTTCCCTCCCCTCACCCCCTTAATGCTCTCCCCTTCCTTCTCCCCTCACCCCGTTAATGCTCTCCCCTTCGTTCCCTCCCCTCACCCCCTTAATGCTCTCCCCTTCGTTCCCTCCCCTCATTGCTCTCCCCTCACCCCCTTAATGCTCTCCCCTTCGTTCCCTCCCCTCATTGCTCTCCCCCTCACCCCCTTAATGCTCTCTCCTTCGTTCCCTCCCCTCTCCCCTTCCTTCTCTCCCCTCACCCCCTTAATGCTCTCTCCTTCGTTCCCTCCCCTCACCCCCTTAATGCTCTCTCCTTCGTTCCCTCCCCTCACCCCCTTAATGCTCTCTCCTTCGTTCCCTCCCCTCACCCCTTAATGCTCTCCCCTTCCTTCTCTCCCCTCACCCCCTTAATGCTCTCCCCTTCGTTCCCTCCCCTCACCCCTTAATGCTCTCACCTTCGTTCCCTCCCCTCACCCCCCACCCCCTTAATGCTCTCCCCTTCGTTCCCTCCCCTCACCCCCCACCCCCTTAATGCTCTCCCCCTTCGTTCCCTCCCCTCACCCCCCACCCCCTTAATGCTCTCCCCTTCGTTCCATCCCACCCCCTTAATGCTCTCCCCTTCGTTCCCTCCCCTCATTGCTCTCCCCCTTCGTTCCCTCCCCTCACCCCCTTAATGCTCTCCCCTTCGTTCCCTCTCCTCACCCCCTTAATGCTCTCCCCTTCGTTCCCTCCCCTCACCTCCTTAATGCTCTCCCCTTCGTTCCCTCCCCTCACCCCCTTAATGCTCTCCCCTTCGTTCCCTCCCCTCACTCCCTTAATGCTCTCTCCTTCGTTCCCTCCCCTCACCCCTTAATGCTCTCTCCTTCGTTCCCTCCCCTCACCCCTTAATGCTCTCCCCTCACCCCCTTAATGCTCTCCCCTTCGTTCCCTCCCCTCACCCCCTTAATGCTCTCTCCTTCGTTCCCTCCCCTCACCCCCTTAATGCTCTCCCCTTCGTTCCCTCCCCTCATTGCTCTCCCCTCACCCCCTTAATGCTCTCTCCTTTGTTCCCTCCCCTCTCCCCTTCCTTCTCTCCCCTCACCCCCTTAATGCTCTCTCCTTCGTTCCCTCCCCTCACCCCCTTAATGCTCTCTCCTTCGTTCCCTCCCCTCACCCCCTTAATGCTCTCTCCTTCGTTCCCTCCCCTCACCCCCTTAATGCTCTCTCCTTCGTTCCCTCCCCTCACCCCTTAATGCTCTCCCCTTCCTTCTCTCCCCTCACCCCCTTAATGCTCTCCCCTTCGTTCCCTCCCCTCACCCCTTAATGCTCTCACCTTCGTTCCCTCCCCTCACCCCCCACCCCCTTAATGCTCTCCCCTTCGTTCCCTCCCCTCACCCCCCACCCCCTTAATGCTCTCCCCTTCGTTCCCTCCCCTCACCCCCCACCCCCTTAATGCTCTCCCCTTCGTTCCATCCCACCCCCTTAATGCTCTCCCCTTCGTTCCCTCCCCTCATTGCTCTCCCCTTCGTTCCCTCCCCTCACCCCCTTAATGCTCTCCCCTTCGTTCCCTCTCCTCACCCCCTTAATGCTCTCCCCTTCGTTCCCTCCCCTCACCCCCTTAATGCTCTCCCCTTCGTTCCCTCCCCTCACCCCCTTAATGCTCTCCCCTTCGTTCCCTCCCCTCACTCCCTTAATGCTCTCTCCTTCGTTCCCTCCCCTCACCCCTTAATGCTCTCTCCTTCGTTCCCTCCCCTCACCCCTTAATGCTCTCCCCTCACCCCCTTAATGCTCTCCCCTTCGTTCCCTCCCCTCACCCCCTTAATGCTCTCTCCTTCGTTCCCTCCCCTCACCCCCTTAATGCTCTCCCCTTCGTTCCCTCCCCTCACTCCCTTATACACTCCCCTCATCCCTCCCTCCGCCATCAGTACTTCCGTACCGGATCTCGCTGGTGCAGGTCCGCCTGCCGGTCCCTCGGGCGGTCTGGCAACTGTGGATCTCTCGATCCGGGTTAAGAATACGAGAAGGTTCCTCTCTCCCTCGCACCACCGGTTCCAACCAGGTCTCCCAGCCTCCACCGTCTTCCTGAAGCTTCAGCACGGCGCCATCTCTCATCCAATCCAAACCTGCTACCGAGGTGGCACTACGCCCGCCCATGACAACACTATCAACCAATAGGAACCCGCTCTTCGTGGAACGGACCAGTCAGAAAGGCACAGTTCCTTCAGCGAGCTCGACTGCGCCCTTGAATCCCGTGCTCTGCCTCGTGAGGGCGGCGCGATTGACAGACAGTCTCCTTGACAACCGGACACGCGCCTCCAGCAAAGCTCCGGGTGACGGTGGCGGGCGTGCGGTGCAACGTGAGGCCAGCTGCGGGCGCGATGCGAGTTTTTCACGCTGGAGGGACGGTCTCAACCGAAACCTGTGGACAGGTAACCTCGGCTGATGCTACAAAAGTTCCCACCGGCGACATGAAATTATTTATGTCTGGATATGAACAAGAAGGAAAGCAATTGAACCTAAAATCGATGCAAGCTGATTATGTAATTCACATCGCTTCCCTCTCTTTTCTCTCAAGGTCCACTCCTCTCCTCTCAGATTCCGTCTTCTCCAGCTCTCTGCCTTTCCCACCCACCTAGTTTCACCTATCACCCCTCCCCCGCTTTTTTACCCCTTCCTTTCCAGTACCGATGAAGGGCCTCTGCCCCAAACGTCGACAGTCTGTTCCTCTCCACAGATACTGTCTGACTGCTGAGTTCCTCCGGCATATTCATTATGCTGCTCAGGATTTGCTGAATTTCTTGTGTTTATGTAGTTCCAGATCATAAACTTAACACAGATTGCGCAATGATAATCACTACCATGTGTGTGCATGATTCTGTGTAATAGTTAGACTGCATCTTGTGTTTTTAATTCTTTCTGCAGCAGATTACGATTTGTCTTTTAAACCTACTGTTCTTTTTGTACCTGTATTAAAGCTGCAGGCTCCTTTAAGAGGATCTTGATGTGTATGTGCTGTTGAACATTGAGCTTCCCTGCGCTGTTTTGTATTTCTGCATTGGTGTCTTTTCCGAGAGTGCAGACAATTTAGCAACTGGTCTGAAAGATGGCATCTCTGACGGTTCAACATTCCCTCAACCCTGCACTGGGAACACTGCCTAGAGTTTACTATTGGGCCCCCCAGATATGCCAATGTATTTATAACCTTCTGGCTAAGAAGATAGATAGATAGATACTTTATTCATCCCCATGGGGAAATTCAACTTTTTTCCAATGTCCCATACACTTGTTGTAGCAAAACTAATTACATACAATACTTAACTCAGTAAGAAAATATGATATGCATCTAAATCACTATCTCAAAAAGCATTAATAATAGCTTTTAAAAAGTTCTTAAGTCCTGGCGGTAGAATTGTAAAGCCTAATGGCATTGGGGAGTATTGACCTCTTCATCCTGTCTGAGGAGCATTGCATCGATAGTAACCTGTCGCTGAAACTGCTTCTCTGTCTCTGGATGGTGCTATGTAGAGGATGTTCAGAGTTTTCCATAATTGACCGTAGCCTACTCAGCGCCCTTCGCTCAGCTACCGATGTTAAACTCTCCAGTACTTTGCCCACGACAGAGCCCGCCTTCCTTACCAGCTTATTAAGACGTGAGGCGTCCCTCTTCTTAATGCTTCCTCCCCAACACGCCACCACAAAGAAGAGGGCGCTCTCCACAACTGACCTATAGAACATCTTCAGCATCTCACTACAGACATTGAATGACGCCAACCTTCTAAGGAAGTACAGTGGACTCTGTGCCTTCCTGCACAAGGCATCTGTGTTGGCAGTCCAGTCTAGCTTCTCGTCTAACTGTACTCCCAGATACTTGTAGGTCTTAACCTGCTCCACACATACTCCATTAATGATCACTGGCTCCATATGAGGCCTAGATCTCCTAAAGTCCACCACCATCTCCTTGGTCTTGGTGATATTGGGACGCAGGTAGTTTGAGTTGCACCATATCACAAAGTCCTGTATCAGTTTCCTATACTCCTCCTCCTGTCCATTCCTGACACACCCCACTATGGCCGTGTCATCAGCGAACTTCTGCACATGGCAGGACTCCGAGTTATATTGGAAGTCTGATGTGTACAGGGTGAACAGGACCGGAGAGAGTACGGTTCCCTGCGGCGCTCCTGTGCTGCTGACCACCGTGTCAGACCTACAGTCTCCCAACCGCACATACTGAGGTCTATCTGTCAAGTAGTCCACTATCCAATCCACCATGTGAGAAGTCTACTCCCATCTCCGTTAGTTTGTGCCTTAAGATCTTGGGCTGGATGGTGTTAAAGGCACTAGAGAAGTCAAGGAATGTAATCCTCACAGCACAACTGACCCCATCTAGGTGAGAGAGTGATTTGTGCAGCAAATACGTGATAGCATCCTCCACTCCCACCTTCTCCTTATATGCAAACTGAAGAGGATCCTGGGCGTGCCTGGTTTGTGGCCTCAGATTCTGTATTATCAGCCGCTCCATGGTCTTCATCACGTGCGACGTCAAGGCAACAGGTCTGAAGTCATTCAACTCCTTTGGTTGTGGTTTCTTCGGTACCGGGACAATACAGGATGTTTTCCACTGTCTGGGTACTCTTCTCTGCTCCAGGCTCATGTTGAAGATGCGCTGTAGTGGTTCTCCCAGCTCAGTCGCACAGGCCCTCAGTAATCTTGGGGAAACTCCATCCGATCCAGCCGCCTTGCTGGTACAGATCTTCCTCAGTTGACCTTCCACCTGTGCAGCCGTAATCCTGGGCGTGGGCAAGGTCTCCTGTGAGTGGCTATTTTCCTGTGAGGGAAGTAAGCCTGGTGTGGATTTCTGCGGTGAGGATGAGATTGAGCTGTCGAACCTGTTGAAGAAGTTGTTCAGCTGGTTCGCTTTCTCCACATCTCCAACAATGTGGCAACAATGCTGCTCAATGAAGCTTTTTTTTTGCCTAAACTGACAGAAGCGTTGATTCCAAAACAAGACAAGGGCTAAGATAATGTTTTGGCAAGAATAGTTTGCAGTTAACATGCAAGCAAGGGAGGCCTTAGCACAGTGGAGGGCTGAAGCCATTTGGCATTCTAAGATGAGGATGCAAACAAAGGATTAGGGTGACCCCTACTTTAGGACCCCTGTTCCTAATTGGCCTTTAATATGTAGATTCTGTTGGGTATTAACACCTGTGTGTAGTGTGATTGATTGGAATTTGACACCCACAAAGTTATGGATTCATCAATATCTGTATCCAACTAGTCAATTTCTGTACAAAAATGGCATTTCTTTGTTTTAACTTTAGAACAGTTTCTTGACAGGGCCAGAGCTGTTCTCCTTGTGCACGTCAATAAAGTGAGATTGAGGAATAAATTCGTGTTTTCAGAGACTAGTTACTCAGTGAATGTAGAAGCTTCCTGCTTTCCCTAGTATTACACTTGCCAGTGGAGATGGTGTAAGCTGATACAATAGTGCTGTCTAGGTAGGAACATTTTGCAGCCAGATGAGATTCAATTTTGATTCTGGTACAGCTGGCCCAGGTGTGAGCTTGCACTGCTCTAGGCGCCAAGCTGATTGGAAGAACTTGAGAGCTGCTTCGGGCTGGATGGTGAAACCCGGGCCCGGGGTGAAATCTGGGCCCGGGGTGAAATCTGGGCCTGGAGCAAGTTGTTGGGTGGCATAGCCTAAGCCTGGGGCCTTTCACAGCGGTGGTGCCTGGGTCTTAGTGTGAGGTACAATATGCTGTTTAGACTTTTTAAATGCTGGCCCAGATTGGAGGCAAGAGGTGATTTTACTTCCACTGTGCGATGTTCACTCCTCTCTCCAGGGCGTGGAGCTTTTCGCTGTTCCATGGTGGGGATGAAAGCCAGTTTCACTCATTCTCCATGATATTCATCTCCATGGCACTGGGGCTATGAAGACTGCCCTGGCTACTGTGCTTCATATGATGAACTTTGGGCCTGCTCTAGGCTGCACCAGGATTTGGATCTGAGGACTCCATTTTGATTTGCTTCAATTGTTTGCATGACTCGTATTTTGCACATTGTGTTGGTCTTTTATTTTTATTTTTTTCTTCCAGTTGGGTTTTTTCAGGTTTCTTACTTTGTGGCTACCTGTGAGCAAACAAATCCAGATTGTATAATTTATATTCTTTGATAATAAATGTACTTGAATCTTGAACCACAAATAGGCAGGGAATGGAGGGATATGGCCCAAGTGCAGGCAAATATGAATAGTTAGATTGGCACTGGGGTGGATACAGACAGTGAGACATTCCTGTGCTGTACTGTGATATACAGTCTGTGGCCACTTTGAGGTTCACCTTTACACCAATCATGTTGATGTGCAGAAGAGCATCTCTGAATGTACAGCATGTTCTGAACTGGATGGGCTGCAGCAGCAGAAGACCATGATCATGTATTCAGTGGACACTGAGTGTATGTTTGAATAAAATAATCCCTAATCTTTCACTGAATACACAGCCAAACTGTACATGGTCTTGATGGAAAGGAGATGGAAGAAAGCAAGGGAGCCGTTCAGGTCAACCACTGGGCCCTCCCGCATTGTACATCCACAACTAGGAGAGGGCACTCAAATTGTGGGCCTGAGAGCATCTTGACCCTGGGAGAAATGTTTGAATTTCCATTCTTGTTTTTATCCCAGTAATATCATGTCTAAACATTCCATTCTTAAAAGCAGATAAGAAATAATTAGCCCAAGAGAGAACAACATTATTCAAATAACACAAGTTTTAATTTTCCAGGGTAATAAGCATTGGTACATTTTAACCTCTAATTTCTTTTCCAGTAAAAATAATAATTCACAATATTCTATAATAAGCTTGTATCTGGGTCTAGAATCAAGAGACCGGTTTTCCAAGGACATGGCATTTTGTGTGTATAAGCTCTTCTTCGCCAGTTCAACAGACTCCGTATCAATCCAAGCAGTACTAACCCTCAAATTTCTGCAGATGTACTGTGGAGAGCATGCTAACTGGTTGCATCACAGTCTGGTGTGGAGGGGCCACTGCACAGGATCAGAAAAAGCTGCAGAAAGTTGTAAACTCACAGCTCCACCATGGGTACTGTCCTCCCAGCATCCAGAGCACCTTCAAAAGGTGATACCTCAAGAAGGTGGTATCCATCATTAAGGACCCCCGTCACCCAGGACATGCCCTCTTCTCATTGCTACCATCAAGGAGGAGGTACAGGAGCCTGAAGACTCACGCTCAATGTTTCAGAAACAACTTCTTTCCCATCCACCATCAGACAGACAATGAACCCATGAACACTTCCTGAGTATTTTTCCCTCTGTTTTTTGCACTACTTATTTGATATTTTTCCAATACATATTTGTTATAATTTATGGTTTTTATTATTCTGTACTGCTGCCCGCTGCAAAACAACATATGCCATGATATTAAACCTGATTTGGGTCAACGAACTGAATATCACAGCTAAACTGCGTCCTGCTCCATACACGATATTGTGTATATATATATAAATCAAGTCCCCAGTTGACTCTAGTTAAGTTAAACAGTGGACAGCTAATATCTATAGAACTGCACTTCTCTTAAAAGGGGGAGTAGGTCTACCAGGTAATGTTAGTTGCTAGGGAGAGCTTTTCAATTATTAATGAGATGCCTTAATTTCAACCAAGTAAGGCAGTCAAAATAAAATAAACTAAATGTCAATTTTGTATGTGAACATCACCACTAGTATTGAAACAGAAAATGGCAGAAAGACTCAACAGGCCAGGTAGCATTTGTAAAGATAGAAACAGAATTAACATTTCCAGCTGATTTCCGATTTTGCTTCAAATTTCCAGCATGTCAGGATGTCCCTTTAGAACAAGGATGAGAAGGAAATTCTTTTGCCAGAGAATGGTGAATCTGTGGAATTTACTTCCAGAGCCATCTCTGGAGGGCAAGTCATTGAGTATACTTAAAGCAGAGGCTGATACATAATTAGTAAGGGGGTCAAAAGTAACAGAGAGAAGGCATGAGAATGGGACTGAGAGGGAAAATAGATCAGCCACAATCAAATGGCAAAGCAGAATCAATGGGCTGAAAGGCCTAGTTCTCTGATATTTTATGTGCAGTTTAGTGATTTGCAGTCACAAGGTTTCTTGTGTGAGATGTGTGTGGTGGGTTTAAAGGGTTAAAATGGAAATCAAGGCTTGCCCCTCTGGTACATTTTGCAGTGTCTTGCCTTTTTGTCTAAACAGGATAAGCAACTGAATATTCCACACAAGACGCGAGAGACTGCAGATGCTGGAATCTGGAGCAACAAGTAACATGTTGGAGCTCATTTTGGGCCAGAAATTTCAAGCTGAAACATTGATGATTACTTTCCCCCAACAGTAGTTGCTCAAGTCTCGAGTTCCTCCAGCATATTGTTTGCAACTCAACATTATATAGGTAGGCATGGCCCTGATTTCCAGTCAGATCCCACAACTCTGATTGGTTCCGATTTTATTTCTCACATTTTCAAAATTCCTCAACCTAGAGGCCACTTGGTCTCAACCTCAACCTAGAGGTCAATGACAGCTGTCACAGCAAATCCTCTCAGCCCCATTCCTCATTCCGTTACCCTGTCTTTCACATGCTGATCAATTCCTTCACCATCCACCTACACTAGGTGTAACTTACAGCAGAGAATTAACTAGCCAAACTGCATACCTTTGGGATGTGGGAGTAAACCAGAAAACCAGGGAGTGGTGGGTACATGGAACACACTGCTGGGGTTGGTTGTAGAGGCAGATACATTAGGGGCATTTAAGAAACTGTTAGATAGTCACATGAATGATAGAAAAATGGGGGGCTATGTGGGATAAAAGAGTTAAACTTATTTCAGAATGGGTTAAAAGATTTGCACAGCATTGTGGGCCAACATGCCTGTACTGAGCTGTAATGTTCTATAGACACAAGGAATTCTGCAGATGCTTCAAATCCAGAGCAACACACACAAAACACTGGAGGAATGTAGCACGTCAGGTAGCATCTGTGGAAATTAATAAACTGTTGACACTAAAGGCAAAAATATTTAATCAGGGCAGGAAAGGAAAGGGGTAGATGCCAAAATAAAAAGGTGGTGGGGGGAGGGAAAGGAGGCTAGCTAGAAGGTGAAGCCAGGTCAGTGGGAAAGGCAAAGGGCTGGAAAAGAAGGAATCTGATAGGAGAGGAGCGTGGATCAAGGGAGGAAGAGTCTATGTTCTGTTCACAGGGAGAAAATACAAACTTCACATAGACAGCACTGGAGGTCATTAACTGCTGCTCCACTGTGCAATCCCTACTTTAAGAAACTTTAAAATTAACCCAAAGTTGCTTCTAATGAGGTTCAATACTGAGCCAGATTAGGAGGTTGGTTAAAGAGTAGGTTTTAATGATGAGGGAGAGGCAGAGAAGGCTAGTTATGGAGTTCTAGTTCAAAACTCCTATATCACTAACAAATGCACTTCCCCCATCCCTCCTTACAATATCAGCTTCCTTGCAGCGTCTCTATAAAGTGCCACAGGTTTACAGCACTTGTACTTCAAGATGCGTGTTGGATTGTTATAAATACATTTGTCATATTTGCTGCCAGAGATTGTTTCCGGGTGGAGATGAGTAATACGAGCAGGTATAATTTTAAAGTGATTGGAGGAAAGTATGGGGGTGGGTTGGGAACATAAGAGGGAGGTCTTTTTGTGTTTTTTAACACAGACTGGTGGTAGAGGGAGATCCATCAGGAACATTTAGAAGACTCTTATATACGCACATTGATGAAAATAAAATGGAGGGAAGGGTTAGATTGATTTTTTTAGTAGTTTAAAAGGTTGCCACAACATCGTGGGCGGAAGGGCCTGTAACATATGTTCTATATTCATTATTCCAGCCAACCTTGTACATCAGTACTGCTCAACCATCACCCATCTGCTTGATAACATTATGAGATCCTGGTTAAACAGCAATTTGACTTTAAGATTTTCACCCTCCTTTTTAAATTCTGCCATGGTCCCAGATCTCATTTTTAATCTTCATCTTGTACACCTGTACGACGTCAGCTCAGCTGCCCATCTTCCTTCAATGTTCTGGTTAATACTGTTAGTATTGTATCCTGTTGTCTCTTTTGGCCTCAAACCTTGTTTGGAAACAGTCCTATAAAATGCTTTGTGATATCATGTCCTCTTCAATGCAGGTTATTGTTGCATTCTGATCTAGACCTAGATTCCTGTCTGTGTGCTGTGGTTTGAACAGGAATGAGATACAGTCAGTAAAGAAAGATCAAACATTGCCGCACAAGTACATGCAGGACTGGATTCAGTCTACATATTCATAAAACACAAGCAAATCTGATAGGTACTGATGTAGAACTATGTCCATTAGCTTGGAAATTCCTTCATGCTGGTTAGAGCAGGAAACAAAGACTGAATGGATGGCAGGTGTTACACTGTTTTGCAGAACCAAACAACAGCAGGGATCACTACACACCAGCCTGGATTAAGTGTTTGGAATGATGAGACTAGACTGTCTCCTGGCTCCTCATGTTTCTCATATTTTCTTACAACTCAGGAGGAGACTAGAATGCTAGCCCTGTCTCTACCTACATTTCCTTCTGACACAGATTGTCTAGATTTTTGGCCCATCTAGACAACGCTGGTTTCTCACAACAATCCTATTTCTTTAAGGCCCATTCCCTCACACATGCCCACCAACCTCCGTCTTGGTTCTCCTGCCACCCATCTACAATATACAGTGGCCAATGACCCACTGTCCCACCATACGTCAGCTTCCCCCAGTAATTCCCACTGCTGTTTATAAGGAGTTTATATGCTCTTCCCATGACCCCATGGGTTTCCTGCCAGTTCTCCAGTTTACCCCCAAACATACGGGTTAATTGGTCACATGGGTGCAATTGGGTGGCAGGGACTGATTGAATCATGCTGTTAAACAATGATTAATAGAGAACCATAGAGCTGTATAGTATGGAAACAGGCCCTTCAGTCCATCCAATCTATGCCAACAAGAAGCCCCCCACTTCCACTCTCACTATTCTCTCCATATTCCAATCAACTCCTCCCAGATTCTACCACTGACCTACACACTAGGGACATTTTACAGTGGCCATTTAATGTAATAACCCACATGTCTGGGATGTGGGAAGAAACCAGAGAAACTGGAGAAATCTGTGTAGATACAGAGATTTACCAGACAGCGCCTGGGGTCAGGATCAAACCCGGGTCAGCTGTGCTATAAAAAACCAGCTCTATCAGTGTGCCTCCACCATTGGGCAAAAGGCAATTGTCCTGTGCTGTTCAAAATGCATCACTGTCTGTAAACCATGCTGAGCAGTCTACAAAGGAGAAGTCATCTTCATTGTTTCACTGGAACTAAAATTGATAGGAATTTAAAAACAGACTCAGACACAAACTTTTTCAAATGCAGCACTCGAATGTTTGACTGTAATTTAAATACTTATAGGGAATGCTGCCTGTGCATTCTACAGTACACTTGCATTGTTGATGATAGCAATTCTCTCCAATGAAGAGATACTTCAGTTTGGCAGAAGGAAGCAGTTCTGGGATGAGTTGAAAGTTGTCAAAGGGACCTGTCCTTACTGTCCGACTTCTCTGCCACCAGCCCCTTCCACCTTCTCAGTGAAGGGACTCCTGTTCACCAAGTATAGTCACATCAGAAAGGACAAGGTTTAATCCCCTCCCTTTCTCCGTCATAGCAGCACAAGGAATCCGTCACCAATTGTTCATTAACGCTGAGACTCCTTCTCAACATCACTCCATGGCTCAGACAATAATCGCAGCCCCCCCCCCCCCCCCCCGGGTCCAGTGGCCACCATCATCCTCTTCTCAGGCTGTCTGGGGCTGTTTCCTCCTCATGATGGGGCATCTGAAAGGAAGAGAGATGGAAAGAATGCGTAAGGAAGGTAAAACTTGTTCTATGCCTTCCAACTCTGGAGTCATACAGAAGCCCAAACTGGAGAAAGCTTCTACCCCTTGTTCTAATCCAATGTTTCCACTATCTATCATCTCAGAGATGAATGAAGATCTATTGAGACCTTAATTTAAGGTCTGACACCTTAATTTTTATAAATCCTCATTTTAAAATTCTCATTTATAGGATGTATCCTACAGTGAGCCAAGTCTAGGACCAGAGGGCACAGCCTCAGAATAGAACAGGGGTTCCCAACCTAGAGTCCATGGACCCCTTGCTTAATGGTATTGGTCTATGGCATAAAAAAAGTTAGGAGCTCCTGGAATAGAAGGACATCCTATTAGAACAGAGATGAGGAGGAATTTCTTTAGCAGAGAATGGTAGCTCTGTGGAATTCATTGCCATAGACAACTATGGAGGCCTAGTCAATGGGTATATTTAAAACAGAGGTTATTAGGCTCTTGATTAGTAAAGTTTATGGGGAGAAGGCAGGAGAATGGAATTGAGGGGGATAATAAATCAACTATGATGGAATGGCAGAGCAGATACAATGGGCTGAATGGCCTAATTCTGCTCCTATGTCTTATGGTCTCATTTGTCCCTCAGCACTCCATCTGGGTGTTTCCAATTACAACCAGGAAGAGGCCAGTTGGCCCATTTTATCTATGCTGACTCCTAGTACAGTGATGCTATTCAGACCTTGCAGATACAAGTGACTGCAGATGCTGCAACGTGGTGCAAAAAAAAGAGCTGTTGGAACACAGTGGCTCAGGCAGCATATGTGGAGGGAAATTCAGTCAGGTCTCTGCAGGAAATATTAACTGTCTTTCTGTCTCCACAGTTGCTACCTGACCCACAGAGTTCCTCTAAGTTTGTTTTTTCTGTCCCATTGGGACCCTTCCCCCTCTTATTTCCCTGTAACACCTTATTCTCTCAATGCCAATCAATTCCACTTTGATTCTTTTGCCCCTTAGCTAAGGACCCTCAACACCCCAGCCCTCTCTTCATTCCTATAATGAAGGAAGTACAGGAGCCTGAAGACACACACTCAATGTTTTAGGGATAGCTTCGTCCCCTCTGCCATCAGACTTCTGAATGGACAGTGGACCATACCTCATTTCTTGCTCTTTTTGTATTTTAATATATTCGTTGTAATTTTAACCCGTCGCACCGTACTGCTGCCGCAAAGCAACAGATTTCACAACTGTGTTAGTGATAATAAACTTCCGGTGTGGAGCACCAGGGGAGAGCCATGTGGTGAAAGGAGAATGTGAAATGGAGACACCCCTTTCTCCCTTATTATGTCGAATACTGGGAAAAAGAGTTGTCTTTGGGGTTCTGCAAGTCTGTTGCTTTGCTGCACACTTGAGTGTTTGGTGGTGGGTGCCAATGCATTTTATTTTGCTGGTGTGGGGAGGGGGGGGGTTTGTTGTTTGCTGCCGCTTATGTGCGGGAGGAAGGGAGCTGGGGGAGCACTGTGGGGTTCTAACATTTAACTTTCATTCATCTTTTGGGGACACTCGCTCTGTTTTCGTGGATGGTTGTGAAGAAAAAGCATTTCAGGATGTATATTGTATACATTTCTCTGATATTAAATGTACATTTGAAACTTTTGAAACATTACTCAGCCAGCACCTGAGGTGAGTATTGAACCTGGGTCTAGGACCCATGAGGCAGCAGTTCTGACGGATGATATGAAAATAATGGAGAAGGGGAATCATTTTTTTGAATGTTTACCATACCTTTGTGAAAATAAGTGCTTCCTGACCCAATCTTGAACCTCCTGGCTCAAATTTGAAGATTAAGTTTATTTCCCAGTATTCTATACTCACATCAGAGGATGTAGTTTTCCGTATCTACTTCCTTTTACCATTCTGAACACTGATCAGATCAGATCACCCCACCGTCATAAAGAAATACAAGACAGATTTTTGTCCTCCGTTTTCAAGCCCAGGCAACAACCTAATGAATATCCACTCTCACTGTTCCTGAGAAACTGCTCCCTTTGCAATCATGATATACAGACTGACATGAAATTAACTTTTTTAACAACTTTCGGCTTTTAATAGTTTGTCTTTCCAATGGCTTCAGTCCTCCACACTACTAACTTTTTATTTGGAATATATTCTAATTTACATTTCTTCGGTCTTGGCAGCACATAGTAGCATAGTAACGCTTTACAGCACCAGGGTTTGGAATAGTGGGGTTCGATTCCCACTGCTATATGTAAGGAGTGTTTACATTTTCCCATGGCCACCAGCTGCTCCAGTTTCTTCCCACATTCCAGAAATGTATGGATTAGTAATTAGTAAAAGGATGTACCTCTATTCTGAGGCTGTGGACTCTGGTCCTAGACTCTGCCACCATAGGAAATATCCGCTCTCTCAAGGTCTTTCTCCATTTGATAGGTTTCAATGAGGTCACCTGTCATTCTTCTGAATTCTAGCCAATACAGGCCCAGAACCATCAAACACCTTCATATGACAAACCATTTAATATTGGAATCATTTTTGTGAACCTCCCTTGAACATTCTCCAGTTTCAGCACATCCTTTCTAAGATAAAGGGCCCAAAACTGCTCATAATACTCCAAGTGAGACCTCACCAATGCTTTATAAAATTTCAACATTACATCCTTGCTTTTATATTCCAGTCCCCTTGAAATGATTGCTAACATCTCATTTGTCTTCCTCACCATAGACTTGACCTGCAAATTAACCTCCAGAGAATTCTTCACAAGGACTCTCAAGTCCCTTTTCACCTCAGTTTTTTGTATTTTCTCTCCACTTAGAAAATAGTCAACCCTATCATATCTTCTACCAAAGTGCACGACCATATACTTCCCAACAGTGTATTCCATCTGCCAGTTCTTTGCCCATTCCTCTAATCTGTCTTTCTGTAGCCTCTCTACTTCCACAAAACTACCCCCTTCCAGTTATCATATTGTCTGCAAACTTTGCAACAAAGCCATCAATTCCATCATCCAAATTATTGACATATAATGTAAAAAGAATGAGTCCCAATACAGACCCTCATGGAACACCACTAGTCACTGACAGCCAGCCAGAAAAGGCTCCCTTTATTCCCACTCTTTCCCTCCTGCCAATCAGCCACTGCTTTATCCATGCTAGAATCTTTCCTGTAATAGCATTTAAGCAGACTCATGCATTACACCTTGTCGAAGGCTTTCTGAAAATCCATTTGCACAACATGAACACATTCTCCTTTGTTTATCCTGCTTGTTTATTCTTTCTTCAAAGAATTCCATCTGTCAGGGAAGATTTTCCCTTGAGAAAACCATGCTGACTACGGCCCATTTTATCATCTGCCTCCAAGTACCCTGAGACCTTATCCTTAATAATCAACTCCAACACCTTCCCAACCACTGAGGTCAGACTAACGAACCAACAGTTTCCTTCCTTCTGCCTCTTTCCCTTCTTGGAGAGGAGTAACCATTTGCAATTTTCCAGTCTTCTGGAACCATTCCAGAATCTAGTGATTCTTGAAAGATCATTACTAATGCCTCTGCAGTCTCTTCAGTCATCTTGTTTAGAACTCTAGGGTGTGGACCACCTGGTCCAGGTGACTTATCTACCTTCAGACCTTTCAGTTTCCCAAGAACCATTCTTTAGTAATTGTAACTTCACACACTTTATGACCCCTGACTCCTGGAACTTCCACCATACTGCTAGTGTCTTCCACAGTGCAGACCGTAATCACAGGGCAATTTACAAGATCAATTAACCTACCAACCAATACTTCTTTAGACTGTGGGAGGAAACTGGAGCAACTGGAGAAAACCCATACACCTTCAGAAGACATTGGAATTGAACGCTGAACTCCAATGCCCCGAGCTGTAATAGCATCACACCATGGTGCCCAAAAATTTAAAACAGAGTTTGATAGGTTCTTGATAGGCTGTCAAAAGTTATGGGGAGAAGGGTGCAGAACAAGGTTGAGAGGAATAATAAAATCAGCCATGATGAAGTGGTGGAGCAAATTTAATGGGGTAAATGGTCTAATTCTGCTCCTTTGTCTTATGGTCTTCCCTGTGTCTTAGCTCTTAACTTCCAATTTAAATATAGATTATTGTCCAGTAGCACTCACATCTACGGTGTTGAAGATCTTGGAAAGGTTGGTTATTTCTTGAATCAACTCCTGCCTAAACAAGCACCTGGACTCACAGCAATTTGCCTATCACCACAATAGGTCTACAGTGGATGTGATCTCATTGGCACCTCACACAGCTTGGGATCACCTGGACAACACATATCAGGCTGCTGTTCATTGACTACAGCTCAGTGTTTAACACAATCATTCCTACAATTCTCATCAAAAAGCTTCAGACCTCTGCCTCTGTACCTCTGTCTGCAACTGGATCCTCTCAACTTCCTCACTGGAAGACTACAGTCTGTGCAGATCGGAAATAACATCTCCACCTTGGTAATAATCAACTCTGGTGCACCTTCGGGATGTGTGCTTAACACTGCTCTACTCTCTCTGCACCCATGACTGTGTGGCTAGGCATAGCTCGAATGCCATCAATAAATTTGCTGATGATACAACTATTGTTGGCAGAATTTCAGGTGGTGACAAGAAGGCATACAGGAACGAAATAGATCAATTGGCTGAGTGGAATTGCAGCAACAACGGTGTACTTAACATCAGTATGACCAAGGAATTGATTGTGAACTTCAGAAAGGGTGAGACAGAAGGCACACACACTAGTCCTCATCGACAAATCAGTGGTGGAAAGGGAGCACAGTTTCAAGTTCCTGGGTGTCGATGTCTCTGAGGATCTATTCTGGCCCAACATGTTGATGCAGTTACAAAGCATGACGGTGGTTATATTTCATTAGGAGTTTGAGGAGATTTTTATCAACCCCTCCCTCCCATGCACAAATAGCAAAACTATGAGTAAAAAGCACAGAATATAAAACACCAAACCACAAAGTCGTCATCGAAACAGTTCAGGCATATTCAATTCAGCTGAGTTCTATTCCATCTTGCATCTTGCAGATCGTTATCTGCAGGCCGCCTCAATCAAAATTGCACAAAAAGGAGCAACAAAAAAGCAGAAACATATCATAATGTGTCCAGTCCACAAACCATATCGATTGAACCTTGTCCAAGACCCAGGACCCTGGCAGCATCGAGGGAGAAACCAGGGACCCTCCTCCGGAAGCAGTGAGTGAGAGGGAGGGAGAGAGAGAGACTGTCACACAGAGGCACCTTCCTCCGAGAGCAGTGAGTGAGAGGCAAATAGACGAGTTGAACACGCTGGGATAGGCAGATCCCCTACCTCACCGAGGGTTGAAGACCCATCAATTACCCTCACCTGGTTTGGCCCTAAATTCCAGTGACGTCTTCTGCCGAGACGGTTTACCGGGGTGTGGCCGCTGCGTGTGTTACAGCTACTTGGAGCTACAGGTGAGAGCTGAGCGCAATCTACTTGATTGCAATTCTTGATGCTTTAATCGGTGAATCAGTGAGAAATGGAGTTAATCTAGTGGTGTTCCGCAGGGGCCAGTATTGGGTCTGCTACTTTTCACATTGTTTATTGATTATTTACATAATGGAATTGATGGTTTTGTGGCAAACTTTGCGGATGATACAATGATAGGTGGACGGGTAGGTAGTGCTGAGGAAGCAATGCGATTGCAGCAAGACTTAGAAGAATTGGAAGAATGGGCAAAAAAGTGTTGGAAAATGTATAATTTATTTTGGTAAAAGGAACAATAGTTTGGACTATTATCTAAATGGAGAGAAGGTTCAAACATCAGAGGGACTGAGGATTCCTTGTGCAAGACTTCCAAAGGTTAATTTATAGGTTGAGTCTGTGGTAAAGAAGGCAAATGCAAAGTTGGCATTTATTTCAAGGGGAATAGAATATAAAAACAAGGAGATAATGCTGAGCCTTCATAAGACACTAGTCAGGCCGCACTTGGAGTATTGTCAACAGTTCTGGGCCCTGTATCACAGAAAGGATGTATTCTCATTGGAGAGGGTCCAGAGGAAGTTCACAAGGATGATTCCAGGAATGAAGGGGTTAATATGAGGACTGTTTGGCAGCTTTGGGCTTGTACTCACTGGAATTTAGAAGAATTTTTGGGGATCTCATTGAAACCTACCAAATGTTGAAAGGACTGGATTAGGTTAATGTAGAGAGGAAGCTTCCTCTGGTGGGGGTAGTAAGGTGGATCAACACCTCCACCCACTAACTCCACCACTACTTGATTGAGTATCCATTAGGTGACTGATGGATACTCAATCTATGCAGTTCATGTATTTATTGTGGCTTTTTTTTTTAGTAATTTTATTGTGTTCTTTATCTTTTGTATGTTTTTAGTACTGCATTGGATCTGGAGTTACAATTATTTCACTCTCCTTACACTTGTGTATAGAAATGACATGAAACAATCTTGAATCTTAAAATAACACATTTGGTGACAGTTTCAGAGAAACAAAGTCACAAAGAAAAGGAAAAGACCCTGAGTGGTCCAGCTTGCTCAGGTGTCCAAGTGCTCATAATGAAACATTGCCTCTTGCACCAGATCAGGCTGTGTGTTCCTGATTCCAACCACCAACTGGGTGAAAAAATTACTCCTAAGATCCCCTCCAGACCTCTTTACCACCAAGTCAAGTTCAAGTTTATCGTCATTCAGCCATACACATGCATATCACCAAACAAAACAACTTTCCTCCGGACCAAGGTGCACAACACAGTACATACAACTCTCACGCAACAAATAGTATCCCACCAAACAAGGTAACATTTCTCTGGACCAAGGTGCACAGTACATATAACACACCCAACACAGAGTATACCACCAAATGGGACAATTGACAAATAATGAAGTGCATTTATGATACAAGTTAAAAGATAAACAGTATAACACTACTGATGCTTCATATGTGATGAGACCATATAATGAGATTTATGTGTGGTGGCAGGGATTCAGTCGTCTTACTGCCTGGGGGAAGAAGCTGTTTCCCATCCTAACAGTTCTTTTCCTAATGCTCTGGTAGCTCCTGCTTGATCATAGGAGGGTCAAAAGGATTGTTGGACAGATAGGAGGGATCACTGGCACTCTAAGCATATAACCTCTATTTTCAAAGGTGGTGAACCTATGGAACGTGTTTCCGAGATGGCACAAACAAAAGTTTTGTTGGTACATGACATGCAGTGCTGCCCCGCCCCTCCCCCACACATTCCACTTTAAGCCCCACTCGTAATAAAAAGATACAAAATTGGTCATCTTTACTGCCGAATGAAGCAACGATTATTTTACAACCCAAGAGCAGTGAAATGTTTTTACAGGAAGCACCTCACGCTGGCTTGGCAACAGCTAGACAACTGCAAGAATGCACAATGTCGAATGATAGATTTTGAAATCCTGGCAGACCTGGTGTACACATCAGTATTTGGATAGCATACAGTTACAGTAACAATTCTATTTAGAACTGATCTTATTTTCAATTGTCTTAAAAATATTAATATTGATAATTTTTGAGCTGGCTTTCTAAAATGCCTCATTTATTTTAATCTGTCTTTTGTACATTTTGATGAACAGTGAATACACACAAGTCAGCAGCAGAACTCATTCTTTTTCCTTAAAATGGTCAATAATTATTTTTACAAATTCATTAATCAATGATAATCTCTGCTCAAAATGACCATGTCAGGTGAGAGAATTTTTATAGGGTTATTGTTAATTTGGGCACACGTTCTCAAGATTCACTACTCCTGCCCTAATTTCTGGCATCTTTGCCTCAGGGGACAGTTTCCTGCAGATTTCCTGGGTTGTATGTGGAAGCCCTGTTCCCAGAATCTGTGTTCTGATTGCAAATAGCTTAAATTTAGTCAATGAATCACAATGGGATCACTTGCAACATCTCAGGAACTAAGGCAAGGGGGAAGGTTCAGGGGATACAACTGAGGGCAATGATACAGTAGGGCTGAGTTAATAGATTAGTATACAGGCCTCTGAATATCTGGAGACAGATGTTCAAAGCACATTACAGCAGCTGGAGAATTAACAATTTGAGTACTTAAGTAAAGCTGAGAAAAAAAATGCTAATCTCAGGAATGTGACCAGAATATAATGGATTTACAGTATATCAGGGATCGTAAAGACAGTAGTCGTACACAGAGAAACAGACCCTTTGGCACAACACGTATATACTGATCATGAATTCACTCGTCTCACTTCCCAGGATTCGCTCTGTAGCTGCCTTGTCCTAGTGATACAAAGGTCAGGAAGTGTAGAGGAGGCTTGACCCAAATTGCAGAGCAGCAGAGATGACTTAGCGGTGAGTAATATAAAATAACAAGCCATGAGGAACCACAAAACAAGAGAGAATGGATACTTAACACAACAGGGTAACTGAAGCAAACAATTGAGACTGGCTGGTTCAATGGGCAAACAAGGAGCATGGCTGGGAACTGGGTTTAAATAGGCTGCAGGTGATGAGTGAGAATCGAGTGGGAGGTGACTCCTGTTAGCTGGGTGGAGACTGGGTGTGCAGGCTTGTCCAGTTCATTAGCTCCCTTTAGGAAAGGTGAGCTGCCATCCTTACCTAGTCTGATCCCCAGGCTCACCTCATTCTCATTGACTCCATTGTCTGGCCAGGTTCGATCCTGACCTCCGGCACTGTCTGTGTGGAGTTTGCATATTCTCCCTACCTGGGTTGTTGGGTTAATTCACCACCATTAACAATCTATATATAGGGGCTGATGGAAGCATCAGGAAATGGTTCATGGGCATGCAACACCATAATTGGGCAAATGGAACTGATGTTATTCTTCAGAGCTAGCAGAAGCTCAATGGGCTGAATGGCTTCCTATGTTGTAATGAAATATACATACAGGAGCAATTCTGGACGGATGTTGACTATAATGACATGAGGTGGTATTGATAGGTGAACTGAGGAGACAATATATGGCAAATACAGTTACAGTGGGAAAATGTGACATTGGCCATATTGGCAACAAAAAAGGAAGCAATGAGAGATTGCAGCGGGATTTGAGTATCCCAGTGTGTGAGTTGCAGAAGATTTATATGCTGGCACAGTAAGTAATTAAATCAGATTAGATTAGCTTTATTTGTCACCCATACATTGAACAACACAGTGAAATACATCATTTTGCCTCAACGACCAGCACAGTCTGAGAATGTGCTAGGGCAGTCAGCAAGAGTCGCCATCTTTCTGGCACCAACACAGCATGTCCACAACTCACTAACCCTAACCCATATGTCCTTGGAATGTGGGAGGAAACCTACACGGTCACAGGAGAAATGTACAAGCTCCTTACTGACAGAGGCAGGAATCAAACCCCGATCGGTGATTATTGTATTGTGCTAAAGCTACGCTACCATGATGCCTACCACTATTAATTAGGAAGGATTACAGAATGTTATTGTTCATGGCTAGCAGAAAGGTTACGCTTTGTTTATGTAGAGCATGGTGAGACCTTGTCTGCCCTGGTGTACAGTAATAGTCTCCTAAAGAGGATGTTCAGAGAAGGTTTACTGAACAACAGGACCAGGGGGATTGTGGTATGTCCTGGGGCTGCAGTGCTCACAGGGGATTATGATTTACAGAAAGATTCTGACAAGATGATGTGCATGAGGCTGACAAACCACACGCCTGTAGTGGTGGAGACAGTTTTCAGCATCGTAAGAAGACAGGCTAACTGGCAGAAGGCAGAACGTGGGGGCAGGAGGCTTGCCAATCATCAGTAGAGTCATGGTGGCGCAGTGGTTAGTGTGATGCTATTACAGCTTGGGGTTTCAGAGTCTGGAGCTTGGCTCTGATGTCCTCTGTAAGAAGATTGAATGTACTTCTCATGAGCACACGGGTGTCCTTTGGGTGTTCCGGTTTCCTCTCACACTCCAAAGACGTACCAGTTAGTAGTTCATAATAAATTGCATGTGATTAGGCTCGAGTTAAATAGGTGGGTTGCTGGGCAGGGTGGCTGTACCACGCTGTGCCTCTAAATAAATAGATAAATAAACAAGCAAACAAGCAAGCACATGAAACAGGCTGGTCTTGCGTGTGCTGGGAGTGCAAGATGAGTTGAGAGGTCTTGACAGGGGGGATGTGGAGAGGATGTTTCCTCTTGTGGAAGAGTGTAGAACTCTCACCCACTGTGTTTAAATAAGGAGCCACCTGTTAAAGTCTAAGACAAAGTGAATTTTTGTCTTTAAGGATAATGAGTCAAAGAGGAACAGGTATTTGATTGCGGTGGATTCTGGTTAGTTGGGACACATCAGGACCAGTATTTTTTAGCCCAATTAAGCAGCTGCTCCAATTAGCTGACATTTCATGGAAGTAGTTAAAAAGGTGTAAAAACAACAAACTACTGTTTAACTGAGTACAAAATTATGTATTTAACTGAAATACAGAACAAATTAGAACATTACTAAACATTTTCACAAATGAAACAAAGTGAGGCATTTTATGTTTAATGAAACCCATAACACATTTTATTGAACTCCAAAACTTACACAACAAAAGTGTGCTATAAGTTGTTTACGTAATCACAGCATCACGCCAGACCAACCTCTTAAAGTGAAACCCAAACTCAATGTCGGTGGTTGTGCGGTATGCGCAGTTACATTTCTCTTTACAGCCCCTCCAACCCCCCTCCCTCCTGAATTGGCATTTTGGGCCTGTCTGGAGCTCAGATGAGCCTGGCTTCTGTCCTCTGTTCCTTGAGTGGAGGAACAGAAAGTGCCTGTGGCTTGACCAGAGGTGTGTTGACATGCTCATGGTGACGTTGTGATGGCAGGGGTATGGCAGCGGAATACTCCAAATCTTGGTGGGCTGGCTTGAGGTGATCTACCAAAATATGTTCAGGTTTCCAAAACTCAGAATGGGCCATTGTAAGGGGGCCGAATGGGATGTTGGTATGCATTGTGGCAGACAAAAACAAACGAGGCAGAATGTAGATCAACAGGAACCCAAGAGTGCTGGTAGAAGTAGGTGACAAGAAATTGAATTTACTGAGGAGGGTGGAACACTGCAGAGAGGTCGAACAGACAGTATAGGCATCAGGAATGAAATCACCTGGCTCTCGTAATAGCTGCCTGAAAATCAACTCTGCCACAGATGACTGCAGGTTCTTTTTCAGAACAGTTTTGAGCCCCAGCAGGACCCATGGGAGACGATCATACCAACACTCATCGGTCAGGGAAGCCCTCAGAGCAGCCTTTAAGGAGCGGTGAAACCACTCACAGAGGCCATTGGACTGTGGGTGATATAGCTGAGGTTCTAAGCTTAATTGGAGACCATGGTCAGAGGAAGTATCAGATGGGTGCCAAAATGAGCTGATGAACGGCTGAACCATGTCTGCGGCCATTGCTGATGCTCAAGAAATGGCCTCTGGCCACCTGGTGGTACAGTCCACCATGGTAAGAAGGTGTGTGAAACCGCGGGAGAGGGGAAGAGGACTAGCAAAGCCCAAATGACACGGTCAAACCGTCACTTAGAGACCTCCAATGGCACCCGAACATGATGTTTAATTTTTTTGCCCACTGGCAATCCACACAAGCTGCAGTCCAATCACACACATTCTGAGGCCTTCTGGCCCGGATGTGAGAAGCCATTTATAGAGTCGAAAACAGTCTATTTCCAGTTTGCGGACACAGTGGGGCCATGGCGACTGAGATATTGCACTTTAGAGAAAGCCCAGCTTCCCCAAACTTAATGTCAGCCAACCACAAACCTGTGACTGCTGTTCAGTAAGCCTGGACCTCTGGGTCAGTAACTGAGTCGGCTGCCGCACTGGCATAGTCAACCCCGACGTGTATGGCCTCAATGGCTGGACCTGAGAATTAATCAGCCATGGCAATATTTTTCCCCTTGGTAGCTGTGAACTCTGATACTTAGGCCAAGTGGCATTGCTGCTGTGCAGACCAAGGTTCTGATATTTTGACTATTGTGTGCATGTGTATATGGTCATGAACGCTGTGGAACGACGACCCTCTGGAAAACAATGAAAATGATGGACAGCCAAATAGAGACCTAGAAGTTCACAGTCAAACGTGCTGTATTTCCTTTCGGAGGACGGAGCTGCCGGCTGAAGATAGCGAACAGCTGCCACAGGCCTCTGACCAGCTGTTCAGGCACAGAACCCAGAGCACAGTCTGAGGTGTCAGTAGTAATGGCTACGGTTGTGTTGGGGAGTGGGTGCACCAGTGGGATTGCATTAGAAAGAGGTCATTTGGTATCATCAAATGCCCTGGCCATGTCCACTGGCCAGTCAAGCCCTAGATTAGGGGTATTGCCTTTGAGCACACTATACAGGGGGAGCATAAGTTCAACAGCTTGTGAGAGTAAGTGTTCAGCACGGACTAGAAGGGCCGAGATGGCCTGTTTCCGTGCTGTAATTGTTATATGGTTGTAATGAAGCAGTGATAGAAATTCACCATGTCTAAAAACTCCTGTAGATTTTTAGTAGTGTGGGGTGGTGGGAAATCCATAATAGCGGCTACCTTTGATGGGAGGGGTTTCGCTCCTTCTGTGGAGATGTGATGGCCAGGAAAGTTAATGGCTGACAACCCAAACTGGCATTTAGCAAGGTCATTAATCGACCTGTGTTGGCTTAAGTGCTAGAAAAGTGTGCGGAGATGGGATACATGTTTGGATTGTAATACAGAGTCCATCAGCTGTTGGAAATTCTTTGCTAATTTTTCAGTCCAAACAGTATGTGCAGAAACTCAAAAAGGCCAAACGGGGTTATCACAGCTGTTTGGGAATGTCCTCCGAGCACACAGGCACCTGATGGTAACTAGGTCAACTTTGGGAAAAATTAACTTTCTGGCTAAATGTGCTGAGAAGTCGAATGTATGGGATGGGATAACAAATGGGGGTGGTGGCCTTGTTAAGGCATCAGTAATCACCACATGGGTGGCAACAACCATTGGATTTAGGGACCATATAGAGAGGTGAAGCCCAGCGACTATTCGACTGGCAAACAATTCTGTGTCCTTCCATATTGGGAAACTCAGCTTTCACAGTTGCCAGCTTTTCTGTGTCCAGTCTACGTGCGCGGGCATGGACTGGTGGGCCAGTTGTGGGAATGTGGTGCTTCACCACATGTTTTGTGACTGTAGTGGAGAGTGGAGAATGTAGACTTGGTGAGGTCTGGGAATTCACCCAGCAGATGAGTAAACTCACATGTGGTGGTACATGGACTTGACAGAGTCGTTGTGGGGATCTTACTGGGGGAGCAGGGTAATGACCCAAAGTCCTTGAGATCCACATGCCGGCAGTTCTTAAGATCGACTAACAGCCCTTGGGCACACAGGAAATCTGCACCGAGCAGAGGTCTAACCACTTTAGCCAGGACAAATTCCCTTGTGTAACGTCACTCACTGAAGCAGAGCATCACCCATTGTGTCCCGTAAATCTGGGTCACATTTTGTCTTCTCAATCAATAGGTGATGCTGGCACACTCACTTGAGCACCCGTGTCACACAGGAAGCATCACCCTGGCAACCAGAACCCACAGTGTTCACAAACCTCTGATGTCCCAATGTGCTGGTGCTGTTGAAGTCGCAAGGTTCCTATCAAAGTGAGCATGGTAAAAGTACAGGTCTCGCTGACTGGGCTTATTGAGGTAGAGAAAAGAGGAGGAATGACACATCACTGCCTAGCCGAGTGTAGGCTATCGGCTATTTTAGCAAGCTCCCTATAGTTCCTCATGGGTGCATTAGCGAAGGCTATGCAAACTTGATCAGGTAATTGCTGCATGAAGGGTTCTTTAAAAATAGACCATGGATGGTGATTTCCCAGGAGAGACAGCATGTGGTCCATTAGCTCCGATGGCTTACTATTGCCCGTAACACATTTTATTGAACTCCTAAACCTACACACAGAAATGTACTAAAAACGTCATCACGCCAGACCAGCCTCTTAAAGTGAAACCCCATCTCAATGTCGGTGGTTGTGAATTTTCTCCCAGTTATGTGACCCTATACAACTGTAGTTCAATAAAGATATATGTATTACTTCCTGGTAGTTATCAATGGAGTGTACACTTCTGCATTTTTTTGATTGACTCTAAATGAACAAGATCAGCGCAGACTCCTAGTGCAGATAATGGACTGTCTTCATAAGGTGCTTTCAGAGATTGCATCCTCCTAATCTTCATTTTCATTGTAACATTTAAGATGATTGTCAATACCTTCAAATTCATTGTTCCTAACCCGTTGAAATAGTGAAATAATTTCATTTTCACACCCAGACGTTTCTGGCATCTCCAAGCCTGAATACTTGAAACCACCAACAATCAGGGACAAAAATTGCTGCTTTTTGATCACAAGCACATTCAGCTGATTCTATTTAAAAACTGTTTGCTCAAAGGACGGTGCCACGCAAGTGTACATGACTGATGCTAGTTTGAAACTGTATAGCAACGGTCTCCTGTCTAAATTAAGCAAAAAAATGAAGGGAATCCTGCTGTAGTTTCTCAATTAGTTTTTGCTTTTAAGAGTTGCCCCAGATAAGTAGCTGTCTCGATTAACCAATGGCCCAAATAAATGTAATCCACTGTATTTTCAGTTTCAGATTAACACTCATTCAGATTTATTTATCACATGTACATTGAAACATACAGTGAAATGCATCATTTCTGTTCACATCCAAACACACCCAAGATGTGCTGAGGACAGCTCTCATCTTTTAAGAGAGAGGAAGATCAGAAGACCATAAGATATAGAAGGAGGGTTAGGCCATTCAGCCCATCGAGGCTGCTCTGCCATTCAATCATAGCTGATTTATTTCAACCTCATTCTCCTAACTTTTCCTAATAAACCTTAATCCTCTTACCAAACAAGAACGTATCAATCTCTGCCTTAAGTATACCTAATGACCTGGCCTCCACCCTCTGGCTGAAGAAATTCCTCCTCATCTTGGTTTTAAAGGGACATCCCTTTATTCTGAGGCTGTGCCCTTGGACTCTAAAGCTCAAAGTTTAAGGTAAATTTATTATCAAAGCACATACTGCACGTGTCTCTATATACTACCCTGAAATTCATTTTCTTGTAGGCATCCACAGTTTAGAACAAAGAAATACAAAAGAATCAGTGGAAAACTACACACAAAGAGCTTCATGGAAAAGGATAGAATCAGAGAGGACAGGAAGATTTTTAATTGGGGAAGGGCAACTTATGAGGCTATAAGGCTAGAACTTGCAGGTGTGAATTGGGATGATGTTTTTGCAGGGAAATGTACTATGGACATGTGGTCGATGTTTAAAGATCTCTCGCAGGATGTTAGGGATAAATTTGTCCCGGTGAGGAAGATAAAGAATGGTAGGGTGAAGGAACCATGAAGTGAAGTGGAAAATCTAGTCAGGTGGAAGAAGGCAGCATACATGAGATTTAGGAAGCAAAGATCAGATGGGTCTATTGAGGAATATAGGGTAGCAAGAAAGGAGCTTAAGAAGGGGCTGAGAAGAGCAAGAAGGGGGCATGAGAAGGCCTTGGCGAGTAGGGTAAAGGAAAACCCCAAGGCATTTTTCAATTATGTGAAGAACAAAAGGATGACAGGAATGAAGGTAGGACCAATTAGAGATAAAAGTGAGAAGATGTGCCTGGAGGCTGTGGAAGTGAGCAAGGTCCTCAATGAATAGGCAACACGAGTGACTGCAGATGCTGGAAATAAATAAAAACATAAAATGCTGGCAGAACTCAGCAGGCCAGACAGCATCTATGGGAGGAGGTAGTGACAACATTTCGGGCTGAAACCCTTCATCACTCCTTTTAAGGGTTCATCACCCTCCTGATGAAGGGTTTTGGCCCAAAACGTCATCACTACCTCCTCCCATAGATGCTGTCTGGTCTGCTGAGTTCTGCCAGCATTTTGTGTTTTTATTTATTTCCTCAATGAATACTTCTCTTCGGTATTCACCACTGAGAGGGAACTTGATGACGGTGAGGACAATATGAGTGAGGTTGATGTTCTGGAGCATGTTGATATTAAGGGAGAGGAGGTGTTGGAGTTGTTAAAATACATTAGGACGGATAAGTCCCCGGGGCCTGACGGAATATTCCCCAGGCTGCTCCACGAGGCAAGGGAAGAGATTGTGAACTTCTGGCTAGGATCTTTATGTCCTCGTTGTCCACGGGAATGGTACCGGAGGATTGGAGGGAGGCGAATGTTGTCCCCTTGTTCAAAAAAGGTAATAGGGATAGCCAGGTAATTATAGACCAGTGAGTCTTACGTCTGTGGTGGGAAAGCTGTTGGAAAAGATTCTTAGAGATAGGGTCTATGGGCATTTAGAGAATCATGGTCTGATCAGGGACAGTCAGCATGGCTTTGTGAAGGGCAGATCGTGCCTAAAAAGCCTGATAGAGTTCTTTGAGGAGGTGACCAGGCATATAGATGATGGTAGTGCAGTGGATGTGATCTACATGGATTTTAGTAAGGCATTTGACAAGGTTCCACACGGTAGGCTTATTCAGAAAGTCAGAAGGTATGGGATCCAGGAAAGTTTGGCCAGGTGGATTCAGAATTGGCTTGCCTGCAGAAGGCAGAGGGTCGTGGTGGAGGGAGTACATTCAGATTGGAGGGTTGTGACTAGTGGTGTCCCACAAGGATCTGTTCTGGGACCTCTACTTTTTGTGATTTTTATTAACGACCTGGATGTGGGGGTAGAAGGGTGGGTTAGCAAGTTTGCAGACGACACAAAGGTTGGTAGTGTTGTAGATAGTGTAGAGGATTGCCGAAGTTTGCAGAGAGACATTGATAGGATGCAGAAGTGGGCTGAGAAGTGGCAGTTGGAGTTCAACCCGGTGAAGTGTGAGGTGGTACACTTTGGAAGGACAAACTCCAAGGCAGAGTACAAAGTAAATGGCAGGATACTTGGCAGTGTGGAGGAGCAGAGGGATCTGGGGGTACATGTTCACAGATCCCTGAAAGTTGCCTCACAGGTAGATAGGGTAGTTAAGAAAGCTTATGGGATGCTAGCTTTCATAAGTCGAGGAATAGAGTTTAAGAGACGCGATGTAATGATGCAGCTCTATAAAACTCTAGTTAGGCCACACTTGGAGTACTGTGTCCTGTTCTGGTCGCCTCAGTATAGGAAGGATATGGAACCATTGGAAAGGGTACAGAGGAGATTTACCAGGATGCTGCCTGGTTTAGAGAGTATGGATTATGATCAGAGATTAAGGGAGCTAGGGCTTTACTCTTTGGAGAGAAGGAGGATGAGAGGAGACATGATAGAGGTGTACAAGATATTAAGAGGAATAGACAGAGTGGACAGCCAGCGCCTCTTCCCCAGGGCACCACTGCTCAGTACAAGAGGACATGGCTTTAAGGTAACAGGAGGGAAGTTCAAGGGGGATATTAGAGGAAGGTTTTTCACTCAGAGAGTGATTGGTGCGTGGAATGCACTGCCTAAGTCAGTGGTGGAGGCAGATACACTAGTGAAGTTTAAGAGACTACTAGACATGTATATGGAGGAATTTAAGGTGGGGGTTTATATGGGAGGCAGGGTTTGAGGGTCGGCACAACATTGTGGGCTGAAAGGCCTGTAATGTGCTGTACTATTCTATGTTCTATGTTTAAGAGTGACAGACAACTGATGTGCAACAGAAGACAATCAGTGGAAATACAAAAATAATCAATAAGTAAATAGTAAAACACAGATTTAAAGTGAGTTCATAGGTTGTGGAATCAGCTCAGTATTGAGATGAGTAAAGTTGTTCACACCTGGTTCTCGAAAGTTTTCCCTTTATCACAGTATTATCTATTTTCTTAGCTTATTGATATCCCAGGTACTTATATGTTTCATATTCATCCATTGATTGTATCATACCCTGCTGCTCTGTTTTAAATTCTGCTGGTTCTTTTGCACCTTTCTTTATGTTTAATGTTCTGCACTTATCCAGTCCATGTTTATACAGTATCTTTCAAAAACAGTTCTACTATTTAAATTAATTGCTTAGCTTTACTGATGAAGGAGCTCATCATTTCACATTGTCCACATATAGAAGGTGTGTCAGGGAACAATTCGTTCGGTTGTTTCTGATTTGATACCCTATTTTCATCCGATTCAGTCAATTAGAGAGCGGGTTTAAAGCTAGACATAGTGGGCTTAGAGAAATGCTTTGGTTTATTTTGATAAAGGTGATTGTTCTGTTTTGGTTATTAATAGAAAGGGTGGTTATAGTACACCAATCAGATGTTCTAGACATTTAGCAAGTATTGGGTGTAGTTTTCTATATTAAGAGTTTATATTAACCATGAATGTGGGACTGAATCAAATGCTATTTGGTAGTCAATATAACAACATGAAAGATTTCTGCTTCTCCACCAGGCTTGATTTAGAATTACAGAATCTATTATCAGTTGTTCGTTACATTCTTTCACACCCTTTCTGCTCTTCTGTCAATATATTGTGGTTATCTCAGTGAGTGGTGATCAGGTGCGAGATGCATCATTTTACAATTTTATATATAATTTGTAAACAAGTAAAAAGAATATTTTGTCAGATCATTTGTGATTTCTCCTTTTCCATCTGTCAAAAATTCGGGCACTTTTTCAGAAATTTTAAGAAAATTGTTGATGTATATTAATAGGTATAGATGAAGACAAGTAAACTTTTTGTATCAATAATTATGAGCATTATCACTGGCAGTATTTTTCCAGTTGTGGAGATTTTTTATACCCTCTTTTAGCATATCCATTGTAACTTTGCGTGTCTTCAGTTGGTTGCTTGTCTGTGCTGTTGGGTGTGGTCTTTCACTGATTCTATTGTGTTCCTTGTATTTACTGTGAATGCCTGCAATAAAATGAATCTCAGGGTTGTATGTGGTGGCATATATGTACTTTGAACAGATAACACAGTAACATTTAAGAGGCATTTAGACAAGCTCATGACCAGGCAGGGAGGGATACAGACCAGGTGCAGGTGGATGGGGTTAGAATCGAAGGGCCTGTTCCTCTGCTACGCTGTTCGATGAAAGAGAGGTGGAGGGATTTAGGCCTTGAGCAGCTGAAGGCAATTGTTTTTGGGAATGATTATGAGGCCCGATTTGTATGGACTGCACAGGAAAGATACCATTGTGCAAGGGATTTCACAAAGGCGATTTATCAGGAAACATTTAGCCATGAGGAAAGATTAGATAAGTGTCGGTCATTTTCTTTGAGACAAGAGACTGATCAGAGTAGTGGATAAAATTATGAGGGGCCTCAGGAAGCAGGAAGGGCCTACTTTGCTTTACAGGGGTCAAAAACCATGAGGAACAGATTTAAAGTAATTGGTAGAAGAAGAAACAAAAATGTTTCGTGCAGAAGACGGTGGGGGTTTACTACTCGTTGCTTGAGGGGGTGGACGCTGTAACCTTCATAATGTTCTACAAGTGCTCGAGATGTCCTTAGAACCATAGAACATTACAGCACAGAAACAGGCCTTTTGGCCCTTCTTGGCTGTGCCAAACCATTTTTCTGCCTAATCCCACTGATCTGCACCTGGACCATATCCCTCCAAACACCTCTCATCCATGTACCTGTCCAAGTTTTTCTTAAATGTTAAAAGTGAGCCCGCATTCACCACTTCATCTGGCAGCTCATTCCACACTCCCACCACTCTCGGTGTGAAGAAGCCCCCCCCTAATGTTCCCTTTAAACTTTTCCCCGTTCACCCCTAACCCATGTCCTCTGGTTTTTTTCTCCCCTAGCCTCAGTGGAAAAAGCTTGCTTGCATTCACTCTAGCTATATTCATCATAATTTTATATACCTCTATCAAATCTCCCCTCATTCTTCTACACTCCAGGGAATAAAGTCCTAACCTATTTAACCTTTCTCTGCAACTCAGTTTCTCAAGTCCCAGCAACATCCTTGTAAACATTCTCTGCACTCTTTCAACCTTATTAATATCTTTCCTGTAATTCGGTGACCAAAACTGCACACAATACTCACAATACTTCAACATGAGCCTGGAGCAGAGAAGAGTACCCAGACAGTGGAAAACATCCTGTATTGTCCCGGTACCGAAGAAACCACAACCAAAGGAGTTGAATGACTTCAGACCTGTTGCCTTGACGTCGCACGTGATGAAGACCATGGAGCGGCTGATAATACAGAATCTGAGGCCACAAACCAGGCACGCCCAGGATCCTCTTCAGTTTGCGTATAAGGAGAAGGTGGGAGTGGAGGATGCTATCACGTATTTGCTGCACAAATCACTCTCTCACCTAGAGGGGGTCAGTTGTGCTGTGAGGATTACATTCCTTGACTTCTCTAGTGCCTTTAACACCATCCAGCCCAAGATCTTAAGGCACAAACTAACGGAGATGGGAGTAGACTCTCACATGGTGGATTGGATAGTGGACTACTTGACAGATAGGCCTCAGTATGTGCGGTTGGGAGACTGTAGGTCTGACACGGTGGTCAGCAGCACAGGGGCGCCGCAGGGAACCGTACTCTCTCCGGTCCTGTTCACCCTGTACACATCAGACTTCCAATATAACTCAAAGTCCTGCCATGTGCAGAAGTTCGCTGATGACACGGCCATAGTGGGGTGTGTCAGGAATGGACAGGAGGAGGAGTATAGGAAACTGATTCAGGACTTTGTGATATGGTGCAACTCAAACTACCTGCGTCTCAATATCACCAAGACCAAGGAGATGGTGGTGGACTTTAGGAGATCTAGGCCTCATATGGAGCCAGTGATCATTAATGGAGAACGTGTGGAGCAGGTTAAGACCTACAAGTATCTGGGAGTACAGTTAGACGAGAAGCTAGACTGGACTGCCAACACAGATGCCTTGTGCAGGAAGGCACAGAGTCGACTGTACTTCCTAAGAAGGTTGGCGTCATTCAATGTCTGTAGTGAGATGCTGAAGATGTTCTATAGGTCAGTTGTGGAGAGCGCCCTCTTCTTTGTGGTGGCGTGTTGGGGAGGAAGCATTAAGAAGAGGGACGCCTCACATCTTAATAAGCTGGTAAGGAAGGCGGGCTCTGTCGTGGGCAAAGTACTGGAGAGTTTAACATCGGTAGCTGAGCGAAGGGCGCTGAGTAGGCTACGGTCAATTATGGATAACTCTGAACATCCTCTACATAGCACCATCCAGAGACAGAGAAGCAGTTTCAGCGACAGGTTACTATCGATGCAATGCTCCTCAGACAGGATGAAGAGGTCAATACTCCCCAATGCCATTAGGCTTTACAATTCTACCGCCAGGACTTAAGAACTTTTTAAAAGCTATTATTAATGCTTTTTGAGATAGTGATTTAGATGCATATCATATTCTTTACTGAGTTAAGTATTGTATGTAATTAGTTTTGCTACAACAAGTGTATGGGACATTGGAAAAAAGTTGAATTTCCCCATGGGGATGAATAAAGTATCTATCTATCTATCTATCTATCTAAATTCCACCTCACCAATGCCTTATACAATCCACCATAACATTCCAATTCTTTTACTCAATACTTTGATTTATAAAGGCCAATGTACCAAAAGCTCTCTTTATGACCCTATCTACCTGTGACGCCACTATTAGGGAATTTTGTATCTGTATTCCCAGATCCCTCTGTTCTACTGCACTCCTCACTGCCTTACCATTTACCTTGTATGTTCTACCTTGGTTTGTCTTTCCAAAGTGCAATACCTCACACTTGTCTGTATTAAGCTCCATCTGCCATTTTTCAGCCCATTTTTCCAACTGGTCCAAATCCCTCTGCAAGCTTTGAAAAAGTAAATTGAAGTAAAAAGTAAAAAGTGAAAGTAAAATGGCCCTTGAAGAAGTAAATCTTCATCACGATGGAGCAAAGGGTACTTGGTTTTTTGACAGGCAGAATCTAAATTGGTAGAAAGCCTCCTCAGTGCTACCATGGTTGTAAAATTCTTCCAGCAGAGGACTAATGGAGAAAAAAGGATCTCTGCCTGAAAGAATGACACCTGGATAAGTGGTGCCATATCAACAACCTATTGAGAGCTGATTGTTGACTTCTGGAAGGAAGAGGAAGGCAAACATATGCTAGGTTACATTGGGGTAATCAGCAGTGGAGAGAGTCATCAGCTTTAAATTCCTGAGGGTTAACATATCAGAATCCTTGTCTTGGGCCCAGCACATGGATGCAATCACACGGAAGGCATGCCAACAGTTCTACATTTTTAGGAGGTTAAGAACATTTGGCTTGTCATCGAACACTCTAACACATTTCCACTGTTGAAAGTATCCTGACTGGTTGCAACAGGACAAATCAAATGCACAGGAACATAAATACTTAAGAGAATAGTGAACTCAGCCCTATACCTACCTCCTCACCATTGGTAGTATCTACAGGAGACACTACCTCAAGAAGACAACATCTGTCACCAAAGATCCCCACCATCCGGACCATGTCATCTTAGACCATAAGACCATTAGGCATAGGAGCAGAAATAGGCCATTCAGCCCATCGAGTCTGTTTCATTCCAACCATTTTCTCACAGCTCCTATCTGGCAGGACATAGAAGCCTGAAGTCCCACACTACCTGGTTCAAGAATATCTACTTTCCTTCAACTATTCGGTACTTGAACCAACAGAAAAATCCCTAATCACTACAGTTTAGCAACACTGAAAATTTGACTTTGTAAAATTAACTCTGTTCTTTTTACTCTCTAATTCTGTTCTTTGTTGTAAAACTGGTGAATAGTTTATGCCTAATCCTGGTTTTTCTTAATGTTTACCTGATGCTATGTGCCTGTAATGATGCCGCAAGTACTTTTTTCATTGCAACCTGTGAATCTTAGAAGAATGATCTTTGATGCATCGGGATCTTAGATCTTAGGAATAATGCGTGGGGATCTCATTGAAACCTACCAGATGTTGAAAGGACTAGATAGGGTGGATGTCGAGAGGATGTTTCCTATGGTGGGGGCAGGGTATCCAGAACTCGAGGGCACACCCTCAAAATTGAGGGTCAACCCTTTAGAACAGAGGTAAGGAGGAATATTTTTAGCCGGAGGGTAGTGAATCTATGGAATGCTCTGCCACAGACTGTGGTGGAGGCCAAGTCTGTGGGTATATTTATGGCAGATGTTGATGGTTTCCTGATTGGCCAGGGCATCAAAGGTTATGGCGAGAAGACAGCTGTATAGGGTTGATTGGGATCCAGGATCAGCCATGTTGGAATGGTGGAGCAGACTCAATGGCCTAATTCTACTCCCATGTCTTATGGTCTTGAACATGCACTTATGCATCTTGTAATAAACTCGACTGGATTAGTTGACTGGACTGCAGACTGAATCTATCTAAACATACATAGATCATGGTGACCTCTCACAAATGAATTGTACAATAGGAGCAGAAACCTGGACATGGGGATACACTTACTGGTTGAGTTCTGGCTCATCTTCCAGCTTGGTCCTCCTCCTGTGGCCTTTCCTCTTGCTGCTTCTGAAAGAGAAAAGAACGCCTGTGAAGCACAAGGGAGAGGAACCCTCTGGCCTGAAGAGTGTCCCTGAGTTGTACAACTGGTAACAGAATTCCTGTACCTGTCGCCTTTCAATCGCTTCCGCCGTGGTCTGAAAAATAAAGAAGAGAAGAGATTTAAGAGGAAATTGTGGTAACAGAATCTCCAGAAACAGGCCATTCAGCCCACCTTAACTCTTTGAAAACTATCTAGCTGTTTTCTTCTCTCCCAAAAGCCCTGTGAATATATTGTTTAAACATTTATCCAGTCCTCTTTATGAATTACTTCTGAGTATACTGTACTGCCAGAGCTTTGAAGAGATATTTTCTACATCAGAACAGCTCATGCAGGAAAATCAAATTCCCAAAGCCTCCCTTGTTCCTTTGCCAGTCTGGGGCCTCCAGTCCCCATATACAGTTTGTCTTTAAAACAGAAACATATTGCTGGAAATGTTCAGCAGGTCAAGGGTTTTAAGGTAATATCCAAGCAGGTTAAAATCTTATATTCATTTATTTGGAGATATAGCACGGAATAGGCCTTTCTGGCCCTTCAAGCTGTGCTGCCCAGCAACCCCTGACAACCCCCAGTTAACCCTAACGTAACCCAGGTTAATTAAATCCAAAGATGTAATGTCAGAAAGCGCCACCTGTGGAGGGATGAAAACAAGGTTTACTGAATTTTTTTAAAAAGAACTTGGAGAAAAATAGTGATGTGAGAAAGAGGCGTAGCTGATGCAGACGTGGACAAGTGACAGAAATGCAGCAACCTATAGAAACTAAAAAAAGATATAAACTATTAAAAGTGGAATTAGTAGTGAGTACCTTTACCCTAGTTATTTGAAAACTTCTGGGTGAAACCCCTGGAGGAGGGACAATAGCGATAAAATATTTATTGAAGCTACGGTTATAACAAGCAGCAGCTGTAACAGGACAATATCGGCAGAGGCGAGTGTCCAAGATCTCTACTGTGTAACTGGGAATTAGTTCTGTTAAATCATACCAGGGGATTTGGTCAGGATTTTTTTGTATAAGTTTGTGAATCAACTTTCTGTGGATAACCAGCTATTTCATCCAACAAAACAAGAAACAAGATGGCAAGCCACCCAAAATCAAAGAACGAAATGCTTCAAGACGTAGAAGATTTAGTACGGTTGGATTTATTAGCTTATTTCTCTTTTGAAGGATCTGAATTTAATTTTCTGGAAGAACTGATTATTTTTGCTAAGACTTTGATCAGTGACTGAATGATATTTACTTTGTTTAAAAGTTGTGATGTTGGAGGATTTGTCGTGAAAGGAGTTAAGCTGTATGTCTGTTGGGTGGGGCCTGAATTTGAATTTGTAGACTATTGACCTGCAACTGAAAGTGAGGCTAGCCATAATACTTAAAGAAGGAATTCAGTTAGTTTCCTAACTAACTAGGAATGAATAAAAATATGAATGTTAGTCTGTAAACATTTAAATAAGGAATAACAGCAGATCTACTTAGAATCAGCTTTATTACCACCGGCATGTGTCGTGAAATTTGTTAACTTTGCAGCAGCAGTTCAATACAATACATAATATAGACGAAGAAGAAAAAATATACAAATAAGTAAATCAATTATAGTATACATATATTGAATAGATTAAAAATCGAGCACAAAACAGAAATAATATATATTAGAAAAGTGAGGTAGTGTCCAAGGGTTCAATGTCCATTTAGGAATTGGATGATGAAGGGGAAGAAGCTGTTCCTGAATCACTGAGTGTGTGCCTTCAGGCTTCTGTACCTCCTACCTGATGGTAACAGTGAGAAAAGGACATACCCTGGGTGCTGGAGGTCCTTAATAATGGACGCTGATTTTCTGAGACACCACTCCTTGAAGATGTCCTGGGTACTTTGTAGGTTAATACCCAAGATGGAGCCAACTAAATTTACAACCTTCTGCAGCTTCTTTTGGTCCTGTGCAGTAGCCCCCCATTCCAGATGGTGATGCAGCCTGTCAGAATGCTCTCCACCGTACATCTACAGAAGTTTTTGAGCGTATTTGTTGAGATACCAAATCTCTTCAAACTCCTAATGAAGTATAGTCGCTGTCTTGCCTTCTTTATAACTGCATTGTTATGTTGGGACCAGGTTAGGTCCTCAGAGATCTTGAGACCCAGGAACTTGAAACTGCTGACTCTCTCCACTTCTGATCTCTCTTTGAGGATTGGTATGTGTTCCTTCATCTTACCCTTCCTGAAGTCCACAATCAGCTCTTTTGTCTTAGGGACGTTGTCTGCCAGGTTGTTGCTGTGATACCACTCCACTGGTTGGCATGTCTCGCTCCTGTACATCCTCTCGTCACCACCTGAGATTCTACCAACAATGGTTGTATCGTCAGCAAATTTATAGATGGTATTTGAGCTATGCCTAGCCACACAGTCCTGTGTATATAGAGAATAGAACAGTGGGCTAAGCACATACCCCTGAGGTGCACCAGTGTTGATCGTCAGCAAAGAGGATATGTTAACACTAATCCGCACAGATTGTTGTCTTCTAGTTAGGAAGCTGAGGATCCAATTGCAGAGGGAGGTACAGAGGCCCAGGTTCTGCAACTTCTTAATCAGGATTGTGGGAATGATGGTATTAAATGCTGAGCTATAGTCGATGAACAGCATCCTGATGTAGGTGTTTGTGTTGGCCAGATGGTTTAAGGCTGTGTGAAGAGCCATTGAGATTGCATCTGCCGTTGAACTATTGTGGCAATAGGCAAATTGCAATGGGTCCAGGTCCTTGCTGAGGCAGGAGTTCAGTCTAGTCATGAACAACCTCTCAAGGCATTTCATCACTGTCGGTGTGAGTGCTGCTGGGCAATAGTCATTAAGGCAGCTCACATTATTCTTCTTAGGCACTGGCATAATTGTTGAAGCAAGTTTTTGAAGCAAGTGGAAACTTTTGCCCGTAGCAGTTGGAGGTTGAAAATGTCCTTGATTACTCCCGCCAGTTGGTCGGCACAGGTTTTTTAGAGCCTTACCAGGTACTCTATCGGGACCTTCCCTCTTTAAAGACAGCCTAACATCGGCCTCTGAGACAGAGGTCACAGGGTCATCAGGTGCAGCAGGGATCTTCACAGCTGTAGTTATGTTCTCCCTTTCAAAGCGGGCATAGAAGGCATTGAATTCATCTGGTAGTGAAGCATCGCTGCTATTCATGCTATTACAATAGACAATAGACAGTAGGTGCAGGAGTAGGCCATTCGGCCCTTCTAGCCAGCACCACCATTCACTGTGATCATGGCTGATCATACACAATCAGTACCCCGTTCCTGCCCTCTCCCCATATCCCTTCACCCCGCTATCTGTAAGAGCTCTATCTAACTCTCTCTTGAATGCATCCAGAGACTTGGCCTCCACTGCCTTCTGGGGCAGAGCGTTCCAAATATCCACCACTCTCTGGGTGAAAAAGTTTTTCCGCATCTCTGTTCTAAATGGCCTACCCCTTATTCTTAAACTGAGGCCTCTAGTTCTGGACTCACCCATCAGCGGGAAAATGCTTCCTGCCTCCAGTGTGTCCAATCCCTTAATAATCTTATATGTTTCAATCAGATCCCCTCTCATCCTTCTAAATTCCAGTGTATAGAAGCCCATTCGCTCCATTCTTTCGACATATGACAGTCCCGCCATTCCGGGAATTAACCTTGTGAACCAACGCTGCACTCCCTCAATAGCAAGAATGTCCTTCCTCAAATTTGGAGACCAAAACTGCACACAATACTCCAGGTGTGGTCTCACCAGGGCCCTGTACAGCTGCAGAAGGACCTCTTTACTCCTATACTCAATTCCTCTTGTTATAAAAGCCAGCATGCCATTAGCTTTCTTCACTGCCTGCTGTACCTGCATGCTTGCTTTCATTGACTGATGTACAAGAACACCTAGATCTCGTTGTACTTCCTCTTTTCCTAACGATTCCATTTAGACAGTAATCTGCCTTCCTGTTCTTGCCACCAAAGTGGATAACCTCACATTTATCCATATTAAACTGCATCTGCCATACATTTGCCCACTCACCTAACCTGTCCAAGTCACCCTGCATTCTCATAACATCCTCCTGACATTTCACACTGTCACCCAGTTTTGTGTCATCAGCAAATTTACTAATGTTACTTTTCGCTTTGTAGGAAGTAATGTCTTGCAAACCCTGCCACGCAGAGTTGTGTTACATCTGCTGTTGCCTCCAACCTCATTTAAAATTGTCTCTTCACCCTTGAAATAGCCCTTCACATACCATACCTGGTTTTCTGGTACAGGTCTGGGTTGCCAGACTTGAATGCCACAGATCGAGCCTTCAGCAGATGACGTTCCTCCTGGTTCATCCACAGCTTATGATTTGGGAATGTCCAGCAAGTCTTTGTAGGCACATACTCATCCACACAGGCTTTAATGAATTCAGTAACAACTGCAGCATTCTTACTCAGATTTGAAGATGAATCCCTGAATACAGTCCAGTCCACTGATTCAAAGCAGTCCTGTAGGCGCTCCTGTGCTTCCCTTGTCCAGACCTTCTTGGTCCTCACTGCTGGTGCTGCAGTCTTCAGTCTCTGCCTATACTCAGGGAGTAGAAGTACAGCCAGGTGATCAGACTTCCCGAAGTGAGGGTGTGGAATAGCACGGTAGGCATTCTTGATGGTGGTGTAACAGTGATCCAGTGTATTGTTCCCTCTGGGATTGTAAGTGATCCGTTGATGGTAATCGCTTAGTGATTTTTTTTCAGACTGGCCTGGTTAAAATCACCCAAAATGATGGTGAAGGCATTGGTGTGCGCTGTTTCATGCATGTTGATCCCATTCTCAGAGCATCTAAAGCCTGATTGATATTGGCCTGAGCTGGAATGTATACCGCTACCAAAATGACCTCAAGAGAACTCCCTTGGTAGGAAAAAGGATGGCACATAACTGCTAGATATTCCAGGTCTGGTGAGAAGAATTGGGATAGCACTGATATATTTGTGCACCAAGAAGAGTTGATCATGAGGCATACTCCTCCATCTCTGCTTTTGAGAGACTCTATAGACGGTTATATAGTAAACCCCTTGATCTGAATCACTGCATCTGGTACAGAAGGGGTTAATCAAGATTCCGTGAAACAAAGGACACACGCAGTCCTAATGCCCCTCTGATTCAGCACCCTAGCTCTGAGGTCATCGGATTTTATTCACCAGAGACTGCATGCTTGCCAGCAAGATAGTCCGTATTGGGAGTTTAAAACCCCGTTTCCTTAACTGCACTTATATCCCTGACCTGCAGCCACGTTTCCTACATGGAATCCAGTGAGGAGTCAATCCTCAGATTGTTTCCATTGGTTTTAAACAGCGATAGTTCGTTTAAACACATTAAGACATCTTTGTTGACTGTACTGACCTTGGAAGCTGTTGTGCTTTTTAGCTGTATCAGGCTGAAACGAGAATATTTAATTGCATCTATTGAGAGTTCTGCTGCTACATGAGTCTCCTTGAGGTGGCCCAGATGTCAGAGAAATTGGAATAATAAAGGTTATTCTAGTGAATCACACTGATCTTAACTAAGAAGAAATTTGGTTTTCATTGATATCTAAGATTTGGAACCTAAAACAGAATGTCGGAATTTTGCATTGTGCTGTCTCATGCAAATATTTTGTATATATTGCTATTTTTTATAAACAAAACATATCCAGAAGGACGTGTTTTCTATTCACTGCCTCCTTCCAATACCTGGAGCTTCTGATGGTCCACTAACACCTGGTGTAATACTACGCAATTTGTGGCGACCAGTCACACGAGCTAAGATAAGCGCTACACAGGTGCTACACTAACTGAATCACAGGACAATTTACAATGACTAATTAACCTACTAACCCATGTCTTTGGATTGTGGGAGGAAACTGGAGAAAACCCATGCATTCTATGGGAGGATGTACAGAGTCTTCACAAATGACAGCCGAGTTGAATTACAAACTCTGATGCTCCTAGCTGTAATAGTGTTGTGCTAATCGCTGTGCTACTGTGGTGCCCATGTCCAAAATCCAAATTAGAAAATACTGGAAATACACAGCAGGTCAGGCAGCATCTGTGAAGAGGGAAACAGAGTTAAAAGTTCAGGTCTATAATTCTTCATCAGAGCTGGGCCAAACTGGGCAGAGCCAATTCTAGTGATAGATCTCTTACTTGGACCCTTACCTGTGTATTTCTATTCGTAGATGCCGTCTAACCTGCTGAGTATTGCCACCATATTCAGTTTTGCTTTAGATTTTCAGCATCTGCTTTCAGGGAATTTATTCTTAATTACTTCATCAAGATTTTGTTCTGGCACACTTGCACTAAAAGCTATTCCAAGAAAAGTGATCCCTTTAAATTTGGACAATGAAAGCCCTCCGTCCCTGATATTATTTCAGCAAATATTGTGTTCAGTGTGAGTCACCCTGCTATAGAAAAGATGCCATCAAGCTGGAAAGAGTGCAGAGGGAGTTTCACAAAGACTTAAGAGACTGAGTTAGTATATTTTTATGATTATTTAGTGATTGGAGAATCAAGAACTAGAAAGCATACGTTTAAGGTGAGAGGGAGAGACATAATAGAAACCAAAGGGGCAACCTTTCACCCAGAGGGTGGTCAGTATGTGGAATGATGAAGGGCTGAGGCAGGTACATAAACATTTAAAAGACAGTTGGACAGGTACATGGATAGGAAACGGACAGGTAGGGGGATAGGAAACACTTAAATAGATTTGGACTTGATGGTATTAGCTTAGGTGTGAATCTTGGTTGGCATGGACTATTCAGCTGAAGGACCTGTTTCCATTTTGTATGACTCTATGACTCTGAATCTGCTCTCCGCCTCTCTGGAAGCCTCTCTTCTTCTTCTTCTTCTTCTTCTAAAGCCTGTCACTCCTGCTGGGGCATAGGCCACCAACAGCAGCTTGTTAGACAAGTCCTCAGTCTTGGACCAATCTATAAGGTCCTGGTGTAGCCCATTTATTCATCTTCTAGGTGAAGGTCCTTTGTCAACTGTGGATGAGGTCTTTGGAGCTTTGGTTGGTGTTTGTGTACGGGATGGGGTTGCTAGCCCCATGCTTAACCCTCCTGCTTCTGCAGCTGGGTTTGGTGGAGTTAGGAGAAAGGATACATTACCATTCATGGCTACTGGTTCTAACTCTGCCTTTGTGGAGGGCACTGGCTCTTGACCTCTAAGCTCAGCGTGGGCAGGGCTACAGATGGCTAATGCCCAGCCGTATTCCAGTGAATCCTGACAGAGTCTTGTAAATGGGAATGTAAATGTTGAGGGAAGTGGGGATAGGTGAAAACACTCACTGGTTTGGGCTCACCAGTGTTGGCCTGGCAAGGTCTGTGGACCTTGGGCTGGTTTCCAGGGAGGTCCTTTGGATGGACGCAAAGCCCAGGGTGACTCCACAAGCTCAGCACTTTAACCCCATACTCACCGGCATTCACAACTGCTGTGTTCCGTGAAGATCATCTCCTCCTGTTTGGTCACATGCTCCAAAGGTTTTAACTTAATGACCTAAAAAATAAGATAGATAAAATCTGTTTTCTTAAAACATCAGGAGATGCTGCATCACTCAGTCAGCTGTGAGCTTCTTGGTTATCCGAGTACCTCACCCAGCCTTAACCTCATGGTCACCTTTCTCCATTCTTAAGTTCAAAATTCAAATTAAATTTATTATCAAAGTACATATAAGTCACCATATACAATCCTGAGATTCATTTTCTTGTAGGTATACATAGTATATCCAAAAAACATAATAGAATCAATAAAAGACCGCACCCAATAAGACAGACAACGAGTGTGCAAAAAACAACAAACTGTGCAAATATGAAAGACAAAAGTAATAATAAATAAGTATCGATAACATGAGATGACAATTCCTTGAAAGTGAGTCCATAGGTTCTGGGAAACATTCCTACTGGTTCACAAGCCTGATGGTCGAGGGGTAATAACTGCTCCTGAACCTGGAGATGTAAGTCCTGAGGCTTCTGTACCTTCTTCCTGATGGCAGCAACGAAAAGAGAGCATGGTGTGGGTGGTGGGGGTCATTGATGACGGATACTGCTTTCTTGCGACAGTGCACTGTGTGGGGAGGACTTTACCCATGATGGAGTCAGCTGTGTCCCAAATCAGTTTAATATCTCTGGCATATGTTGTCTTTGTGTCAGCAGAACATTGCAATACATAATAAAAAAAACTGTAATTTACAATAAGTATATATATTTAAAAGTTAAATTAAATAAATAGTGCAAAAAGAAAATAAAAAGTATGACGGTGTTCATGGGTTCAATGTCCTTTCAGAGCTCTGATAACTACTTTTGAAGGATTTTCCCTTCAAGGGCATTGGTGTTTCCATACTAGGCTATGATGCAACCAGTCAATATACTTTTCACATACATGTATAGACTTTTGTCAAAGTTTTAGACGTCATGATAAATCTTTGAAAACTTCTGTGGAAATAGAGGCGCTGCCATGCTTTCTTTAGAATTGCACTTATGTGAGAACACCAACTCTCCACTGAACCCTCTCAGCTTCAAAGTGAACAACACAAGTTTTCCAGTGTTTCTGTGTATTACCAAATAAATAAATAGTGCTAAAGAAAGGTATCAGCAGATAGTCTTCATGGAGTATTCAGAAATCTGATGGCGGAGGCCAAGAAGGAACTCAGCAAGTCAGGCAGCATCTATGGAGGGGAATCTTGGCCCAAAACATTGACTGTTTATTTCCCTCCATGCATTTTGTGCATGTTACTCTGGATTTCCAGCATTGGCAGAATCTCTTGTGTCTCTGATCAACTTCTCACCTGTATAGTCACGTTGTACATTTCTCGGGCTGTACAGCGAAGCTTCTCATCCCCACAGCAGCCAGCACACCGCAGGAGAGGGACACAGGAGGGTTTGAAGATGTACTCTGACTGACTCGGATACTCCCGTACAACGTCCACCAGCACCTCAATGGTCCGGCAATAACTGCGGTTCCAGACCTCCTCAAACGGGACCACTGCAACAGCAAAGTGACAGGCACCAGTCGCTCACCTGGTATGGGACAATAGTACCAATAGTGGTTGTGCTAAGGTTTGAGCCTGTGACCAGCAGGAAATTTTCCCCCTCGAGTCTTGTAATTGCCCCTACCATTTATCTCATTCCCTTTCCAGCTTTTTGTCCCAAATTTCATCCTTATTCAAATGGGATAACACAGTCATAAGACACGGAAGCAGCAGGCCTTTGGCGCATCGAGTCAATACCAAACCCCACTTACAGTAACTCTACCCTCATCCCATTTTATTTAAAGGTTCAAAAGTTCAAAGATCAAAGTACTTTTATATTAAAGTACATATACCATATACAGTCTTGAGATTCATCTTTTTGCAGGCAGCCACAAAACAAAAAAAACACAATAGAATCCACACAAAAAACCCACACAACAAAGACGTCAAACACAAAAAGAACAAAATTGTGCCAAAATGTGAACGCACAGAATATGAACTGCAGAATCCCTGAAAGTTACTCCACAGTCACGGAATTCATGAACACACAGAATATGAACTGCAGAGTCCCTGGAAGTAACTTCATAGTCACAGAGTTCAGTACTGGAGCCCAATGGCTGTAGACCTCAGACACGGAGAGCATGGGAATTCTCTCCTCAATTCCCATTCTTTCTTCCCAGTTTCCACACACTAGGGTCAATTTTCGGTAGCCAGTTGAACTCCCAGCTTGCATGTCTGCGGAAAGGGGAGAACGTGCAAATTCCACACAAACTACATCTGAGGTCAGGAATGAGCCCGGGTGTCTGGGACCAGCAGCACAGATTGTAGTGTTTAAAATGAATGTCCAATTCCCATAAGAGAGCCTACTGGATATAGGTCAGGGTTAGCATGACCACAAAATACATCCATCATCTCATTTGTTATGAGGAACGGGTTCCTGGCTGGTTCCCAATCATTCAGCTGTGGTCTGATTAACAATGTGTTTCACAGACATTTTAAAATCTACATCTTAGCCTTTGTTTCTGCTAGATCAGCCTTTTCCAGTGCAAGTCTCCATAACCCAGTTCTGTAAGGATTCATTCACCCAAAACCCCACTGTCCTTTCTCCTCTCAGCTCTGGTCTTACCCATTGTCTCCCACATCCATTTTAAGACAGCCGCCCTTTTGGTTTAAATTCCTCCCAGTCACTTCCCCAGACCCACAATCAAATAGTTCTACCCCCCCCCCCCCAAAGTTAGTCCTTATTTTCCCATATACAAACACAAGAAGGTGTATTGTCAGCAAAATGGCTTCTAGTTCCTGGGAATTCCCTTTCCTACAGCTAAAGTTGAATAGTTTTGAATTTTACTCCCTGGAGCATGAGGGGAGATTTGGTAGAGGGATACAGAGTTATGAGGGGTATAGATAGGGCAGGAGTTCTTTTTTATGCTTTGGATCAATACCATTAAGCAAGGGATCCATGAATCCCAAGTTGGGAACCCCTGAGATGGGATAAATGCAAGTAGGCTTTTTCCATTGACATTGGGTGAGACTAGAACTAGAGGTCATAGGTTAAGGTTGAAAGGTGAAATATTTAAGGGGAACATAAGGGGAACTTCTTCACTCAGAGGGCAGTGAGAATGTGGCATGAGCTGCCAGTGGAAGTGGTGGATGTGGGTTCGATTTCAACGTTTAAGAGAAGTTTGGATGGATAGGGACGTGGAACACTGTGGTTGACACAACACCTGTAGAGGGAAATGGACAGTTGATGCTTTGGGTTGAGACTGTTCATTTGGTCCTGATGAAGTGTCTCGACACAAAACATTAACTGCCTATTTCCCTCCACAGTTGCTGCCTGAACAACTGAGCTCTTTCACCATATTGTTTTCTGCTTCAGATTCTAGCACCTTCCGTCCCTTGTGCCTTTAATTCTCTCTTTCAAGACCTCTTTCATCTTTAAAATCATTGTTAAAAATTACCTCATTGACCAAGTTGTCCGTAAGGCTGTTTCTGTGGCTCATTGAGCAAATTCCTACAATATCATAAATGAAGAGATCTTGCAGATGCTGGAAATCCAGAGCAACACATACAAAATGTTGGTGGATCTCAGCAGGTCCGGTAGCAAAGCCCCTTTGGACTATTGGTTGAATCTAATTCCCTTCACTGCTCCCGTAATGTCCCACTACATGGACAACAAGTGCCATCTTGTTGGAATTGGGAATCTGAAAAAGCCCAAGTTGCTCCAACTAAACAAAATAAACCAATTGACAGAAGGCAGATTTGAAAAGCACCCACGGGCCCCGAGTTGAAAATCAAAGGGGGGGGAGGCAACTCTGGTTTGGGTGAGATGTGGACCACAGATTTCGTGATTGATGTGAAGCAACATGCCAGTCAAATAGCATAGGGAAGAGTCCAGGGTTGACATATAGTATGTGTCCTTGGGGATTGGAAAGCACCTTCAGCTACTCTGGGCAGGGAGGTGAGATCAAGAATTCTGCCAGAATTCATCATGCCCCACCATCCTCGTTCCTCAGCACCACCCTCACCCCATGCCTAGCTACAACACTCCACTGGCCCTCTCAACCATTGCTCTATTTTCATCACACAACTGCAAGAGGTAGTGCCTTCTGCTGTCCAAGCCCCAGTCCTTGGATTGCTCTCTGCACCCCTCGGATCTCCTTTAAAATATTTGCTTTAAGCCTCCCTCTTTGACAATGATGCTCTAAAAGCTGCTTTGCCAGATCAGAGTCAATCTCTGCCTGATTAAGATCCTGGCAATGTTTTCTGTACTAATCAGCTTGTACATAGGCTGATTCTCATCCTGCTCTAACATCCCATTATTCCTCTTCCCCACTCCACCTTCCTGTCCCCCGTCACCCATCCTGTTCCACCATCAAGACCAGTCACCTCTTTCCTCCACTTCCCTCACCCTCACTCTCACCCACCCTTCCTTGTTTCTTTGGTGGCTAGGTCAGTCATTGTGTGTGTGTTTGTGAGAGGGAGAGAAAGGGAGCTTGTGAGAGTGCAAAACAGAGAGAGAGAAAGACCATGCAAAATGGAGCATGTGAGAGAGTGGGCTAGTGTGGAAGAGATGGTGCAGGAGAGTGTGTACGGGAAAGCACAACAGTTCAAGAGAGGGCAAGAGGAAGTGTGAGGGAGTGCATGTGAAAGGGTGAGAGTGTAAGAGCTTGAGAGATATAGAATGTGAGACAGTACCAGAGAGAGAGAGAGGGTACGTGTGAAAAAGAGAATGAATGCAAGTGTGAGAGAGGAGTATGAGAGTGTGTGACTGCATATGGAGGCGGGGTTGGAGAGGCACAGCTTGTGGACACCCCAGTGGTGGCAGCTCTGGGTTTCTTCCAGTCACATTACTCTTCCCTGGAATTAACACTGGGTGCTGTGAGTAACAGGAAGGCCACTGCTTACCTCCTGGAGCCTGGCTGGACAGCTGGAAGAAAGAAGAGAAAGGTAATTTAGTGCTTCTTATTCAAAGTAAGGAAATGCCCTCCCCCTCCTCAAATTCTCTGACAGGGTATATGTGCCCTGCCTAAAAATGCAGATTCACACTATGGATCTTGGTAACGGGAGGGGAACATGAACCCTCTACCAAATTGCATTCCTCTTCAAGAAGAAATTAGGCCATTCAGCCCCTCAGATCTGCTCCACCATTTCCTCTCAACTTCATTCTCCTGTCTTCTCCCTGTAACCTTTGATTCCCTTCCTAATCAAGAACCTATCAACCTCCACTTTAAATATACCTAATGATTTGGCCTCCACATCCGTCAATGTCAATAAATTCCACAGATTCTTCACCCTCTGCCTAAACAAATTCTTCCTTATCTCTGTTCTAAAGGGATGCCCTATTCTGAGGCTGTGCCCTCTGGTTCTAGACTACCCCACAAAAGGAAACAATTTCTCCACACCCACTCTTATCTAGGCCTTTCATTATTCAATAGGTTTCAATGAAACTCCCCCCTCCCCCAACTTTCTTCTGCAGGCCCAGAGCTACCAAATGCTGCTTGTACATTAACCCTTTCATTCCTGGGAACCATCAAACACTGCACAGGGCACTTGGTCAGGAGTTCACCCCTGACCCTTCTCTCTCTCTCTCTTTAAATAAGCATTTGGGCCAAGTCTCCTCATGTGTTTGCTGTCACATTAATAGACCAATGAATTTTCTTGGGGAATTATGCTTTTAGTTAAAGACATCCACTGATAACCAAATAACCATATACCGGTAACAATTACAGCACGGAAACAGGCCATCTCGGCTCTTCTAGTCCGTGCCGAACACTTACTCTCACCTAATCCTACTGACCTGCACTCAGCCCATAACCCTCCATTCATTTCCTGTCCATATACCTATCCAATTTTTTAAAAATGACAATATTGAACCTGCCTCTACCGCTTCTACTGGAAGCTCGTTCCACACAGCTACCACTCTCTGAGTAAAGAAGTTCCCCCTTATGTTACCCCTAAACTTTTGCCCCCTAACTCTCAACTCATGTCCTCTTGTTTGAATCTCCCCTTCGCTCAATGGAAAAAAGCCTATCCACGTCAACTCTATCTATCCCCCTCATAATTTTAAATACCTCTCTCAAGTCCCCCCCTCAACTTTCTATGTTCCAAAGAATAAAGACCTAACTTGTTCAACCTTTCCCTGTAACTTAGGTGCTGAAACCCAGATAACACTCTAGTAAATCTCCTCTGTACTCTCTCTATTTTGTTGACATCTTTCCTATAATTTGGTGACCAGAACTGTACACAATCCTCCAAATTTGGCCACCCCAATGCCTTGTACAATTTTAACATTACATCCCAACTCCTATACTCAATGCTCTGATTTATAAAGGCCAGCATACCAAAAGCTGTCTTCACCACCCTGTCCACATGAGATTCCACCTTCAGGGAACTATGCACCATTATTCCTAGATCACTCTGTTCTACTGCATTTCTCAATGCCCTACCATTTACCATGTATGTCCTATTTTGATTAGTCCTACCAAAATGTAGCACCTCAAACTTAATTAAACTCCATCTCTGCCATCTTTCAGCCCACTCTTCTAACTGGCCTAAATCTCTCTGCAAGCTTTGAAAATCTACTTCATTATCCACAATGCCACCTATCATCCAGACCATTACATCCAGACCAATGGTCATCCAGACCATTAATGTATATGACAAACAACATTGGACCCAGTACAGATCCCTGAGGCACACCACTAGTCACCGGCCTCCAACCTGACAAACAGTTATTCACCACTACTCTCTGGCATCTCCCATCCAGCCACTGTTGAATCCATTTTACTACTTGAATATTAATACCTAACGATTGAACCTTCCTAACTAACCTTCCGTGTGGAACCTTGTCAAAGGCCTTACTGAAGTCATTATAGACAACATCCACTGCTTTACCCGTATCAATTTTCCTAGTAACCTCTTCAAAAAATTCAATAAGATTTGTCAAACATGACCTTCCATGCACAAATCCATGTTGACTGTTCCTAATCAGACCCTGTCTATCCAGATAATTAGATATACCATCTCTAAGAATACTTTCCATTAATTTACCCACCACTGACGTCAAACTTACAGGCCGATAATTGCTAAGTTTACTCTTAGCACCCTTTTTAAACAATGGAACCACATGAGCAATATGCCAATCCTCTGGCACCATCCCCATTTCTAATGACATTTGAAATATTTCTGTCAGAGCCCCTGCTATTTCTACACTAAATTCCCTCAAGGTCCTAGGGAATATCCTGTCAGGACCTGGAGACTTATCCACTTTTATATTCTTTTTATATTCTTTAAAAGCGCCTGTACTTCCTCTTCTTTATTCATCATAGTTTCCATAACTACCCTACTTGTTTCCCTTACCTTACACAATTCAATATCCTTCTCCTTAGTTAATTCCAAAGAAAAGAAATTGTTCAAAATCTCCCCCATCTCTTTTGACTCTACAGATAGCTGTCCACTTTGATTCACCAAGGGACCAATTTTATCCCTCACTATCCTTTTGGTATTAATATAACTGTAGAAATCCTTTGGATTTATTTTCACCTTACTTGCCAAAGCAACCTCATATCTTCTTTTAGCTTTTCTAATTTCTTTCTTAAGATTATTTTTACATTCTTTATATTCCTCGAGCACCTCATTTACTCCATGCTGCCTATATTTATTGTAGATATCTCTCTTTTTCTGAACCAAGTTTCCAATATCCCTTGAAAACCATGGCTCTCTCAAACTTTCAACCTAACAGGAACATAAAGATTCTGTATCCTCAAAATTTCTCCTTTAAATGACCTCCATTTCTCTATTACATCCTTCCCATAAAACAAATTGTCCCAATCCACTCCTTCTAAATCCTTTGGCATCTCCTCAAAGTTAGCCTTTCTCCAATCAAAAATCTCAACACTGGGTCCAGACCTATCCTTCTCCATAATTATATTGAAACTAATGGAATTGTGATCACTGGACCCGAAGTGCTCCCCAACACATAACTCTGTCACCTGACCTATTTCATTCCCTAACAGGAGATCCAACACTGCCCCTTCTCTAGCTGGTACCTTTATTTATTACTGCAAAAAATTATCCTGCACACATTTTACAAACTCCAAACCATCCAGCCCTTTTACAGAATGGGCTCCCCAGTCTATGTGTGGAAAATTAAAATCTCCCACAATCACAACCTTGTGCTTACTATAAATATCTGCTATCTCCTTACAAATTTGCTCCTCCAATTCTCGCTCCCCATTAGGTGGTCTATAATACACCCCTATATTTGTTACTACACCTTTCCCATTCCTCAGTTCCACCCAAATAGAGTTCCACCCTAGACGAGCCCTCTAATCTATCCTGCCAAAGCACAGTTGTAATATTTTCTCTAACAAGCAATGCAACACCTCCCCCTCTTGCCCCTTCGATTCTATCACACCTGAAGCAACGAAATCCAGGAATATTTAGTTGCCAATCACACCCCTTCTGCAACCATGTTTCACTAATAGCTACAACATCATATTTCCAGGTATCAATCTATGCTCTAAGCTCATCCACCTTTCTTACAATGCTCCTAGCATTAAAATAAATGCATTTAAGAAATTCTTCACCTCTTACTCTCTGTTTATCCCTAACAGTGCAAACAACTTTACTATCTTTTTCTTCCTTCTCCCCTACATCTTCGGTCTGAGCGCTCCCCTTCTCTATCACCTGCCTATCGGATTTTTGTTGCCCATTGCTAGGATATGTCAGAGGGCAGTTCAGTCCAAACGCATCAGACATCAGATTTTAAAATGCATCAGTCAACCAGATGGACTTTAATATGAGTACAGTATTTCCACAACTTCTGGCACCAGATCACAGTTCCAGATGTGTTCAATTACCAACATTAATTCTACAGCATTTATAACCATATAACAATTACAGCATGGAAGCAGGCCATCTCGTCCCTTCTAGTCCGTGCCAAACGTTTAATCTCACCTAATCCCACTGACCCACACTCAGCCCATAACCCTCCATTCCTTTCCTGTCCATATACCTATCCAATTTTGCTTTAAATGACAATACCAAACCTGCCTCTACAACTTCTACTGGAAGCTTTGTGGTGGGATTTACACTCCTTACTCTGAATCATTTGCCCTAGTTCCCAGATTATCAGTCTAGTAACATAACCAAGTCATTACACAGTTTAATAGTTAAGGAAGCGACAAAGAAATAAAAGCTGCTCCTGTTAAAAAACGCATTGTCTGAAGCTATTTCTATTAACTGATCACACACAAAATGCTGGAGGAACTCACTAGGCCAAGCAGCATCAATGGAGAAAACTACAGTCGATGTTTTGGTCCTGCCGAAGGGTTTTGGCCTGAAACGCTGACTGTACTTTTTTCCATAGATGCTGCCTGACCTGTTGAGTTCCTCCAGCATTTTGTGTGTGTTGCTTGGATTTCCAGCATCTGCAGATTTTCTCATTTGTCAATTAACTGATCAATTTTTTTGACCAAATATATACTCAGTGATCACTTTATTAGGCACAGCTGGTATCAACTTCAATGTTCAACATGCTGTGCATTCAGAGATGCTCATCTGCACACTGCCACTGAAACCTGGTTATTTGAGTTACTATCGGCTTGAACCAGTCTGGCCATTCTCTTCTGCCCTCTCTCATTAACAAGGCATTTTCACCCACAGTTACTGTTGCCTTCCTGTCAGCGTCAACCAGTCTGGCCATTCTCTGACCTCTCTCATTAACAAGGTGTTTTCACCCACAGAACTGCTGCTCACTGGAGGGGTTTTTTTTTGTTGTTCTCTGTAAACTCTGGAGACTGTTGTACACAAAAATCCCAGGAAATCAGCAATTTGAGATACTCAAACCACCCCATCTGGCACTAACAATCATTCCAAGGTCAAAGTCACTTAGGGTACAAACAAGCTGGATGAACTCAGCAGGTCAGGCAGCATCCGTTGAAAGGAGCAGGTCAACGTTTTGGGCCAAGACCCTTCATCAGGTCTGAAGAAGGAGGGGGCAGAGGCCCTATAAAGAAGGTGGGGGGAAGGTGGAAAACCAATCAGAGGAAAGATCAAGGGGTGGGGGAGAGGAAGCAGAGAGGGGATAGGCAGGAGAGGTGAAGAAGGAATCTAAGGGGAAAGCACTATGGGTAGTAGAAGAAGGCAGAATCATAGAGGTGATAGGCAGCTAGAAGAGGAGACAGAGTGAAAGTGGGATGGGGGAAGGGAGAGGGAGGGAGTTACTGGAAGTTGGAGAATTCGATGTTCATACCAAGGGGCTGGAGACTACCCAGATGGTATATGAGGTGTTGCTCCTCCAACCTGAGTTTGGCCTCATCATGGCAGTAGAGGAGGCCATGTATGGACATACCCGAATGGGAATATCCTACACCTCCTCTCTTACCACCACTCAGGGCCCCAAACAGTCCTTCCAGGTGAAGCAACACTTCACTTGTGAGTCTGTTGGGGTAATCTATTGCATCCAGTGCTTCCAGTGCAGCCTCCTCTACATCGGCAAGACCCCACGCAGATTGGGGGACCGCTTCGTCGAGCACCTCTGCTCCGTCCATAACAACAGACAGGATCTCCTGGTTGCCACCCACTTCAACTCTGCTTCACATTCCCCCTCCTTCTTCAGTCCTGACGAAGGGTCTCGGCCCGAAACATTGACTGCTCCTTTCAACGAATGCTGCCCGACCTACTGAGTTCATCCAGCTTGTTTGTATGTGTTGATTTGACTACAGCATCTGCAGCATACTTCGTATTCATTTATGGTACGTTTCTTCCTCATTCTAGTCTGAGAAACAGCAAAAACTCTTGACCATGCCTGCATACTTCTATGCATTGAGTTGCTGCCACATGATTGGCTGATTATATATTTGCATTAACCAGCCCATGTATAGGTGGACCTGATTGTTGAGTGTATAATACACTCAACAGGTTGTTGAGTGTATTAATGTCAGTACTTGGGAACTGCAGTCGATATTGTTTAGTCTGAAGTGGTTCTATATAAATAGATGTTGCTGAAATTGTTTTCCCAACCTGACTGGTTGGTGGATGGATTCTCACCTCTCCCTCCTGCCCATCATTTTTTAAGTTGAGAAGAGATGAAATATGGGGAACATGATGGTAATATGCAAGATCCTTCAGCATATGGAATATTTATACCTTCTTCCTCCACATAAGAAAAGGCCATTCAGCCCATTGAGCTTGTGCTAGCTCTCAGAAAATCCAACCAATGCCATTCCCTCACTCATTTCTTTGTGAGCAATACCCATACACCATGCATTCGGAAGGGATGTGGTATTGCTCTGGAGAAGGTGCTGAGCAGAGTCTTCAGAACGTTGTCTGGGATGGAGAGGAGAGACTGGGTCTTAATGTTCTCTTTACGATGAACCATGAAAGAGCTGATTTTGTACAAGGGATCAACCACATTCTTGTTAAACTGGAGTCTGTATGAGCACTTTAACTTGATGGGTGATGAACACAAGAGATTTTGCAGATGCCGGAAGTCCAAAGCAACACAAAACAATGCTGGAGGAAATCAGCAATTAAGGCAGCATCTACGGAGGGGTATTAACAGTGGACATGAATCTAGAGAATCTAGTGTTTCAGGCCAAGACCTTTAATCAGGACTGGAAAGGAAGGGGAAGATGCCAGAATAAAAAGGTGCGGGGGGGGGGGCGGGGGAGGACATTCTAGAAGGCAATAGCTGAAGCCAGGTGGATAAGAAAGGTAAAGGACTGGAGAAGAAAGAATCTGATAGGAGAGGAGAATGGACCATGGGAGAAAGGGAAGCAGGGGTAGGTGATCGGCAGGTGAAGAGAAGAGGTGAGAAACCAAGTGGGGAATGAAAGAAGAGGGAAGGGGGAGAAACAAGAAAAAAAGAAAAAAATAACAGAAGGAGGGATCAATGAGGCCACCGAGATGGAATATGAGGTCTTTGTCCTCTGCCATGAGAGTGACCAATATGCTGGACAGGAATGAGAATAGGAATTAAAGTGGGTGGCCAGTGGGAAATCCCCCTTTTGTGGATGGAGCAGAGGTGTTCGACAAAGCATTCCTGAATGATTGGTGATGGACGTCTGTGTTGGACACAGTTTGTTTTAATTTGAACTGTGTCCTGTTGAATAGATTTAAAGAAGAAAGATAGACAGCATTCACACACCAGCTTTTACATGCTCGTATGTGTCGGGGTGGGAGAATGGGAAAGGGGCTTGTTTTGTTAGTTGTACTGCTATTGTTTCCTATGTTGTTCTGCTGAACTTTATGGGCATGCTATGTTGGTGCTGGAATATGTGGCAATGCTTGCTTTCTGCCCACCCTCCTTGGGGGTATTGGTCGTTAACATAAATGATGCATTTCGCATTTCACTGTGTTTTTCAATGTGCATGTGTTAAATAAATCTGAATCTGAATTGTTTTCTCTGCAGCGGAGGAGGTTAAGAAAGGACATTGTAAAATTATGAGGGGTAACAATAGGGTAGACTGCAGAAAACCTGTCCCATTATCAGAGGTAGATAAAACTAGAGGACATATGGTAGATTTAGGGTAAAGAGGAAGAGATTTAGAGGGGATGTGAGGGGAACCTTCTTCACCCAGAGAGTGGGGAGTACCTGGAACTCACTGCCAGAAAGAGTGGTGGAAACAGGCTCACCGACAGCATAATTAATATCAAGATGAGCACTTGAATTGCCCAGGTATGGAAAGTTGTAAGCCAAGTGCTAGAAGATGGGGTTAATGGGAATGGCATGGATTTAGGGTTAGGGTTAGGCCTGTTTTAGACCATAAGACACAGGAGCATAATTAGGCCATTTGGCCCATTGAGTCTGCTCCAAAAGATATGGTGCTGTTTGACTCTGATCTAACCTATTGTCTCTCACATGCCCATCAACACCTCTCCTGATTTTCCTTCACTGCAAGCAATTTACAGTAACCGATTACCAACCAGTGCATGTCAAGGGGAAACCAGAACACCCACAGGGTCACATGCAGACTCCACACTGACAGTGCCAGAGGCCAGGATTGAACCTGTGTCTGTGCAGCTGTGAAGTAGCAGGGCTATTAGCTGCTCCCCTTTTAGAACCATAGAGTTATATAGATGGATACAGGCCCTTCAGCCCAACTTGTCAATGCTAACCTGAGCTAGCCCCACTTGCCTGCATTTGTCCAATATCCCACTCAACCTTGTAGCTGGTCTTTTAAACCTTGTAATTGTACCCACTTCTACCACTTTCTCTGGCACTTTTTCATTTCATTGACAAACCTGCTCCTCAAGTCTTGGCTCTCTCATTTTAAATCTATGCCCTCTACCTTTAGATTTCCCTACCTTGGGAAAAAGACTGCGACCATCCACTGTAACATCTATAACCCTTCTTATTTTATACACCTGGAGGTCACCACTCAGCCTCTTTAACTCCACGGAAAACAGTCAGCCCGTTCAATCTCTAGCCATAACTGTCCTAGTACAATTTTTTCTGCCCTCTCTCTACCTTAATGACACCCTTACTGTAACTGGATGACCAGAACTGTACATGAAATTCCAGGTGCAGTCTCACCAATGTCTTGTACAGCTGTAATGTGCTGTCCCAACGATGAAGGTCACTGTGACACGTGCCTTTTTCACCTCCCTGTTCTACTGTATTCCTTGGTCACTGTTCTACAACACTCCCCTGTTCTGTCATTCACTCAGTACGTCCTGCCCTGATTTCACATGTCACTTGTCAGAGTTAAATTCCATCTGACATTTCTTTTCCCACTTCCCCAGAAGGCCTATCCTGAAAGAACCTTAGATAGCCTTCTTCACTGTGCACAAATGTTGGTGTTGTCTACAAATAATGTCTACCTACATTCCCATCCGGATCAATAATATACAAACGTTTGTATAAACAACAGAGGACTCAGCTCTGAACCACTGGTCACAGATCTCCAATCTGCAAAACACCTTCCCTCTACCACCCACTGACTCCTTCCACCAAACCAATTTTCCATCCCTAGGTTGCCTTGGATTCCATATTATCTCATCTTCTGGACAAACCTACCACACAGGACCTTGACAACAGTCTTGGTAACATCCATGTAGATAATATCAACTGCCCTTCTATCATGGTTACCTCTTCAAATAACTAATTTCTTGTGGGATTGTGGAAAAATCCAGACCTGGGGTCACTGTTTACAATAAGGGATCACCTATTTGTGACAGAAATGAGGTAAAGATTTTTTTTTATCTTAAGATGTTGTGAGTTCTCTGCTGAAGCAGTTTTTAAATGTTTGAAGACAGAGATAGATAAATCCTTGACAAACAAAGGATGAAAGATTACAGGATTGTGAAGTGGATGTTATAGTCAAAACAGCAATGATTTTGAGCAGCCCAGTGGCACAGTGGGTAAAGCCACTGCCTCACAGGACCAGAGATCCGGGTTCAATCCTCACCTGTGGAGTTTGCATGGGTTTCCACTCATAGTTGGGTTTCTTCCCACATCCCAGACATGCGAGTTGGTGGGTTAACTCTCTGCTATAAATTGTCCCTAGTGTGTAGGTGAGGAGTAGAATTGGTTCCATGGAAAACCAGTATGGTAGTGAGATTGGTCAGCATAACACAGACTTAGTAAACATAAAGTACACTGCAGATGCTGTGGTCAAATCAACATGTACAAACATGCTGGAGGAACTCAGCAGATCTGGCAGCATCCATGGAAACGAGCAGTCAACGTTTTGGGCCAAGACCCTTTGTCAGGACTTGTTGAAGGGTCTCGGCCCAAAACGTTGACTGCTCGTTTCCATGGATGCTGCCCGAACTGCTGAGTTCCTCCAGCGTGTTTGTACGTGTTGATAACACAGACTTGATGGGCTGAGGAAGCATACACTTAATATGGATTATAATGTAATAAATATAACATCATATGATAGTATGGATTACATTGAATGGCAGAACAGGCTTGAAAGGTTGAATGGCCTACTCCTACACCTATTTAGCCAATCAGATTGTGTTGGGTGAGCTTGTAGATGCAGAGACATTGGTGGGCTGCGTACTGGGGGCTGCTGGCACACACACCTCCCTCGGAGGCAGTGATCAGAGTATGAGTGAGTTCAACTTGAAATTCATTTAGGAGAAAGTAACGTCTGACGTAGCAGTATTTCAGTTGAGTAAAGGAAATTACACTGGTTTGAGAGAGGAGTTGGCCAAAGCAAATTGGAAGGAGCTGGCAGGGATGACAACAGAGCAGCATTAGGAAAACGAGGAAGGTGCAGCATAAATGTATTCCAAAAATGAAGAAATACTCAAATGGCAAAATAGTACAACTGTGGCTGACAAGAGAAGTCAAAGCTAATGTAAAAGCAAAAGAGAGGGCATACAACAAAGCAAAAATTAGCGGGAAGATAGAAGATGGGGGAGCTTTTAAAAACCTACAGTGAGCAACTAAAAGAATCATTAGAAGGAAAAAGATGAAATATGAAAGCGGGCTAGGAAACAATATCACAGTGAATAGTAAAAGCTTTTTCAAGTATGTAAAAACTAAAAGAGATATGAGAATAGATATAGGACTGCCAGAAAATGAGGCCGGAGAAACAATAATGGGGGACAAGGAGGTGGCAGATGAAATAAATGTGGATCTTGTTTCAGTCTTTACTGTGGAAGATGCCAGCAGAAGTGCCAGGTGTTGAAGGGTGTGAGGGAAGAGAAGTGAATGCAGTTACTGTTACAAGGTGATCAAAAAGCTGAAAGACTTAAGGGCACATTAGTCACTCGGACCAGATGAACTGCACCCTAGGGTTCTGAAAGAGGTAGCAGAGGAGATTGTGGAGGCATTGATAATGATCTTTTAAAAATCATTGGACTCTGGTATGGTGCCAGAGGACTGGAAAATTACAAATATTACTCCAAGAAAAGAGGAAGGCAGCAGAAAGGAAATTATAGACCAGATACCCTGATAAACATGTTGGAATTCCTTCAGGAGATTACAAGTAAGATATATAAAGGGGATGCAATGGATGTTGTATATTTGGAGTCTCAGAAGGTCTTCAATAAGGTGCCACACATGAGGTTGCTTACCATGTTAAGAGCCCATGGTATTACAGGAAAGTTACTAACATGGTTAGAGCACTGGCTGATTGGTAGGAGGCAGTGAGTGGGAATAAAAGGATCCTTTTCTGGTTGGCTGCCAGTGTCTAGTGGTGTTCTGCAGGGGTCGATGTTAGGACCACTTCTTTTTATGATGTATATCAATGATTTAGATGATAAACTAGATGGTTTTGTTGCCAGGTTTGCAGATGATATGAAGATTGGTAGAGGGGCAGTTAGTGTTGAGAAAACAGGTAGGCTGTAGAATGGGCAAATGGGCAAATGAAATATGATGTTGGAAACTGCAAGGTCTATTGAGAAATATACCTGAAATATAATCACTATGTACTAGCTATTTACTATACTATGTAATCACTCCTATGTACTGAATATTACTATGTATTATTTTACTAGAGACATTTTACTATGTATTATTTTACTAGATACCTTGTATTCTCTTAGCTACATACTGTGGCAGTTACAGAACATCTGTTTATCCTTAGCAGCACTAATTAGCTGAAATGTACCCCATATATTATATAATAGACTGGCTTATGAAGAGATAACAGTGGCAGACAGGATGGTATGAACAGGAACTGTAATGTGAGGGAGGTTAAGGGAGGCTGACTGAGAAACAACCGTGGCCATGAATGAGGCCCAAGATGTGAACTGGAAAGAAATACTGGTGGCGCACTGAGAGCTAGGCAAGAGCGTTTGATTAGTTAATGTATAGATGATATGCAACTAAAGAATGATTGGGTATGCTGATAAAACCGAAATGTAATCAAGATAAGAAATTACTATAAAGAATGCTGTACACCAGAGCTCGGTGGGCTTTCGGTGACAAGCTCATTGATTGCCTCAGCCTTTGTTTACAAATAAAGGTTTAAACTTCTCGAAGAATTGTCTGCGTCTCCTGGTCATTTCAAGTAACCACGACAGGTCATGAAGAAATATATGTGTGGACTATTTTCTAAATGGGGAGAAAATCCACAAGTCTGAGATTCAAGATTCAAAAACTTTATTGTCATTCTAACCGTACATCATAGATGCAAAGAGACTTGGGAGTCCTTGTGCAGAACATCCTAAAGGTTAACTTACAGGTAGAGTTGGTGGTGGAGAAGGCAAATGCAATGTTAGCATTCATTTCAAGAGGTCTATAATACAAGAGCAGGAATGTGATGCTGAGGCTTTATAAGGCACTGGTGAGGCCTCACCTTGAGTATTATGAATAGTTTCGGGCTCCTTATTTAAAAAAAGATGTGCTGGCATTGGAGATAGTTCAGAAGAGGTTCAGAAGGATGATTCTGGGAATGAAAGGATTATCATACGAGGAACATTTGATGACTCTGGGTCTTTGCTGGAATTCAGAAGGATAAGGGGAGATCTCATTGAAACCTTTTGAATGTTGAAAGGCCTAGACAGAGTAGATGTGAAAAGAATGTTTCCCATGGTGTGGGGGTCTAGGACAAGAGGGCACAGCCTCAGGATATACAGGCATCCATTCAAAACTGAGATGTGGAGAAATTTCTTTGGTCAGAGGATGGTGAATTTGTGGAATTTAACCGCAAGCAGCTGTGGAGGTCAGGTTGTTGGGTACATTTAAGGCAAAGTTTGATAAGTTCTTGATTGGACACGGCATCAGAGGTTACAGGGAGAAGGCTGAGGAGGGGAGAAAAGGATCAGCCATGATGGAATGGCAGAGCAGACTCGATAGGCCAAATAACGTAATTCTGCTCCTAGGTCTTATGGTCTTACATGCGCAGGATATCATTGACTTGGCAATAAGAGGAGTGCAACGCTGATCAGTGCATATGCCCCAACGATGACCAACCCAGATGACATCAAAGATAAGTTCTATGAAGAACTTGACGCCCTCATAGCAGCAGTCCCACAGTCAGAGAAGCTTATTGTCCTCGGGGACTTTAATGCCAGAGTGGGGACAGATTACCAGACCTGGGAAGGGATTCTTGGAAGACATGGTATTGGCAAGTGTAACAGCAATGGCCTGCTGCTCCTCAAGACATGCGCTACGCATGACCTTGTCATCACCAACACCCTATTCCGCCTCCCTACCCGTAACAAGACATCTTGGATGCATCCACGCTCTAGACACTGGCATCTGATTGACTATGTCATCACCAGAAAGAGGGACTGGCAAGATGTGAGAGTGACAAAGGCCATGTGTGGTGCCGACTGCTGGACAGATCATCGACTCATAGCATCCAAGTTTAAACTTCGCATCCTGCTTGTGAGAAGACCCCAAGGTCAGAAGACTGCAAAGAGGCTCAATGTCTCCAAGCTGAAGAGCTGCGTAGTTGCAGAAGAACTTCGTGAAGACCTAGATAGTAGGCTGCTTGACACACCCCAGGATGACCACACCAACATTGAAAAGCAGTGGATGCCTTTCAGAGATGCAGTTTACTCTACCGCTGTCAAACACCTCGGACCAGCAATCCGTAGACATCAAGACTGGTTCGATGAGAACGATGAGGAGATACAGGCACTGTTGTCAGAGAAACACCAACTGTTCAGAGCGCACCAGGTCGATCCCACATCACAAGCAAAGATAGATGCCTTCGCTAGTGCAAAACGGAAAGTGCAGAAGAAACTCCGTGAGATGCAGGATGTCTGGTTCAGTAATAAGGCCGATGAGATCCAGGGCTACGCAGACAGTCACGACACCAAGCGTTTCTATGACGCTTTGAAGGCTATGTCCTCTGTCTCCTCCCCACTCCTCAGTGTAGATGGGACTCGGCTGCCGACAGAGAAAAAGCAGATTTTGGAGACATGGGCTGAACACTTCAACCAGGTCCTCAACCACCCTGCCGAAATCAATGATGAGGCCATTGCTCGCCTACCTCAGGTGGAGATCAACCTGGACCTTGACAACCTCCCCACAGAAGAAGAAGTCAGAAAAGCCATCAGGCAACTTTCTTGTAGCAAAGCACCAGGGTCAGATGCAATCCCTACTGAAGTCTACAAAGCAGGAGGCCCATTCATGATGCAGAAGCTGACTGAGCTCTTCCAGTCTATGTGGAACGAAGGAAAGGTCCCGCAACAGTTGAAAGATGCCAGCATAGTCCACATCTACAAGAGGAAAGGCAACAGCCAGTCTTGTGACAATCACCGAGACATCTCCCTCCTGTCCATAGCTGGGAAGATCTTGGCTCACGTCCTACTTAATCACCTTCTCCAACACCTTGAGCAAGGTCTCCTCCCAGAAAGCCAGTGTGGCTTCCATGCAGAGTGTGGAACTGTCGACATGATATTTGCTGCACGCCAACTCCAGGAAAAATGTCAAGAGCAGCACAATGACCTCTTTATGACCTTCGCGATCTGACCAAGGCAGTTGATACGGTCAGCAGAGGTGGCTTATGGAAGATAATGGAGAAGTTTGCTGCCCTAGCAGGTTCATCACGATTGTTCGGCAGTTCCACGATGGCATGATGGTGAAAGTTTTGGATGATGGTGACGAGACAGAAGCCTTCCCAGTGACGAACGGTGTGAAGCAAGGATGCATTCTTGCCCCTACACTCTTTATCATGTTCTTCTCTGCTATGCTGAATGATGCCTTCCACGATTGTCAGGACGGTATACACATCAAATACAGGACTGGCGGTGGGCTATTCAACCTCCGGCGTCTACAGGCTGTTACAAAGGTAAAGGAGACTGTCATCAGAGACCTCTTATTCACTGATGATTGCGCCCTCAACGCCAGTACAGAGCAGAAGATGCAGCGAGAAATGGACTGCTTCTCACAAGCCTGTGACAACTTCGGACTTACAATCAGCACCAAAAAGACCGAAGTTATGTACCAGCCCGTACCCAGAAAGCCCTACCAGGAACCACACATCACAGTAAAGGGGCAGAAGCTACTGGCAGTCGACAGCTTTACTTATCTGGGCAGTACTCTATCACGAGCAGTGAACATAGATGCAGAGATCAGCAACAGAATAGCCAAAGCCAGTGCTGCCTTTGGGAGACTCCGTGAGAATGCATGGGAGTGGAGAGGACTCAGCCTTACCACTAAGCTGAAGGTCTACCGAGCAGTGGTTCTCACCATCCTCCTCTATGCCAGCGAGACCTGGACTGTCTACAGCAGACATGCTAAACAGCTCAACCACTTCCACTTGAGCTGCCTCCACAGACTTCTCCACGTACAATGATAGATAGATAGATACTTTATTCATCCCCATGGGGAAATTCAACTTTTTTTCCCCAATGTCCCGTACACTTGTTGTAGCAAAACTAATTACATACAATACTTAACTCAGTAAAAAATATGATATGCATCTAAATCACTATCTCAAAAAGCATTAATAATAGCTTTTAAAAGGTTCTTAAGTCCTGGCGTTTGAATTGTAATGGCAGGACAAAGTCCCAGACACGGAGGTCCTGGAGCGGGCTAGCACCCACAGCGTCTACACCCTCCTACAGAAAGCCCAAGCCAGATGGGCTGGCCATGTCGTCAGGATGTCTGACAGTCGACTACCAAAACAGCTGCTGTACGGAGAGCTGAGCCAGGGCAAGTGCTCAGTTGGAGGGCAGAAGAAACGTTTCAAAGACTGCCTCAAAGTGTCCCTCAAAGACCTCAACATCAATCCCAGTAAATGGGAATCGCTTGCTCTGGACCGCCCAACCTGGTGGAGCAGGACCACTAAAGGAGCGTATGCAGCAGAAATCAGACGCACCGCAGAGGCTCAGAGGAAATGCGCCACGCGCAAGGCTCGAACTACCTCCACTTCCACTGCAGCACCTACCCTCATGTGTCCCACATGTGGGCGAGCTTTCAGGGCCCGGATTGGCCTCACCAGTCACCTCCGGACCCACAGTCACAAACCCTCCACCTGACAGAAGTCGTGGTCATCTTCGACTCCGAAGGACGAACAACGATCATTGACTATAACCCAATCTCCGGGAAACTTCCTAGATTAATGAGGAGATGAAAAGGCTGTTGTTCCATTATTCAAGAAAGGGAGTAGAGATAGCCCAGGAAATTATAGACCTACTTTTTATAGAGTCTTACTTTGTGGTTGGTAAGTTGATGGAGAAGATCCTGAGAGGCAGGATTTATGAACATTTGGGGAGGCATAATGTGATTAGGAATAGTCAGCATGGCTTTGTCAAAGGCAGGTTGTGCCTTACAAGCCTGATTGAATTTTTTGAGGATGTGACTAAACACATTGATGAAGGTAGAGCAGTAGATGTAGTGTATATGGATTTCAGCAAGGCACTTGACAAGGTATCCAAAGCAAGGCTTATTGAGAAAGTAAGGAGGCATGGGATCCAAGAGGAAATTGCTTTGTGGATCCAGAACTGGCTTGCCCCACAGAAGGCAAAGAGTGGTTGTAGACGGGGCATATTCTGCATGGAGGTCGGTCACGAGTGGTGTGCTTCAGTGATCTGTTCTGGGACCCCTACTCTTTGTGACTTTTATAAATGACCTGGATGAGGAAGTGGAGGGATGGGTTAGTAGGTTTGCTGATGACACAAAGGTTGGGTGTGTTGTGGATAATGTGGAGGGCTGTTAGAGGTTACAGCGGGACATTGATAGGATGCAAAACTGGGCTGAGAAATGGCAGATGGAGTTCAACCCAGTTAAGTGTGAGGTGGTTCATTTTGGTAGGTCAAATATGATGACAGAATATAGTATTAATGGTAAGACTTTTGGCAGTGTGGAAGATGAGAGAGATCTTGGGGTCCGAGTCCATAGGACACTCAAGGTTGCTGCGCAGGTTGATTTTCCAGTATTTTTATAACTAGTAACCACAATGATATGAGGGCAATTAGGTTAATTGGCCACTGTAAATTGGTTCTAGTGTGTTGGTGATTGCTTGAATCTGACGGGAGTGATAGAGTAATTTAGCAGGGAAGCCCTTCAGCCCTACTCATCCATACTAACCAAGATGCCATCCAAACTCGTCTCAAAAACCTGCATTTTGCCCATATCCCTCTAAACTTCTCATGTCTGTGTGAATATCATTATTGTACCAGGCTCAGCTATTATCTAACACTCATTTTTACACTATTCCTACACAAATTCCATTTTATTCCCTGAACATTCCCATCAACTCTCCATAGATGCATCAGAGTAGATGGGAATGTTAAGGGAATAAGATGGGATTTGGTTAGGAATAGTGTAAAATTGGGCAGAGTGGGCCAAAGGGCCTTCCCCTCCCCGCCAAGTATGTAAATACTCTCAGAGTTCGAAGTCAGTTACAAATGAAATTTAACAGCAGCTTTTGAATTTTCTCCCAATTGTTGATTACAGATGTAGCAGAGGTTAGTCCTCCAGTGTCATCCTGGGAAATTGGGATTCTACGCTGACCTGAGGAAATTCCCCAAGGCTGCGTATCGATTTACAATCCCAAGCTCTTTTTCGGATCCATTCCAAAAGCAACTCCTAGTTACAGCAGCAAATTCACATCTTGGGAACAAATGCATCCACATCAGTGGACCCTCACATCTAGTACTGGCTGGGGGGTGGGGGGAGGAAAGGAAAGCACTCTGGGGGCCTTGGGACAACAGCCTCATCTGTCTCCGAGCTAAAATGGGGTTAAAGTTCACTCTTTCCAACATTCCCAGTGGAACACTGGATCAGTTAAATCCTTGCTGCATTTAATTGTTTCTGTGGTAGAGATTGTAAGATTTGCAACATAGAATCTTCTCCAAATAAAAAGGACGCAATGTTCTTGGCAAGGAAGTGCAGAGAGAGCGAGGCAAGTTTTCTCCCAGTGCCAGATCTTCACTGTGGAACAGTGCAGTTTATTTATTTAGCTGTTTAGAGATACAGTGCGGAGTAGGCCCTTCCAGCCCAGCATCCCCAACAACCCCTGATTAACCCTAACCTAATCATGGCACAATTTACAATGACCAATTAACCTACTAGCTGGTACGTCTTTGGCGTGTAGGAGCACCCAGGGAAAACCCACGCATTCCATGGGGATGACGTTCAAACTCCTTACAGAGGACGCTGGAATTGAACTCCAAACTCCCACGCCCCAAGCTAGAATAGTGTCGCGCTGACCGCTACACTACTGTAACTTATGGGAGGAAGAGGAAGGAGGGGATGGGGAGGGTTGGAAGATATTACCCCAATTATTACCCTACATCCAGCACAGATAACTTCACTCCCCTTAGCTCTGAACTGACTCCACAACTCACGTTCAAGGACTATACAATTCATGTTCTCAGAATTATTTATCACTTTCTTTGTTTGTTTGTTCCTTTATTTATTTATATACAGTTGGTCTTTTCCACAATGGTTATTTGTCAGTCTTTGATTATATATAGCTTTTAATAAATTCTGTTGTATTTCTCAATATCCCGGTAAATGCCCACAAGAAAATGAATTTCTGGGTAGTACATGGTGACATATATGTACTTTGATAAGGATTTTTGAGGGCTTCAAGGGGGGGAGTGGGTGTGGAGATAAGGGTCTGAGGGCTGTGGAGTGGAGGAGAGGCAAGGGCAAGGAGGCAAAGAGGGTGCAGGATGGGGAACCAGTGATGTGGATAGATAGCTACAGTGGCATGTCTGGGCAACAGTGCTGCAGTGGAGAGGCATTGGACCCAAAGTATTAACAAAACTGTGTCAGAAAGAGGGAAGCAATGGTGGAGATGCAACAGTGGAGCTGGGGAGGGGGAGAGTTAATGGAATAGGTTAAAAGATGGGCTGAAGGGTCTCCACTATAGGCCTGGCCTATATTGTGTATGTTCTGAAACCGGAGGACTGGAGAAACCAGTAACAATGTAGCTGCAAGCATATTCTGGCGCAGACAAATTGCGCAAGGGTGGGAACTGGGGATAGAGTTGAACCACTGTCATATCTGGCACTGTCACTTTGTACAGAGCATTAATAATAACATCCCCATCTGGGTAGGGACAGTAACTGAGAGAGCATTGGTCCACAGCAGCCAATCACAAAGAGTTTCACTTCCTCCACCAGCTATTTTTGACTGTTTGCAGCTTTCAGCTTAACCCTGCTGCTGATGCAATATCTCCAGTCATTGCCAGAGTTTAATAAATCACCTGAACTACACACTCTCCTAACCACAGATGGAGCAACCCAGGTATTTCCTGGAGGTGGGGGTCACAGAGACTGACCATGATCCAGGGAGCTGCAGAACAGTTGGGAAATAATGAGATTTCGAGACACTTTTAAACAGGTGGCTTAAAAATCTGTGGAACACACACACAAAATGTAGGAGGAACTCAGCAAGTCAGGCAGCATCTATGGAGGGGAATAAACAATCAATGTTAAGACCCTCCCAGCACAACTTGAGTACAAAACCTAGGCCAAAGTTCCTTAAACAACACCTCAGGCCAACCAATCAACTAGAGCGAGCAACAACACAGGGCAGGAGACTACCCTCTGCATCATGACCTACACTGTATGTATCCTTCAACCAAAATTTGATGACCGAGTTCAAGTTCAGCCGAACCAAATAGCCTTATTAAGACCATAAGACATAGGAACAGAATTAGGCCATTCAACCCATCAAGTCTACTCTGCCATTCCATCATGGCCGATCCTACTTAACCCCATATACCTTCCTTCTCGCCGTAACCTTTGATGCCCTGATCAATCAGGAAACTATCAATTTTCGCTTTGAATATACCCACAGACTTGGCCTCCACCACAGTCTGTGGCAGAGCATTCCACAGATTCACTACTCTCCGGCTAAAAATATTCCTCCATACCTCTGTCCTAAAGGGTCAACCCTCAATTTTGAGGCTGTGCCCTCGAGTTCTGGATACCCCGCCCCCACCATAGGAAACATCCTCTCCACATCCACCCTATCTAGTCCTTTCAACATCTGGTAGGTTTCAATGAAATCCCCACGCATTATTCCTAAGATCTAAGATCCCGATGCATCAAAGATCATTCTTCTAAGATTCCCATGCATTGCACAGGTTGCAATGAAAAACGTACTTGCGGCATCATTACAGGCACATAGCATCAGGTAAACAGTGTACATAGGAAAAACTTGGATTAGGCATAAACTATTCACCAGTTTTACAACAAAGAATAGAATTAGAGAGTAAAACAAACAGAGTCAATTTTACAAAGTCAAATTTTCAGTGTTTTGAGGCTGTGCCCTCTAGTTCTGGATGCCCCTGCCACAGGAAACATCCTCCCCACATCCACCTTATCTAGTCCTTTTGACATTTGGTAGGTTTCAATGAAATCCCCCCACATTCTTCTAAATTCCAGTGAGAATCCCCTCACAGTCCTCAGCAGCCCTGTGTCCACCGTGGAGAACTTCAGGTTCCTGGGAACTACCATCTCTCAGGATCTGAAGTGGGAGCAGAACATCAGCTCCATCCTGAAGAAGGCCCAGCAGTGGATGTATTTCCTGCGGCTCTTGAGGAAATATGGTCTGCCTCAGGAATTGCTGCTGCAGTTCTACACTGCAGTCATTGAGTCTGTCCTGTGCACCTCCATCATTGTGTGGTTTGGAGCCGCCACCAAGCAGGATAGAACCAGACTACAGCGCACAGTGAGGACTGCCGAGTGCATCATTGGAGCCTCCCTGCCCTCTATTGTGGGCCTGTACTCTTCCAGGTTGAAGAAGAGGGCGGGGAACATCATAAAGGACTCCTCTCATCCTGCGCACGGACTGTTTGATCTGCTTCCGTCTGGTAGGCGCTTCAGATCCCTCCAGACTAAGACTAATAGGCACTGGAGAAGTTTTTTCCCTACTGCGGTCACTTTGCTGAACAGTTAACTGCCGGTAGATTGGTAGTGGATTGCACTACCTGTACGTATAATCTATATTTTCATTTATATTTATCATTATTATTGTTATGAGCAGAGAGACAACATCTGCCAGAAGTAAATTCCTTGTATGTGCATAGGTACTTGGCGATTAAAGTCTGATTCTGATTCTGAACAGGCCCAAAGCTGCCAAATGCTCCTCATATATTAACCCCTTAATTCCTGGAATCATCCTGTGAACCTACTCTGGATTCTCTCCATCGACAAGGCACATGTATAAGATAGCAGTAAACATACAGTCACACAAAAAATATAGTCCAAGGCCCTGAGTCCATGAATGTTTGCAGTTTGCACTTGAAAACAATATGGCTTGTCTTCTGCTGAGCGAACACAGGGGGCAGCACTGACACCAGCTTGGACACTGTGCCACATTGCATTCAACACCAGTGCCTCTTCCCTGGGTGGCTGTAAACAGGCAACACCATGGCTTAAGGCCTTGTTCTCACTGCGAGCAAGGCCGTTCAGCTCTCCCGCAGTCCTCCCCTGCTTGTTCCAGTTGTGCTAATTAGTTGCTAAAGTTCCGAAAGTAGAAAAGTGACAGGGATAGAGTGATCGCAGGTACAGTCATCCAATGGCCTTCACTAATACACATGACCCCAAATTCAGGTTGTTAAAGTTGGTGGACTGGGGGTGAGATAATGGGGATAAGCTCCCATGACCTATTAAATGCTGGCAGTTCATCCGGGAGAAGGAAAACACTGATCTCAACCCTCCGCTGCCTTGCTGCTATACACATTCATGGTGAAGGCTTCAGCAGTAAACCCGAGGAAGAAATCTGGAGCTGGAGTCCCTAAGGCAGCCCTATGTTGAGCTCAATACTCATGAGACCCCGCTGGTGTCCGGTTATATTAGTCGGTACTGTTCCTTTAGATTCATCAGCTTCATGGAGAGGTATGGGCAACAGCTTGCTCTCCATATGGTACTGCCCTGGCTTACGTACTAGGATGTGCGTCACATAGACAGCTAGGATGCAGTATCCATGGTCGGCCAAGGCCCCCAACATTACAATCCCAGCAGGAGGTCTGCATTGCAGTTTCCAATAAGGCAAAGTTGTATCATCTGCACAAGCATCAAGAAGGACAAGTTGAAAAAACTGAATCTTATGTTTATTTATTTACTTTTTTTCCCACATAAATTCCATGAGGGCAAATTTTTTGGGAAGTGGTTTGTACAATTCCATAAGGGTAAATTTTTGTAACCCAAAATGGCCATGAATCAGAGGTCACAATTTCTGGAATTAATAACCACAGAACAAAAGCAAATTTCAAAATGCCCAATGTTTTTAAATATATGATGATGGTTTGTGTGCCCCTCCTCCTTCCCCTTCATGGTCCACTCTCCTCTCCTATCAAGATTCCTTCTGCTTTAACTCTTTACCTTTTCCATTTATCAGCTCCCAGCTTCTCATTTCATCGCCTGTCCCCCACCTACCTTCCCCCTCATCTGGTTTCACCTATCCCCTGCCAGCTTGTACTCCTTAGATTCCTACTATTTCTGGCTTCTTCCCTCTCTCTCTCCAATCCTGATGAAGGGTCTCAGCCTTAAATGCAAATTTTGTATTCCTCTCCACAGATACCGCCTGACCTGCTGAGTTGCTCCAGCACTTTGTGTGTCACTCTGCATTTCCAGCATCTGCAGAACCTCTTGTGCTTCTTGCAATCAGCCTTGCAAGGCACCGGGTCCAGCAATTAGAGCTCCCCTCTAATCTTCTGTCCTCATCTTCACGGCACCACAGTATCGTAGCTCCTTCAGCACTATGCTCAGGGCTTCGGAGTTTGGAGCTCAATCCCCATGTCCTCTGAAAGGAGTCTATACATTCTGCCCATGGAAAGCGTGGATTTTCTCCAGGTGCTCGGGTTTCCTCCCACAGTCCTAAGACGTACCAGTTAGTAGGTTAATTGGTCATTGTAAATAATCCCATGGTCAGGTTAGGGTTATTCGGTGGTTGCTGGGAGTTGCTGAATGGCATGCTTCAAAGGGCTGGAAGGCCCTGTGCAGTATTTGTAAATAAACAAACAAAATTCAGCATGGCCCTTGTGATGCTGACCTCTGCTCCGAGGGCACCTGGCCTAAAGCTCCACTTGGAGGACTTTGCATCTGCAGGAGAAGAGGCCACTGGGGGTGGGGTGAAGAGAGCAAGGGAATTAACCCTTCGCCTTCCTGTCTATATCAGCTTGGTTTGTGGCATGTCTAGTAGTCAAAGAGGGTGGGAAGAAACCCTTTGGCCAGCCGAGGTGGAGCTAGCTCTTTCAAAGTGCTATTATTTGGCCCCTTTCCCTGTTGTTACCCCTGGTCTTACATGGTCATTATCCTTTTTAGTTTGACCCAGCTTCTTGTAGACACTAATTCCAAATCCTTGGCCCTGTCTGCATCAAATGTATCTGGGAAATATTGTTCCCTATAACACACTCCACTGTTTAGCGATGCCTAGACCATGAAAGAGAAGAAGAATGATTCCTTCTGTCCTCGCTGGCAAAATCCAGCCCATCTAGTCTAAATGGGAACTTGATGTTCAGCACATATTTTGTGGGCCAAAGGGCCTCTGCTGTATCTCTCTATGATCCTATAACATCTTAGACTTAATGCGTGTTGGCAACTTGGCTCCCTGGTGCTGTTGGAAGGTGCAGATCACTTAAAGGCATCATCAAAAATGGATTTATGGAGGGTCCTTTCATTCTCCAACACCTATAGCCTTGGGTACACTAGACACGGTAAAACTGTGGATCACACAAACATGGTTATGGTTATCTGTGGAGGGATGGTAGTGCAGCGGGTAGAACCTCTGTCTTGCAGCACCAGAGACACACATGTTCAAGCCCGACCTCTGGTCCTCTTTGTGTATGGAGTTTGACGGTCAGCTCCAATTCACTGGGCGAAAGGGCCTGTTTCCATGCAGTATTGCTCTAAGATTCTATGAGCAGACGGACTAATTGATGGGAGAAATTAGACTGACTGGAGGGAAGTTGGTGGGAAAATGTTTTATTAGGATGAAACTTCACTTCCACAAGGCCCTTAGAAAGGAGCAGAGCATGCCAGAAGAGTGGGAGAACAACTAAACCATTAACCAAAAACATATGGGACAAGTTTTATAAAAGGGGAATCCCAGAGGAAGGAGTCAGTGCCAAACTTGTACAAGTGTGGGAAACTTCTGAACACCCAAACAAGAGTAGGATACAAAATTAGAATGGGAAATGGTGGGGATGGGGGAAGGGGAGGTTTTAAGACCCTTTATTTGATATGAAGGGAAGCAGCACTCAAGCACAGAAAGTTTGGCACAGCCAGTTGGCATTAATTCCTTTGAAGGAAGGCTGTGATTTGCAATCTACATATCTAGGGCTGGGTAGGGAAACAAGGCTGGGCCAATAGACTTGGAGCGAGACGATATCAGCTCCTGCCGTCAGTTACAATCCTGTGCAGTAGCCAAAAAAACCGCTGCAGAAAGTTGTAAACTCACCCAGGTCCATCGTGGACACCAGCTTCCCCAGCATCGGGAACACACCTTCAAAAGGAGCCGTCTCAAATCGGCAGCACCCCATTGAGAACCTTATCACCCAGGACATAGAAACATAGGAAACATACAGCACAATACAGGCCCTTTGGCCCACAAAGCTGTGCTGAACATGTACCACCTTAGAACTACCTAAGCTTTACCTATAGTCCTCTATTTTGCTAAGCTTCATGTAGCCATCCAGGAGTCTCTTAAAAAACCCTGTCATTTCTGCCTCCACCACCACCACCAGCAGCCCATTCCACGCACTCAACACCTTCTGCGTAAAATACTTACCCCTGACATCTCCTCTGTACCTACTTCCAAGCACCTTACAACTATGCCCTTTCATGCTAGCCAATTCAGCCCTGGGGAAAAGCCTCCGACTATCCACAAGATAAATGCTCTTATTATCTTATACACCTCTATCAAGTCACTTCTCATCCTCCATCACTCCAAGGAGAAAAGGCCGAGTTTACACAACCTATTCTCATAAGGCATGCTCCCCAATCCAGGAAACATCCTTGTAAATCTCCTCTGCACCCTTTCTATGGTTTCCACATCCTTCCTACCAGAATTGAGCACAGTACTCCAAGTGGGGCCTGACCAGGGTCTTGGCTCTTAAACTCAATACCACGATTGATGAAGGCTGATGCGCCATATCCCTTCTTAACCACAGAGTCAACCTGTGTAGCAGCTTTGAGTGTCCTTTTGGCTCGGACCCCAAGATCCCTCTGATCCCCACACTGCCAAGAGTCTTACCATTAATACTATATTCTGCCATCATATTTGACCTACCAAAATGAACCACCTCACACTTATCTGGGTTGAACTCCATCTGCCACTTCTCAGCCCAGTTTTGCATCCTATTAATGTCCCGCTGTAACCTCTGAAGGCCCTCCACTCTATCCACAACACACCCAACCTTTGTATCATCAGCAAATTTACTAACCCAACCTTCCACTTCCTCATCTAGGTTATTTATAAAAATCACAAAGAGTAGGGGTCCCAGAACAGATCGCTGAGGTACACCACTGGTCACCAGCCTCCATGCAGAATATGACCCATCTACAACCATTCTTTGCCTTCTGTGGACAAGCCAGTTCTGGATCCACAAAACAACGTCCCCTTGGATCCCATGCCTCCTTACTTTCTCAATAAGCCTTGCATAGGGTACCTTATGAAATGCCTTGCTGAAATCCATATACACTACATCTACTGCTCTTCCTTCATCAGTGTATTTAGTCACATTCTCAAAAAATTCAATGAGGCTCATAAGGCACGACCTGCCCTTGACAAAGCCATGCTGATGATTCCTAATCATATTATACCTCTCCAAATATTCATAAATCCTAGATCTTCTTCATTCTTACCAACCACGAAGTAAGACTTACTGGTCTATAATTTCCTGGGCTATCTCTACTCCCTTTCTTGAATAAGGGAACAACATCTGCAACCCTCCAATCCTCCGGAACCTCTCCTGTCCCCATTGATGATGCAAAGATCATTGCCGGAGGCTCAACAATCTCCTCCCTCACTTCCCACAGTAGCCTGGGGTACATCCCATCCAACTTAATGCTTTCCAAAAGCTCCAGCACATCCTCTTTCTACATTCTACATTCTTAAGCTTTTCAGTCCACTGCAAGTCATCCCTACAATCACCAAGATCCTTTTCCGTAATGAATACTGAAGCAAAGTATTCCGACCAACTTCCCTCCACTCAGTCTAATTTTTCCCATTAATTGGTCCATCTGCTCACGGAATCATGGAGCAATACTGCATGAAACAGGCCTTTTGGCCCAGTGAATCGGAGCTGACTATCAAACAGAGAGCACGGGAGTTGGGCTTACCCTCTTCTCATTGCTACCATCAGGGGGGAGGTACAGGAGCCCGAGGCACACACTCAACTTTTCAGCAGCGGCTACTTCTTCGCCATCAGATTTATGAATGGGCAATGAACCCATGAACACTACCTCAGGATTTTTTCTGTTTTCCCTCTGTTTTTGCACTACTTATTCAATTTAATTTTTTTATATATAGTTTCTGTAATTTGTAGTTTTTATTATTATGTATTGCAATCTACTACTGCTGCAAAGAACAGATTTCACCATCTACTGTATACCTGTGATATTAAACCTGATTCTGATACCCCTCAACCCATTTCATTCATTATTTATAATGCTGCCCTGTTACTAAGGCAACATTTACGAGAAAGATGGTACTTTTGTATAATACCTGTCATGAAGTTACAGTGTCAGTGTGTTACAACTAATGATGTGCTGTCACGTGGCCAGAAGATCCAAAGAATAGTGGTTGACCTGCTAATTATAAATACAAGAACATACACACAAAATGCTGGAGGAACTCAGCAAGTCATGCTGCCTCCTTCCTCTCCAGTTCTGAAGGAGGGTCTTGCCCAAAAATGGGGACTGCTATTCCCTTCCATAGATGCTGCCTGACTTGCTGAGTTCCTCCAGCATTTTGTGTGTTGCAATTGACCAGTTCATCTGTTCCGGCCAGGACAGTGGGCAGCACACCTCTCCACTTCCCACAAGATCACCTACCCTAGAGAGGAAATAGAGCTACGGTTGAAGGTACAACCCAGTTGGTTTAATGCTCACCAGGCACCATCTGTTGTGTGGATAGCTCAGTGGAGGGGCTGGTAGAGAACTCCAGAGACACAGGTTCAGTCCTGTCCTCTGGTTCACGTCTGCATCTTCTCCGTGACCCCAAATGCTCCGGTTTTCTCACAATCTCAAAACACTACGGGTTGGTGGGAGAGCGATTTGCAGCGGCCAGTTAATCACGGCCCCCCTCCCACTAACCCCCAGTGTATGGGTGAGTGGGAGAATTGGTAAGAATGTGGAAAATACTAAAAATCTCCTGACGACATTGTGAGCTGCCAGGCTTTCTTCTCCGTGGTAAGGAAATTTGGGAAAAGTCTCTGGATTGACATCTTCAGATGAAAACTAGATAGCAAGGACCCCTGCATTGTTCTGTAAATTCATCTTCATTGGTCCTCTCATTAAAATATAAAACCCTTGCTCACATGGCTAACGGCTGTTAGCTCTTTCATTACAAATACTGTTCACTAAAAAAAGTTCACTTCTGGCACAGAAGGCGACACACAGAATAAATGTGCACTGGGAGAGGTTGTATCTACGCATTTCTGTTAGGCTGTGAGAGTGTGTTTACACAGCTCTGTGGGACAGCTGCTTACAGTATACACACACCCCCCCACGTACTACACAGATACACACGTGCACACACACACACACACACATAGACACAGAGACACAAGCACACATAGACACATACGTACACACATCACAAAGACACATACACACACCACACAAACACACACACCACACAGACACACACACACGCACACAGAGATACACACACACCACACAGATACACACGTGCGCGCACACACACACACCACACAGATACACATGTGAGCACACACACACCACACACACACAAGCACACATAGACACACTAACACCACACAGAGAGATACACACACATCACACAGATACACACATAGACACAGAGACACAAGCACACATAGACACACACGTACACACACATCACAAAGACACACAGACACACATCACACAGATACACATGTACGCACACACACACATGCACACAGACACAAGCACACATAGACAGAGAGAGAGAGAGAGAGAGAGAGAGAGAGAGAGACACACACACACACACACACACACATCTGGTCTATTTTATGGCATTTGTAACATGAGATGGAACTACCATCTCATTTCCAGTAGTAAAAAGTCAGAGAATTAACTTTGAATTTAAACTTGTGTGTCTTTACTGCCTGCATTTTATTCTCCTTTCTCCTATTTCCATTGACGGTGGATCAGAATCAGAATCAGGTTTATCATCACTGACGTACACTCCATGGCCACTTTACTAGGTACCATGTATCTAATTAGGTGGCCACTGAGTGTATGTTCATGGTCTTCTGCTGCCGTAGTCCATCCACGTCAAGGTTTGGCATGTTTTGTGTTCAGAGATGCTCTTCAGCATACCTGTTCTAATGCATAGTTAGTTGAGTTACTATCGCCTTTCTGTCAGCTTGAACTGGCTTGGCCATTCTCTTTTGACATCTCTCATTAATAAAACGTTTTTGTCCACAGAACTGCTGCTCACTGGAATTTTTTTGTTTGTGTTTTGCACCATTCTCTGTAAACTCTAGAGACTGTTGTGCGTGAAAATCGCAGGAGATCAGAGGTTTCTGAGATACTCTAATCACCTGGTCTGGCACCATGATCAAAGTCACTTAGATCAAATTTCTTCTCCAGTCTGACAAGAACTGAACCTCTTGACCATGTCTGCATGCTTTTATGCATTGAGTTGCTGCAACATGATTGGCTGATTAGGTATTTGCATTAACAAGCAGGTGTGCAGGTGTACCTGATAAAGTGACCATGATATTTGTTGTTTTACAGGCAGCAAACAGGACAACGTAAAATAAAGTACAAATTACAATTGAAAATAAGTAAGAAGTGCAAAAAGAGGGCAGAAATATTGAAGTGGTATTCATGCATTCATGGACAATTCAGAAATCTGATAGCGGATGGGAAGAAGCTGTTCCTAAAATATTGAGTGTCTTCAGGCACCTGTGCCTCCTCTCTGATGGTAGCAATGTGAAGAGGGCATGTCCTGAGCAATGGGTGTCCTTAATGATGATGCCACCTTTTTGAAAATGAGCTTGGTGATGGTGCTGACTGAGTTTACAACTTTCTGCAACTTTTTCTAATCCGCAGTGGCCTCTCCTGTACCAGATGGTGACGTAACCTGTCAGAATGCTCTCCACGGTACATCTGTAGAAGTTTGCAAACATCTTTGGTAACTGTCTAGTAATCACGGGTGCAGGTAATTTGCACTGTCCAAAATCAAATACTGCAGATTACAGAAATCTGAAATAAAATTCCTTCCAACAACTGGAAACACTCAGAAGGTCAGGCAGCACCTGTGGTGTGAGAAATAGAGTTACTTTCAGGCCAAAGGCCTTTAACTGAAACTGTGTGAGGTCTGTGATCTGAAATCTTAATTGTTTCTCACTGCACTGATGCTTTCGCCCTTTTGAGTAGTTCCAGCAATTTCTGTTTTTACTTCCAGAGGTATTATTAGTGGTCTGGGAAAAGTACAATCTTTATAGAATTCACAAAATGATAAATTTATTCCCAGAAAAGATGGGTCATTCTATCACAGGTAAAGCCCTCCCTACTTTAAAAAACTTTAATGATGTATGGTGGAGAGTATATTGGCTGGTTCCATCACAGCCTGGTGTGGAAACAATAACAGCATTGTACAGAAATGCCTACAAAAGTAGTGGATGTGGCCCAGTTCTTCATATATAAAACCTTCCCCACCACTGAGCACATCTACATGGAGTGCTGTTGCAGGAAAGCAGCATCCATTATCAGGGACCCCACCACCCAGGCTACGCTCCCTTCTCACTGCTGCCATCAGGAAGAAGGTACAGGACCCTTAGGCCCCACACCACCGGGTTCAGGAATACTTATTACGCCTCAACCACCAGGCTCTTGAAAATCTTCACTCAACTTTTTTTCCCCCTTTTCCCTTTCAGGGTTCTTTTGAACACCCTGACCTGGAGTTACACGCTGACTTTGGTTCTTTGCGGGAATGGGACCCGCTCTTGGGGTGTCATGACTAGCCACTAAACCAAGGACGTGGCCTAGAAGACTAGCTCACCTTCAGGGTTCCAGACTTTGTGGCTCCGGAGGCGGGTGGGCTCGAGGTCGGTGCCTCTGCAGGAAATCGGTGTGTCGTAGGAGACAGAAAGGTCTCTGGCTGTGTGCCCAGAGACCCGAGTTCTTTGGGCACAGAGCTTGGAAAAAGTGACACAACGGACTTCTAACATCGTAAATCAGTGAGTTGGTTGTTATGTCTCCCTCTTGCTGTGAAACTGGGACATCCCTTTTTCCTTTATTAGGGAGAATATTGTGATATGTCGAATGCCAGGTGAATGAGTAGTCTTTGGGGTACTGCAAGTCTTTGCTGCCCATTTGAGTGCTCGGTGGTGGGTGCCGATGCTGGTGGGGAGGGGGGGATTGTTGTCTTGCTGCTGCTTATGTGTGGGGGGGAGCTGGGGGGGACTTTGGGGTTCTAACATTTAACTGTCATTAATTCTTTGGGGTACTCCTCTGTTTTCGTGGATGGTTGTGAAGAAAAAGTATTTCAGGATGTATATGGTATACATTTCTCTGACATTAAATGTACCTTTGAACTTCACTCATCCCATCACTGAACTGTTCCCACACCTGTGGATACACTTTCAAGTTCTCGATACTTATTGTTTATTTATTAGTATTGTTCTTTCTATTCTTTTTGTCTTTGAACAGTTTGTTGTCTTCTGCACATTAGTTGCTTGTTTATCCTGTTGCGTGCGGACTTTCATTGATCCTATTGTGTTTCTTGCATTTACTGTGAATGCCTGCAAGAAAATGAATCTCAGGGTTGTATATGGTGACATATATGTACTTTGATAATAAATTTACTTTGAACTTTGGAGTTTGTTAGTTTGAGCTGGTTTCTGGCTGCTGTAAATTCATGAGATGGAGCTGAAACACAAAGTTTATATTTAATTGGTTCCTACAGGTTGTTATAACTGGGGGTGGAAATGGGGACAAGCTCCCCATTCCTATTAAATGGTCCCAGTGGTGTGTGTCTCAAATAGTCTCTGACAACCAAGTCGACCTTCTGATTGTCATGTGTGGCTTGGCTATTAAGCCCGTTGGAACCATTCCTACTGACAGGAGAAGGGGCAAAGGTGGGTTACTAGCACCTTAAAACCAGTTGCTTTGGGCATATGGGGCTTGTCAGCCGTGGCTGGCACCTCATCTAGGAGAAGGAAAACTCTGATCTCAAACCACTGTTGCCTTGCAGCTCTGGGGAAGTCTTGGGGAGTAAACCCCGATGAAAAATCTGGAGCTGGAGTACCTAAGGCAACCCTACATTGAGCTCAACACTGACTGGTAACTCCTGTGATACCACTGCTGCCAAACTGTATCATTCCCTGCCATTCCTTTGGATTTATTAGCTGCGTGGAGAGGGGAGTCCTACTGCATTAGCAACAGCTTGCTCTCCATATCATACTGTCCTGACTTACACATTACATAGACAACAGAGCACCTCGTAATTATCCTCGTCTCATTGCATTCTTCTGCCAGTGTTAACCTGCGTTTCTTTGGAATAGTTGAGGTTCTTTTAAATCTCTCTGGGATTAAAATCAAGAATAAAATAGCCCATCACAAGGGGCAAAGACAAGGAGATTGCATTCATTCTTTTTCCCAGGGTTGGGGAATCATGAACTAGAGGGTGTAAGATGAGAGGGGAGGGGGGCAATAGGGAAGAATAGGAGGAACAGTTTTTTTTTACACAAAGGCTGATATCTATGTGGAATGAACTGCCATGGGAAGTGATTTAGACAGTTACATGAATTGGAAAGATATAGAAGGTTATTAGCCAAATACTGGCAAATGGGACAAGTTTAAATGGGGATTCAGGTTGGTATGGAACAGATCAGCTGAAGGGCATGTTCCATGCTGTAAAATTCTTTGACTACTTTCCTGCAAGCTCAGATATGTGCCAACCCTGCTGCCAACTGATTGGCTGACAGAGTAATCCAAAGCAATTTGGCAGAGTGGCTTCTGAACTTAGATGGAGGGATAGCACAGCCTCAGAATAAAGAGAGGTCTCTTTAAAACTGGGGTCTGGAGGAATTTTTCAGCAGGAGGTGGTGAATCTGTTGCACTCATTGCTACAGAGGGCTGCGGAGGCCATCACTGGGTGTACTTAAGGCAGAGATTGATATGTTCTTGGTAAGTAAGGGGTCAAAGATAAAAGGAAGAAGGGGCTGAGAAAAATCAGGCATGATTGGAGCAGATTTGATGGGCTGAATGGCCAAATTCTGTTCCTACATCTTACAGCTGTATCCTCTGGGAAGGGCTATGCATCACAGATACAGCACCGAAAAAGGCCCTCTGGCCCACTGAGTCTGCATGGCCAGCTACCACCCATGTATTCCAATCTTACAGTAAACCCATTTTACTCTCTCCAAATTCCCATCAACACTCCTCCCCGCCAGATTCTACCCTCACTCCACTCAGGGATGGAGTGACATGTTCAGCACAGCTTTGTGGGCTGAAGGACTGTAGGTTTTCAATGTTTCTATGTTTCTTTTAACCCAACAACCTGCACGCCTTTAGGAGGAAACCAGGGAGTCCCATATGGTCACTGGCCAACATGCAAACCGTATGCACATACCACCGGAGGTCAGTTTCGAAGCCAAGTCTCTGACCCTGTGTGGACGTGGCTCTACTGTGGCACTCATTTCTAGAGCTCCAAAATGTTAAGGGTAATGAACGATAATGAAGCAAAATAAAGAAGCATTTATACAGCAAGAAAGCAGTCTAGGTCAGCCCCAACTCCTGATATAACAGGAAATGATGAGCACTTGACTGATGAAACAGGATAGTTTGCTACGGACAGCTTACAAAACTTTTCAGTGTATTACTTCTGAACTACTCTCACTGCAATCTGCAGCCCGTCAGTAATGTACTTTTCAACTGTCTTAACAAACTACCTATTTCACTATCTTATTTATTGCTATTATTGTTTCTGTTTTTCTTTCTTTGTGTATTTGCACAATTTGTTGTCTTTTGCACACTCGTTGCTTATCCATCCTGTTGGGGGCATTTATTCGATTGTTTTTCTTGTATCTACTGTGATTGGTAACAGGACTATGAATCTCAAGGTTATATATGGTGAGATTTATGTACTGTGATAATAAAGTTACTTTGAACGTTGAGTCTGAATATGCGGGATTTCATTCAGAAAGACTGCAAATCTCTGAACTCAAGCACTGATTGGGTGCTCTGGGTAACTGATTCAGCAAGAGCAGAAACAACACCTGCCTACAACTGCATAATACTGGGAGAATATAAACAGAATTATGACAATAAATTTCTAAGTCTCTCTTTATGCACGAAACCAGAAGGTTTGTAAGATAAGGGTAGTGTAGCAGTTAGTGTAACACTATTACAGCTTGGGGCATTGGAGTTCAGAGGTCAATCTTGCATCCTCTGTAAGGAGTCTGTACCACCGTGGAATGCGTGGGTTTTCTCCAGCTGTTCTGGTTTCCTCCCACAGTTCAAAGACAAACTGGTTAGTAGGTTAAATGGTCATTGTAAATTGTCTCATGATTAGGTAAGGGTTGATTGGGGGTTGCTGGGCGATATAGCTCAAAGGGCCAGAAGGGCGTATTCCACACTGTATCTCGAAACGTAAATTGTAAAGAGGGACAGGCCATTCAGCCCTTTAACTCTGTGCTGACATCCATCAAGATCACTGTTGATCTGCTACCTCAGTGCCATCTCCTGCACTGTCCCCATGTCCCTGAATACTAAGATTGATTGGAAGTAGCTGAACTTCCACTTTGCCAGGGGAAGACAGTTCCAAAGGCTTGACAACTTCAGACTGAAGACATTTCTCCTCAAAGTTTCTCTTAAAAGAAAAACCTGCCTACAATTGCACAGTGTAAAGGAAAATGTACATCCAATGGGCACTTTATTCAATACCTCCTGTGCCTAATAAAGTGGCCACTGAGTGTATGTTCATGTTCTCCTGCTGCTGTAGCCCATCCACTTCAAGGTTCGATGTGTTGTGTGTTCAGAGTTACTTTTCTGCACACCAGTGTTGTAATGCGTCAGTATTTGAGTTTCTGCCTTCCTACACTGCCCCTTTAAGAAGCCACCAGCAAAAGAGGGGTCAACATGATGGTCTGATGGTGCATTTAAATGATGAGGTTTCTGACTTCCAATACCAACCATCTTGCGGGCAAACATACAGTCTCTGGGAAACAGAATAGATGATATCAGAGCTAGGATGCTGTATCAAAGGGACATTAGGACCCCGTGCATCCTTTGCTTTATGGAATCTTGGTTAACCCCATCCATGCCAGATGCAGTGATTTGAATAGATGGGTTTACAGTACTTTGTCAAGATAGGTTGGTCGAGCCTCTCAAAAGCAGAGTGGAAGTGTATAATCTGCTGAGGGCTGGGTGTGTGGCATTTAAATCTGGCCATCCAGGTTTGTATAAGAAAACCAGGTATGACTTGTGCAGGGCTATTTCAAGAGCCAAGAAACAGTTCCGGGATAAGTTAGTGGGGACATCGGGTGCATGTCAACTCTGGCAGGGTTTGCAGGCCATTACTTCCTACAAAGCAAAACCCAACGTCAGGAATGGCAGTGATGCTTCACTACCAGATGAGCTCAACACCTTTTCTGCTCGCTTTGAAAGGCAGAATAAAACTACAGCTCTCAGATCCCTGCAGCACCCGGTGACCCTGTGATCTCTGTCTCAGAGGCTGATGCCAGCCTGTCTTTCAAGAGGATGAACCCTCACAAGGTGGCATGTCTTGATGGCTCTGAAAACCTGTGCCAAACAACTGGTGGAGGTGTTCAAAGACATTTTCAATCTCTCACTGCTACAGTCGGAAGTTCCCTTCTGCTTCAAAAGGACAACAATTATACCAATGCCCAAGAAGGGCAGCGTGAACTGCCTCAATGACTATTGTCCAGTATTGCTCACATCTATGGTGATGAAGCACTTTGAGAGGTTGCTCGTGGTTGGGATCAACACCTGCCTCAGGAAGGACCTGACCCATTGCAATTTGCCTTTTGCCAAGATAGGTCTACAGAATCAGGATCCTTGACTTCCTAACTGGCAGACCACAATCTGGATTGGAAATGTCATCTCCACCTCACTGACAATCAACACTCAGCCCACTACTCTGCTCTCACTACACCCATGACTGTGTGGCTAGCTGTAGCTCAAATGCCATCAATAAATTGACTGACAATACAGCCATTGTTTGCAGAATTTCAGATGGTGATGAGAGGGCATACAGGAGTGAGATATACAAGTTGAGTGGTGTCACAGCAACAACCTTGCACTCAATGTCAGCAAAAGACCAAAGAGCTGATTGCGGGCTTCAGGAAGGGGAAAAGGAGGAAACACAACTAATCCTCATAGAGGGATCAGAGGTGGAGAGAGTGAGAAATTTCAAGTTCCTGGGTGTCAATATCTCAGAAGACCTAACCTAGACACAACAAATTGTTGCAGGTCTAAAGAAGGCAAGACAGCGGCTATATTTCATTTGGAGTTTGAGCAGATTTAGTTTGTCAACTACAACACTCAAAAACTTCTACAAATGTATTGTGGAGAGCACTCTAACTGGCTGCATCACCATCTGGTAAGGGGGTGGGGGGGGGCTTCTGCACAAGAACGAAATAAGTTGCAGAAACATGTAAAATTAATCAGCTCCATCATGGGTACCAGCTTCCGTAGTATCCAAGACATCTTCAAGGAACAGTGCCTTAGGAAGGCATCATCCATCGTTAAGGATCCCCACCACCCAGGACATGCCCTTTTCTCACTGTTACCATTGAAGGAGGTACAGAAGCCTGAATGTTCACACTCAGTGATTCAAGAACAGCTTCTTCCCCTCTGTCATATGATTTCTAAATGGACATTGAACCCATGAATACTACCTCACTGCTTTTTTTGCACTTCTTATTTTAACTTAACTACTAAATAGACATATATATACTTAATGTACCGTAACTCCATTTTTTCTCTATTTATTTATCTTGTATTGCATTGTACTGCTGCCATAAAGTTAACAAATTTCATGTCATATGCCGGTGATATTAAATCTGATTCTGATTCTGTCAGCTTGAATCAGTCTGGCCATTCTCCTCCGCCCTCTCTCATTTACAAGGCAATTTCACCCACAGAATTGCTGCTCACTGTTTGTTTTGCTTTTTGCACCATTCTCTATAAACTCTAGAGACTGTTATGTGTGAAAATCCTAGGAGATCAGGAGTTTCTGAGATACTCAAACCACCCCATCTGGCATCAACAATTGTTCCATGGTCAAAGTCACTTAGATCACATTTCTTGCCAATTCTGATGTTTGGTTTGAACAACTGAACCTCTTGACCATGTCTGCATGCTTTATTGCATTGAGTTGCTGCCACATGATTGGCTGATTAGATATTTGCATTAACAAGCAGGTGTACAGGTGTACCTAATAAAGTGGCAACTGAGTGAAAATATTATAAACCACTTTGTTCAAAGACTGTGGATCTAAGCCTGGGGGTTCTCTTGTCCCAAAAATATTGATCTTATCTTGAGACTGTCCCCTGATCATGGACTTTTGATCCAAGGGGTGTTTCAGCGCTCTGCAGACACTGAGAGGATTCTGGGAGACAGGCAGCGTGCGCAAACCTCCTGGCGAGAAGGCTGCAGGACTGATGTCCGACCCCATTTTGCCAATTAAGGCAACGAGGGAGACTGAAACATCGAGGCGAATGCAGAAGATGAGTGCCAGCTGCCTGCCTTTTGATTGCTAGTAGGATCACTCTGCTACCAGAGAAGGGAGAGGTGGATGCTGTGCCTGGAGAATGATACCCAGATTTTCTGCATTTTGGAAGTGGACTTGAACTATGGACTTTTTTTCAGTATTATAGTTATTTTTATATTCTGTGTTTTTCACCCAATCTTTCTTGTTTTTGTCTGGGGGGAGAGGGATTTGGTGATCAATGACCGTGCTGCCGTTCTTTTCTTTCTTGGTTTTATGTCTATCTGGAGAAGAAGAACTTCAGAGTTGTATAATAAATAAACCTTTGAAACATTCCACATGTAAAAGTGATGCAAGTGTCGATGGGTCACCAGGCCTCGTTCTCCCCTCAGCAATTATCCTGGGGCAATTGCAGCTTCCAGGAATGCAGTTAGTGTGGTTTCCTGCTCCCTCAGCATCACACAGTACTGCAGTCTGCCAAATCAGCAGAGCAGAACGGGAACCTTTGCAATCTGACTCCAGCAGGTGCCTACAGCATTAACTAGCTGATTGCTAGTGAGCTTCTACCGGGTTGAAGTTGCCACATCTCCTGTTCTTTAGTGCATGAAGCTCACTGCATTGTCCTGCACACTTGCACACCAGGCAGGGGCAGAGAGTTGCATCAGCAGTGCACTCGTTGCACACGTACTCCTCTGGTTTGGTGCACAGATGGAAAGGAGATCACGGAGGGGGAATTCTGAATCAGAATCAGGTTTATTATCACTGACACATGTCATGAAATTTGTTGTTTTATGGCAGCAGCACAGTGCATAAAATGTGTTCATAGGTTCATTAACACAAGAAATCTGATGGCAGAGGGGAAGAAGCTGTTGAGTGTGTGTCTTCAGACTCCTGTACTTCCCCGCTGATGGTAGTAGTGATAAGAGGGCATGTACCGGATGGTGAGGGTCCTTAATGTTGGATGCCATCTTCTTGAGGCACTGCATTTTGGAGATGTCCTTGATGGTGGTAGGGTTGGCTGAGTCCACAACCCTCTGGAGCCTCTGTACGTTGGAGCTTCCATATCAGGCTTTGATGCCACTAGTCAGATTGCACTCCATGGGGCATCTGTGGAAGTTTGCTAGACTTGCCAAGTTTCCTCAAACTCTAAATGAAATGTAGTCATGGACAAGCGTCCTTCATGCCTTGATTGTGCATGGATTGAGATATCCAGGACTAAGTCAGACTCGGACGGTCAGGGAGCAAGAACAATACTGTGCAGAAGTTTCAGGGACACAGCCTGCTCTGGTGGTGAATATCAATCATTGTTTTGCTGGGAGATGAACCCAAATCTTGAGCAGGCTTGGTTGGGACTAACCCGGGTGTGAGAGAAGGAAAAACAGCTCCACCCACTAGGCAGCCCCTTACCCTTGGTCCTCCCCGCAGACTGCATCTAGATTCCAGCAGGAGCCTCAAACTACTATCCCAAAAATAAACATGCCTTATGACTGTTATAACTCTTCCATAGATGGTCTCAAGCCAGGCTGTGAAAGGAAGAGGGTTGGGCATGAGACTAGCAAACCCATCCCGTAAAACCCAACAGAGGCCCCAAGGATCTCATTCCTCGGTGAGGAAGGATCATTGATGGACCAAAGGACTGGCCCAGGACAGAGGACTCTAGTGATCTGCTGGCGGCGGCCTGTGCCCCACTGGGTGTAATGGGGCTTAAGATGAGCAATAACAACTGTTATAGATTATCATTCAATTACAAACAGGTTATTGGACAGCATTGTACAGACCCTTCTGCCCACAATAGTGACAGTTTTTTGACCGATAAGAAGTTCAATCCAACACTTCCTTCCCACATTGCCCTCCTGTTTCCTTTCATTCTGGTATATCTGCCTCTGCCGCACCTCCGGCAGCACGTTCCACAACACCCACCACTCTGTTTGCAAAAACCTACTCCCTCCCTATAATTTCCTGCAGTCACCTTAAAATTATGCCCTCCTGTACTCATATTGGGGAAAAGGCACTGTCAAGTCCATAGGTGCCCCTTATCAAGTCACCTCTCATCCTCCTTCACTCAAAAGAGAAAAGCCTGAGCTCACTCAACCTTTCTTCATAAGTCATGTTCTCTAATCCGTCTTCTGCACTCTCTCTAAAGCTCTCACATCTAGATTCTGTTTATACAGACGTCCATAATTTGGAAAACACACAAAAACTCTCAATAGGGTAAATATACCTCTACATTATTGCAATAAAGGGAAATTACAGGCTGGAGATTGCAGTGAGAGCAATTCAGAAGAAGTATATTTAGAAGTTTTGTAAGCTGCCTGTAGCACGTCATTGTATTTTACCAGTGCCACCTTGCAATTGGTGCACATAAGTTGTTTGTTTGTCCTGTTGGGTGTGGTCTTTCATTGATTGAACTCAGCAGTTGCTGAGGTGCTGAGTTCTTCAAGCACATTGTGTATGTGTTGCTTAATAGAAAGTCTCTTAGCCCTCTGCAATTCATTCTGCCTTATCTGTAACTAAGCCATATTTTTTAATAGATAATCCTGCAGGTAGGATGGGCTAGAAAGAAACTGGGTCACAGTCAAAGGGTAAGGCATTGATCTTTAGGATGAGGAGAAGGTCCTCACCTTGAGACTGGTGAATCCAGGGAGTCATCTGCCTCAGAAATCATCAACGCTAAATCACAAACTACAGTCAGTGGCCACCTTATTAGGTACAGCTGCTCATTAATATAGATATTTAATCAGCCAATCATGTGGCAACAACTCAATATATAAAAGCATACAGACATAGACCATAAGATATAGGAGCAGAAATAGGCCATTCGGCCATCGAGTCAAAAAGTTGTAGTTGTTTTTCAGGCCAAAGCATCAGAATGGGGAAGAAATGTGATCTAAGTGGTTGTTGGTGCAAGACAGGATGGTTTGAGTATCTCAAACTGCTGACCTCCTGGGATTTTCACACACGAGTCTCTAGAGTTTAAAGAGAATGATGCAAAAACAAAAAAAAATCCAGTGAATGGTAGTTCTGTGGGCAAAAATGCCTTGTTAATGAGAGGTCAGAGGAGAATGGCCAGACTGATTCAGAAATAACAAGTAGGATAGAAATGGAGAATCAGTGGATGTTGTGTACTTGGATTTTCAGAAGGCCTTTGATAAGCTGCCACGTATGAGGCTGTTTAACAAGTTAAGAGCCCACGGTGTTATAGAAAAGATACTAGCATGGATAGAGCATTGGCTGATTGGCAAAAGGCAAAGAGTGGGAATAAAGGGAGCTGTTTCTAGTTGACTGGAGGTGACTAGTGGTATTCTACAGGGATTGTGTTGGGACTAAGTCTTTTTACATTACATGTCAATGATTTGGATGATGGAACTGATGGCTTTGTGGCCAAATTTGTGGGCGATATGAAGATAGAGAGGGGGCAGGTAATTTTGAAGAAGTGGAGAGGCTGCCGAAGGTCAGCCGAAGATTAGGAGAAGTGGCAACGGAATAAAATGTTGGAAAGTGTCTGGTCATGCACTTTGGTAAAAGAAAAGGGTTGACTATTTTCTAAATGAAGAAGAAATTTTAAAAATTGAGGTGCAAAGGGACTTGGGAGTCCTTGTGCAGGTTAATGTACAGGATGAGTCCATAAGACCATGAGGCATAGGAGCAGAATTAGGCCATTTGGCCTGTTGAGTCTGCTCCGCCATTCAATCATGGCTGATACTTCTTTCCCCCTCCTCAGCCCCACTTTCTGGCCTTCTCCCTTTGATGCTGTGTTCAATCATGAACTTATCAAGCTCTGCCTTAAATACACCCAATAATCTGCTGAACAGATCCTGACCTGGATCTGGACTGTGCCTTCCAAATATCTGGACCTGACTTGCACTACTGTACTTTCCCTTTTCTATTTTCTAATTATGATTTATAATTTAAGTTTTTATTATATTTACGTCGATTTGTACTTCAGGGAGCGCGAAGCACAGAAACAAATATCACTGTGATGATTGTACACTCTAGTATCAATTGTTTGGTGACAATAAAGTATTTGTATTGTATTATATTGTATGACCTGACCTCCACAGTTGCCTGTGGTAATAAATTCCACAAATTCACTACCCTCTGGCTAAAGAAATTCCTCTGTGTCTCTGTTTTAAATGGATGCCCCTCTGTCCTAAGGTTATGCCCTCTTGTCCTAAACTCCCCCACCATGGGAAACATCTTTTCCACATCCACTCTGTCTAGCCCTTTCAACATTCAAAAGGTTTCAATGAGATCCCCCCTCATCCTTGTAAGTTCCAGCAAATACGGACCCAGAGACATCAAACGTTCCTCGTATGATAACCCTTTCATTCTCAGAATCATCCTTGTGAACCTCTTCTGAACCCTTTCCAATGCCAGCACATCTTTCCTTGGATAAGGAGCCCATAACTATTCACAATACTCAAGGTGAGACCTCACTAATGCCCTATAAAGCCTCAGCATCACATCCCTGCTCTTGTATTCTAGACCTCTTGATATGAATGCTAACATTGTATTTGCCTTCCTCACCACCCACTCAACCTGCAAGTTAATCTTTAGGGTGTTCTGCACAAGGACTTCCAAGTCCCTTTGCATCTAAATGGGGATTTTCTCCCTGTTTAGAAAATAGTCTGAACATTTATTTCTACAACCAAAGTGCATGACCATGCACTTTCCAACATTGTATTTAATTTGCCACTTTCTTGCTTATTCTCCTAACCTGTTTAAGTCCTTCTGCAGTCTACTTGTTTCCTCAACACCACCCGCCCCTCCACCAATCTTCGTATCATCTGCAAACTTGGCAACAAAGCCATCTATTTCATCATCTAAATCACTGATATACAGCATAAAAGGAAGTGGTCCCAATACTGACCTTTGCAGAACACCACTAGTCACTGGCAGCCAACCATTCACTGCCTCTTACCAATCAGCCAATGCTCTAACCATGCTAGTAACTTTCCTGTAATACCACGGGATCTTAACTTGGTAAGCTGCCTCATGTGTGGCGCCTTGTCAAAGGCCCTCTGAAAGTCCAAATATATAACATCCACTACATCCCCTTTATCTATCCTACTTGTAATCTCAAAATTTCCAACAGGTTTGTTAGGCATGATTTTCCCTAAAATCTGACTTTATCCTGTCTTGTCCTGTGTCACCATAACCTTCTCCTCTCCAGTGGGAACCGGAGTGAATTGACTCAGGATAAGATAGATGGTAAAAAAGCATGCAGTCAGACTGTCAGGAAGGGCAGGCAGATGATAGGACAAAAGTGTAGCCAGCATGGTGACTATGAGTGAATTAGGGATGCAGAATCAAAAAGGGTAGCAAATACAGTACTCAAAGTGTTATATCTCAATGCACAGAGTACAAAAATTAAGGTGATGATCTTGTTGCACTATTAAAGATCGTCAGGTATGATGCTGTGGTCATCATTGAATCATGGCTGAAGGATGGTTGTAGTTGGGAGGTAAATGTCCAAGGTTACATGTTCTATTGGAAGGATAGGAAGGTAGGCAGAGGGGTTGGCATGGCTCTGCTAGTAAAGAATGGCATCAAATCATTAGAAAGATGTGACATAGGATCAGAAGATGTTGCATCCTTGTGGGTTGAGTTAAGGAACTGCAAAGGTAAAAGGACTCTGATATATGGCCTCCCAACAGTGCTGCAATGGGAACCACAGATTACAATGGGAAATAGAAAAGCAGTGTCAAAAGGGCAATGTTATGATAGTCATGGGAGATTTGAACATGCAGGTTGATTGGGAAAATCAGGTTGGTAATGGATCTCAAGGGAGTGAGTTTGTTGAATGTCTAAGAGAAAGCTTTTTAGAGCATTTTGTCTTTGAGCCTACTTGGGGATCAGCTATACTGGATTGGGTGTTATTTGATGAACCGGAGGCAATTAGAGAGCTTAAAGTAAAAGTACCCTAAGGAGGCTGTGATCACAATATGATTGAGTTCAACTTGAAATTTGATAGGAAGAACGTAAAGTGAGATGTACCTGTATTTCAGTGGAGTAAAGGAAATTACAGTGGTATAAGAGAGGAGTTGGCCTTAGTAAATTGGAAGGAGATGCTGGCAGGGATGACAGCAGAGCAGCAATGGCATGAGTTTCTGGGAAAAATTAGGAACTTGCAGGATAGATGTATTCCAAAAATGAAGAAATACTCAAATGGCAAAATAGTACATCTGTGCCTGAGAGGGAAGTCAAAGCTAATGTAAAAGTAAAAGAGAGGGCATACAATGAAGCAAAGCTTTTTAAAAATCTGCAGGGAGCAACTGAAGGACTCATCAGGATGGAAAAGATGAAACATCTAGCTATCAAGCTGCAAATAATATCAAAGTGAATCGTGAAACCTCTTTCAAGTATGTAAAAGTAAAAGAGAGAAGAGAGTGGATATAGGAGGGCTAAAAAATGAGGTCAGAGAAATAATAATGGGGGACAACGAGATGGCAGATGAACTAAATAAGTATTTTGCATCAGTCTTCACTGTGGAAGACTCTAGCAGTGTGCCAGATATTGAAGGGAGTGAGGGAGAAGTGAGTGCCATTACAAGGGAGAAGGTGCTCAAAGAGCTGGAAGACCTAAGGGTACATAAATCACCTGGACCAGATGAACTGCACCCTGAGGTTCTGAAAGAGGTAGCGGTAGAGATTGTAGAGGCATTAGCAGTGATTTTTCAAAAATCATTGGACTCTGGCATGGTGCCAGAGGGCTGGAAGATTGCAGATGTGTATCCATTCTCTTTCTTTTATTTTTTAAATACTTGAAAAAGCTTTTACCATCCACTTTGATATTGTTTGCTAGCTTACTTTCATATTTCATCCTTTCTTTCCTAATGATTCTTTTAGTTGCTCTCTGTAGGTTTATAAAAAGCTTCCCAATCCTCTATCTTCCCACTGATTTTTGCTTTGTGTATGCCCTCTGTCGGTGGTGAGGAAGGCAAATGCAATGTTAGCATTCATTTTGAGAGGACTAGAATATGAAAGCAAAAATGTAATGTTGAGGCTTTATAAAGCTCTGTTAAGGCCTCACTTGGTACATTGTCAGCAGTTTTGGGCCCCTTTTAATGTGCTGACATTGGAGAGGGTTCAAAGGAGCTTCACGAAAATGATTCAGGGATTGAAAGGCTTGTCGTATGAGGAGGTAGTGATGGCTCTGGGCCTCTACTCAGTGGAATTCAGAAGAATGAGGGGTGATCTCATTGAAACCTATTGAATGTTGAAACGCCTCAATAGAGTGGATGTGGAGAGGATGTTCCTATGGTGGGGAGTCTAAGACAAGAGGACACAGCCTCAGAAGAGTGTCCTTTTAGAATAGAGATAAGGAGGAATTTCTTTAGCCAGAGAGTGGTGAATCTGTGGAATTCTTTGTAACAGGCAATTGTGGAGGCCAAGTCTTTATGTATATTTAAGGCAGAGGTTGATAGTTTCTTAATTGGTCAGGACATGAAGGGATACAGGGAGAAGGCAGGAGATTGAGGCTGAGAGGAAAGTGGATCAGACATGATGAAACAGTGGAGCAGACTTGATGGGCCAAAAGGCCCAATTCTGCTCCTATATCTTATGGTCTTAAGCTGACGGTGGAGGGGGGGGGGGGGTGACAGTAACTCAAATAACCACGCGTTACAACAATGGTGTGCAAAAGAGCATTTCTGAATGTACAACACATCGAACCTTGAAGTGGATGGTCTCCAGCAGCACAAGACCATGAACCTACACTCAGTGGCCACTTTTTAGGGACTGCTTGTAGGTACCTAATAAAGTGGCCGCTGAGTGTATGTTTAAGGAGGAGTTGAGTTTTGTTCTCGGGGCTGCAGGGATCAAGAGATATGTAATTGGTAATTGTCACCCTTACAGAGATACAATTAAAGTCTTCGTTTTGCCTGCCAACCAATTCAAATCATACGCACGTGAAGGTAACACTAAAGGGAAAAGCAATGAGAAAATGCAGAATAAAGTGTTACAATTATGGGGAAAGTGCAGTTCAGGCAGACAATAAGGTGCAAGGCCATGATGAGGTAGACTATGAGGTTAAGAGTTTATAATATGTCCATTCAAGAGTCTGATACCAGCAGGATAGCAGCTGTCCTCGAATCTATTGTGTGTTTTCAATCTTTTTCTATGGGACAGGGCCGAAGAGAGAATGCCTGTGGTGGGTGGGGTCTTTGATGATGCTGGCTGCTTTGCTGAGGCAGTGGGAAGTGTAGACAGAGTCCATGGAGGGGAGTTTAATTTATGTGATGGACTGTGCTGTGAGCAGAAAACTCTACAGTTTCTTTCCTATCCTCTTTCTGTCTTTCTGTCATTCCCTCCTTCCTAAAACCTCCCTCTTAGATACCACCATATTTCATTAAGTGTCCAGTTTTATCCTTGCAAAACAGATCAAGAATCTTGACTGTGTTAGATACAAATGCAGACTTTGCTTGTTATTACCAGACCTGGACTTAATTTCCTGGCCTTTTGGTTGCACTTTGCAGCTGTGAAAACTCTTTCCTCCCCACGATATTGCAAACCTGCACACCTCCTGATCCAGTGCCCATTGCCTGGAGCTGCAGATTCCTGGCCACACAACCCATGTCAGTTACACTGCATTTCGTTAGCTCTGCCTCAAGAGATGTTACTGCCCAGCCCTGACTCTGCTGTTTATTGCAAAGTTCTCCTGGTGATCTGAACACAGGCCAGCTCGGCTGTTTGTATCATAACTCTCCAGGTCCCGTGTGCCCCTCAGCAGCAAGGTGCAACCAAAATTCTCATTCTCTATTAAACCTGCTTGTATCGACTCAGGTTGTTCTGCTACCCTGCAGGTATCTCCACAATGCCCAGCTCTTGACTGGCTTAGGGAAGCAGGGAGGAGCAGCTCTCCATTACATCTGGAACTCATTGCTTGTAGGGTTGGTGGAGAGAGAACTAGCTGTTGTCATTTACAGAAAGGAATCGGATAAACATAACAGCATCTAATCTGCAGGGTCTGGACAGGACATACCCTCTTCTTGTTATTACCATTGTACACTCAATGATTCAGGAACAGCTTTTTCCCTTCTCCTGGTCCATGAATGCATAATACTACCTCATTATTCCTTTTGTTTTTCAAAGTTCAAAGTACATTTATTATCAAATTATGTATAAATTATTCAACCTTGAGATTTGACTGCTTACAGGCAGCCATGAAACAAGAAACCCTATTTATTATGCTCTATGTATTTATTTTGTGGTTTATCATAATTTTATGACTTAACATTCTAGTACTGCTGCAAAACAACAAAAGTCAGTGATAATAAATCTATTTTTGATTCTGATTCTATGTAATATGTAAATTATCTACCATGGTTTTCTGGACCCACCTATATGAAGCCATTAGTCCTCAGAATCAGACAATACATTTGAATAGGCCCTTTGACCCATTGAAACTGTGCCAACCCATTTACAGTAATCCTACATTAATCCAATGTTTTATTCTCTCCACATTCCCATCAACTCCCCCCTGATTCTATCACGCAGAGAACACAGAACAGCAGAACACAGGAACAGGCCATTCGGCCCACAACATCGTGCCAAAAGAGCTAAAAAGCAAATCAAAAACACCCAAACACTAAACCCTACACCCTATCCATATCCCTCCATTTCCTTACATCCACATGCCTATCCAAACATCTCTTAAATGCCTCTACCACCATACCAGGCAGCATAATCCAGGCATCCACAACCCTCTGAGTAAAAAACTTACTCCTCACATCCCCTATGAACCTACCCCCTCTTACCTTCAATGCATGCCTCTGGTATTAGACAATTCAACACTGGGAAATAGATACTCTCTGTCCACTCTGCCTCTCATAATCTTATAAACCTCTATCAGATCTCCCCTCAGCCTCTGCCATTCCAGAGAAAAAACCTGAGTTTATCCAGCCTCTCATGATAGCACATGCCCTCTAAACCAGGCAGCATCCTGGTGAACCTCTTCTGCATCCTCTCCAAAGCATCAACATCCTTCCTATAGTGGGCAACCAGAACTGTACACAGTACTGTAAATATGGTCTAATCAGAGTTTTGTAAAATTGCAAAATAATCTCTTGACTTTTGAACTCAATGCCTCAATTAATAAAAGCAAGCATTCTGTAAGCCTTCTTAACCACCTTATCAACCTGGGTAGCCACTTACCCAGGTCTATGAACTTGGATCCCAAGATCTCTCTACTCAGCGACACTGTTAAGGATATTGTCCTTAACAGTGTAATGTCTCTTTGCATTTGTCCTGCCAAGGTGCAACACCTCACATTTATCTGGGTTAAACTCCATCAGCCATTTCTCTGTCTATATCATGCTGTATACTTTGCCAGTCTTCTACGCTTCTACAACTCCACCAATCTTGGTATTATATGCAAACTTACTAACCCACCCATCTACATTTTCATCCATATACATTACAAACAGCAGAGATCCCAGCACAGATCCCTGTGGAACTCCTCTAATTACAGACTGCCAGCTCAAATAAGCCCCTTCAACCACTACCCTTTGTCTTCTATGCGCGAGCCAAATGTGAATCCAAACAGCCAATTTGCCGCAGACTCCCTGCATCATATTCTTCTGGGTTAGCCTCCCATGAGGGACTTTCTCAAACACCTTACTAAAATCCCTGTAGACAACATCCACTGCCCTACCTTCATCAATCTCTCTTGTCACCTTGTCAAAAAACTCAACCAAGTTGGTAAGGCATGACCTGCCATGCACAAAGCCATGCTGGCTCTCCTTAATTAGGCAATGGGTTTCCAAATGCACAATTATCCTATCCCCAAGGATTTTCTCCAGCAATTTCCTGACAACTGATGTGACACTCACTGGTCTATAGTTCACAGGATTTCCCTTGTTCCCTTCTTAAATAGAGGTACAACATCAGCCACTCGCCAGTTCTCCTCTCGCTAGAGAGCTCATGAAGATACTGGTCAAGACCCCATCAGTCTCGCCTCTTATCTCCATCAAAAACCTGGGGTAAATCCCATCAGGCCCTGGGGACTTATTCACCTTAATACTCATTAGGAGGCCCAACACTTCCTCCTCCTTTTGACCTCTAAACACTCTAACATATTTATACACTCAGCACTGATCTCCTGGTCCTCCATGTCATTTTCCTTGGTAAATACTGAAGCAAAGTACTCATTAAGTACCTCACTCACATTCCCTGCATCCAAGCAAATGTTTCCCCCCACTGTCCTTTGTCCTCAAGTGGTCCCACTCTCTCTCTGGTTATCCTCTTACTCTTGCTGTATGTATAGATTTACTTCAATCCTACCTGCCAAGGATTTTTCATGGCTTCTCCTGGCTTTCCAAATTCCCTTCTTTAGTTCTTTATTAGCTTTGCTATACTCCTCATGTGCTTTGTTTGATCCAAACTGCCAAAGCTTTATATACTTCTTTTTTCTTCCTGACTAACTTCATCACTTCTCTGGACATCCAAGGTTCTCTTATCTTTCCATACGGATCCTTCCATCTAACAGGAACATGCCTTTCCTGTACTCTGTACAACTGACCTTTAGACACGCTCCACATGTCTGATATGGACTTGCCAAAAAAAAGGTGTTCCCAATTAATGCTTCTTAGTTTCTGCCTAATGCCCTCGTAATTTGCCCTACTCCAATTTAAAACTCTTTTGAAAGGGCCATACCCATCTTGTCTATAACTATCCTGAAAGTTCCCTAACTGCTTGCCCACTGAAAGGTCAGTCACCTGGCCAGACTCATTACCCAACACCACTCTGGATTTAAGAAAATTACTTGGATACACTCAACAAATTCTGCCCATCTAACCTCCTTGCACTAAGGTCCCAGTTAATATTCGGCAAGTTGAAATCCCCCATGACAACAACTCTATTTTGATAATACATTATCTTAATCTGATTACGTATCTACTCCAGAATGTCCAGTGGCCATTAGGGGTCTGTAGTACAATCACATCAGTGTGATTGCACTCTTCCTATTCCTGATTCCATCCAAGTGGACTCGGTGTCTGACCCCCTCCATTATATCTCCCCTGAATGCAGCTGTGATTTTGGTCCTGATCATAACGTACTTCATTCCTTATAGATACCTTTTCCCATTTTTGCAAAGTTTGGTTAACAAAAATCTATTAACCTGAAATTTAAACGTAATAGCAAGGTTGTGTCAGAGTAGCTTTGTTTCCTAACACCATTCTCTGCAGCGAATGTCTACACTTCCTGCTGGCTCAGGAAAGATGCCAACATAAGCAAGGACCCCTCCCATCCTCGTCATTCTCTCTTCTCCCCATCCTGTTGGGCAGAAGATACAAAAGCCTGAAAGCAGACTCAAAGAGAGGTTCTGTTCCAGTGTGCTCAGACCCCTCACAAGCTAAAGATGAACTCCTGTGTCCGAGTCACAGCCCTTGCACTATACCTACTCACAGGTTGTTACTGTAACACTACATTCTGTGCAACACACACGCAAAATGCTGGAGGAACTCAGCAGATCATGCAGCATCTACGGAAGTGAATAAACAGTCGATGTTCTGGGCTGAGACCCCTCTTTAGGACTAGAAAGGAAGTGGGAAGATGCCATCTGCTATATTCTGTGCCTGTTTTGATGTACTTATGTATGGACTGATGTCTCTGGATGGCATGCAAACTGAAGTTTTTCACAGTACCTTGGTATACATGATAATAAACTAATCCCCAGCTTCACACTGGACTGTTTCTAAACTGAGCACCTCAATCCAAATGTCCATTCAATGGAAAGAGAAACAGAGGCAACATTGGCCCTTTATTTATTGATTGTCTCTCAATGAATGAATGAATCAGTCATTCTGGTCCTTTAAGCTGCTGCACACAGCATCCCTGACAGCCCCTATTTAACCATAACCTAATCACGGGACAACTTACAATGCCCAATTAACCTACTAACTGGTACGTCTATGGACTGTGGGAGGAAACCAACGCATTCCACAAGGAGCATGTACAGACTCCGTACAAATGATGTCAGAATTAAGTTGGATCTGAGGCCCCGAGCTGTGATAGTGTTGTGCTGTGCTAACGTGGTGCCCCTTCTGATGGAGGATCTTTGACCTGTAATGTTAACTATTTCTCTCTGGAAATACTGACATGCTGAGTGTTTCCAGTTTTAATTCCAGATTTCCAGCATCTGCAGGTCTTTGAATTTCTTGTAAATTATTTCTAATAACTAAAAATGAATCACCAGAGTAGCATAGCGATTAATGTGATGCAATTAAAGCTCAGGCCATCGGAGGTTAGATTTCAATTCCGGCATCCTCTGTAAGAAAGCTTGTAGGTTGCTTCCCGTATACATGTGCTTTTCCTCTGGGTGCTCCAATTTTCTGTCACAGTCCAAAGACGCAGGAGGTTAATTGGTCATTGAAAATTGTTCCATGATTAGGCTCGGGTTAAATCAGTGGGTTGCTGAGCAGTGTGGCTCGGAGGGCTGGAAGGGCCCAGTATCTAAATTAATTAATTAATTAAATGTCTTGCAAACTGTAATCAAATTGTTTCTTACTCTACATTCTGTTGAATACAATCCTGGAAGATGAGAGAATGAGTCCCATATAAAACTAAGACCCATAAATAAAATCTATAATCATAGAAACATATAGCACAGAAACACTTCCTCTGATTATTCTACACTGCCAGCCTCATGTCAGCCATTACTGTCTGGTTTGGTGCATCATCCTTTCAATTACACAAAATCTATAGTAAGCTGTCAGGTCAGCAGAAAAGCTCATCGGCTGAAGGCCATCACTGCAGGACTTGTACATGTCCAGGACAAACAAGCGGGCAGGCAGGTCACTGCAGACCCCACCACCCTGCAAACTGCCTTTCCCAAGAGCTCCCTTCTGGAATGTGCTACAGGGCTATTAAAACAAAACCTTCACGTTATCCAAAAAGTTTCTTCCCCAGGAGTTCAACTGATCAACTATTCTGGTTAGCCTCCCCCCCCCCATCTATTGTCTCCTCCCACCCATCACTGCACTGCACTGTAGACAAGTTAAACCACTTTTTAATAAAGTGGTTTCATTGTAAATGCATGCTGGTATTTATATATTTTGTGCACATTTTATTCCATATCTGTACTTTAATCTCTATTGATGCTCTGGGCCTGTACTCGCTGGAGTCTAGAAGAATGAGGGGGTAATCTCATTGAAACCCATCGAACTTTGAGAGGTCTAGATAGAGTGGACTGGGAGAGGATGTTCCTATAGTGGGGGAGTCTCTGAGCAGAGTGCACAGCCTCAGAATAGAAGGACCTCCCTTGAGAATAGAGATAAGGAGGAATTTCTTCAAGGGTGGTGAATCTGTGGAATTCAGTGCCCAGGAAACTGTGGAGGCCAAGTCATTGGGTATATTTAAAATAGAGGTTGATAGTCAGGGCAAGAGATGGTGGTTGAGAGGGTTAATAAATAGAACATAGAATAGTACAGCACATTACAGGCCCTTCGGCCCACAATGTTGTGCCGACCCTCAAACCCTGCCTCCCATATAACCCCCCCACCTTAAATTCCTCCATATACCTGTCTAGTAGTCTCTTAAATTTCACTAGTGTATCTGCCTCCACCAGATGATTTTGGGCGAATGGTGTAATGTCTATGGTTTCATGGTCCATATATGCCTTGGCAGAATTTGACCTCATGCCTGGCACATGCCTGGATTAAATTCTATCTGCCAGGATTCCTCCCGGATTTACAGCTGTTCTGTGTCCCACTGTATCTTTAGACAACCTTCATCTTTACGTCGGACTCCACTAATCTGCGAATTTACTTGTCGTACTCCTTGCATTCGCATCCAAGTCATTTGTAGTAGGACAAACACAGCACTGATCCCTGTTACAAACTGCCAGTCGGATAAACTCTCTGATTCCCATCGGTCAGAGTCGGATCCGGTTTGCCAACTATCCTCAGGTCCCTTGCGCCTCAATCTTCTGCAACAGCCTACGTTGTAGATCTTGTCGGGCTCCTGTCTGAAATGCACCGTTACGATGCCCTCCGTTGGTCGAGGTTGCAGCTGTCTGTGTATACGCAAGCCGGGGCAGTATGATATGGAGAGCGAGTGCGGCAGCTAATCCACAGGAACGCCAAAGATCGATACAGTTCGGCACCAGCGGCGCCGCAGGACCCGCCAGTCGGAGTTGGACTGCCTTGGGGATTCCGGACAATTCTCCCAAAGCCTTCCCGATGAGTGGGTGAAGCGGCTAGTCAACAGAGGCTTGAGATCAGAATTTTCCTTCTCCTAGATGGCCTGTCAACCACTGCTGACGAGTCCCATCTGCCCGAAGGTTTTAAGGCGCCAGTAGCCTGCTTTTGCCCCTTCTGTCAGTAGAAACGGTTCCATCGGGCTTAGTCGCTAAGCCACACGTGAAGACCAGGAGATGGAGTTGGTTGCACAAATTCAGCTGTGAATTCGGTAGCCAGGCTGGGTTACAGAACGCGGGTCTTGCCCCCACAGGGGCTGGCCGAGACCAACATAGACAGAACAGCGCAAGGACAGGCCCTTCGGCCCACAATGTTGTGCCGAAACAATTAAATTATTAATCAAACTAATCCCTTCTGCCTACGCAATGCCACATCCTTCCATTTCCCCCACATTCATGTGCCTATCTACCAAAGAGACGGTTACGGTGGCTCCGGACTCAGGTGCACAAACTGGCCCGTTTCTGCGCTGTGAGTGTGGTTTTAACGCTGATTAATACAAAACGTTCGGCCAGAACTACTGATGAATAAGCCATGAGGCAAGAGTGAGTCAGACTGAAACGTGAGCAACCCAACGAGCGCAGACGCAATTAGTTTCCAAACGGCTTTAGAACCAAGAGTCAGAAATTGCCGGCAGAGCTTCAAAGCCTAAATGCTTCCTGGGCTAGTTTTGGCCACTTCAGAGGGCACCGACAACAGCCATACCCCGACCACACATTGATGAACATCCGCTGCTAACGGACAGTAAAAGCGAGGGCTAATTATGTCACCAGATTTGTACTAGATTTCTTTAACTCGCTGGTTTTGAGCTGCCGGCCGGGATATTCGAATCTCTGTCCCCAAACCATTAATCGCCAGTGTCCGGTAATAATTAGCAGAATAGTTTGTGGAAACAAAGGGCGAAATTTGTGACCGAACTCGCGAAAGTGAACGCCGGCTATTCCCGGGATTTACCTGACAAACTGACAGAAGCAGTAACGGCAGCGGAACGCGGCGGAGAGCCGAACCCACACGTCGCTGTACGGTCCCGGGACTCTTCATGGGAGGCGTCAGATGAGGACAAAATTCCTAGAGGAGATCAGGCAGTGAAACCTGAGCGGTGTGTGTGAGTGAGAGGGAGCCAGACCGAGAGATACAGACTAGATAAACAGTGCAGCGAGACTCGTGGTTCAGTTATATAAACAAGTTACACAAACCGCGATCACCAAATTACATGGGCGGAGACTTGTCACCAACGGGACACTCCCAACGAGAGTCTCAGCCCGGGAATTGCCGGCTCCTTTAACAATTAATGAATCTCAGATGGTAGTCAAACTCCAGAGGCGCCCGAATCACGGGGTTCCCGGCGCGCTCCCGACTCACAGAGAGCGAGCATGAGACTGGGTTTAAATAGATACGCAGACTAGCCGGAGCCCAAGGGCCAAGTGTCTGTGACACCGACGGTGCCGGATTTTCCCTGTCTCTCCTCCTTCTGCCTCTCGCTCTCCATCTCCTCTTCGCGCTATCACAACCTCATTCCCTTATTCTCTCACATTGTCCTTTCTTGCTAGGGGTCTGTTTTTCTCCCTTTCCTCCCCACCCCTTCTCCCTTTCCTCCCCACCCCTTCTCCCTTTCCTCCCCACCCCTTCTCCCTTTCCTCCCCACCCCTTCTCCCTTTCTTCCCCTCCCTCCCTTTCCTCCCCACCCTCTCTCCATTTTTTCCTCTCCCTCCCTTTCCTCCCCCACCCCTTCTCCCTTTCCTCCCCCACCCCTTCTCCCTTTCCTCCCCCACCCCTTCTCCCTTTCTTCCCCTCTCTCCCTTTCTTCCCCTCTCTCCCTTTCCTCCCCTCTCTCCCTTTCCTCCCCACCCTCTCTCCATTTCTTCCCCTCCCTCCCTTTCCTCCCCACCCTCTCTCCATTTCTTCCCCTCCCTCCCTTTCCTCCCCCATCCCTTCTCCCTTTCCTCCCCACCCTCTCTCCCTTTCCTCCCCACCCTCTCTCCCTTTCCTCCCCACCCTCTCTCCCTTTTCCTCCCCCACCCCTTCTCCCCTTTCCTCCCCCACCCCTTCTCCCCTTTCCTCCCCCACCCCTTCTCCCCTTTCCTCCCCCACCCCTTCTCCCTTTCCTCCCCACCCTCTCTCCCTTTCCTCCCCACCCTCTCTCCCTTTCCTCCCCACCCTCTCTCCCTTTCCTCCCCCACCCCTTCTCCCCTTTCCTCCCCACCCTCTCTCCCTTTCCTCCCCACCCCTTCTCCCTTTCTTCCCCTCTCTCCCTTTCCTCCCCACCCTCTCTCCATTTCTTCCCCTCCCTCCCTTTCCTCCCCACCCTCTCTCCATTTCTTCCCTTTCCTCCCCCACCCCTTCTCCCTTTCTTCCCCATCCTCTCTCACTTTTCTCCTCCACCCTCTCTCCTTCCCCTCTCTCTTTTCCCCACCCTTTTCCCTTTCTTCCCCATCCTCTCTCTCTTTTCTCTGCCACTCTCTCTCCTTCCCCTCTCTCTTTTCCTCACCCTCTCTCCCTTTCTTCCCCTCCCTCCCTTTCCTCCCCACCCTTTTCCCTTTCTTCCCCATCCTCTCTCTCTTTTCTCTGCCACTCTCTCTCCTTCCCCTCTCTCTTTTCCTCACCCTCTCTCCCTTTCTTCCCCTCCCTCCCTTTCCTCCCCACCCTCTCTCCCTTTCTTCCCCATCCTCTCTCACTTTTCTCCTCCACCCTCTCTCCTTCCCCTCTCTCTTTTCCCCACCCTTTTCCCTTTCTTCCCCTTCTCTTTCTTTCCCTTCCCACCCTCTCTTCCCCCTCCCTCCCCTTTTCTCTTTCTTTCTGTCCCTAGGTCTCTCAGTCCCTTCCATTCTCTCCCACATCCCCCCTCCGAATCCCTTTTTGTTGCAGTCAGGGAGGGAAATGGTGCAGAAAGAGAGGGGAGAGATGGTCGGGAATAGTCCGACTCCAAAAGGGATGGTCTGAGAGAGATGGGCTGAATGGCCTAGTTCGCTTTTTCCAATGGAAACTTCCTCACTGTTGGCCAGCTGTACCAGCCCCCCAGGGTAACCACTCGAAGCTGTGTGATATCTACAGTGGATTTGGGGGGGGAGAGCGTTATTGTGGGGAGTGATGCACTCTCGATGGGAGGGATTTTGCTGAGGGTGTGAGTCTCTTTCCCAGGTGACGCTGATGTCTCTGAAGTGACAAGTGACCTGGAACATCACCGGCCTCTCACAAACTGCCAGGCCAGGCGGAGAGTCCGATACCAGCAGAGGCTCCCCTGTCTCACACCTGTACAGTGACAAGTTTGAGTTAACATTCCTCCCATACTTTGCTAGAAATGAATACCGTTCTTTGCATTCCATCCTGGGGCGGATGCTGTTTATAATCACACTGGTCTTCCTCCCCCATTCCACTCTCTCTTCAACCTCTACATCCCTCCCAGAACACTGCACTCCTCTGCAGCATTCCCTGTTTCCTTCACTCTTTCCTGGGCTTTAATATGCTGCAACTTTCTCCCAATTCTGAAAGAAACCCCCCCAACTTCTATTAATTCAGAATTCTGCCGCCAGGATGAGGGAATCCTACTTTGTAATGGCTTCCTGTATCTTTTAGAAATGATCTACTTACTTTTAAAGCTCGCAGTGGTCTGGGACCAGAGTACACCACAGAATCGTTTTTGTTTTATAATCCTGCTCAACTCTCAGGCCTTCTTCCACCAGTCTCTTAAGTTTAAATAACCTCCCTCAACAGAGAATTGGTAGGTCAGCTTTTTTGAACGACACTCCTAAACTGTGGAATTCAATAGCTGAAACTATAAGCGATGCAGACTCAGTTGGCACCTTTAAATGCCCCCTCAAAAACCGATTGAACTGACATCTTTGTGTCTTTATTTTCATGTTGATTTTTATTTTAAAATTTTTTCATGTTTGTACATTGATCCCATTGTAAAGCGCTTTGAACTACATCATCTAAATGAAAAGGTGGTCTGTAAATAAAATTGTTATTATTATTTATTAACTGTGAACTATATTTAAATAGCACCCCCCGCCCCCCCCCCCCCCACGCTGTCTTGGAGGCAATAAAGCACTGTTCAGCAAGGCTGACAGCGTAGATGAGGATGCCTGCCACTCTGGCCATACCCGGTTCTTTCCTCTGGGAGAAGATATAGCAGTTAGAAGGCCTGGATCAGCAGACTGAAGAACAATTTCTTCTCCGCTGCGATCAGATTTCTGAACCCACTCACCTCTCTCACATCCCCTTCATGGTGGTGCTGCCTTGTTCTCGGATTCTCACCTCCACCTCTCTCCGTTATTTTGTCACTGCTGCTTCAGCATTTTCCTTTTGGTATTTTTTATTTTAACATTTTCTTTGCACCATTTTTACTACTTACATTATTTACCATTTGCCTTTCACTTTTGCATTTTGCTCTCTGAGAGACTTTGACCAAACTACGTAATTTGTCTCAGCACCCAACATGTGCCAGACTCCAGATATTCTTTGCTTATTCAGAATACAGTGGATTCCAGTTAATTGGGACACATGGGGACCAGCACATTTTGGTTCAACTATTAGCTGCAGTTTCATGGAAATAGTTAAAAAGGTATAAAAAACAGATGACCATTTAACTGAACAACAAATTTAAATGAAATACAGAACAAATTAGAACACTATCAAAACTACTACAGTACTATAAAACTGTGTATTAGTTCCTAATAGTTATCAACAGAGGAATTCATTCAACATACTCTGATGTATTCTTTTGACGGGACAAAATCAGCGCAGACATCTAGTGCAGATAATGCGCTGCCTTCAAACAGTGTTTTTGTTTATTGCATCCTCCAAATTTTAATTTCATTGTAACATTCAAGGTGATTGTTGATACTTTCAAATTCTTTATAGAGCCTAACTTGTTGAAGTAGTGAAATTGTTTAATTTTCACTCCTGGCCATTTCTGGCATTTCCAGGCCTAAATGCTTGAAACTGCAGTGAGCAAAGCAGTTCTGAATTGACTTGCTGAATACTCACCAATTAACAGTGACAAAAGTCACTGCTTTTTGAACACAAAAATGCAACTGATGGTATTTAAAAAGTGTTCATTTGAAGCATGGTGTAGTGACTAACAGCTACATGACATGCACACGAGTGACACCAGTTAGAAAATGTTCGGCAACAGTCTCCTGTCCCAATTAACTGGCACAGTGTCCCAATAAATTAGATTAGATTTAACTTTATTGTCATTGTGCCAAGTACAGATACAAAGCCAATGACATGTAGTTAGCATCTAACCAGAAATGCAAAGAATAGTGTTATACAAAATAACTGCGAATAAAAGTAAGTGCTACAGCACACAAATATAAAAGTACTGAGACAGTACAATATGGGTGCAATACTGGATAATGCTTTTTGCCCTGCCCAGGCACCGTTTATGGTAAATGTTCTCAATGGTGGGTAATTGGGTGCCGATAATCCGCTGGGCAGTTTTCACCACATGCTGGAGTGCTTTGAGGTCTGACGGGACAATTGCCATACCACACTGAGATACAGTTGGTGAGTATGCTCTCAATGGTACAGCGGTAAAAGTCCAAACACGAGGAAATCTGCAGATGCTGGAAATTCAAACAACACACACAAAATGCTGGTGGAACACAGCAGGCCAGGCAGCATCTATAAGGAGAAGCACTGCTGACGTTTCGGGCAGACCCTTGGTCAGCGGTAAAAGTCCGTCAGTATCCTGGGACAGAGGTGAGCTTTCTTGATGCTCCGCAGGAAATAAAGGCACTGTTGCGCCTTTTTGATCAGGATGGAGGAGTTCAGGGACCAGGTGAGATCCTCAGAAATGTGGACACTAAGGAATTTGAAGCTTGATACACGCTCCACTACAGCTCCGCTGATGTAGATGGGGACGTGAGTGTGGCTCCTAGCGTGCCTGAAGTCCACAATGAAGGGAATACAGGCTATTTTCTTGTTTAGCTTTTGTTATTTAAGAGTTGTCCCAAATTAGGGGCTGGCCCAATTAATCAGAATCCACAGTACTTTGAGCAGTACTTGGAGTATTGTGAACAGTTTTGGGTCCTATATCTAATAAAGGATGTGCTGCATTGGATAGGGTACAGAGGATGTTTACAAGAATGATTCCAGGAATAAAAGGGTTAATGTATGAGCACTGTTTGATGATTCTGGGCCTGCGCTCATTGGAGTTTAGTAAAAAGAGTGGTACATCTTGTTGAAACTTACCAAACATTGAAAGGCCTAGATAGAGTGGACATGGAGAGGATGTTTCCCTTAGTGGGGGAGTCTTGGACAGAGTGCGCAGCCTCAGAGTAGAAGGGTGTCCCTTTAGAACAGAAATGAGGAGGAATTTCTTTAGCCAGAGGGTGGTGAATCTGTGGAATTCATTGCACAGACTCCTGTGGAGGTCATGCCTTTGGGTATTCAAAGCTGAGGTGAATAGGTTCTTAATTAGAAAGGGAAAAAGGAGAAGAATGGGGTTGAGAGGGGAAATAAATCAGCATGATCAAATGGTGGTGCAGACTTGATGGGCTGAATTACCTAACACTGCTCCCGTGTCCAATAAGAAGGGTCTTGTGGTGCTTTCCCACAGGAAGCGTGGTACTTTGGGACAACACAGCGTCACGCCTGCGAGAGTCACTTCCTCACAGCTGCTGCTTCGATCCTGATCTTGGTGGTGACTGCGTGTACCTCCCACAAAGATAAATGAGAAGGATAATTAGCCACTGTAGGGAGTCTGTAGAGTAGATGGGGGTGGGGGTGTAGAAGAATCAGGACGAAGTTGATGGAGATGGGGTGACACAGTAGTGTAGTGGTTAGCACATTGTGTTATGCTGCCTGGGTTCAATTCCAGCCGCTGCCTGTAAGGAGTTTGTACTTTATCGATGTGACTGTGTGGGTTTCCTCTGGGTGCTTCCACATTCCAAAGACATACAGGTTCATAGTTACTGTGCAGTATCTCTAAATAACTAAAATATAAAGAAATGGTAGCAATAAGTGAGGGAATGGGCTTGTTCTGAGAGCTAGCATGGACTTGATGGGCAGAATGGCTCCCTTCTATGTCATAAGAAAGTCAAAGTCAAGTTTATTGTCATATGCACAAGAGCACAGGTTACATATTTACTTGCAGCTGCACCACGGGCATATATCATCAAATACACAACCTTCATAAGAAAATCATAAATTATATCCCAGTTTTACACCAAAGAACACAATTAGAACACAATAAAAACAAAGTCTGATTTAGTTCAAAGTGGTAATAGTTTTGCCAAACTGTAGTGATTAGGGGTTTCACTAGTGGGTTCAAGAAGTGAATGGTTGAAGGGAAGAAGTCATTCATGAGTCTGGTGGTGTGGGACTTCTGTACCTCCTGTCCAAATGATAGTTGTGATATGAAAAGGTAGTGCGGAGGTTAGCATGATGCTACTACAGAGCAACACACACAAAATGCTGGTGGGACACAGCAGGCCAGGCAGCATCTATAAGGAGAAGCACTGTCGACGTTTCGGGCCGAGACCCTTCGTCAGGACTAACTGAAAGGAAAGATAGTAAGAGATTTGAAAGTAGTGGGGGGAGGGGGAAATGCGAAATGATAAGAGAAGACCGGAGGGGGTGGGATGAAGCTAAGAGCTGGAAAGGTGATTGGCGAAAGTGATACAGAGCTAGAGAAGGGAAAGGATGATGGGACGGGAGGTCTCAGGAGAAAGTTGGGGGGAAGCACCAGAGGGAGATGGAGAACATGCAAACAACTAAATATGTCAGTGATGGGGTAAGAAGGGGAGGAGGCTCATTAATGGAAGTTAGAGAAGTCAATGTTCATGTCATCAGGTTGGAGGCTACCCAGCCGGTATATAAGGTGTTGTTCCTCCAACCTGAGTTTGGATTCATTTTGACAGTAGAGGAGGCCATGGATAGACTTATCAGAATGGGAATGGGACGTGGAATTAAAATGTGTGGCCACTGGGAGATCCTGCTTTCTCTGGCGGAGAGAGTGTAGGTGTTCAGCGAAACTGTCTCCCAGTCTGCGTCGGGTCTCACCAATATATAAAAGGCCGCACCGGGAGCACCGGACACAGTATACCACACCAGCCGACTCACAGGTGAAGTGTCACCTCACCTGGAAGGACTGTCTGGGGCCCTGAATGGTGGTGAGGGAGGAAGTGTAAGGGCAGGTGTAGCACTTATTCCGTTTACAAGGTTAAGTGCCAGGAGGGAGATTGGTGGGAAGGGATAGGGGGGACGAGTGGACAAGGGAGTTGCATAGGGAATGATCCCTGTGGAAAGCAGAAAGGTGGGGAGGGATCCTACTACCAAGCACATCTTTCCCTCCTCCCCCTTTCTGAACATTGAACATTGACTTCTCTAGCTTCTGTTAATGCCCCTCCTCCCCTTCTTACCCCATCCCTGACATATTTAGTTGTTTGCCTGTTCTCCATCTCCCTCTGGTGCTCCCTGCAACTTCTTTCTCCCAAGGCCTCCCGTCCCATGATCCTTTCCCTTCTCCAGCTCTGCATCACTTTCGCCAATCACCTTTCCAGCTCTTAGCTTCATCCCACCCCCTCCGGTCTTCTCCTATCATTTCGCATTTCCCCTTCCCCCCACTACTTTCAAATCTCTTAGTATCTTTCCTTTCAGTTAGTCCTGATGAAGGGTCTCGGCCCAAAACGTCGACAGTGCTTCTCCCTACAGATGCTGCCTGGCCTGCTGTGTTCCACCAGCATTTTGTGTGTGTTGTTTGAATTTCCAGCATCTGCAGATTTCACTGTGTTTGCTACTACAGAGCATTAAAGTTTGGAGTTCAATTTCAGTGCAGTTTGTACATTCTCCCTGTGACTGCATGGGTTTCCTCCCACAGTCCAGAGACGTACCAATTAATAGGTTAATTGCTCATTGTAAATTGTCTTGCGATTAGACTAGGGTTAAATATATGGCTTGCTGGTTGGCCCTGGAGGGCTGCACCTCTAAGTAAAATCAATAAAAGCTTTTGTGTATTGACACCACAGTGTGGGAGGTACCATCTCTCACATGATATGTTAAACCCTCATGTTGATGTGAAAAATCCGATGAACCTGAGGCATCTGGACAGGTTGGGTATGGAGGAGATTTTTCTCTTGTGGTGAAACCTAGAACCGGGAGGTCGCTGATTAAAAATAAAGTTCAAAAGGAAATGGAGCAACATTTTATTTCCTCTTAGAGGTCTCTGAGTCTTTGGAAACTCCTGTCTCTGATGCTGTTGGAAGCAGAGTATTCAAACACATTAGAACATAGAACAGTAAAGCACAGTCCAGGATCTTTGGCCCACAATGTTGTGCTAACTTCTAAAGCAAATCGAAGATCAATCTAACTCTCCCCTCCCACACAGCCCTCCATTGTCTATCACCCATGTGCATACCTAGGAGTTTTGTAAATGCCCCTGATGTACCATCACATTGGCAGAGTTTTACATGATCCAACCACTCTCTGTAAGTATCCTACCTCTGACATTCCCCCTGTACTTTCCCTTAAAATTATAACCTCTCTCTCCCCCCCCCCCCCCCCACCCATATTAGCCATTTCTGTCCTGGGTAAAAATCACCTTCTGGCTAAAGAAATTCCTCCTCATCTCCATTCTAAATGGACATCCCTCTATTCTGAGGCTCTGAACAGGTCCTAGACTCCCCACTATAGGAAAATCCTCTCCACATCCACTCTATCTGTGCCCTAGGGTCCTAGACTCTCCCACTATAGGAAAATCCTCTCCACATCCACTCTATCTGTGTCCTCCGGTCCGAGACTCCTCCACTATAGGAAAATCCTCTCCACATCCACTCTATCTGTGTCCTCTGGTCCTAGACTCCTCCACTATAGGAAACATACTCTCCACATCCACTCTATCTGTGTCCTCTGGTCCTAGACTCCTCCACTATAGGAAACATACTCTCCACATCCACTCTATCTGTGTCCTCTGATCCTAGACTCCTCCACTATAGGAAAATCCTCTCCACATCCACTCTATCTGTGTCCTCCAGTCCTAGACTCCTCCACTATAGGAAAATCCTCTCCACATCCACTCTATCTGTGTCCTCTGGTCCTAGACTCCTCCACTATAGGAAACTCCTCTCCACATCCACTCTATCTGTGCCCTCTGGGCCTAGACTCCCCCACTATAGGAAACATCCTCTCCACATCCACTCTATCCAGGCCTTTCAACATTCCATAGGTTTCAGTGAGATCTCCTGTCATTCTTCTGAACTCCAGCGAGTACAGGCCCAGAGCCATCAAATGCTCCTTGTATAAAAACCCTTTCATTCCCTGAATCATTCTCGTGAACCTCCTCTGAACCCGCTCCAATGTCAGCACATCCTTGCTTTTATATTCTAGTCCTCTTGAAATGAATGCTAACATTGCATTTGCCTTCCCTACCAGTGACTCAACCTGCAAGTTAACCTTTAGGGAATTCTGCATGAGGACTCCCAAGTTTCTTTGGATTCAGTTTTTTAAATTTTCTCCCTGTTTACAAAATAGTTCATGTCTTTATTCCTCCTATCAAAGTGCATGACCATACACTTTCCTACACTATATTCCATCTGCCACTTCTTTGCAATTTTCCCAATCTGTCTACGTCCTTCTGCAGACTCCCTGCTTCATCAACACTACCTGCCCCTACATCTATCTCCATATCATCTGAAAACCTGGTCACAAAGCCATCAATTCTGCCATCTCTTAAGGAAACAATGTAGACTTTTACCTATTTTATCATGTGCCTCCAAGTACACTGGGACCTCATCCTTAACAATTGACTCCAACATCTTCCCAACTACTGAGGTCAGGCTAACTGGCCTATAATTTCCTTTCTTCTGAACTCTGCCTTCTTGGAGTGATATTTGCAATTGTTCAGTCCTCCAGAACCAAGCCAGAATCTAGTGCTTCTTGAAAATTTTTTACCAATGCCTCCACAAACTCTTCAGCCACCCCTTTCAGAAGCCTGGAGTGTAGTCCATCTGGTCCAGGTGACATATCTACCTTCAGACCTTTCAGCTTCCCAAGCAGCTGCTCCCTAGTAATGGCAACTGCACTTACTTCTGCCCTCTGACACTCTAGAACTTCCAGCACGCTGCAGGTGTCTTCCAGAGTGAAGACTGATGCAAAATACTTAGTTCATTCTTTATTTCTTTGTACCCCATTGTTACCTCTCTAGAATCATTTTCCAGCAGTCCAACATCCACTCCTAACCTCTCCTAACCTCTCCTTTATTCTTTATATATCTAAAAAAAATATATTTTGGTATTCTCTTTGATATTATTGGCTAGCTTACCTTCATATTTCATCTTTTCTCTCCTTAGGGTTTTTTAGTTGCCTTCTGTAGATTTTTAAGAGCTTCCCAATCTTCTATCTTCCTACTAATTCTGCTCTATTATATGCCCTCTCTTTTGCTTTCATGTTGGCTTTGACTTCCCTTGTCAGCCACAGTTGCATCATCCTGCCTTTAGCATACGTCTTTTTCAGGATGTAGCTATCCTGACCCTTCTGAAATTCTCCCAGAATCTTCAGCCACTGCTGCTGGAGTCCCCTTCCAATCAATTTTAGCCAGCTCCTCTCTCAGGCCTCTGTAATTCCCTTTATCACTGTAATACTGATACATCTGGCTTTAGCTTCTCCCTCTCAAATTGCAGGCTGAATTCTCACTGCCTCTTCAGTGTTCCTTTACCTTAAGCACCCTAATCAATTCCATTTCATTACACAACACCCAATCCAGAATAGCTGATCTCCAAGTGGGCTCAACCACAAGCTGCTTTAAAGGCCATCTTGTAGGCATTCTACAAATTCTCTCTCTTGGGATCTAGCACCAGCCTCATTTTCCCAATTGACCTGCATTTTAAAATCCCCCATGACTATCATAACATTGCCCTTTCTACATACCCTTTCTATCTCCATTGTAATTTGTACCCCATATCCTGGCTATGGTTCGGAGGCTTGTATATAATTCCCATTGGGAGCATTTTTTATCCTTGCAGTTTCTTAACTCTACCCACAAGAATTCTACATGTTCCAACCCTATGTCACCTCTTTCTAAGAGGCCTCAGTCACACACTGAAAAGGCTCAGGCCTGGCCCTGCCTATGTACTGTATCTCATTATCAGTGATGCTGGACTTCCTGCTGTTTTGTGTGACTGCGCCTTAGAGGCAGTAATCCGTTCCTTGTTTATTATTCAGCCATGTGGGTCCACACACAATCTGATGCTGGCACCTGGGTAATCACAACAAGCTGCACACACACAAAGAGTGAGTGGGGGAGGAAGAGGGAGAGGGGAGAGAGAGAGAGAGAAAAAGGGAGGGAAAGAGGGAGGGAGAGAGAGAGGGAGGGAGAGGAGGGAGAGGGAGGGAAAAGAAGACAGGGGCAAATATAGATAGAAACATACAAACAGAAAACCTACAGCACGGTGACAGGCCCTTTGGCCCACAAAGTTGTGCTGAACATGTCCCAACCTTAATAATTACTAGACTTCCCCATAGCCCTCTAATTTTCTCAGCTCCATGTACCTATCCAAAATTCTCTTAAAAGACCCTGTCTTATCCATCTCCACCACCGTTGCCGGTAGCCCATTCCACGCACTCACCACTCTCTGTGTAAAAAACTTACCCCTAACATCTCCTCTGTACTTACTCCGCAGCACCTTAAACCTGTGTCATCTTGTGGCACAGATGAGAGAGAGAATGCACCATCAATCTTTCAAAAACATTTTTTGTCAAAGTACAGTACGTATACCAGTGGACTACTTGACAGATAGACCTCAGTATGTGCGGTTGGGAGACTGTAGGTCTGACACGGTGGTCAGCAGCACAGGAGCGCCGCAGGGAACTGTACTCTCTCCAGTCCTGTTCACCCTGTACACATCAGACTTCCAATATAACTCGGAGTCCTGCCATGTGCAGAAGTTCGCTGATGACACGGCCATAGTGGGGTGTGTCAGGAATGGACAGGAGGAGGAGTATAGGAAACTGATACAGGACTTTGTGATATGGTGCAACTCAAACTACCTGTGTCTCAATATCACCAAGACCAAGGAGATGGTGGTGGACTTTAGGAGATCTAGGCCTCATATGGAGCCAGTGATCATTAATGGAGAATGTGTGGAGCAGGTTAAGACCTACAAGTAACTGGGAGTACAGTTAGACGAGAAGCTAGACTGGACTGCCAACACAGATGCCTTGTGCAGGAAGGCACAGAGTCGACTGTACTTCCTTAGAAGGTTGGCGTCATTCAATGTCTGTAGTGAGATGCTGAAGATGTTCTATAGGTCAGTTGTGGAGAGCGCCCTCTTTTTTGTGGTGGCGTGTTGGGGAGGAAGCATTAAGAAGAGGGACGCCTCACGTCTTAATAAGCTGGTAAGGAAGGCGGGCTCTGTTGTGGGCAAAGTGCTGGAGAGTTTAACATCGGTAGCTGAGCGAAGGGCGCTGAGTAGGCTACGGTCAATTATGGAAAACTCTGAACATCCTCTACATAGCACCATCCAGAGACAGAGAAGCAGTTTCAGCGACAGGTTACTATCGATGCAATGCTTCTCAGACAGGATGAAGAGGTCAATACTCCCCAATGCCATCAGGCTTTACAATTCAACCGCCAGGACTTAAGAACTTTTTAAAAGCTATTATTAATGCTTTTTGAGATAGTGATTTAGATGCATATCATATTTTTTACTGAGTTAAGTATTGTATGTAATTAGTTTTGCTACAACAAGTGTATGGGACATTGGAAAAAAAAGTTGAATTTCCCCATGGGGATGAATAAAGTATCTATCTATCTATCTACCAAATATAACCTTGAAATTCCTCTTCTTGCAGGCAGACACAAAACGAAACAGAATTGGACACATTAAAAATCCCACACAACGAAGACCGTTAAACACCCAATGTGTGAAACACACACACACACACTCTCACACACACACACACACACACACACACACACACACACACACACACACACACACACACACACACACACACACACACACACACACACACACACACACACACACACACACACACACACACACACACACTTCCCCTTGACTATTTTATAGAAGAACTGGAGAAATGTTCCATGATTATGCTGTTCATCATTAACACCAGAAATAGATTACCTGGCCAGACACAGGCACAGCTGTTGTGGGATCCTTGTGGGAACATAGTGCGACTGCGATTATACTTCAAATACTACATTGGCTCGGAAGCACTCAGACAGCCTCAGGTTGTGAATGGTGCTATACAAATGCAAGTGAAACTTCCTAACTCGAGGCCCTTTTGAAGTTTGAAGTAGGTTTATTACAGAAGTGCATGTGGTATATGGGGCAAAAGTTTAAGGGTAACATGAGGGGGAATTTCTTTACTCAGAGAGTGGTAGCTGTGTGGAATGAGCTTCCAGTAGAAGTGGTAGAGGCAGGTTCGGTATTGTCATTTAAAGCAAAATTGGATAGGTATATGGATAGGAAAGGAATGGACGGTTATGGGCTGAGTGCGGGTCAGTGGGACTAGGTGAGAGTAAGCGTTCGGCATGGACTAGAAGGGCCGAGATGGCCTGTTTCCATGCTGTAATTGTTATATGGTTATATGTCACATATACAACCCTGAGATTCAATTTCTTTCAGTAAGCACAAGAAACACAAGAGAATCAATGAACGACCATAAGAGGAGAACTAGGCCATTCGGCCCATTGAGGCTGCTCTGCTATTCCATCACGGCTGATCTACTATCCCTTTCAACCCCATTCTCCTGCCTTCTCCCCATAACCTTAGACTCCCTTATTAATCAAGAACCTATCAACCTCCACCTTAAATATATCCAATGACTTGGCCTACACAGCCACCTGTGACAATTAATTCCACTATTTCACCACCCTCTAGTTAAAGAAGTATTTCCTCATTTCTGTTCTAAATGGATGTCCCTCAGTTCTGAGGCTGTGCTCTTTTGTCCTAGACTCCCCTACCAGAGGAACCATCCTCTCCACATTCACTCCATCTAGGTCTTTCATCATTAGATAGGTTTCAATTAAATCTACCTTCTCATCTAGTGAGTACAGGCCCAGAGCCATCAAATGCTCCTCATATGTTAATCCTTTTATTCCTGAGATCATTCTTGTGAACCTCCTCTGGACCCTCTCCAATGCAGCACATCCTTTCTCAGATAAAGGGCCCGTGTGGTCTGACCAGTGCCTTATAAAGCCTCAGGATTACATCTTGCTTTTGTGTAATACTCCCCTCAAAATTAATGCTAACCACATTTGCCTTTCTTACCACCGACTCAACCTGCAAGTTAACCTTTAGGGAATCCCACACCAGGACTTCCAAGTCCTTTTACATCTGATTTTTGCATTTACCCGCCCCCCCCCCTTTAGAACATAGCCCACACCTTTATTTCTTCTGTCAAAGTGTATGACCCTGCACTTCTCTATACTATATTCCATCTGAAACTTCTTTACCCATTCCCCCAATTTGTCAAAGTCCTTCTACTGACACCCTGCTTCCTCAACACTACCTGTCCCTCCATCTGTGTATCATCATATCGTCCACAAACTTGGCCACAAAGTTATCAATTCCTTCATCCAAATCATAACATGAAAAGAAGTGGTCCCAACACTGACCCCTGCTCCACAACAGCAGTCACCGGCAGCCAACCAGAAAAGGCTCCCATTATTTGCACTCTTTGCCTCCAGGCTAATAGCCAATCTTCTATCTGTGCTAGTACCCTCTAATAGCAAGAATAATAGAAAGACTTCACTCAGCCAGGTGGATAAACAACCAGTGTGCAAAAGAAAACAAACAGTGCAAATACAAAAAGAAAAAAATATTATAAATAAACAAGCAATAAATATTGAGAACATGAGATGAAGAGTCTTTGAAAGTGAGTCCAGAGGTTGTGGGAACAGTTCAGTGATAGGGCATGAGAAGTTATCCCCTCTGGTTCAAGAGCCTGATGGCTGAGGGGTAATAACTGTTTGTGAACCTGGCGGTGTGGGTCCTGAGGCTCCTGTACCTCCTTCCTGATGGCAGCAGTGACGAGAGAGCTTGATCTGGGTGGTGAGATCATGGATGCTGCTTTCTTGTGACAGTGCTCTTTGTAGATGTGCCCAATAGATTCCTTCAGTGAGCAGGGTTCTCACCTCTGTGATTGCTGATCTGTAGGAGAGATGAGAGCACAAATTTCCAGGCTGGTACTCAAGGGCCAGTACTGAGAGGGGGCTGCCCTCACAGAAGTGCTATTTTTGGATATGTTACATCAAAGGCTATCAGCTCTGTTTAGTAGGTGTAAAATAACTGTGGAGGGGCAAGGAGCTCTCCCTTATGTCAGGGGTCATTATTTAGCCGTTAAGCATAGCACAAAAATAGTAGAATTGTCATGGTCACATTGTTGTGTGTGGGGTCTGGCTTTGCACTTGTGTTTCCAACATTACACAGCAACAATGCTGAAAGGCACTACAGAAATTCAAAAACATTACAGTTTCTGCAGAAGCTGGAAATCTAGAGTAACACACTGAAAGTTCAAAGATTCAAAATAAATTTATTATCAAAGACTATGTACAATCTTGAGATTTGTCTGTTTACACACAGCCACAAAGCAAGAAACTAGAAAGAGCCCAATTAAAAAAATAAAGTCCAATACCTGATGCACAGAGAAAGATAAAAAGACACAAATCTTGTAATCGATAGGAGTGAGCAACAGCATTCCGAACTCTGGGGCAGCCCAAATCTTGAGGTTGCACACCTCAGATTAACGGGGCAAATGGCTGAGAAGCACAGCAGCCAGAGCAGGCATCACGGAGAGAGGAGCGAATATCGCGGGAGAGCGAGCAAAACTGGCACAACTCGCACCTACGATCCCGACACCCTGCCTTTCCAGTCTCTCTGGGCCGGCATTTAAATTGTCCAACAGCGGATCACGCCTTGCATTAGGATCTGTGGCCCACCATAGCAAAACACTTTGGCAGGCATAACGGATTAGACCACGCCGCCCAGTTTGAAGCCTCTCAACCTCTTAAGGTTGGCGTGGCACTTAGAGCAATCCAATCTCACACCCGGGTTAGCTGGAAACTCCTCCTAGACTTGATCTTGACTCTTGTTCTCTGAATCACTCACTCAACCTCATTGTTTCTGGTAAAAATTTACCACAATTTAGTTCAGAAAAGCTGCATTAATAATTTTTAAGCAACACGCACAAAATGCTGGTGGAATGCAGCAGGCCAGACAGCATCTATAGGAAGAAGTACGGTTGACGTTTCGGACCGAGACCCTTCGTCAGGGCTAATGGAAAAAAGAGATAGTAAAACATTTGAAAGTGGGAAGGGGTCAGGGAAATCTGAAATGATAGGAGAAGACAGGAGGGGGTGGGGTGAAGTTAAGAGCTGGAGAGGTGATTGGCAAAAGGGGTACACAGCTGGAGAAGGGAAAGGATCATGGGACGGGTGGCCTAGGAAGAAAGAAAGGGGGAGAGGAGCACCAGAGGGAGATGGAGAACAGGCAAAGAGTGATTGTAAGAGGGAAAAAGAGAGGAAAAAAGGAAGAAGAAAAATATATCTAAATAAATGGGGATGGAGTACCAAGGGGGCATTAATGGAAGTTAGAAAAATCAATGTTCATGTTCATGCCATCAGGCTGGAGGCTACCCAGTTGGAATATAAGGTGTTGTTCCTCCAACCTGAGTGTGGCTTCATCTTGACAGTAGAGGGGGCCATGGATAGACATATCAGAATGGGAATGGAACGTGGAATTAAAATGTGTGGCCACTGGAAGATCCTGCTTTCTCTGGCGGAGAGAGTATAGGTGTTCAGTGAAACGGTCTCCCAGTCTGCGTCGGGTCTCACCAATATATAAAAGGCCACACCGGGAGCACCGGACGCAGTATACCACACCAACTGACTCACAGGTGAAGTGTCGCCTCACCTGGAAGGACTGTCTGGGGGCCCTGAATGGTGGTGAGGGAGGAAGTGTAAGGGCAGGTTCCACTTGTTCCACTTACAAGGGTAAGTGCCAGGAGGGAGACTGCTAGGAAGGGATGGGGAGACAAATGGACAAGGGATTCACATAGGAAAGCAGAAAATGGGGGGGGGGGAGGAATTCCCATTCTGATATGTCCACACATTTTAATTCCATGTCCCATTCCCATTCCAATATGTCAATCCATGGCCTCCTTTACTGTTGAGATGAAACCACACTCAGGTTGGAGGAACAGCACCTTATATTCCGTCTGGGTAGTCTCTAACCTGATGGCATGAACGTTGATTTTTCTAACTTCCGTTAATGCCCCCTCCCCTTCTTACCCTATCCTTATTTATTTATTTATCTATCTGTCTATTTAATTTATTTTTTAATTATATATTTTCTTCTTCCTTTTATTTTCTCTCTCTTTCCCTCTCACAATAACTCCTTGCCTGTTCTCCATCTTCCTCTGGTGCTCCCCTCCCCCTTTCATTCTCCCTAGGCCTTCCGTCCTATGATACTCCCCCTTCTCTAGCCTTGTACCCCTTTTGCCAATCAATTTCCCAGCTTTTAGCTTCATCCCTCCCCCTCCTGTCTTCTCCTATCATTTCGGATCTCCCCCTCCCCTCCTACTTTCAAATCTCTTACTATCTTTTCTTTCAGTTAGTCCTGATGAAGGGTCTCGGCCCAAAACGTCGACTGTGCTTCTTCCTATAGATGCTGCCTGGCCTGCTGCGTTCCACCAGCATTTTGTGTGTGTTGCTTGAATTTCCAGCATCTGCAGATTTCCTCGTGTTTGCGTTAATAATTTTTAGTTGAATTTCTTGCCTTTCGGACTTCCAGTAAGCTGCTGCTCACCTTCAGTAGCACCACCTTAAACTGAAAGTTTCTAAACTGCTGGAGGAACTCAGCAGGTCAGGCAGCATCTATGGAGAGGAATTAACAGGCGGCATTTTGGGCCGAGACCTTCACCAGGTCTGGAAAGGAAGGGGGAAGAGGCCAGAATAGGAATGTGGGGGGTGGGAATTGGAAGTGATAGGTGGAAAGGGTAAAGGGCTGAAGAAGAAAGATTATGACAGGAGAGGTGATTGGACCATGGGAGGAAGGGAAGGAGCTTCATAAGATGTGCTCTCTAATCTAGGCATCATCCTGCTAAATCTCCTCTGCATCCTCTTCCACATGCTTCCTATAATAAACCAATTAACTACTTTTTCCTGGTTCTGCTGGGTGAATTGACTGGCCTGATTTGTTTATATAAATTTTTTTTGACGTTTACTCTTTCAGCAAGATGAACAGTAAAAGGGCTGAGTCTGTTACAGCTCGGGTGCTCTGGAATTTCCAGTTCAATTCCGGTGCCATTCTGTAAGGGGTCTGTGTGGGTTTTCTCTGAGTCCTCCAGTTCTCCACCACAGTCCAAAGAGGTACCGTCTAGTTAATTGGTGATTGTAAATTGTCCTGTGGTTAGGTTAGGGTTAATTGGGTTTGTCAGGGGTTACTGGGACGTCCAGGCTCGAGGACCAGAAGGACCCACTCCGCACTCCAGTGTTCACTAAGTAAATAATTAAACAAAAAGCCCATTCACCATTGCTCTGACCCCACATTGTGCACTCAGGGGTCGACCAATTACTGGGGCTGGAGTCACATATACACCAAAGGAGAGTAGGGATAGTTTCCTGAAGGATATTAGTGAATTAATTGAGATTCTTTAACAGAATCTGTCACCATGACTGATGTATTGTTTAATTAATTTAATTAGTGAAATTAGAGTTTGCTCGTTGCCATGGTGAGATTTGAACTCAAGTCCTCAGATTCTTGGGTTTCTGTCACACTACGTGTAAGACCAGTCTGCCAATCTATATCGCTGTCTTCTGTCCAGTAAGTCACCTGACTTTCAGCCAGCTGCATCCCTACCGTCCCTGCACTGGTCGGCAACTCACACAAAATGCTGGTGGAACTCAGCAGGTCAGGCAGCATCTATGGAAATGAATAAACAGTCAACATTTCGGGCCAAGACCCTTCTTCAGGACTGGAAAAGAAGGGGGAAGAGGCCAGAATAAAAAGGTGGGGGAGGGGAAGGAGGACAATCTAGAAGGTGATAGGTGAAGTCTGGTGGATGGGGAAACAGGATGAAGTAAGAAGCTGAGAGAGGATAGAGGAGAAGCTAAAGGGCTTAAGAAGGAATCTAATAGGAGGGGACAGTGGATGTTAGTATGTGTTGCTCAAAATTTTCAGCATCTGCAGAATCTCTTGTGTTGACATGGAAGACAAGTTTTTCACTGTATGTGACATTTTGTTTTGATTGTAACAGGTTCAGTAAAGTAACACAGCTGTTAACATAATGCTGTTACAGCACCTGCAACCAGTGTTCAGCTCCATCACAATCACTTGAGTTTCCTCTGGGTGCTCTGGTTTTCTCCCACATCCCAAAGACACAGTCTAACGATTGTGCTGGGGGCAGCCCACAAGTGTCACCGTTCTTCTGGCACCAACATAGAATGTCCATAAGACACTGACCCTAACGATGTCTTGGGAATGTGGGAGGGAACTGGAGCATGCAGGGAGAACCCATGTGGTAACAACAAGAATTCCTTAAGGACAGCAGTGGGAATTCAACCCCTAGTTGTCATTGTAAAGCATTATGGTGCTACATTACCATGCCATTCAGTGTCATATGTACTATGGTACAACAAAAGACCTGATTTGGGATGCCATCCAGACAGATCAATGCTTGGAATGGTACAAGGGAAACACCAACAGTTTTCCACTTGGGACCTTGCTATTGACCTTACTGAAGTCCACATCAACTCCATCAGTCGTATTGACATCATCAGTGTATTACAGTATGTTACTGCTTGGAATGATTCAGTTGGCCAAAAGAGGCTCTCCACCCACGAAGCAATACTGACTATCACTGATTAGTCCCTGTCTGGCCAAATATCGATTAATCCTGTCCTTCAGGGTTCTCTCCAGGGACCTTGACATTAATGTAATACCCTGATTCATGTTTTTCTGTTATGCTGTATGTATTTCATTTTGTGCTGTTCTGTGAGAGCTGCTTGTTCTCAGCTTGTTTGGGTTATTGTTGAAGATAAGAGATGAGGAGAAATATCTGCCAACCAATTAGGATGGTCGAATTAAGGGGAGGTTTCTCTGGTGAGGGACACTAATGTTGGGCTTGGGGCTTTTGTTCAGGGGGAGATGAAAATGAAGAGAGAAGGGGGAGTACCATTCATAGGATACAACCCGGTGGTAGATCCGTTTGTTCGAGACGGATTGCGAGCGATGTTCAGAAGGTGGTGTGTGCTTTCACGTTGACCAAGGGCCCAGTGCGTGAGTGACAGAGAAGTTCAAGATGAGCTCCAACTTGTGCACATTTGACTGTTTAATTAGAATGGATCCTTTTCTTTTTGTTATTCTTTTCTAACCCTTTAGTTAAAATTCATAAATATAATTCCTTTAATCATATTCGTGACACTAACTTGTAACAGGGTAGCAAATTACACAGCATCCACACAAACCGGGGTTTGGGGTGAGACAGCGTCTCAGTCAAACGAGTTTGGCAGGGCCAAAGAGTGTCTTCCCTAGACTTACGCAGCCAAGGAAACCTGGGGGTTTCATTGTGGGGGCTCATCTGGGATTGATTTTGTTGGATGCTGTGTGATTGCCCTAAGCATTGATCCAGTGGGTTGTGTATTTAAGTCTGTGTTAACTATTATTTGGTAAAGTGATTATGATACGTGGTTATGGATGCTGCCAGAGATGAATCCACAGGGTTACTGGTAACAAAAGCATGTGTATCAAGTGGGGTAGATATACATATTGCTGACAACTTGCTATTTCGAACTTTAAGTACATTTAAACCCATAGGAGCAGTTACGATTGTGGGGCGGAGGTTTGATAAAATGGTGGGCACAGACTTTGTTTTAGTTCAGTTTAGCAATGACGTAACAGAAGTGGAACTGCCTGGTACTATTGGGGGGCCGTGGGAGAGGAGAGTGTAGCGGAACGGGCTGTATCTCAAGTCGAGTCTCCCGTAGCTGGGGGTGGAGACTTCAAAGCCAGGGTGCTCTCGTTTCTGCAGAGCGTAGGGAAGGAGTGGTCTGATTTGAAATGTCTAATGAGTGTCCCAGTGTGGAGTGAGACTTCTGGGTTGGTATCAGCTGAATAAATGGCCCAGTGCCCAGGCAGAGGGTCCCAGCTATCGAAAGCTGAGAATGTTCTCTGGGGTGAAGCCCAGCCCCCATACCCTGCCGAGGGGGAAGAGGAGAATGAGACCTGGGTGGGGCACATCTCTCAGTCGCTGGATGAGTGGCAGTGCTCTGATGACATAAAAAGGTAACGATTGGTTGAAAGTTTGAAGCAGTCGGCTCCTGACATGTGAAGACACAGAACCCCTTTGCCCTTTGCTACTTAGGTGGGCTACATGCAAGTGCTAGAAAAGGTGTTTGATGCGCTGGAAGCCCAGTGGAGCTTCTGGCAGGATTTCAGAACATGTTTCAGGAGAAGGGGAAGAACTTTTCTGCCGACATTTTTCAGCTGGAGAGGCAGCTAGATTGCTTGCGGTGTAGAGATGAGGTGAATCAGTTAAGTGCGCATGAAGGGCTGGACAGGGACGGAGAGTGGGAGAGCGTTCCTGCCCCAGAGTGAAAGCCATGTGCCAGTTTGGTGAAGGCAGAGGGAAGGCAAGGGTAGGACTGAGCAGTACATCAATTGGGAGCTTCTGATGACGCCATTGCACAAGTTTACTGTAACCTGACTACTCTGAAGACAAACCGGTTGCTGGAATTGAGTCCTGGGGAAGTGGCAGCTGCTCAGCGAGATGGCCTGGGCATCGGTACCATTTGGTCGGTGGTCAAAAAAGGAGACCCGGACCAAGTCGAGAAGACAAAACATGCTGTAGTGCCTCCATTACTGAGAGAATGGCCCAGATTGGAGTTGAGGAACCAGATCCTATACCGGGTCACGTCACCTCCACACTGGCCTCAGCATTCTCAACTGGTTCTGCTTGAGAAGTATCAGAGAACCAGTGCTGAAGTCACTTCATGATGATTCTGGACATTTGGCGGTTGACAAGACCTATGGATTGCTCAGAGATCGGTTCTATTGGCCCCAAATGAAGCCAGAGGTTGAAGAATACTGCAGGTCAGACATTCGATGCATACGGAGAAAGGCGCTGCCTACGAGGGCTACTCCGTTGTCCCACTTGCAGAGTGCGGGGCCCCCGGACCTGGTGTGTATGGATTTCCTGTCAATAGAGCCAGATGTCTGCCACATGGCGAATGCCTTAGTCATCACGGATCACTACACCAGATATGTGCAAGCTTTCCCTACCAAGGATCAGAGGGCGTCCACAGTGGCCAAAGTGTGATGGGAGAAGTATTTCATTTATTATGGCCTCCCCAGGCGGATGGATCAGGGACGGGATTTTGAGAGTAGGCTCATGCATGAGTTACCGGGCATACTCAAAGTCAAGAAGTCGAGGGTCACACTCTATCACCCACAGGGTGATCCCCAGCCCGAGAGGTTTAATCAGACCTTGCTAGATGTGCTCGGAACCCTGGAGATCAGCAAAAGGAGCAAGTGGAGTCAACATATTGGACATCTGGTCCTCTGCTACAACTGCACCTGAAATGAAGATACTGGGTAATAATAATAATAATAATAATAATACTCGCCATATTATTTTGGGCGCGAGGTGAGAATGCCCATCGACCTTTGTTTTGGGACTGGCGAGGAAGATCTACTGCAGAAGATTTATCTGAAGTATGTGTCTGATTTGAGAAGGGAGCTGAAAAAGGCTTATGAATTAGCTGAGGCCGCGGCTGCCAAGCAGAATCAAGGAAACAAGAGGAGGTATGATCAGAAGTTTAGATTTTTCCCAACTCATGCTGGGAGACTGAGTCCTCATAAAGAATCTGGGGCTACCTGGGAAGCATAAGCTGGCTGACCACTGGGCAGCTGTGGTGCTCCACTGTGGTGGAGAGTCCGATGCCAAACATATCAGTTTTCTGGGTGAAACCAAAGGATGGAAATGGGCCTGTCAAGATTGTCCATTGGAACTACCTTCTACCTCTGGGACAAGAGGTGTGTGTTGACCCAGAGCTCAACCTGGACCCTACACCTAGTAAAAGGACTCTGTGGCGACTCGGGGCGACTGAAGGACCAGGAAAGATTAGACCAGCTCCCGCCTCTGAATGGGATATGGACTCGGAGGATGAGGAAATGGGGGTGTGGTATATGCTGCCTTTTGCTAGCTCCCCACTGATTGAGGAAGAGATTCCCAACTCTTCTCACTCTCAGGCAGGTGAAATCAGGGGGACAGATTCTGTGGACAGGCAGGTTTGCAGCTGGACCACGAAGGTGGGTCTGGGCTCTAAAGTAACTGGGAATGAAGCTGAGCTCAGCCAAGTGGCAGAGGGACCTGACCTGCCAGAAGGCACGATTGATCGACCGGGGAGGCCTCACCATGTAGACCCGGAGTACCCCAAGCAGTGTCTGAAAATGAAGAAGTAAATGATGGGATAAGGAGGTCTTATAGAATCAGGAGACCCCCAGATAGGCTGGTCTGTGTAGCACCGGGAAATAGAGTGCTACGGCCATCCCCCTAGTGAGATAATGTCACTACCATTGACAAATGGATTGGAGGTGCTGACCATGAAATTCCTTTGAAAGCGGCTGTATTAAGATGAGGTGGGACAAATTTGGTGGAGCAGAGTGTAATGCCCTGGTTCATGTTTTTCTGTTATGCTGTATGTATTTCATTTTGTGCTGTTCTGTGAGAGCAGCTTGTTCTCAGCTTGTTTGGGTTATTGTTGAAGATAAGAGATGAGGAGAAATGTCTGCCATCCAATTAGGATGGTCGAATTAAGGGGAGGTTTCTCTGGTGAGGGACACTAATGTTGGGTTTGGGGCTTTTGTTCGGGGGGAGAAGAAGAAAGAGAAGACGCTGGGGAGTACCGTTCGTAACATATGATCCAGTGGGAGACCCATCTCTTCGAGATGGACTGCGAGCGACATTCGAAAGGTACAGGAACCTCAGGACCCACACCACCAGGTTCAGAAACAGTTATTATCTTTCAATCATCGGGCTCTAAACCAGCAAAAAAAAACTTCACAACACATACTGAAGAACTCAGCAGGTCAGGCAGCATTTATAGAAAAAAGTACAATTGACGATTCAGGCTGAGACCCTTGAGTCCTGCTGAAAGGCCTTGGCCCAAAACGTCAGCTGTTTACTCTTGCTGCCTGGCCTGCTGAGTTTCTCCAGCATTTTGTGTGTGTTACTCTGACCATAGACACTGCCTGGCCTGCTGAGTTTCTCCAGCATTTTGTGTGTGTTTCTTGGATTTCTAGCATCTACAGATTTTCTTTTGTTAGGGAAAACTTCACTTGCCTTAATACTGACTGATTCCACAACCTATGGAACCCTTTCAAGGACTCTACAACTCACATTCTCAGATCGATTGATTGATTTATCGATTGATCTCTCTATTTATTATTAGTTTTTTGTCTACATTTGCACATTTATTTATCAGTCTTTGTGTGTAGTTTTTTATTGATTCAATTGTATTTCTTTGTTCTACTGTGAATGCCCGCAAGAAAATGAATATATGGTGAGATGTACGTACTTTGTTAATAAATTTACTTTGAACTTAGATGGTTAACACCTTATTCCAAAGAACAGAGAGCATCCACCCTAATCAACATGGGGTTCCAGTCAGAATAAGTGCAGTTAAACCTGGTGAACCCCAATTGCAGTGGAGGAGAATTCCCTTCCCCAGTCTGAGTGAAGCCAGTATAAATTCCTTCCCCAGTGAGTGAACTTCTGTCTCAATAGGTGAACCCAACCCCATTAAGAGCTAATTTACTTCCTTTGAAACGTAGAAGAACCTGGAGGGTCTCTGAAAGAGTGGATGTAGAGAGAATGTTTCCTCTTTGGGGGGGGGGGGGGGGGAAGGGTCACTGCTTAAAAATATGGGATCACTTATTTAGTATAAATATCAAGTATTTGTCTTGCACTGGTCACTTCCTCAATGGGCAGAAGTAACATCTCTGAATGTTGTAAAGGCAGAGGTGATAAGTTCCTGATAAGAAAATGGGTGAAAAAGCAATGGGGACAGATGGAAGTAGTCATAAAAAGATCCAGCCCTTCAGTCCATACTGACCCTCAATCATCGATTATGCTAATCCATATTGATCTTAATTATTATTCTCAACAGATGTGGAGTGGAATTTACAATCAGGGCTCCTGTAATCTCATTGAATGATGAAGCAGAACTTAGGAGTGGATGTAAGAAGCTGCAGAGGATAGTGGACCGTAAACACAAAATACTCTGCAGATACTGGGGTCGAAGCAACACGGACAACATGCTGGAGGAACTCAGCAGGTCGGTCAGCATCCATGGAAATGAACAGTCAATGTTTCGGGCTGAGACCCTTCGTCAGGACTAAAGAGGCCCTGTAAAGAAGGTGGGGGGAGGGTGGGAAGGAGAAGGCTGGTAGGTGCCAGGTGAAAAACCAGTAAGGGGAAAGATCAAGGGGTGGAGGAGGGTAAGCAGGGAGGGGATAGGCAGGAAAGGTGAAGAAGGAATGTAAGGGGAAAACTGTATGGGTGGTAAGAGGTGGAACCATGAGGGAGGTGATAGGCAGCTGGAGGAGGAGGCAGAGTGAAACTGGGATGGGGGAAGGGAGGGGGAGGGAATTACCGGAAGCTGGAGAATTCAGTGTTCATGCCAAGGGGCTGGAGACTACCCAGAGTATATGAGTATATGAGTGTTGCTCCTCCGACCTGAGTTTGGCCTCATCATGGCAGTAGAGGAGGCCATGTATGGACATATCCGAATGGGAATGTGAAGCAGAGTTGAAGTGGGTGGCAACCGGGAGATCCTGTCTGTTGTGGCGGACGGTGCAGAGGTGCTTGATGAAGCGGTCCCCCAATTTGCGTCGGGTCTCGCCGGGAGATAGATAACCCCAACAGACTCACAAATGAAGTGTTGCCTCTGCCCAGTATAGGTCTCCCTTCCTTTACAAAGGTAGAGCGTTCCTATGAAACCTTTCTTAAGCCAAAGTGGCGTAAAGCGAAGAACCATTAATTTATATGGGAAAAATTTTTGTAAAAGCGAAAATCCTCTTTGTAATGCGAAAACAGGTTACTAATGTAGGTCTTTTGTTAAAGCGAAGTGGCGTAAAGCGAACATTCATAAAATGGGGGACACCTGTATATCAAGGGCTCATCCCTCCCCATCATCAGTAGGCACTGCCTCAAGAAGGCAACAGCTATCATCAAAGATCCCCACATCTGAGCCATGTCATCCTCTCACGGCTCCCATCAGGCAGCAGGTACAGAAATACACTCAAAGTGCCGGTGGAACACAGCAGGCCAGGCAGCGTCTATAGGGAGAAGTATAGTCGAAGTACAGAAACTTGAAATCCTGCACCACCAGGTTCAAGAACAGCTACTTCCCTTCAACCAGTGGAATCTCAAACTAAAGTGCACAAGCCTAAACACTATTTTGGGAGAGCAACTCTATAACCTCTTTGTACTGTAAAGAACTTTTTTGTTCTAATTATATTCTTTCTTGTATAATATATGCTTTTTCCTGTAAATGTTGTGTGATGGTGATGCTGTGCATACCCTGGTGAGAATTACATCCCTAGCTCACTCAAGGTGAGCACATCCCTCCCTTCCTGTGTTCCCACTGAGTGTCAGACTTGGTAGGACCCTCTGTGCCAGTAAGTTCCCCAGAGAGAAACTGAGCCAGGAAGAGTAACCCATGTCCCTACTGAGCAGAATTTCTACTGATGCGAGAGTAAACCCCAGTCAGAATGGGAGTAAACACCAATCACAGGGGGCTTGAACCCCCCCCTCCAAAAGATCAGTGCTCTACCCAGCCGAGAGTGAACCTCTCCCCAAGTAAACAGCGAGCACTACTTCAGAGAGAAGATGTCACTGGGGAGTGAGAGGTGGTGAGAACCGAGGGAGTGGAAAGGAGAGTGACAGAGGGATTGAGTGAGACATAATGGCTGTTTTGGAGCCTGCATGAACCACTGGGATCAGACCGTGGTTTGCTCTGCCCATGATTAGATCACATTTCCCGAGTAACTGCTCTGTAATCCCCTGTAAGCTCAGTAGATGGCACCAGTTGTCCAATTTCCCTATAAGACATTGGAGCAGAATTAGGCAATTCAGCCCATCGAGGCTGATTCACCATTCCATTATGGCTGCTTTATTAACCCTCTCAGATATACAGGTGTCCCCCATTTTATGAATGTTCGCTTTACGCCACTTCGCTTTTACAAAAGACCTACATTAGTAACCTGTTTTCGCATTACAAAGAGGATTTTCCCATTCTCCTGCGTTACCTCCATAACCTTTGATGACCTGACTAATCAAGAACCTATCAACTTCTGTTTTAAATATACCCAATGACTTGGCCTGCACAGCTGTCTGTAGCAATGAATTCCACAGATTCACTATCCTCTGGTTAAAGAAATTCCTCCTCATCTTGTTTCTAAATGGATGTGCCTATGCAGGAGCTTCTTAGGTGTTCCTGGTGTGTCTAGCTATGCCACCACCATGGGCACCCATCACTCTCTGTGCTGGGAGACTGGCCTTTGACAGCCACCCTGTACTTTCCTCCCAACAACTTAAAATTAATGAGCTCTTCTTGGACTTCCATCCGGGTACAGGTATCGATTTTAACCGGTGTTTTAGTGACAGGCACTGCTGTCTTTGTCAGGGGTGGTGCCTCTGCGTGTCTAGACTGGTGGTGTTTGTGCCCCCATCATCTGTCCCTCCGGGCTGTTTGGTGCTTGTCCAGTCAGCTTTCCACTGTCCCACTTTGTCTGCAAACACAAAGTACACTGCAGATGCTGTGGTCAAATCAACATGTACAACATGCTGGAGGAACTCAGCAGGTTGGGCAGCATCCATGGAAATGAACGGTCAACGTTTCGGGCCGAGACCCTTCATCAGGACTGAAGAAGCAGGGGCTCTATAAAGAGGGTGGGGGGAGGGTGGGAAGGAGAAGGCTGGCAGGTGCCAGGTGAAAAACCAATCAGAGGAAAGATCAGGGGTGGGGGAGGGGAAGCAGGGAGGAGATGGGCAGGAAAGGTGAAGAAGGAATGTAAGGGGAAAGCACTGTGCAGTAGAAGAAGGCAGAATCATGAGGGAGGTGATAGACAGCTGGAAGAGGAGGCAGAGTGAAAGTGAGTTGGGGGAAGGGAGAGGAAAGGAATTACCGGAAGTTGGAGATTTCGATGTTCATACCAAGGGGCTGGAGACTACCTAGACAATATATGAGGTGTTGCTCCTCCAACCTGAGTTTGGCCTCATCATGGCAGTAGAGGAGGCCATGTATGGACATATCCGAATGGGAATGTGAATCAGAGTTGAAGTGATCCTGTCTGTTGTGGTGCTCAACGAAGCGGTCCCCCAATATGTGTAAGGTCTCACCGATGTAGAGGAGGCCGCACCGGGAGCACCAGATGCAATAGATGACCCCAACAGACTCACAAGTGAAGTGTTGCCTCACCTGGAGGGACTGTTTGGGGCCCTGAATGGTGATAAGAGAGGAGACACTTACGCTTGCACTTGCGCTTGTCTGCAGTTGGGTTCTAGTCTTACTTACAGCAAGACCTTCGTCTTTGTTTAAAAAAATTCTTCTAGTTTCATTTTAATGATTTCTTCACTCTAGGTGAGAACTGGAGTTCGATTGTGGATGGGTTGGGGCGGTGGAGACCTGGTTGGATGGGGGCTGACTGGTCGGTGGGGATGGATGAAGGGGGTGTAGGTGCAGCTGGACTGGGCATCGGACCTTGTGGGGATGGCAGAGTTTGTCGATGCCTGTGCCCGGCGGGAGGCCTGGGAAGAGTTTATTCATGATATATGCTGGGAAAGCACGAGATCCGTTCTCACCTTAAAATTATGCCCTCTAGTATTTGCCATTTCCTTGCTGGAGAACAAGTCTCTGGCTAAACACTCAATCTGATCCTCCTTTCCAGCTTCATCATCCTATCCTAGCACATGCTCTGTAATCCTGGTAAATCTCCTCTGCACCCTCTCTCTAGCTTCCACACCCTTCCTATAATGAGGCAACCTGAAGTGAACACAATACTCCAACTGAGGACCAGGGTCTTATAGAACAACAACATGACCTTTGAGCTCAATCTCCCAACTAATGCAGGTCCACATGCCATATGCTTCATTAACAACTTATCATCTTATACAACACAAAAATACAACTGCAGATGCTATGGATCAAAGAATACGTACACAACGCTGGAAGAACTCAGCAGGTCAGGCAGCATCTGTGAGAAAAGAGTAGCCAACGTTTCGGGCCGAGACCTTTCCTGATGAAGGTCTGACCTTCTGAGTTCTTCCAGCGTTGTGTATGTATTCCATCTTATACAGCAACTTTAAGGAATCTATGCATGTGAGCCAGAAGATCTCTCTGTTCCCCCTCACTGTTAAGAATCCTGTTATTAATCTGTATTCTGCCTTCAAATTTGACTTTCAAAGTGAATCACTTCACACATTCCTCACATTGTGAAGACCCTAGAGAGGCTGGTCCTGGCTTATCTCCGACCCCTGGTCAGATCACCCCTCGATCCCTGCAGTTTGCTGACCAGGAGCACATTGGAGTAGATGATGCTGTCACCTACCTACTGAACAGAGACTACTCCCATTTGGTCAGCACTGTGAGGATCATGATTTTTGATTTCTCAAGTGCCTTCAATACCAGACGGCCCTCATTGCTGGGGGAAAAGCCACATTCAGTGCAGGTTGGCACTTCCATTGTATGCTGGATAATAAACTATCTAACTGGCAGACCACAGTTTGTGTGGTTTCAGAGTTGTCAGACATGGCTATAAGCTGCATTGGGGCACACTTCCTTTTACCCTGTGTACCTCAGACTTTAGATACAACACTGAGTCATGTCATCAGTTTTAAGGCGCGTGGAAGTAGGTACAGAGGGGATGTCAGGGGTAAGTTTTTTTATGCAGTGTGTGGTGTGTGCGTGGAATGGGCTGCCGGCGGCAGTGGTGGATAGGGTCGTTTAAGGAACTCCTGGATAGATATATGGAGCTTAGAAAAATAGAGGGCTATTGGTAATCCTAGGTAATTTCTAAAGTAAGGACATGTTTGGCACAGCTATGTGGGCCGAAGGGCTTGTATGGTGCTGTAGGTTTTCTATGTTTCTATTCTGAGATTGTGCCCTCTGGTCCTTGACTACCAGAAACATCCTCCCCACATTCACTCTATCTCAGCCTTTCAATATTTGATAGATTTCAATGAAATTCCCTCTCATTCTTCTAAATTCCAGTGAGTACAGGCCCAGAGCTATCAAATTCTCCTCCAATGTTAACCCTTTCATTCCTGGGATCATTCTTGTGAAACTCTTCTGGACCCTCTCCAATGCCAGCACATCAGTTCTTAGATAAATATAGAAACATAGAAAACCTACAGCACAATACAGGCCCTTCGGCCCACAAAGTTGTGCCGAACATGTCCCAACCTTATAAATTACTAGGCTTACCCATAGACCTCTATTTTCCTAAATTCCATGTACCTATCCAAAAGTCTCTTAAAAGACCCTATCATATCTGCCTCCACCACCGTTGCCAGCAGCCCATTCCACACACTCAGTACCTTAAACCTGTGGCAAATAGTTCTTGTGGCAACTATTTCAGCCCTGGGAAAAAGCCTCTGACTATCTACACGATCAATGCCTCTCATCATCTTATATACCTCTATCAAGTCACCTCTCATCCTCCATCGCTCCAAGGAGAAAAGGCCGAGTTCACTCAACCTATTCTCATAAGGCATGCTCCTCAATCCAGGCAACATCCTCTGCACCCTTTCTATGGCTTCCACATCCTTCCTGTAGTGAGGCGACCAGAACTGAGCACAGTACTTCAAGTGGGGTCTGACCAGGGTCCTATACAGCTGCAACATTACCTCTCAGCTCCTAAATTCAATTCCAAATTGATGAAGGCCAATACACCATATGCCTTCTTAAACATAGAGTCAACCTGCACAGCTGCTTTGAGCGTCCTATGGACTCAGACCCCAAGATCCCTCTGATCCTCCACATTGCCAAGAGTCTTATCATTAATACTACATTCTGCCATCATATTTGACCTACCAAAATGAACCACCTCACGCTTATCTGGGTTAAACTCCATCTGCCACTTCTCAGCCCAGTTTTCCATCCTATCAATGTCCCTCTGACAGCCCTCTGCACTATCCACAACACCTCCAATTTTTGTGTCATCAGCAAACTTGCTAACCCATCCTTCCACTTCCTCATCCAGGTCATTTATAAAAATCACGAAGAGTAAGGATCCCAGAACAGATCCCTGAGGCACATCACTGGTCACTGACCTCCATGCAGAATATGACCCATCTACAACCACTCTTTGCCTTCTGTGGGCAAGCCAGTTCTGGATCCACAAAGCAATTTCCCCTTGGATCCCATGCCTCCTTACTTTCTCAATAAGCTTTGTATGGGGTACCTTATGAAATGCCTTGCTGAAATCCATATACACTACATCTACTGCTCTTCCTTCATCAGTGTATTTAGTCACAGCCTCAAAAAGTTCAATCAGGCTCGTAAGGCATGACCTCCCTTGACAAAACCATCCTAATCATATTATACCTCTCCAAATGTTCATAAATCCTGCCTCTCAGGATCTTCTCCATCAACTTACCAACCACTGAAGTAAGACTCACTGGTCTATTTTTACTCCCTTTCTTGAATAAAGGAACAACATCCGCAACCCTCCAGTCCTCCGGAACCTCTCCTGGATTGATGATTGATGATTGATGATTCAAAGATCATCGCCAGAGACTCAGCAATCTCCTCCCTCGCCTCATACAGTAGCCTGGGGTACATCTCATTCGGTCCCAGCGACTTATCCAACTTGTTGCTTTCCAAAAGCTCCAGCACATCCTCTTTCTTAATATCTACATGCTCAAGCTTTTCAGTCTGCTGCAAGTCATCATTACAATCACCAAGATCCTTTTCCACAGTGAATACTGAAGTAAAGTATTCATTAAGTACCTCTACTATTTCCTCTGGTTCCATACACACTTTCCTACTGTCACACTTGATAGGTGCTATTTTTTCACATCTTATTCTCTTGCTCTTCACATACTTGTACAATGCCTTGGGGTTTTCCTTAATCCTCCCTGCCAAGGCCTTCTCATGGCCCCTTCTGGTTCTCCTAATTTCCTTCTTAAGCTCTTTCCTGTTAGCCATTTAATCTTCTAGATCTCTAACATTACCTAGCTCTCTGAACATTTTGTAAGCTTTTCTTCTTGACTAGATTTATTATAGCCTTTTTACACCACGGTTCCTGTACCCTACCATAACTTCCCTGTCTCATTGAAATGTACCTATGCAGAACCCCACACAAATATCCCCTGAACATTTTCCACACTTCTTCCATACTTTTCCCTGAGAACATCTTTTTCCAATTTAAGCTTCCAATTTCCTGCCTGATAGCCTCATAATTGGCCTTACTCCAATTAAACACTTTTCTAACTTGTCTGTTCCTATCTCTCGCCAATGCTATTGTAAAGGAGATAGAATTATGATCACTATCTCAAAAATGCTCTCCCACTGAGAGATCTGACACCTGACCCCCCAATTTTTCCCAATACCAAATCAAGTACAGTCCATAGGAGGCCCAAAACTGCTCATGATACTCCAAGTGCGTTCTGACCAATGCTTTATAAAGCCTCAGCATTATATTCTAGTTCTCTTGAAATGAACTCTAACATTAGGGTTAGGGTTGCATTTGCCTTCCTTACCACCAACTCAACCTGGAGGTCAACTTTAAGGGAATACTGCACAAGGACTCCTCAGACTCTTTGAACCTCTGATTTCTGAATTTGCTCTCCATAGTCAATAGTTCCATTTAATATTAGAGTCTGTTTACAATATACAATCTCAAATTCTTGTTCTTCGCAGATATATACAAAAGCAGCAGAGTGCCCCAAAGAATGAGTGACAGTTAAAGCTTTAGAACCCCCAAAGTCCCCCCCCCCAACTTCCCCTTATGCACAAGCAGCAGCAGAGCTATGGCGCTCCCCCTCCCCTCCCCCTTCTATCTATGCTAATTTCAGCTATTAGTATATTTGTTGCTTGTTCTGTTCTGTGTTACTCTGTCAAGCATTGTGGACATGCTCTGTTAGTGTGATGACACTTGCAGGCTGCCCTCAGCACATTCTTGGGTGTGTAAGCAACACACACCCAAACGACACATTTCACTGTAAGCTTTGATCTACATGTGACAAATAAACTTCAAAGTTCAAGGTACATTAATTAGCAAAGTTTTGTCTCCTTACGGGCAGCCACAAAACAAGAAACCCAAAAGAACACACTAACATGAGAGCAATGTGCAGAGAGAGAGAAAACAAGTTCTGCAAACAATAAAAGTAAGTAAGCATCCTTCAGAATGAGAGTGAGCCGATGGACACAAAGCCCACGGCAGCCGGAGCAGGCCCACAGCCTCAACCTTAGTGCAGCGAAGAACAGGGCAAACGTTATGGAGCAGTGGGCGAACCGGCCTGGTCCGGACACCCGGCCTTTTCAATCCATTCGGTCCAGCATTTAAATCGTCCAAACTTTGGATCATTCCTCGCTCTGAGACCTGGGCCCTGTCGCATCGATCGGCTCTGGGCCTGGACCCTGCTGCCACATTCCGGTCCATACCTGACCTTTTCCAGATCAGTCAGACTTGCTCTTGGTTCAGGTGGACGGGCTCCAAAGTTCCTCCGCTGTACTTTCCTCTGCTTCACACACCCTGACTCCATCTTGACCAGTCTCAACCTCGCTCCAGCCATTTCCCCTTGAACATACCTCAACCTCACTCTAACTTTGCACCCTCAAATCTTGTTTTGCACCATTCCTTTCTCACTGCCTTGTATGTTATACTCTGTGAGTTGTTTGTGCCTATGATACTGCAGTAAGCAAGCTTTTCATGTGCCTGTGCATGTGACAATAAACTCAACTTGACTTGGCTGTTTTAAGAACATCTTTGAGTCTTTCTGTCTGTCCATCTGTAGTCCTGTTGCATGAAGGAGTTTGGAAGAGATTGTCTGTCCCAGGGATCTGATGTCGGCATTCAACCAAAGCAGTCCTGACGAAGGGTCTCGGCCCGAAACGTCGACAGCGTTTCTCCCTATTGATGCTGCCTGGCCTGCTGTGTTCCACCAGCATTTTGTGTGTGTTGTTGTTGGTCGATGGATCTGACTGAATACAACAGTGCCTCAGTGCTGGGGATGCCAGCCCCCATTAATTAAATAATTGGGAAGATTCCCCAGAGATGAAGTTTGTGATTCTGTCAGTACCTCCAGTTGAACTCTATCTTTTTGTGTGTTTCCTCCTAGCTGTCAGTCTGTGGTTTTGTATCGTCATGTGCTCCTGTCCCCACTCCTGCTCTACTCCGGCCCCTGTATCACTGAGTACTCCGTCTTTCATCTGTTTCTCATTATTACCTGTGTCTCATTGTGCTCCACCTATCATCTGCCTCTCTGTTTATTGCTCAGTGTATTTCAGTCCTGTGTTTTCACCTGTTTGTTGCCAGATTGTGCCAGTAAATTTTCCTGAGCCTTTCCAGCATTTGTATCTGTATTCTGTCGGAACATTGACTCTGCCTGTTTCCCAGTTCTCGTTTTTGAATTTCTCTGGATGTTTTGATCTCTGTCTGAACTTTGACGCTGACGTTGTTTGCACCCTGGGATTTCTTACTTAATTAATATCACTGTGTGCACAGTACTGGGTCTGTGATTGGCTCCCTACTCCAGATTCTCACTGTACATAGCCTAGGCCCCAGAAACATGGAGGATTACTAGTGTGTTGACAAACACCTGGTAATACCAGGAACCTTAGTCAAGTTCAAAGGTTGAAATTGAAGATAGAATGCAGGGTTAATGGCACAATTCTTAGCAGTGTGGAGGAACAGAGGAATCTTAGGGTGCATAGATCCCTCAAAGTTGCAGTGCAAGTTGATCGGGTGTTAAGAAGGCCTATGGTGTATTGGGGGCTTAAGTTGGTGCTGAAAGTGTGATGACATTTGCCCAGCACAATTCTTGCTGATTTGATGCAAGCAATGCATTTCACTATATGTTTCAATATATATATGACAAATAAAATTGATCTTTATCTTCATGTTTTATGGTCTTACGATTTTACGGAACATAAACAGAAGAATGTGGGAGTTGTTAATGTGCAGAGCTGGCAGGTCAGGCTGGGCGCATCCTCCACTCCGAGAAGCAGAAACAGAACGAGCTGAGCCAATATCACAAATGGACGACTGATACAGATCAAGAAGTCAAACCAGCTGAAGCTGTAGGATTCAATGTTGAGGACAGAGGGCCAGGCAGAAGATGAGGTGTTATTCCTCGGGCTTGCATTGGTTTTTGTTGTTATAGTACAGGAGGTTACAGACACCGGTCAGAGTGTGTGTGGGGCGGGGGGGTGGGGGGGGGAGCTTCTCTGTCTGTATCAGTGATCCATCCTCTTCAGTCTACTCCTGGGCAGTTGATTCAGTGAGCCAGGCAGCAAGCCATCGTGGGGTCTGCCTGAGCTGAAAACTGGTTTCTGGATGATCCTGGAGAAGAAGTTTGTAAGACTGGTTCACAGGACCTGTGGGGGCAGCAGGTTTTAATGTCACCATTTCTGTTGTTGCTTTTTTAAAATAACTGAATGGTTTATTATTGGCACATGTACTGACATACAGAGAAATACTTGTCTTGTGTATTCATCAGATCATTAGTGCATTGAAGCAGAACAATAACAATGCAGAGTAAAGTGTGACAACTACAGGGCAGGTAAACAATAGGGTGCAAGGGCATAATAAAGTAGATCATGAGGTCAAGTGTCCAATTTAAGGAACAGTGGGATAGAAGCTGTCCCTAAGCCTAGTGGCATATGCTTTCAGGCTGTTGTACCTACTGTCTAATGGCAGAGGGTAGAAGAGAGAATGCCCAGGATTGCTAACAGCTTTGGGCCCCATATCTCAGAAAGGATATGTTGTCATTGGAGACAGTCTAGAGGAGGTTCACGAAGATGATTCTGGGAATGAAGGGGTTAACATATGAGGCAGCTTTGGGCCTGTACTCACTGGAATTTAGAAGAATGTGGGAGGATCTCATTGAAACCTACCAAATGTTGAAAGGACTAGATAAGGTGTACGTGGAGAGGATGTTTACTATGGTGGGTGTATCCAGAACTAGAGGGCACAGCCTCAAAATTGAGAGGTGACCTATTAGAATAGAAGTAAGGAGAAATTGTTTTATCCAAGGGTAGTGAATCTGTGGCATGCTCTGCCACAGACTGCAGTGGAAGCCAAGTCCATGGGTCCATTTAAGGTAGAAGTTAATCAGTTAGGGCATCAAAGGATATGACAAAGAGGCAGATGTATGGGCTTGAGTGGGATTCAGGATCAGCCATGATGGAATGGTGGAACAGACTTGATGGGCTGGATAGCCTAATTCTGCTCCTGTTTCTTATGGTCTTACAGATTGGATGGTGTGTTGATTATGCTGGATGCTTTACTGAGATAGTGAGAGGTGCTCTTGGCCTGAAATGTGAACTTTTTAATTCCTCTTCAGAATCTCAGTAAAGCAGCCAGGATAATCAAAGATCCCATCCACCCTGGACATTGTTGAGTCCTGATGAAGGCTCTTGACTCAAAACATCAACAGTTTATCCCTCTCCATTGATCCTGCCAGACCTACTGAGTTTCTCCAGCATTTTATGTGTGTTACTCTGGATTTTCAGCATCTGCAGAACATCTTGTGTTCATGACAAGCCAAATGGCATCTATGTGGTTGGACCAGGACAGGCTATTGGTAAAGTTAACACCGAGGAACGTAGGTTGTTGTGTGTTGCAGCCACCCAGGAAAAGTGATGCAGGAGGTGGTGTGGCGTGGCATCATTGCTGCTCTCCGGTGTTTGCTCAGTGTAAACAAGCTGGATTGTGTTCCTCTACAGGAATTGTTTTTGCTGACAATATCCATGGGTTCAGGAATTTGGGCTATTTTATATCTATTTTTTGTGTAACTGTATGTTACTGCTATCTTATATGTGCTATATGTACCTTGTGCTGTGTGTGACTGCTGGTACTGTACCTTTCACCTTGGCCCAGAGGAACCCATTCACTCATGGGTATTCATGTAAAGTTGAATGACAATTAAACAAACTTGAATTTGAAGCTCTCGAACCCTCTCAAAATTCAAAATTCAAGACTGTTTAATGAGATTTCCTGTACACAGGTGTAAGGAGAATGAAATAATTGTTACTCTAGATCTGATGCAGCATAAAAGAAGCAAAAGTAAAGAACACAATTAAAATACTAAAAGAAGCACAATAAATACAAATACATAAGCCAGCTTACAGTATATACATAGATTGAATGTCAGTCCATTAGGTGACTGATGAGAAATAATCAAGGAGTGGTGGAGTGGTCAGTTCGTGGGTGGAGGTGTTGATCAGCCTCACTGTTTGGGGAAAGGAACTGTTTTTGAGTCCAGTGGTCCAGGAATGGATGCTACGTAGCCTCCTCCTTGCTGGGAGTGGGACAAACAGTCCATGAGCAGGGTGGGTGGGATCCTTCATGATGTTACTGGCCCTTTTCCAACGCCTCTCTGTATATACAGTATATTTCGACCTCAGCACTGTCCCTCTTCCTGAAGTCGATAACGTGACAAGTAGTTTCCCTTCTGCTGCGCTGGGAGCTGGATGACCAGCTGCTGGACCAATCTCACTACAGGAAGGGTAAGCAGGTCTCCTGCTTGGACTGAGTGTGGCTGAACCACCACAACCTCAAAGTGTGCCAAAAGCCCGGTCTAAAGTGGATGTTTATTATAGTGGGAGAGTCTAGGACCAGAGGGCACAGCCTCAGAATAGAAGGACATCTGTTTAGAATGGAGATGAGGAATTTCTTTAGCCAGAGTATAGTGAATCCATTGTATTCATTGCCACAGGCAGCTGTGGAGGCCAGGTGATTGGGTATATTTAAAGCAGAGGTTGTCAGGTTCGTGATTAGTCGGAGTATCAAAGGTTACAGGCAGAAGGTTGGAGAATGGGGTTGACAGGGATAATGAAGGGGTTAAAGGGGATGACAAAAGGGTTAATAGAGGGGTTGACAGGGATAATAAAGAGGTTAATAGAGGGGTTAAAAGGGATGATAAGATTTTGCTCCTATGGTCAAGTTGAATTAAACTGTAGTTGAAGCGAGAAAGAATTCTGGGTATCTGAGACATTATCCAGCTCTGATTACACAGGAGCAGCCAACTTTCATAATGCTCAGATTGTGCATTTATTGAAATTGCCTTGTTTACATGCTAAACAATGTTGCTCTCCACACTGTGGTACAGGTTGGTTGCTGTATCCCCAGCCCTCCCCCCAGAGCTCTAAACAGATTAGTCACTGTGTTCCTGGCCATGGGTCTGAGTCCCAGTTGAGGAGAGGGTGGTTAGTTACCAGTGTGTGTCCGTATACCAGTGATTCTCTGCCCTTGAAGCTGATAGAACCTTATCTTGCTTAGCCCATGTGTGGTGGCATTGGAGAGGGTCCTGAGGGGCTTCACAAGAATGATTCTAGGAATGAAACGGTTAATGTATGAGGTGTGTTTATGGCTTTAGGTCTGTACTTGCTGGAATTAAGAAGAATGGGATGGGGGATCTCTTTGGAACGTATTGAATATTGAAAGGCCTAGATAGAGTGGATGTGGAGGGGATGTTACCTATCGTGGGGAGTCCAGGACCAGAGGACACAGCCTCAGATTAGAAGGACATCCCTTTAGACAGAGATGAGGAATTTCTTTAGCCACAGAGTGGTGAATCTGTGGAATTCATTGTCACAGATGGCTGTAAAACCCAAGTCATTGGGTATATTTAACACAAGATTATTAGGGGTGTCAAAGGTTACAGGGAGAAGGCGGGAGAACTGGGTTGAGAAATCAGCTGTGATGGAACTGTCTCAATGGGCTGAATGGCCTACTTCTGGCATGATGCCTTCTTATCTATGGTGACAGTCTTTTCCCCAGGCCAGGGGAGTCCAAAACTAGGGGGCATAGGTTCAGGGTGAGAGGAGAGAGATTTCAAAAGGACCCGAGAAGCAACATGCTCCTGCGGAGGATGGAAGCAGCTGCCAGAGGAAGTGGTTAAGTCAGGTACAGTGGTGTGATTTCAGAAGCATTTGGATCAGTGCATGGAGGGAGGGGGCTTGGGGTCAGCAAGGACTGTTTGGTCCAACGAGACTGCATCTGTGCTCTTTTGCTCTATGCCACCAGGACTACCTACTGCCTTGTTCCATGTATAAACAGAACATGAGAAGTTGCAGACTTAGATGTTTAAGGAAGAGCCTCCTCAAGTTCTGGTCAAACATTTGCCACCCAGGGCTGGAAAAGTGTGGTTCAGTAGAGGGACCCCCATGTCAGTCTGCTCCTGTAGCCAGTCACAGGTCTGGGCAGTGGGCCTTCTGTTTGTTGATAGCCTGCCCCTCTCTCAAGGTTATGGTTGTGCCTGGGTAAACCCAGAGAGGGAGGATTCAGTGCCCCCTGGTTCGTGGGAACCAGTAGGTGTTGGGTTTTATGCTGGACACAGAACCTTTCAATTCACATGCTATTGATTTTAATAAACTTCTTATAAAACCAAAAAATCCCACACAGAAAGTTGAGTACTGGATATAAAAGGTGATAAAAAAGATAATCATTAGATTTTAGGATGTGGAAGCAGAGTTAGGCCTTCAGGTCTACTCAACTATTCCACGTGGCTGATTTATTATCCCTCTCAATTCCATTCTCCTGTCTTTTGCCCATATCCTTCTGATGAATCAAGAACTATCACCTCTGCTTTAAATATATCCAATGACTTGGCCTCTACAACCCATCTGTGACAACGAATTCCACAGATTCACCATCCTCTGCCCTAAAGAAATTCTTTATCTTTGTTCTAAAGGGACATACTTCTAATCTGAGGCTGTGCTCTTTGGCCCTAGACTCATCTGCCACAAGGGACATCGAGGTGTAAAGCCCCCTTTAGTAGCCATTTATAATAAATAATGCACAAACAAATGTGGATTTAGCATCAATGGTTCCTTTATTAACACATAGTAAAACATTGCAAATTTCAGGTTTCATGCAGATTATTGATGCAACAAACTTAGATTTCACCGTGTAACAGGAGCAAGATATTTATAAATATCAAAATAAACCTTAATTTCACAAAGTGCATTAAACTCTGGTGGATCGAGGGCACGACAGGGCAAATGTTGGAAAGTGAAGAGCAAGCACACATAGGGAGACAGCAGATGAGGAACAGATGTCGTAGGACACAGAGGCGTGTGCACACACACACACACACACACACACACACATCCAGGCAACTGCAGAGGTAGGAGGAATGAGAGGGGTGGGGGTAACAGAAAATAAGGAAAGTGGAGTGGAAGAAGAAAAATGCACAGAGATAGTTGTGAAAACAGACTCAGGGAGATTAGAGTCATTAAGCTGGAGATAATGACCAATTGCTCAGGATTTTAAAGTGTGGCTCAATATCAGTTTCACTTGAAGTCTTGTCCCTGTCTCCACCCAGCCCAGAGACTGGAATACTTGGGTTGGAGAAGGAGGGATCAGTGAATGTTCCTGACTGAATTTCATGCCCACGCATCCAGCAGGTTATGCTGATTCCACCGAAGCTTCACAGACTAGAGAGAAAGAAAGCACGCTCTTGCTTCTGCCTCCCAGTGACGTGAAGCATTTAAGAGTAAAGAATTGCGTAAGCCTGGTCCTGGGAGTGGTTGCATATTAAACAAATGGTCCACAGATCTCTGACCCCTCCACCAATGTCTCTGAATCATCTCCGGTGAAGGGGCATCAATTTCCTTCCAAAGCCCCTCAGAGCAAGGAGCAGATTGTACCACTGGAAGCTGCCACTCTCCACAGTGGAACCACATTGTGAGCACTCCATATCTCCACTTTGGCAGTGGATTAGGTCAGGCCTTGGGTGAGTGGGCTCATCTTGGCAAAACACAAGAAATAGGAGCAGGCTGATCTGATCTTGGCCTTAGGGCCATTGTTCCCCACAACCTTCAACTGTCCTACAGACAAATACTTGTTCATCTTGACCATCAGTACATTCAATGACTCAAGCAGTGGTCTGTAGTATTGGGGGTTGATGTGTAGTGGAGAGTTGGCAGAGGTACAGGTTAAACATTAACATTTGAGTACCCAGGAGTGGGTGCTAACGTTCTGTTCCCAAAGTGGGTGAACGAACCACTCTTTCCAATAAGACAATTTTTACTCTCAATGCTGGCTTAAAGCCTAATGCAGTGCCACAATATATACACACAACTCTACAGTCACAAATCCAGAAATAGATTTCAATATTTTTGAAATAATTACAATATAAATCTTGATAAACAACCATGGACATAGTCATAGTACAGACACAGGAACATACAGTATACAATCGTCTGTGCTAACACAGTTTGAATTAATCCTGTGTCACAGTAAATAACACATCCGGTTTTGAAATGTTGTAGCTCGTCTCCATGCAGTTTTTGACATAAATTTCAACATTTTTTAAAGCTTAAAGTAACTAGAGCTTAAAACTATACATGGACTAACACTGGATAAGCTGTGGCAACTTGAAGCAAATTGTTCCCACACCAAGATTACATAGAGAGGGAAAGGAAGGGGTCAGTAGTTTTTGTATCCTATGGTCTGACATACAACAGGACTGTTTTTATTTTTCCCCTTTTAGGAATCTGTATATAAGTCAGTAAATTGTTTATGGCTCCAGACATTTTGTACAGTTAGTCCTGAAGTCAATCTGGTCTTTTTTTTTTGCAAAGAAGATGCTGCAAGTTTTAAAAGTACAATATAGAAATAAAAAATAAATATTAACTATAAAAGGTATAAAATGAAGGCTGTCGTAGCAAGGCTGCCAATTCATGGGAAATATGGTATCCTTCATTCAGCAAGTACCAGCTAGACCCACAGGAGACCAGAGCACCAAGTGCTGGAACAACTCAACAGGTCCTGTCCTGAAACGTTGCCTGACCTGACCAAGGGTCTTCGTTGACTGTTTTTTCTCCTCCATTGATGCTGTCTGACCTGATGAGCTCTTCCAGCATTTTGTGTTTCTCAAGGTTTCTAGCATCTGCAGAATCTCTCCTGTCGGAATGAATGTAGCCATTCCAGCTGCAGTTCTGTCTCAGCTAGCAGCTCAGCCAGGGATATGGGTAGCTAACTTTATCCTTGTTGCCTGACATACACAGACTCACACACACCCACAAACTCACAGTCACCCTTTCCCCTGGCACAGAGATGCCATGTCCCATTACAGCTGCGTGCACTGGTATTCCAGTGGTCTGCGCGGGTCTGAAGGACTGAAGCCTCCCAGTCAGTATTAACACAGAGCTTTAGAATGTCAAGTAAGATATGGACACAGGCGTGAACTGTCGGCTATTCATTGTGAAAGGTTAAATACGTTATTGCAGTCAGCCAGTTTTACCTTTTTTTGTAAGTTATTTTAAATATTGGTTAAAGTACAATAACTTATACTGTACGTGATGTTCTATACATAATAGGAGGCAGAGATTAGCCCTCCCGCACTTCTAAGAAATATAGGGGCGCTATCTCCCTCACCGCCCATCTCAGTGGTTTAAATGTCAAGCAAAGCATATTCTGGCTTGTTGGCGCAGGAAGCGGACGCTCAGGGGCTGCTTTCGGACTGTGCTGGGCGCTGGCGCTAAAACGACACATTTTACTCTATGTCTTGATGCATATGCAACAAAATAAAGCGAATCTTAATCTTACTGTGTTTTGGTCTGGTGGGCAGAACCGGTTACTGTGACCAGTTTGTGGTGAACGAGGGTCAAAGAGGCAGGGAAGGCTCTGTCTGCCCGGGAGGGGCTGTCTCTGGCAGTGAGAGAATGGGAGACACTGCGCTGTTCTTGAACGTTAAGCCGTGTGTCCCAGTTATGGCAAAAGAAAAGCGGGTTCTCCTTTGTTCTTGCAGAACTGGCAGTATGGTTGCTGTACTGTATAACTACTGCCCAAGTTGCCTCCCTTAACTCTCTCCTCCCGAAGGCGCAGAAACGCACCCGTGTGGAGGGTGGCATCACAGAAGCCTGTTTCTAGGCCGTGCACTGAGGAAATGAAGCCGTTTCCGGCTTAATGAACGCAAAACTGGTCACCTCCAGAGAGCGGTGGGGGAGAGTCATCCAGCTGAATCCTCATACACGTAAAATGCTGAAGGAACTCAGCAGGTCAGCCCGTCTCTATGGAGGGGAACAACACGGCGCCTAATTGAGAGGCAGACTTGGCAGCCAGAAGGGATCCTGTGGTTTGCGAACCTGACAGGTCATGGCTACAAACCTGAAGGGAATGGGTCGAGGCGAGGCGGGGGAACTTCAACGCAAAAATAAATCAGATTCGGCCGGTTTTACATCCCTCCTGTCCCTTGCAAAGTTTTTTTTAACTCACCAAGCAGGATATAAAACTAATAACTTTTTTGTTGCTTTTGAGTTCCAGATCGATTAAAATTAGTTCTAAAAGTAAAATTCACATCTTGCTCATTCGGAAGGAGGATATTTCTGTTACATCGAAGAGAACACGTCGTCCTCTCCCCTGTCACCACAAACAAACACACACACGGACACAATCAACGTAAAATTATCTTACAAAATGTCTGGATTCACAGTATGTTAGAGAGGGACAGGCCCCTCGTGGAGCGGTGGAACATTTAAAAAAAAGGAGAATCCGCCCGGAGTTTCACCGTCAGTAAAAAAAAGCTCAGTCACTTTTACAGCAGGAGGTCCCCACACGGGTACAGCCGGCTAACGCAGCAGAGAGGAGGCCAGGTTGGCAAGACATTCGCTGGGTCGGGATACGTTCGGGACGGCCTTGGTGTAGTAACATTGCAACTTCGTCAATACTAACCACGTTGACTGGCTCCGCCACCGTGGGTTGCTTCTCCCCACTTTTCTGGGAGGTTTCGGAGTGGCAACAGAAGCTATTTGGCAGTGTGGGGGGGGGGTGCGGGGGCGAAACGCTTTACCCCTCCTCCTCCTCGGGGCAGCAAGATGGGAGAGGGGGGAAGGCAGGCTGGCGATTCCCTCCCCAACCCCTCCCACCTCTCTCCCGTATCCCGGGCTGGGCGTTAAAACAGCGCCGGGTGCTGGGAAGTAAGTGAAGTGAGGTTAAAGCAGGTTTACAGAGCCAGCAGCGATGGCGAGTTCAAAGAGTCCGAGGATTGGTCGCTGCTACTGTTCCGCTGGTGGACGAGGCCGCAACTGCTTCCCTCTGGGTAGGTGAACACAAATGAAGAGGTGTATGAGGCGTTGGGGCTACTACTCAAAAAGGACTGGACAGTCTCACAGGGCGGATAGAAGGGTACCTCCGCCGGCAGCTGATAGCCCGACGGGTAGCTCCCGGACAATGGGGGCTCCTTCCCATCCAGTGTAATAGGCAATCCGAGAGAGCTCACCTCGGCACCGGCGGCGCTGGGCTGCGGACTGACAGGGTCCTGGAACGGGATCTTGCAGGCTGGTTTGTGCGCTACCAGCACGAACTCCAGTCGCTCTTTCTCTTTGTGCAGCTCGGCGATCTGAGATTGAAGCTCGGCTTTCTCTTCCTCTAACTGGTCCGTCTCCTGCGAGAACGGAGGCAGACGGTTAGTGCGAGCAGCGAGGGGCGGGGCAGAGAAAAAGGAGGTGAGGGGGAGCGAGGGAGGTGAGGGGAAGCTCAAGAGAAGGGAGAAAAAGAAAGGCGGCAGGGAGAGAGAGTTGGGGTGGAAAAGGAGATGGGAGAAAGGGAAAATGCGGAATAGATTGATAACAGGAGGAATAGGAGAGAGCGAGTAGAGAGGGATTAAGAGAAACAAGAAGACATCGAAAACTGACGGGGTTGCTGGGGAGGAGGGCAGGATAGAGCGAGAATATCCGTCTAACCTCCCACCGCCTACTGCAAGTCCCTGAGGGATGGCCTGTGATCCCGTGCGGTTTAGTGAATTAATTACTCCTCCCGCTAACCCCCTCCCCAATTACCGGCTCTGAACATACCCCTCCACACTTCCCCTTCCCTGTCTCGGGGCACCCGGGAGAGGCGGCAGGATAGTTTGCTTACGGTCTGGAGGCGGTCGGTCAGTTCCCGGCGACGGTTCCGACATTTGGCGGCAGCCAGTTTGTTTCTTTCCCGGCGAACGCGGCGTTTTTCCTCCTCCTCGGCAGTGAGCTGTGGGTGATAGACAGATAGGATATTCAATTCCCTTGGGCACTACGCTAGGAACCGCGCACACAGTCCCACACACCCTGGCCCGTACTCCCTTGCCTTAACTCAATCCTCTCCGCGTCCTCAAGGGGCCCAGAACTCAGAGCACAACGGGCTGGACACGTGAGAGCGGGAAAGCATTCTTGAAGTATCTAATGGATTAGCGCTCCATCTTGTACCAGCGGGGTGTTCTCGACTTGGAATGTTTGATGGGTCACTGCAGAGGGGGTTTTATGTGGACAGGACAGGTTTATAGGGATATGGGCCAAACGCAGACAATGGGACTAACTCAGTTGCCCAGCTTGGTCAGCGTGGAATGAATGGCCTGTGTCCATGTTCTATCTAACCCAGGAGGTGAGTGGGTTGACTGTAGGGGGGAGCTAACTTGGCTGCTGAAAGATCCAGAGCCCAAAAAAATAGAGCGTTCCACCCCTCAAAAATAAAGTGGACCTTTAATATTAACATTGTTACCATTATTTAGCAATAACGTTAAAACAAAGGCCCCTTAAACAACTTTGATCTGATATTATTGTGCACCCACACATACTGTGTCCTCGTGTGTGTGTCTGCCTGTGTTTGCATCTGCCTTTCTACAGTGTCTGTCTGTCTGACTGCCTGTCTACAGTGTCTGTCTGTCTGACTGCATGTCTACAGTGTCTGTCTGTGTGTATATGTGTGACTGTGTATCCCTCACTCACCGTTTCATCGCGTGCCCTCCGAGAGCGGCTGGCCCGGGTGGGTTTCGATGGCTCTCCAGTGCTGTAGGAGCACATGGCTGGAGTGGAATAGCTGGTCCCGGGGAGGTTATATGGATCCATGGAGGTTTGGGCCATAGGGGGAATGTGAGACTGAGTCTGAGTCTGGGCCACCGAGGAAATGACAGTTGGCTGAACCATCCACTGTAGATCCTGACTGGTGGTGATGGCAGTCAGAGTTGGTACAAAGGATCCTGGCATCTCCCCAACGCCTGTGGTACACTCCTGCCAACGATCAGAGTACACAATATAGTTTATCATTTATTTTAGATACGGAATGGAAAAGGCCTTTCCAGCCTTTGTGATGCCCAACATTCCAGCCTAATCATGGGACAACTTACAACTGGTACATCATTGGACTGTGGGAGGAAACTGGAGCGCTGGGAGAGAACTCACACGTACATGGAAAGGAATGCACAGCCTTGCTTACAGAGGGCGCTGGAATCAAACTCCGAGTTGTAAGAGTATGGGACGAACGGCTACGGGACTATATTTGCTGTGCATGACTGTACAGTCTTGGCCCCAGAGGAAGAGTGTTTCCTTTTGCTGTATGGTTGAACGACAATAAGCTTGAACTTAATACATTCTGTTTGCAAACCACCAATTCCACCCATGAGGCCTCTTTAAACAATGTACCATTAGGGAGGCTGTTGACCAGGGCATAACTTCTCACTGTCCATGACAGCAGGACCCTAGGGTGTGCTCCTTCCCCATTTGAGAAGGGTTGACGTGACTCCTGATTCACGTTAACAGTCAATAAGGGAAGGAGGATTCACAAAAAGTTTTCTCACCCTCTCACCTTCCTCCATTCTTGGCGGGCTGTGAGGGGTGGAGAAACTTGGTGTTGGTTTTAATCTTTTTCCCTTCACAAACTCGGGCAGCATACTTTACAGCCCCAGCGACCAGGGTTGAATTCCCACCGCTGTCTAAAAGGAGTTTGTACGTTCTCCCGCGATCGTGCGGGCTTCCTGCCACACTCCATGTTAATCAGTCACTTGCAGGCCCAGTGGGGTGGAAGGGGTTGTCACCAGGCTCTGAATTAAAAATCAACTTGTAAGTTATAACTGATTAGTCCATCACTTGGAGGGGCCTGTCATCAGGTTGGAGGCAACATTGTCTAAGCAGAGTGCTACATACATTCATATTTAACCTTAAGTATAAGTAGTAAATAATTGCCACTATTCTATTAAACCCGATATCCGTCTTCTAACGCTGGCAATCCACATTTAACGTCTCTTTTGCAGTGCTAAGTAAAGAGATTAGTTTAAGAATACCACATCGTGGCGGCAGAAGAGTGAGCGCATTAGAGCGGCAGTTCTGGGTTTCGTCAGAAGGGGTCGCCGTATTGCAGACTATACAGGACGAGTGGACCGTGTTGTCCGCGGTGAGACGGTGTCCTATAAAGTTCACTCAGTTAGCAGGAGTACATATTTACAAGAAGGGTCCAGTGTCGTAAAGCCACGACTCATCCAAGAATTCAAACGTGAACTTTAACTAAGAATTATTAAAAAGAAAAGGTGTTTTTCTCCAACTTGATATAACCAAAGTTTAAATGGATAAATGGACAATGGTGTTAAGATGTGGTAAATACGCGCCCGTATTGTTGCAACCTGACATTCACGAGTTGAAAGGCATTCCAATCAATTGTCAATCGACGTGAGCAGCACAGGAACCGTCTCTTCGGTCCACGCCGTGTGTTCCGACCACAAATGGAGAGATATTCGAATTAAGGGCGGTGGAGAGTGGAATATTATTGGACAGAATTTGCAAAGAGCCAGGATACTTTGTATTCCTGATGCAAATCTAATCATGTCTCTGCGCCTTGCGGCCTCCGGTTGAGGCTAAAGAAAACGTTTTGTGAATGTCAGAGTTGCACTCGACTAGCTTTTTGCCCATCTACCTAATCGTTTTTGCCCTCATTAGGGCTGTCTCTTTTTATCCTTTGCCTATTCGGCTGTCTGACTAAATATTTTTTAGACATCGTGATTGTATCTGAATCCCCCACCTCCTCTGGATGTGTGTTCCTGTACCGACTGCTTTGTAAAAAACGCATGCCTGAGGTGCCCTTTAAACCGCTTCCTTGCTCTCTATGACGGAACTGCATAGAAGGCGATCTAACCAGTATAATGTCCCTGCTTTTATATTCCACGCAGGAGAGCATGATACATGTCTTCTTCGACCGCGTTTCCACTTTCTGAGATCTAGAGATTGGAATCCCAAGGTCGCTTTGTTTATCAGCATGTGTTTGGCCCAACACGCGATTCCCGACTGGACACCAGTAATCTTCCTTTTATATCTTATATCGGAGTGCAACGATAACTTTGAACTCTAGTGATTGGTTCGCAGTTCACAGGGTGAATGAGTCCTGAAAATGAATTTAATTAGGCCCCGTCTAGTCATGCTGCTCCATCATCCCCACAACCCCGATTAACCCAAACCTAATGAAGGCTGGGGTTGTGTGCTATCGATGACAACATCCCTATTACTTAAAGAAAGCAATGACAAAGACCTTGAACATCTGAAGTATTGGGGTAATGCAGTTGAGGTTGACCCTGGGAAAGATCGCATTTTCACGTTTTCTTGGCATTGCACCGGACGTTAAGCCTCTCATTTGATTCCCAGCCCCCGCATGTTAACGCTCAGCTTGGGGCGCAGAGTGAATCAGGGCTTGACTGGGATACCAAACTGCTAAAGGTCAGTTAGCTTGGCGTCCTAGACTGTCGTGTGCACTGGGAGGTGGAATCGCTTTCCATTCATAAAACCCGGGCAGCGCGTGCCCGTAACATTCCGACTCCCCAGCCACTGACAGCGCCGTTGCCTCAGCAACGTTCCAAAATAGAACGTCCGGCGTCAGCACGTCGCACGACCGGGGGCGGGGCCAGAGCGGCGTCACCAGGAGAATTCCAATACGTCAACCTTACGGACGTAACCGAGTCCGAGGGCAAACATGAGGTTTCCAACCTGCGGGAAACCGGTGCAATTTTATCGATAAATCGATTCCAACCGACACGAGGCTCCGAATGCAGCGACAGACATAGATGTTACACATGCATTCGATTCTAAAGTTTACTTTAATTATCGCAGCTTGCACCGTTCACCTAAACACTGACTTTAGTTTTGCACCGATCAAAAATTAATTGATTCCCTACTTATTCCTATTATTGCTGGAAAATAATCCAAAAACGGGACGAGGGAACTCCCTCGTCATCCCGACAGCTTTAACATGTTATAAAGTTCGCCTGATTGTAAGTGTCACTTACCTGGGCTGCAGTAGTGGGGCTGCCAATACTCTGGCTGAAGGAATCCACGGATGACAGGTACTGAGGCTCCGAAGGGGAAGAACTACAGCGAGAAGCCGAGTCAAAGTCGCCTGAGAATCCCTGGTACATGTCCTCCCAGTCGTTGATGAGCCACGATTTGTCTCCCCTTGAATCCAGTTTCCCGTTTGTCAATGAACAGCTAATCAGAAAAATACTGTGCTGTAGTAGCGCCTGTCTGCTCCTCCTCAGTTTCGCCGCTCTCTTTATGAATGAACTAATTCCTCTTGACGCCTTTTTATACGAATGTATTCCTCTGACGTCAGGCTACCAGATCGTGAAAATGGTCAGATCCCACACAAAAGAAAAGAAACAGCGAGTCCGAAATCACTAGAAGTGAAGCCGCCGAAGGCCGAGCTGCAAATGGCACTCTCGCCGAGGTTCCACTCTGTTTTATTGCCGGGAAAACGCGATAAAATCCCTCCTGTGAGGAAGCTCCGCCCATCCGGGATCCCTGACGTACATGCCCAAATATGGAACTGTGTAGTTTGCTGTTTACTGGTAACCAAGCAGTGACGTAAGAGGGAATCCCTCTCTAGACAGCGGCCTTATCATAGAGAGAGTTTTAAATAGAAATCCAGTCTCCTGGAGCTTTATTTTTAAATTTGATTCTATAAATTCTATATTTTTAATAGTATAAGATTTTAAAATCCCGCTGGTGTTACAGTCCTAAAGAATACACTGCTGCTTCAGAATTGGTCTCCGTTTACCTCTATAAACTCAAATTATCCTTTAAAAATATCTAGGTTTATTCTGTCAGTGTGGGAACTTACTGTGCCTTGACTAACATTTCTGTTCCCTGCAATTATAAGACTGATTACACAAGAACAAACTGCGAGGCCGTGTGGGATGCTATATAATTGCGATTCCCCTTTTAAACGATTTTGGTTTAAACTTTGAAACACTAAGTTTTGACCCTGGCCGTATCCATGCAACACAGTCTCCAGGATTAGGGCGAAAGATTTCAACGTACTAATTTCTCGATCAAAGAATTAATATTTTGTTTCAATAAGTCGCATGATTGTTGGCGGGTTTGCGGTTAGCGTTTACCAGAGTTAGTGTTTACTTCCTTTTGTGATATTCGCCTGAGGCGTGTTTTGAGGGGGTGGGGTGGGATGGAGGGAGGAGGTTAGTGCCGAGCCTCAGCACCACCACAACCCTTACCTGACTCTAGACAGTTTTATTTACATTTCGAAACCTGAGCAATGATGGCCTTGTGGGAAAGAGCTCTTGGCCGAGGAATCCACAATCGCGCGGGATTCCTGTAAAAAAAGGCCGCGCCAAGGTTAGCCCAATGAGCCAACGCCTAACCTCAATGAAAACACCACTCTTCCACCAAGAGAACAGAAAAATCTGCCACTTCGTGCCTCTGAAACTCTATACAAAGTTTAGAAAAGAAAGTATGGTTCTTGAATTTAATATTTAATAGAAAAACGCATTTCTCCGCAGCCCAGCGCTTCAATGGCAATTATTATTTAATTTGGCGGAGTTGCATCCCAGGCCGAAAAAAATTAACCGGGCCCTTCCGCAGCACGTCTTTCGGCCCATCTTGTCCGTGACAGCTGTGATACCTGTCTATAAGAATCCCGTTTGACTGAATCCTGTCTAATTACATGTACTAACTGTTGTAACTGTACCTGCATCCTCCACTTCCTCTGTGCGCTCACTCCAGATATTCACCAATCTCCGTGTGGTGAACTTATCCTCTTATGTCTCCATTAAAATGCTCCCCTCTCACCTTAAACCTGTGCTCTACCTGCCCCACAAGATGTTCTCTCCATCTATATCCATCATAAACACAAGAGATGCTGCTGATGCTGGAAATCCAGAGCAACACAAAAAATGCTGGAAGAACTCGGTAGGTTAGGCAGCATCTGTAGAAATGAATGAACAGCCGAAATGAAGGGACTATTTAAATACATTCCTGATCCTGAAAGGTCTCGGCATGAACGGCGACTGTTTATTTATTTTCATAGTTGCTGCCTGACCTGCTGACTGCCTCTAGCTTTCCTGTGTGTGTCCTTCATAGTCTCTTGAACCTCTAATGCAGGGATTCCCAACCAGGGTCCACGGACCCCCCCCCCCCCTTTAATGGTAAGGTTCCATGGCATAAGACAGGTTGTGAACCCCGGCTCCACAAGGTCACCTCGCAGCCGCCTTCACTGTGGAATAAAGCCAGCCTGTCCAATCTGTTTTGTCCATTCTGGGCAATGTTTCGGTGAGTCCATCTGCACTCTCTCTACTACTACCATGCCCTTTCTGTAGTGTGGTTACCATCAGGCAGGAGGGACAAGAATTGTGGGTATGGAAAAGAGACTACCTGTAAGAATCTCATCATAGGGTCTCAGCACACATTATACTCTTTACTTTTTAGCCTGTATTGTATATGCACCCTACTATTTCTTAATTTATTTGATAATATTACTTTGTGTTTTGTGTGTGAGTTATATGTACTGTGTTGTGCACCTTGTTCCAGAGGAACGTTGTTTCGTTTGATGGTATACTTTATGTGTTGTGTGTGTGAGAGTTATATGTACTGTGTTGTGTACCTTGGTCCAGAGTAACGCTGTGTCATTTAGCAGCATGGATGCAAAATGAACTGTACACAACAGTCCGTGTGCCTGACTGATGATATCACAACTCATATAGCCAGTGCTTCAGCCTCTGAAGGCAAGCGCATGGAATGCCTTCTTCTCTATCCTATCCACCTGTCATGAAGCTATAGACTGAACCCCAAAGCCCTTCTATGTTGCAACCACAGACTCTACTGTGGAGCCTGGGTGGGCAGCTGAAAGGGGTCGGTAATCACACTGGTGAGCATGCATATTCCCTCTAATTAGAGTTCCTTTGCAATTGCACTTAACTCCCTTCCTTCCATTTCAGTCTTGACCAAAAGCACAGCAACGTCAACATTCCTTGCTTACATCTGGGAAAGGTGACTAGTGCTTAGATTGATGTGTAAAGGAGTGGTATTTATTTATTATTAAGTTACTGCTTCCAAGGTGTTAGCTTTCAGTTTGAGAGTTTTAGTTAATGACAGTTTTGGCCTAGCGTTTATTGTTTTTTCCTTTAATTCTGCACAGTTCTTATTAAAAGTACAAACTTTTAACAAACTGTTCATCCCTTTCAGTCTCTGAGCCATAACTGTGTCTCTCTGTACATCAGTGCTTGACCTGACCTCCTAAAGTGCATTACCTCACACGTATTTGGATTAAATTTCATCTACCACCACCATGCCCGTCCTTCCAGCTGATCTATGTCCCACTGTATCATTAAGCAACCTTCTTCACTGTCTACAATTCCAGCATTTTTCATGTAATTTACTTTTAAAAAAATTAGAGACACAGCATGGTCACAGGACCTTTCAGCCCAATTAGTCTGTACTACCCCAATTACACCCATGTGACCAATTAAGCTACTAACCCGTATGTAATTGGAATGTGGGAGGGACCCAGAGCACTCGGAGGAAACCCATGTGGTCATAGTGAGAACATTCAAACTTCTAACAGACAATGGCAGGAATTGAACCTAGGTCACTGGTACTGTGATAGGGTTTTGTAAACCACTACACTACTATGCTACCTAATCACCAAACTAACTAATCATGGCCCTAACTTTCTAATTCAAGTCAGTTACATATATCACAAAGGTTCCAGTACTGATCCCTGTGGGTCACAGATGACTAGTGAGACAAACACTCATCCACCAGTGCCTTCTCCCTCCTTTCACCCATCAGGTTTGGAACTAACGCACCAAGGATAGTGGTGGTGGAAATGGCCCAATCCATCACAGGTAAAGCCCTTCCCATGACTGAACACATCTACATGAAGTGCTGTCACAGGAAAGCAGCATCTATCATCAAGGTCATGCTCACTGTTGCCATCAGGAATGAGGTACAGGAGACTCAGAACCCAGCAGGTTCAGGAGCAGTTATCACTCCTCTGCCATCAGGCTCTTGACACAGAGGGGATAACTTCATTTGCCCCATCACTGAACTGTCCCCACAACTAATGGACTCACTTTCAAGGGCTGTCATGTTCTCGATACTTATGCTTATTTATTTATTATTATTGGTATTTCTTTCTTCTCTTTCTTTTTGTACTTGCTCAGTTTGTTGTCTTTTGCACACTGGTTGTTTGCCCGCCCTGTTGGGTGCAGCCTTTCATTGATTCTGTTGTGTTTCTTGTACTTACTGTGATTGCCTGCATGAAACTGAATCTCAGAGTTGTATATGGTGACGTATATGTACTTTGATAATAAATTTACTTTGAACTTCGAATTTGCATGCTCTGTGAAGCATCATCACTTGAGTCTGCAGGTTGTGTTTTAGTTTGACAACTCCTCCGCTAATATCACACCCTCTCAATACTGCATTAGCTTTTCAGTACAATCCTTATTGCTGTAAGGTCGGAGATATAGAATGGTCAACCCACAATGCCTGCACCAACGTCATGCCAAATTAAACAAACTCCCCATGAGATGCAGTGGCATGCACAATTGTCACACAGTATGACAGACTTCATGTACACCTTGTCTAGAATTAGCTGTTGGCTGTTGATTAGATCATTGAAATCTGAAAGTATCTCCTTCCAGAAAGACAAGCTGTGGTAGTTATGGGCTTTCAAGTGATGGGTGTAAATGCAGCTAAAGGCCAGAATAGCCCAATGGAGCAGATTATTTCTCTTCCATGTCTCTATCAGAAAAAGTACAGTGTGATGATTGCCATGAGTGTCAATAGTTACCTATCCTATAACAAGGTCTCCCTCCTCTCCTATGGACACTCATCCCTCTCTGATTTGGGTTCCAGGGACAACATTGTGCAGGAATATCACTTGTCTAACAAAGAGTTGGCTGGATCCTCCCCATGTCTCCTGTCACCCCTTCTTCTCCCTTGCTGATCACTCGCTCTGATGCCCATCCTCCTTTCCTTTCTCCCATTCCCTTTCTCTTGTGTGAGTCCTGCATGTCAACATCAGTCAGAGTTTCAGCATGCAATATGCTACAATGGCCATCACAGAGCATGGCAACAAAACGGTTGGCTTACTGGCACTGATATTGCCTTGGACACGAGGGGAATTTGAATTAACTACAGAGAAATGTATCTGCAGTTTAAAAGTTAGAATCAGTATTAATGGTCAAGAAGTCACTGGATTATTGGAAAAGTGACAAAACACAGCCAAGGCTGACTGGGGCCCATGAAACTTTCTAGACTGAGAGTGATAGAAAGTATTCTGGGGTCAAGGAACACTGGCCTGGGAAAGTGATGTTATGTGAACAAATAAAGAAGTCTTTTCACCTGAAGGTGAACAGGACAGTGATCAGAAGCATTTAAATCTGAAATTGGTAGCTAAAGACGTGAAGAGAAAAAGGTAAAAACATAATGGAATTAGTCCTATGAATGTTGCACTAAATGGTGGAATTAGGAGTCTTATCTAAAACATTTGGAGCAAGAGCCCAGGCCAACACAAATTCCTGCAACCCAGAGGCCACATTCAAGCCATTGGCAAATCATCAGACACAGCACAGGCTCAGGAGATTACTGCCCACCCCCCCACCCCGTCTCTGTGGCCATGATATAGAGTAGACCAGGCAGCTGAGTACACACTTGCCGTTGAGCACAATGTACCACAACATGAGTTAACTCAGCTGTGAACTGTTAGGGAGTGTCTGTATATTCTGTGGGAACTGGTGAGGCTCTGAATAGTTCAGTAGCTTAACAAATAAATATTGTATAAATATGCATACAGTAGTAAATTTACAAAATCTTTTTTTTGTTTGATTGGATCTTTATTTTAAAAATCCATCCTTCAAGCTGGTGAAGGCCATGTCACTCACTGAGTAAAGAGAAAATTATAAAGTTCCTGAACATAAGAGATTCTGCAGATGTTGGAAACCCAGAGTAACACAAACAAAATGGTGGAAGAACTCAGCAGGTCAGGTAGCTTTCATAGAAAGGAATAAACAGTCAACGTTTCAGTCCGAGATGCTTCAGTCCTGTTGCAGTGTCTCGGCCTGAAACATCGACTGATTATTCTTTTTCATGGATGCTGCCTGACTTGCTGAGTTCCTCCAGTATTTTGTGTGCACTGCTTCATAAAATTCCACCTTGCTTTAGTTCACCTTGAGACAACAGATGGAATCTCTGGAGGTGAGATGCTTCTCTTTACAGAGATTCAATGTTAGCATAACATACAAATTAAAGCTCTGTCCCATCACACACTTTCAGAGCAGAGACAGCATAGCTTCAAGGTAGAATAAAACTCCCTCTACACCATCCCAACAAAACTGCCCAGGATAGAGACAGTGGGCCTTAGATGCAGCGTGAACCTCCCTGTGCATTGATCTGACACACACTCCCATAATAGCGTCAGTTCAGATCCAGTATGTTGTTTACATGATCTAGTCCCACCAGTCTATGATAGGCTGTCTACTAGTGCTCAGTTTCAGGTGGTTTTATGATCAACATCCGAATTGACTAGAAATGGGACTGACATTTTCCCATTGATTTCACATTGGATACTTGTATTGAGCAGATCCTTTCATTGGTCTGGGGTGATTTGAAAGACAAGTGTCTGATCATAGCACAAAGTGCTCCATTCTACTACATTGACCTCATTACCATTTCGGATGGAGTAGCATTGAGTGCAGTTATGATATGCTTGGACTCTTTTGTATTGTAGTGCCCTGGTTCCCATCTTTACTGTTATGCTGTAGGATAGCAGCCCTGTTCTGCTTTCAGCCTGCTTGGGTTATTGTTGAAGATGAGGATGTGGAATGTGTGCCATGCAGTTAGGGGGAGGTTTTCTTGGTGAAAGACAATAAGGTTATTCAGGGGGAGAGACTGGGGAGTACCATTCATAGGATACAATCCCGTGGGAGACCGTTTGTTCGAGACGGATTGCGAGCGACGTTCAGAAGGTGGTGCGTGCTTTCACGTTGACCAAGGGCCCAGTGCGTGAGTGACAAAGAAGTTCAAGATGAGCTCCAACTTGTGCACATTTGACTGTTTAATTAGAATGGGCCCTTTTATTTTTGGTTTTCTTTACCAACCCTTTAGTTAAGTTAAGATTCATAAATACAATTCTTTTAATCGTATACAGCGTACTGTCTGTTATTTCGTGGCACTTATTTGTAACAGGGTAGCAAATTACACAGCATCTACACAAACCAGTGTTTGGGGTGGGAGAGCCATTGACATCTCACAGGTTTGGTGGGACTAGAAAGTGTTTTCCCTAGACATACACAGTTAACAAAACCAAGGAGTTTCAGTATGATCAATGAAGGGCAGAGGGTGGATTAACTGAACTAACTGTCTTCTTACACTGCCATTCCATTGCTGCTAATGATTGGAGATGTACCAAATTTGGCTATGTGACACTTAAATATATACTGGAACAGGCTTTACTTTGTCAAAGTGGAGTTTATTGTCATGTGCACAATTATATGTACACCCAGATGCAGCAGCATCACGGGCAGAGCATTAGAGATACAATATTCACAAGAAAATATAAATTCAGTATAAATTATATACACTTTCAAAAGAAAACACGATTAGAATAAAAAAAACAAAGTCCCTTGTAGTCCAAAGAGGCTATAGTGTTGCTGCAATGAGGTAGCAGTTAGGGTGGTGCATGTTGGTTCAAGAGCTGAGTGGTTGAAGGGAAATAGCTGCTCTTGAACCTGATGGTTGGAACTTCAGGCCTCCATACCTCCTGCCTGATGGTAGTTGTGAGAATGTGGCATGGCCCCAATGGTGGGGATTATGCAGCACCTTCTGAAGATGCTACCAATGGCAGGGAGGGATATGTCTATGATGTATTCAGCTGGGTCCACTACTCTCTGCAGCTTCTTGCATTTGAATTGCCGTACCAGACTATGAAGCAATATCAGAATGTGTGATGATCATATTGAAACATATAACAGATTGAGGGTCTGTGACAGGGTAGATGTCAAGATGTTTCCATGAGTGGGAGAATGTTGAACAAGAGGACACAGCTACAAAATAAGGGTCCATCTACTTAAAACTGGAAGGCGATGGTGAGACTACTACTGTGCTACAGAGGGTTGTGAAGGCTGGATTATTGAAGGTATTTTAAGAGTAAGTAGATAAAATCTGAATGTTCTGAGAATCAAAGGCCATAGGGAATTGGCATGGAAGAGGAATTAAGGCCAGGGTCTGAACTACTTCTTCTTCATTTTCAGCCCTATCACCCCTGCTGTGGCAAAGGCTGCTAACAGCAGCTCGCCAGAGTCCTCTGTCTGTGGCCAGTCTTTCACATTGTCTCCAAGTCTAGCTCATCTTCCTGATGTATCCTTCCTCTCCCAGGGATGGGGTCTTTAGAGCTTTCAGTTGGTGTTTCTGGATTTTTATGAAATGGGTTTGCTAGCCCAATGCCCAACCCACCTTCTTTCAGAGCTGGGCTTGGCAGAGTTCTACCATGAAGGTACTAAATGGTGGGGCAGGCTTGAGGGGCAAGTGGCCTTCTCCAGCTCCGATTTTCATGTGTTCCAATTCCCTTTATCTAACTGGATAAAATATTATAACTGCCTAATGTTTAATGTCCTCCATTACCCCAAAGCGCCATCTTCTGAGAACACTATGTCTAATTCCTACACTTTCCAATACTGATTAACAATCCAATATTATTTCATGCCCTTTCCAGTAACTAAAACCCTTCCCTGACTGATGCCTCATACTAATGGTCTACCATCTAGCCTTCCGACAAACACCCAACTGTCTACTCTTCTCATTGATTACAGATTTTCAACAGAGAGGACATTTGACCAATTGGGTCTATGCTAACTCGGAGCAATCCTTATAAACTCAATTTTCTAGCACAGCTGCATGACCTCTCCAAAGGTTCAGAGTTGTTGGTGATACAGTTAAACTTTTAACAAATATTCTTTGTTCAGCCTTTTGTTATAAAGAAGAACAAGGCACCAGTTCTTAACGGAAATTGCAACCAGAAATCACTTTGAAGTTGGAGACAGAGCTTTGCAAAGTAAAGTGACCAGGAGACTTGTCTCCATTGGCCAAACATAAAACAGTGGGGTTTTGTCACTTAGCATGTCCAATATGGTTACAAGTAAGATGTTTATATACTCAGATGACAGGGATCTCAATACTATTACAACATCTCCAACACTTGTTCCCATCAATTTCCTCCCATGGTCTACCCCTCACCGGCATACAGGGGGCAATTTACAGCAGTCAATCATCCCACCAGCCCATACATCTTTGGAATGTGGGAGAACCTGGGAAGCACACAGTCAGAAAGAGAACATGCAAACTTCACACCACACTGAAAGCACAGGAGGTAATTGGAACTGTGAGACAAAAGTTATTCCAACTCTACTGCCCCGATGCCTACTTTTTTTATTCCTCCACTGCCTAATGCCCTTTAATTCCTCCTGTCTCACCCTTTCTTCCTAATCCCTTCCTGCTATCTTAGAAATATTTCAAGGATCATAAGATGAAATGAGAAAGCAAGATATACAAAGAGAGATCAAATAAAATGGCAGGTTGATTGAGTGTTGGATACATTGAAGGATTTCAGTCATGTTTTAGGCAGCATTCTGTCTGGTTGGTTTTGTGACGTAGATTTGTTTACTTCTCCTGTTTCTACTTCCTCTTTGTGGCTTGCGTCTTACACTACGGAAACATGCTCTTCAGCCCAAATGTCCATTCTGATTAAAGCTAGTTCCATTTGCCAGTGTTTGATCCTTTTCTTCTAAACCCTCTCTACCAAGTGTCTATTAAATGTTGTTTTTGAATCTGCTTTAACCACTTCCTCTGGCAGCTCATTTCACATACTCTGCATCAAGGAGTTGCCCCTCAGCTCCCATTTGTGAGAATGTGTTGTGCAGTCTAACAGTAAGTGATTGTCTTAGTCACTTTTTCTGTGATCACAAGACCCTGCTGAACGTTGGTAATGTGGAATGCTGCAAGTCTGGTTCACTGGTTTATTGGTGGGACTGACCCGGCGGGGGGACTGTGTGACCATGGGTGTAGCATGGACTAGGCCTCACACCATGGTAGCTGCCCAGGAGAGGCGATACCAGATCACTATGGTGTAGCATCATGCTGGCATTGGTGCTACCATCCGGGGTTTGGTTGCTGGAAGACAAACTGGATTACATTCATCTGCAGACTGCTGCAGCCTTGTTTTTGCCGACAATATTCATGGACTCAGGGACTTGGGCTATATATTTTTTTCTTTTTGTGTGAGTATATGTTTACTGCTGTCTTCTATGTGCTATACGTGGCTTGTACTGTGTGTGATTGTTGGTATCGTATGTTGCACCTTGACCCCGGAGGAACACTGTTTCATTTGGCTGTAATCATGTATGGTTGAATGATAATTAAACTTGATTTAAACAGTTCACCTCTCATCCTAAACCAATGCCCTTTAGTTTTTGATTCCCTTTCCCAGGGAAAAAGACTGTCTGCATTCTTTCTATGTCTTTATATATGACTATAAGGTCACCCCTCAGTCTCCAGTGTTCCAAGGAATAAAGTACTTGCCTGCCCAACTTCTCCCTATATCTCAGGTCCTCAAATCTAAGCAATGTTCTCATAAATCCTCAGTCACTATATACCTCCTCGTTCTCCGCTGGGTCATGTTACGCAGGAGAGTCTGTGATGTCTCAGCAGGGCTTTCTACTCTAGGACTTGAGAATGGTGTTGGGGAAGGGTAGACTAAATTGAACTTATGGATGCCGGGGACATATGATGGCCCAAAATGACTCAGGCATCTGTTACACAAATACAAACACAATCACTCGTTGCATTAAATTACTTACTGCAAATGCTGCACTGTTGCAGATGCTGTTTACCGACATGAAACATTAAATTAAGAAGACATTGCCCTTTGAAGGAGATACAAGATGCTGGAAATATTGAGCAACACACAGAATGCTGGGTCTTGGGCCCTAATGTCAACTGTTTATTCCCCTCCATAGATGCTACCTGACTTGCTGAATTCCTCCAGCAGTTTGTGTGTGTTGCCCTCTGGAGAAATTGGAATCGTTAAAACTTCAAAGTTTAAGGGATATCTCCTGGGGGTTGATCAGTGCTTAACAGTTGGCAATATCATTGTCCAGGGGAACTTGTTGTGTGCAAACGGGCTCTTATTTTCCTACATTACCACAGTCACAACACTTTAAAACAGCCTTAGTGACTGTAACATTTTGAAGTTGAGACTGGTGCCAGACAACTACAATTCTTTACTGCACACACACACACACTCACACAGAAACATAAATATACTGTTCAGATGTACCATATAACTAACTATACAACCTCATAAGTATCATAGTGATCCAGATAAGTGCTGAGCCTAACACAGACTGAAAGAGACTCACAGGTACACAACAGCTATAGACTAAATAATAGAGATGCAACACACACACACACTCACTCACTCACTCACTCACTCTTTGGCCTGTATAGACCAGTCTCAAACTACAAGAAACCTGCTGGGAGTTCTGGTCACCACAGGAATGAATGCTGCCAGAACTGGAAAATGTTAGCTGTGGAAAAAAAATTGGATAGCTTTTGATTATTTTCTTTGGAAAAAAGGAGGTTGAGGAAAGACTTAATTGAGGTGAGTAAAATCATGAAGGACCTAGATAAATAGGATGGAGTTCCTTCCTTTAGCCAAGGGTTCAAAAGCAAAGGGGCTTAAATGTAAAGCATTTGGTGGAGTGATGAGAAGGAAAATAAGGTAAAGGCTCTGGAACTGACTGCCTGAGAGGCAGAAACTCTCATCACATTTCAACAGTACCTTAATGTGTACTTAAAGAGCCATGACCTACAGGCTGCAGTCCTCAGTGCTGACAGCTGGGATTAGGTAGGGTAGCCTTTGTTTTCAACCATCTCGGATATTTCACTGTCAGTACAATAGCCGCTCATTAATCTCATGTGAGAAGTAAATATATAACTGAAAAACTTGCATTGATTGATCTGTTTGTACAAGATCCAGACCAAACTAACTTCACTGAAGATGGTGCATTGCAGAAAGAGGAGCAGTCAAAGAGATGACAGCAGGATCTCGCCAGTCCACAAGCAAAATACTGCAGATGCTGGAAATGCAAGGTAAAAATAGAAAATGTTGGCAATACTTAGGAAAACAGGCAAAGGGAGGGAGAGGTTGAGGGGGAAAGAGAGAGAGAGGGGGAGAGAGAGCTAATCATATTATCATCAGAGCTCATGAACATTTTGACTTGAAATGCCAATGGATTCTACAGATGCTGAATGGTCTGATGAGTATTTTCCAGCATTCAGATGGCCCAGTTTGTGTAGTGCTGCCTTCTCAGATGTTGAGAGACCGATTCGATCTTGACCTTTAGTACTGTCTGTGTGTGGACATGGCATGTTCTCCCTGTGACTGTGTGGGTTTCCTCCTGGTGCTCCGTTTCCCCCCACTTAACAAAAGATGTAGTGGTTGGTAGGTTAATCAGACACCAGTATATAGTATACATTGTTCCTAAAGGTTGGGGGTGGCGGAAGGTCCTGGGGATAACCTCCCACTACCTATTAAATGGGGTGTGTCACAAATAGCCTCTGACAACCGTCCAGCTCCTGGCCTTCACATGTGGCTTAGCTACTAAGCATAGCAGAACTGTTGCTACTGACAAGAGAATGGGCAAAGGTGGGTTACTGGCGGTTTAAAACCAGTTACTTTGGGCAGGTGGAGCTCATCAGCCATGGTTGGCAGCTCATCCAGGAGAAGGAAAACTCTGATCTCAAACCTTGGCTGTCTTGCAGCTCTACCCACTTATGGGGAAGGCTTTGGGAGTAAACTCAGAGGAACAATCCAGAGCTGGAGTCCCCAGGGCAGCCCATGATGAGTCCATGCCAAACTGCATCAGTCTCTATCACTCCTTTGGATTCATCAGCTACACGGAGAAGGGAAGACTACTGCATGGGGAACAGCCTGCTCTCCATATTGTACTGCCCTGGCTTGCACATTGACTTTAACATAGATAATGAGGCCACAACATCCATGTCAACCCCAAGCATTGGAAGATGTGTGTAGATACGTGACAGCATCTGTGAGGATTTGGTGGGAATGCTGGCAGAGCAGGTCATAGGCACATGTCATGGTGGCTGGGGTCTCTCTGCAAGCTAGCACTGACTCAGCACTGAATAGCTCTCAATCACGTTATTCCAAGGAATACAATATTCTGTTATGAGGCATTGTAGTTAGCCAACTTTACTTTTCATGGATGAACAGAAGTTCACTCTTCAGAAGGAAATAATAGGATAGGTTTCAGCAGAAGAAGCATTGTGCAAGGTTCCCCTCCTTAGCCTGCAGGCCCTGTATTAGTTAGGGCTGTTCTTACAGCACATGATTGGTTTGTAACATATCCCTGCAGCCAATTCACATCTGATAAACCACAAGCAGCAACGATCTAAGAGCAATTAAGTGAAAACTCTGCATAGTTTTTGTTTAAGGATAAATATTGGTCAGGATACCTCATGCTGTGAGAAATTTTGGGTTCGTTTGCAATGAAGAGAGAGTCTTAGTTACTCCATCAGACATCAGCTCCCACAATGTTTGGATAAGTTGGGGCTCACCACTGATTCCAGGCTCTGGCTTCAAGTATCACTCCAGCGTAGGCTAGACTCCTAGACTGACACAACTGTAGTAACCAGGGAGTGTTGTTCCTTTTTCTTCTTCTTAATCTCCATCTCCCTACTGAGTCATGGGCCGTGACAGCAGCTCGCCAGAGTCCGCTCTCCTGGATCAGTCTGGTGGTGATCCTGGATGATAGAAGGTTGATCACCCCGTGGCCTCCACGGACTTCCAGCTTTCGCCGCACGACTTCATACATCTTCTAAGTGAAGATCCCTCCTCTCCCAGGAATGAGGTCTTTGGAGCTTCTGTTGTCATTTCTGTAGCTCTGGCTTTTACAGGAGGGGTTGCTAGTCCCATTCCAACACTCCCCCTTGTGCAGCCAGGCTACGGTGGAGCTGGGGAGGGTTGCACTGTCAGTCTCACTGACTTTTTTTACTCTTTCAGCTTAGTGGCTAGCGCAATGCTATTACAGCCCAGGGCATCAGAGTTCGGAATTCAATCTCAGCATCCCCTGCAAGTTTATACCTCCTCCCCGTGGAAAGTGTGTTTCCTCCAGGTGCTCCAGGTTTCTCCCACAGTGCAAAGACTTACCGGTTAATAGATTATTGTAAATCGTCCCGTGATTAGGTTGGGATGATTATTATTAAGGTTGTTGGTGACACGGCTCAATGGTCGGAAGGGCCTATTTCACACTGTATCTCGGAACAAAATAAATAAATAAATAAATAAATAGATGTTGAGCATGATTTGGAAGGTTCTGGCCAATACTTAGACTTCAATCAATACTAAGAATGGTTTATCTGCTCATTCTTGCTGTTTTCCAGATTGTGCTGTGTCCAGATTGGACGCAGTGTTCGCTATGCTACAACATTTCTACAACTCAGTAGCATCTGAACTGCCAGCCACTTACCATCCTAAACAATCACTTCTTGCAACTTTTGTTCAGACCATCCACAAAATCCATTGCAGTTTGTCACAAAGACTACTCCAACAGTTCTTCTCAAATCCATGTGTTCTATTGCCAAGGAGGACAAGGACAGGAGGAACATGGAAACATCAAATTATGGTCTCCTTCTTGAGTATATTTTGGAAAAGTAAGACTATTCCTTCTTTGTCACTAGTTCTAAACCCTGGGACTCTAAACACTGTGGAGGCCTCTTCCCAATGTCAGAGGATGCTGGAATTTACCAATTATTCCTATAAATACCAAAAAAGAGTTTAGGATAACTCAAAAGGGTATGGCATTTGCTACAGAAATGCATATCTTTCTTTTGAATGTCAACTCAGTTCCTTTAATGAAGACACAAGAGACTGCAGATTCTGGAAGCTGAAGCAACACACAAGAAGCTGAAGGACTCAGCAGGTCAGGATCTGTGCACGGGGTGGTGGGGGCTGGAGACATTCCGTGTCAAAATTTCAACTGAAGGGTCTCAACTCAAAATGTTAACAGTCCATTTCCCTCCATAGATGAGGGAGACCCACTGAGTGCTGCTTTGGATTTCCAGCATCTGCAGACTGTCTCCTGTTTACGAGTTCCTCCAGCATTCTGTTCAGTTCATGCTATCGGAACTGGTTTTTCATTGTCACAAGGGATACAGTGAAACACTTTGGTCTGCGTGCCATCCAGAGAAATCATTCCATATATGATTTTATCTTAATTTTTTTCCCTTCTCTTGCACACTGAGGGTTGATCTTTCAGTTTTATTTTTTCTTTAAGTCTTCCGGGTTTCTTGCTTTGTGGCTACCTGTGAGCAAACAGATCTCAAGGTTGCATAATTTATAAATTATTTGATAATATATGAATTTTGGTCCAACAAAGTAGTAAAAAGGAGACAGGATGTAGATTTAGTGTTGTGAATGTTGTATGAACCCCCCCCCCCCCTCCAAGTCTCTCACTCAAAAGCCTCCACTGAGACACAGGCTGGATTATCATTGTTTAAAGCAAAGTCCAGGTCTTATCACTTCTACTGGAGGCCATGGAGTTTGTTGAAAGAGGGTGTAACTCTGCAAATACAGGGACGAGGAGGCAGAAACCACAGTGAACTCTGATAGATTACTTCTCACAGTAACATACCTATACAGTGCAGAGTACAGATGGGTTGGGGGGGCAGAGGAGAGCCACCGAGTGGGAGTGGAGACCACAGTGGGCAGTCCTTGATAAATTATTTTGAGAATAGCAGCAAATCCCTGTTTTAAGGAAAACTAGAACAAATGTTACTGGGGGTGACAAAATTTGCTCTGTGTGTGCATCAATTGCCTGGGTTAAAAGTACAACAAACTCACAACACTCCCAAGAACTCCATCAGCTATTTGGAAATATTTACTGTGTTTGCAGAAAACAAAGATCTCTTGTTAACTAAGACTAGCCAACACCCCACCCACCCTGGACATTCTCTCCTCTCCCTTCGCCCTTTGGGTAGAAGATACAAAAACCTGAAAGCACATACCACCAGGCTCAAGCATAAATGCTAACCTGTGTTAAAAGACTACTGAATAGTTCCCTAGTATGATAGAATGGACTGTTGACATAATCCACCTCATTATGACCTTACAATTTTGTCTGTAACACTCAATTCTACATTCTGTTGTTTTCCCATGTACTACCCTAATGTTGTTTAAGATGATTAGTGGGAATAACCCTATTAAATGCTCCCACTGGCGTGCTCTCAAATAGCCTCTGTCAACCTTTGTGTGTGGCACGGCAGAACTGTTTCTACTGACAGGAGAAGGGGCAAAGGCGGGTTACTGGCATCTTAAAACCATTCGCTTCAGGCAGACGGGGCTCATCAGCCATGGTTGGCAGTTCTCCTAGGAAAACTCTGATCTCAAACTTACGCCGCCTTGCGGCTATACTCACTCGTGAGAAAGGCTTCGGGAGTAAATCCCAAGGAAAAATTCAGAGCTGGAGTCCCTAAGGCAGTGCTACATTGAATTCAACGCTGACTGGCAACTCCTGTGATGCTGCTGGTGCCAAACTGTATCGGTCCCACCGTTCCATCATCTGCGTGGAGAGGGGGAGCCTGCTGCACGAGCAACAGCTTGCTCTCCATATCGTATCGTTCTGGCTTGTGTATCATGTAGACAGCTAAGAAGCAACATCCATGGTCAACCATAACTAATGGGTGACCTCAGATCTCAACGTACCGATGATCGGCATGCAAAGCTAATTTTTCCCCCGTACCTCAGTAAATGTGACACGAATAAATCCATTTACATGGCTTTGTGTCTCATTAAAAAGATCAGAGTGGAAGTGATGATTATTTATTGATTTAGAGATGGTGCCAGGACCTTCCAGCCCACACTGCCCAATTATACCCAATAACCCATACGTCTTTGGACTGTGGGATGCAACTCTGAGGAAATTCATGCAGTCAGGGAGAGAATGTAGAAACTCCTGACAACAACGGGAATTGAATCCAGTCACTGGCATCTATGTGGTGTTACACTAACTGTACACACTATGCTGTCCACACCCCCACACCACTCAGTAACATCTATGTGGTGTTACACTAACTGTACACACTATGCTGTCCACACCCCCACACCACTCAGTAACATCTATGTGGTGTTACACTAACTGTTACATTACTATGCTGCCCACATCCCCCCCCACCACCACCCAGTAACTTATTTGTTTACAGAAGTTGACATCCCTGTGGTGGGCAGTTGACAGTCAACCACATGGTAAGGATAGAAGAAACGATTCAAAGACTGCCTCAAAGACCTCAACATCAATCCCAGTAACTCGGAATCGCTTGCTCTGGACCACCCAACCTGGTGGAGCAGGACCATTAAAGGAGCGTATGCAGCAGAAATCAGACGCACCGCAGAGGCTCAGAGGAAACGCAAGGCTCGAACTACCTCCACTTCCACTGCAGCACCTACCCTCATGTGTCCCACATGTGGGCGAGCTTTCAGGGCCCGGATTGGCCTCACCAGTCACCTCAGGACCCACAGTCACAAACCCTCCACCTGACAGAAGTCGTGGTCGTCTTCGACTCTGAAGGACGAAAAACAAGGATAGGAGATGGTGTGAGCCGATGTGATATTTAAAACTCTCAAAGTTGTAGAGTAACAAGCAATTCCCTCCACTGCCTGTAAGGAGTTGTACACTCTCCCCTTGACCCACAGTTCAAAGACATACTGGTTGGTAGGTTTAATTGATTATTGTAACTTGTCTCACGATTAGGCTAGGATTAAACTGGGGGTTGCTGGGTTGAAGGGCCAGAAAGGCCTACACTGTGCTGCCGAGTTCCTCCAGCAGTTTGTGTATTGCTCTAGATTCCAGCATCTGCAGTCAGTTTCAGTACACAAGTGTGAAGGAGAACAAAATTAGGTCACCCAGGTCTCTGAGACCTGCTAAGTTTCTTCAGCATTTTGTGTGCGACCACCCAGGTGCCAGAGTGGTTTGAGAAAAACTGTTCCCATTGGTGGCAAGTCCAGATTGACCTGTTTTAAGTGAAACTGATTTGCAGCACAACTGATTTTTTTGTTGTTCAGGAAGCCACAGGTTTTGTTCTGCACTGCAGCGGGGTGTGGGGGGGGGGGAGGTGGGGTGGGGTGGCTAGTGGAGGCTGATTGGTACAGAAACTGGAAGGGCAATAAAGAGGAACAATAAGGACAGGGTGCTGGAATAGGACTGACTGACTCGGTTATTGTTTTTTTATTATTGTCACATGTGAAGAGTGTTTTTATTTGATATCCATTTACAAATACATTGAGGTAATAAAGAGACAATAGAACATAGGACAGCAGCTACAGTGCAGGTGGACAAATTAAGCAGAAGGGCCGTGGCCATGTACAGATCACTCTTGCAAACAGAGCTGTTGTGGAAGGTGTTGCAGAAGTTTTTAAGTAGGTTCACTGACACCCTGTCCATTCTGGGCCAGGAGGAGTCAGTGTACCATGCATACACACAATGTGAGGGGTCTTGTGTATTTGAAGAGGCTGCTCCTCAAGTTCTGGTTACATTTCAGCCCTTATATACAGGCATCCTGTACAGAAGGGGCGGAAGCAGGATTTACTGCTGGGTTTGCTCCTGCCTGGCCAAGATGCCCATGCATGGTTCCAGGTGGCGGACAGTCGAGGGCTCTGCCAGGGCCGGCTGCCTGCCCCTCTTCTGAGGATATGTTCATGCCTGGCTGTCCTTGCATGTGGGAGATCTCCTGGAGCCATGCCCCCCCCCCCCCCAAGGAATTGACTGTTTTATAGACAGTAATAATGATATTTTAATTTGAATGTGTTCACTGTCTTGTAATAGAAACATAGAAATCTACAACACATTACAGGCCTTTCGGCCCACAATGTTGTGCTGACCATGTAACCTACTCTAGAAACTGCCTATAATTACCCTCTATTTTCTGAGCTCCATGCACCTATCGAAGAGGCTCTTAAAAAGACCCTACTGTATCCGCCTTTACCCCCGCCGCCGGCAGTGCGTTCTGCACACCCACCACTCTCTGTAAAAAACTTACCCTGATATCCCCCGTACCTATTTCCAAGCAAAATAATGTTTATATTTCACGTATTTTTGTGTAAGTAAACTTTTTAGTTTTGTTTAAAAATTCCTTTGGGGCAGGGGACTCACCGAGATGTGTGGACAAAACAAATGGGGAAAACAAGGCTCAGGCTGGGCTGCTGGATATTTCTAGCACTTTCTGCTGTCCGCAGTGATTTCAATTCGTCGCGGGATGCAGGAGACCCAGTGAGACAATCTCTCGCTAAAACCCATTATCTCACTGCTCTGAGACGCCGTCACGACTTCGGCATGCTCCGGAATGTTCCGGAACACTCCGGCCTGGCCTGCCCCGGACACTTCCTGGTCACTTCCACATTCCGCCGTCTGGCTAACCACGTGCCACCCCGCGCCGTACACAACGCACGTCGCTATGCGACCGCTGCCGCAACGTTCCACAGCGCCGTGACGTCGGCGCACCCGCCGTTTGCCTTTGTTTTGCAGTCGCCCGCGGCAACGCTTCCGGTACAAACTCAGCGCGGGGGCGGAGTCCCGGCTTACGCAAGAACCTGAGTGACATGTTGGGAAAGGGGCGGGGCCAGGTGCCCATCCAGGAAGTGCTGCACTGTTGCTTTGCAAGAAGTTGCCCAGCACGGAAGGAGTCCATTCGTCCCGTCATTTCATTGCTTGCTCGATTTGAAAGCTGTACAGTTTTGCTTGCCTTGCTGCGATAATCCCTAAAAGCTTAATTAAAAAAAACCTTTAAAATCGCTAAAAAGTTGCCATTGAACCTGCTTGCCCTATCTTGTCGGTGTTTTTTGAATGCAACTCGCTGCTTGAGAACACAACTTCCTCAAGTTCAAAATCAGAATCAGGTTTAATATCACCGGCACATGTCGTGAAATTTGTTAACGTAGAGGCGGCAGTACAATGCAATACATAATAATATAGAAAGAAAAAAAGTAAACCAATTGCAGTAAATATAAAATTAAAAATAGTGCAAAAACAAGTAACAAGTAAAGTGAAAGTGGTGTTCACGGGTTCAATGTCCATTTAGAAATCGGATGGCAGAGGGGAAGAAGCTGTTCCTTCAGGCTTCATTACCTCCTTCCCGACAGTAACAGTGTGACGAGGGCATGTCCTGGGTGATGGGGGTCCTTCATAATGGAGTCGCCTTTATGAGACACGCTCCTTGAAGATGTCTTGGGTGCTACGGAAGCTAGAACCCAAGATGGAACTGACTAATTTTACAACTTTCGGTCCTGTGCAGTAGCCTCACCCCTCCCCCGCCCCATACCAGACAGTGATGCTGCCAGTCAGAATTGGCTCCAGCTACATCTGTAGAAGTTTTCGGGTGTTTTGGGTGACAAACCAAATCTCCTCAAGTTCCTAATGAAATACAGCCGCTGTCTTCCCTTCTTTATAACTGCTTCGAAATCTTGGGGCCAGGTTAGATCCTCAGAGATCTTGACACCCAGGACATTGAAATTGCTCACTCTCTCCACTTCTGATCCTTCTATGAGGATGTTCACTCATCCTACCCTTTCTGAAGTCTAATCAACTCTTTGATCTCATTGACATTGAGTGCCAGGTTTTTTTGCGACACTATTTCACTAGTTGGTATATTTCATTCCTGTATGCGTTCTCATCTTCATCTAAGATTCTAACAATGGTTGTATCATCAGCAAATTTATAGATGGTATTTGAGCCATACAGTCATGGGTATAGAGAGAATAGAGCAGTGGGTCCCTGAGGTTTGCCAATGTTGATTGTCAGCGAGGAGGAGATGTTATCACCAATCCAGACAGACTGTGGTCTTCCTGTTAGGAAGTCGAGGATCCAATTGCGGAGGGAAATTCCTGATCCTCTGCCCTGCGACGCCAGCCCTTCCCTGCATTGAAGTTTCATAGAATCATAGACTTGTTTTGGAACTGCAGTAGACAATTACAGGAAGATAGTGAGATGGGAATGGCATTACTTAGTAAAAGAAAACTTGAAACATAAAACAAAATATTGGAAACATCTAGCAGCTCAGGCAGCATCTCAGCGTGAAGATCACCGGCATACTTGTTGTTTTATGACAGCAGGACATTGCAATATATATTAATAAAAAATATAAATAATAAAATATAATATAAAATATAATAATAAAAACATAAATCACAGTAAGTATATATAATGGAAGGAAATCCAATAGATAGTGCAAACAGAGAGGGAGAATACTGAGGAGGTGATTCTGGGTTAATTTTCCATTCAGAAATCTGAGCGTGCATCTTCAGACTCCCATACTTCTTCCTTGATGCTAGAAGAGGGCATGCCCTGGGTTATGGGGGTCCTTAATTTCTGCAAAGAGGGCAGCAGGATTAACATTTCTAACAGGGTCTCTGACCTGAGTGTTTTCAGCAGTTTCCGGTTGTTGGGATAATCCTCAGGAACAAGTGTTGGCTCAGTGGTTCTGTCACTGAAACAGGCCTTTCAGCCCAGCTGCTCCAATACTGACCAGGATGACCCATCTCAGCCAGTCCCATTTGCCCATTATGAGTAAAATTGCTGTTAGTGACATCATGCAAATCCTCACCTCCCCACAGCCATGCAAATTACTCTCTCTCTCTAGCATCTAGCTAATCACAGCCAAGGACACAGATTGATTCTGTTTCTGTAATTTTATGTTTAATTATGCACTAGAAAGTGGTTATTCAGCCCATCTATGTCTATGCTAGCTCTCATTACATTTCCCACCTGCCTGCATGCTTTGTGAGCCTCAAAGTTCATAAGGTCTAAGCAAATTTATTATCAAAGTCACCTTGAGATTCATTATCTTGCAGGTATTTACAATAACTACAGGAAATACAATAGAATCAATGAAAGACCACAGCCAACAGGACAAACAACCAATGTGCAAACACAAGAAGAATGAACAAAAAGAAATATTATTAATAATAATAAAAAATTAATATGAGAATATGAGATGAAGTGTCCTTCAAAGTGAGTCCAAAGGTTGTGGGAACAGTTCAGTGATGGAGGAAGTAAAGTTATCCTCTCTGGTTGAGGGGAAATAACCATTTCTGAACCTGGTGGTGTGAGTCCTGAGGCTTCTGTACTTTTTTCCTGATGGTTGAGGGGTAATAACCATTTCTGAACCTGGTGGTGTGAGTCCTGAGGCTCCTGTACCTCCTTCCTGATGGCTGAGGGGTAATAACCATTTCTGAACCTGGTGGTGTGAGTCCTGAGGCTCCTGTACCTTTTTCCTCTCTGGTTGAGGGGAAATAACCATTTCTGAACCTGGTGGTGTGAGTCCTGAGGCTCCTGTACCTTTTTCCTCTCTGGTTGAGGGGAAATAACCATTTCTGAACCTGGTGGTGTGAGTCCTGAGGCTCCTGTACCTTTTTCCTGATGGTTGAGGGGTAATAACCATTTCTGAACCTGTTGGTGTGAGTCCTGAGGCTCCTGTACCTTTTTCCTGATGGTTGAGGGGTAATAACCATTTCTGAACCTGGTGGTGTGTGTTGAGGCTCCTGTACCTTTTTCCTGATGGTTGAGGGGTAATAACCATTTCTGAACCTGGTGGTGTGAGTCCTGAGGCTCCTGTACCTTTTTCTTAATGGTTGAGGGGTAATAACCATTTCTGAACCTGGTGGTGTGTGTTGAGGCTCCTGTACCTTTTTCCTGATGGTTGAGGGGTAATAACTGTTCCTGAACCTGGTGGTGTGGGTCCTGAGGCTCTGTACCTCCTTCCAAAAGATAGTGAATGTGAAACCTGCAAGAAAATAAATCCAAGAATAGTATTTGGTCACATGTACGTACTTTGAAAATAAGTTTATTTTGAACATTGAACTTTTAACCTATTCCTTCTCAAGCGCTCATCAATTCCAATCTGATCTCCTGCCACCCGCCTACATCAGAGGTAAAATTCCGATGGATTTACTAACCCACACTCCTCTGGGATTTGGGGGGAAACTGGAGCAACTGGAAGTCACAGGGAGTTTGGAAAACATGGCACCTCTGATCAGGATTGAACCCGAGTCACCCAAGGCATGAAGAAACAGTACCACCCGCTGCACTATTGAACTGCCCACATAAGCGGTAAACTCCAAATTTTTGGTTATTCCTCACACTTCCCCCTCTTTGCATTCTTCCTATTCCATTTGCCTAAATAATTCCTTGTTCTGAACACACTGTAAAGTCCCCTCTTAATCTCCAAGAGAAACAGCACTAACTTTTTCAACAATCCCTCAATCTTGCCTCAACTCCTTTTTTGTCAATCTCCTCTGCATCTCCTCTCCGAGTCTTCTACATCTTTCTGAGAGGGTGCCGTCTGGATTGGAACACAATGCAGCTTTTGAGGCCTCATCAGTAATAAAGGCTCATCCTCCCTTGAGGAAGGGTCTCTGCACTAAACATCGACTCAAAACTACCGTAGATTTCGCACTACAGAGCGCACCTGATTAAAAACCGCTGGCTCTAATTTTAGAAAGAAAATCAATTTTGTACTTGTACAAGCCGCACCGGATTTTAGGCCGCAGGTGTCCCACGTTGTAATATGAGATATTTACACAGAAAGATATTACACGTGAGGATTTTTTAACTTTTAATTAAATCCATATGGTAACATAAACAAATACATATTGCAAATGCTTTTTTTCAAACCGTGCCTGTAACACGGCTACTTTTAAATATACATACGTATCGGTAACACACAAATTACGTTGCGTATACATTCCAATATCTCCTAACGACTGGTAAAAAAATATATGCTGCAGCCTACCAGGAAAAGTTATTGATCGCCTTTAACTTAAAAGCTGCATCATCGCGCGGGTCTAATGCCCCCACCTTCCCGTTTATCGCAAACCGGTATTTCCCACAAGGCGCGGCGAAACCGGATGTGACGTCATAGTATCCCGGGATGTAGTACTTCTAACTTTAACTAGAAAATACTAACAAATGAATTACTAAGCGAAAATATTATAAACTAAATAACTGCCATAAAGGCAGCACAATGCTTTTCTTCGAGTGTTTTCCATGTTGATGAGGATGAGTACAAATGACTGATTTACAATAATTTAATTGTGAAAGTGCGCTTGATTTATTGTACAATTTCATTGGACCTCTGTGAACTACTCATCAATTTTATTGGTCTACTGTTACGAGGCAAAATGTTTTTGGCGGCATGAAAAAAAACCATGCATTAGCCGCACCGTAGTAAAGGCCGCAGTGTTCAAAGCTGTTCAAAATGTGGGAAAAAAGTAGCGGCTTATAATCCGACATCTACGGTAATCAATAAGCTCCAAGACCTTGGTCTTAAAACCTCCTTGTGTGGTTGGATCCTGGATTTCCCCACTTGCAAACCCCAGTCAGTTTGCATTGGCAATAACATCTCCTGCAAATGTCTGTCAGCACAGATTCACAGCAAGGCTGTGTGCTTGGCCCCTGCTCTACTCACTTTATATTTATGACTGTGACTAAGCACAGCTCCACTGCCATATTCAAGATGGCTGATGACACCACTGTACTTGGCGGAATCAAAGGTGGTGATGAATCAGCATATAGGAGGGAGATTGAAAATCTGGCTGAGTGGTGCCACAACAACAATCTGTCACTCAATGTCAGCAAGACCAAGGAGCTGATCGTTGACTCCAGGAGGAGGAACCCAGAGGATCACAAGCCAGTCCTCATTGTGGGATCAGATGCTGAGAGGGTCGGCAACTTCAAATTCCTCAGTGTTATCATTTCAGAGACCTGACCTGGGCCAAGCCGTAAGTGCAATTATGAAGAAAGCACAGCGGCACCTCTACTTCCTTAGGAGTTTGCAGAGATTCGGCATGACATCTAAAACTTTGATAAACTTCTATAGATGTGTAGTGGAGAGTATATTGACTGGTTGCATCACAGCTGGTAACAATTATACCAGTGCCTAAGAAGAATAATGTGAGCTGCCTTAATGACTATCACCCGGTAGCACTCACATCGACAGTGATGAAATGCTTTGAAAGGTTGGTCATGACTAGACTGAACTCCTGCCTCAGCAAGGACCTGAATCCATTGCAATTTGCCTATCGCCACAATAGATCAACGGCAGACACAATTTCAGTGGCTCTCCACATGGCTTTAGACCACGTGGACAACACAAACACCTACATTGGGATGCTGCTCATCGACTATAGCTCAGCATTTAATACCATCATTCCCACAATCCTGATTGAGAAGTTGCAGAACGTGGACCTCTGTACCTCTCTCTGCAATTGGATCCTCGACTTCCTAACTGGAAGACCTCAGTCTGTGTGGATTGGTGATAACATATCCTCCTCACTGACGATCAACACTGGCACACCTCAGGGGTGTGTGCTTAACCCACTGCTCTACTCTCTATAAACACATGACAGTGTGACTAGGCATAGCTCAAATACCATTTATAAATTTGCTGACAATACAACCATTGTTGGTAGAATCTCAGGTGGTGATGAGAGGGCGTACAGGAGTGAGATATGCCAATTAGTTGAATGGTGCCACAGCAACAACCTGGCACTCAATGTCAGTAAGGCGAAAGAGCTGATTGTGGACTTCAGGAAGGGTAAGACAAAGGAACACATACCAATCCTCATAGAGAGATCAGAAGTGGAGAGAGTGAGCAGCTTCAAGTCCCTGGGTGTCAAGATCTTTGAGGATCTAACCTGGTCCCAACATATTGATGTAGTTATAAAGAAGGCAAGACAGCTACTATACTTCATTAGGGGTTTGAAGAGCTTTGGCATGTCAACAAATACACTCAAAAACTTCTATAGTTGTACCATGGAGAGCATTCTGAAAGGCTGTATCACTCTCTGGTATGGAGGTGCTACTGCACAGGACTGAAAGAAGCTGCAGAAGGTTGTAAATCTAGTCAGTTCCATTTTGGGTACTAGCCTACAAAGTACCCAGGACATCTTCAAGGAGTAGTGTCTCAGAAAGGCAGCGTCCATTATTAAGGACCTCCAGCACCCAGGGCATGTCCTTTTCTCACTGTTACCATCAGGTAGGAGGTACAGAAGCCTGAAGGCACACACTCAGTGATTCAGGAACAGCTTCTTCCCCTCTGCCATCTGATTCCTAAATGAACATTGACTCTTTGGATACTACCTCACTTTTAAAAAAAATATACAACATTTCTGTTTTTGCACATCTAAACAAAAACTATTCAATATACATGTAACGCACACAAAATGCTGGTGGAATGCAGTAGGCCAGGCAGCATCTATAGGAGAAGCACTGTCGACGTTTCAGGCCGAGACCCTTCATCAGGATTAACTGAAAGGAATGATAGTAAGAGATTTGAAAGTAGGAGGGGGCGGGGAAAATGCAAAATGATAGGAGAAGACTGGAGGGGGTGGGGTGAAGCTGAGAGCCGGAAAGGTGATAAACAAAAGGGATACAGAGCTGGAGAAGGGAAAGGATCATGGGATGGGAGGCCTAGGGAGAAAGAAAGGGGGAGGGGAGCACCAGAGGGAGATGGAGAACAGGCAGGGTTATGGGCAGAAAGAGAAAGAGAAAAAGAAAGGAAGGGGGAGAAATCTAAATATATCAGGGATGGGGTAAGAAGGGGAGGAGGGGCATTAACAGAAGTTAGAGAAGTCAATGTTCATGCCATCAGGTTGGAGGCTACCCAACCTGATGGCTATTGTTCCTTCAACCTGAGGGTGGCTTCATCTTGACAGTAGAGGAGGCCATGGATAGACATATCAGAATGGGAATGGGACGTGAAATTAAAATGTGTGGCCACTGGGAGATCCTGCTTTCTCTGGCGGACAGAGCGTAGGTGTGCATTTTGTGTGTGTTGCTTGAGTTTCCAGCATCTGCAGATTTCCTTGTGTTTGCTATTCAATATACATAATTGATTTATTTGTTTATTGATTTTTATTATTATTATTTTTATTTTATTTTATATTATTATTATTTTCTATGCTAGATTATGCATTATATTGAACTGCTGCTGCTAAGTTAACAAATTTTACGTCACATGCCGGTGATAATAAACCTGACTCTGATTCTGAAACAGCTTCCACACTGTTAAACTTCTTAATCAATTTGCAGCCGTCATCCTTATAACCCTTAGAGAACTCAGCTCCATTTTGTTTAATCTCACCCTGCCTGACAAATTTACCATACCGGGTGAATCTTTGTCACATTCCCTCTGTCACAAACATATCCTTCGATCAGAAGACACCCTGTGGTCACGCCACAACCCTTTCCAGTTTCAGTAAGTTGTCGTTACTCCTGTACTCAAATTCTCTTGCCATGGAAACCTTTATTTCATTTGCCTTTCTAATTTCTTACCCCATCTACGCGTTCGTTCTCACTGATTCTTGTATAAGGCCCCCTGGGTTGCTTTGAGCACCCGCTTTTCAATGTCTCACTGTTGGATGAATTCACAGCTCTTTCTGCATTATCTTCCATCTGCTGCACCTGTCCCCATCTTTCTGGAAGCTTCACAGCTTCCTCCTCACACAGGCTACTGTCTCAGGGTGCTTATTCTCACCTGAGTGGCCATTTGCATGAGACACTCTGCCTTGTGATATGTTCAGAACAATATTGTAGGGGATAAATGCTGGTGGAAGAATGGTAGGCACTCGGGATTGTCATGGAACAGAGGGGCCCAAGAGTACTAGTTCATTGAAAGCAGCATCACAGGTAGGCAGAGGAGGGAAGAAGGTGTTAACCTTGTTGACCTTAATCAGTCAGAGCACAGAGTATAGGAGTTGGGACGTGATAATAATGATAATTTATTTACAGAACACTCTTCATACAGATGCTGTAGTACAAACAGCTTTACAATGGGATAAAGTACAAACGTGAAAATCAAGTAAAAAATAATTAAAACAATCAAAGACAAAAAAATGCAGTTAAAAGCAAGGTTAAATATATATATTTTGAGCCAGTGTTTGACAGTCTGCGTCCCACAATTTAGGAGCATAGTTCAATAAAGCCCATCTGCCAATTATCTTTTGAGGGAGATTGTTTAAATTTAAGACTGTTTCTACTGACAGGAAAAGGTAGTTTCCTGTGCGTTAAAACCAGTTGCTTTGGGCAAAGGGGGTTTGTTATCTCTGATTGGTAGCTTGTCAAGAAGGAAAACTTCTAATTTCAAACCTTCACTGCCTTGCAACTGTACCCACTCATGGGGAATGCTTCAAGAGTAATCCCCAAGGGAAAATCTGGAGCTGGAGTCTGTATGGCAATTCTAGATTGAGTTTGACGCTGACTAGCAACTTCTGCGATGCCAATGGTGCCAAGCTCTGCCATTCCTTTGGATTCATCAGCTCCATGAAGAAGAGGAGCCTGCTGTATGGGCAATAGCTAGATCATCATATTGTGCTTGTGTAGTGGCTTGCATATTGGCTTCAGCAGCTAGGGTGCAAGATCCATGGTTAACCCCGACCAGCGACATCACCAAGATGAAGCGCTGGTGCTGGAACCTGGAGAAACTCAGCAGATCAGGCAGCCTCTGCGGATGGAAAAAGTTGGTCGATACTTCAGGTCAAGACCCTGCATTTGGACTGAGAGTGTCCAAGGAGCTGGTCAATATAAAGACGTGATGGACAGGGTGAGGTAGGTTATAAATGGGATCAGGTAAGTAGGGAGATGATGAGCAGAAGGAGTCAGTTGGGGGAGAGAGAAGTAGAGTTGGGAGACTATATGACTGTACAACACAGGAGCAGAATTGGGCCATTCGGCCCATTGAGTCTGCTCTGCTATTCCATCATGGCTGATTTATTATCCCTTTCAACCCCACTCTCATGACTTCTCCCGTGACAGTGGCTGGTGATGGGTAAGGTGTGTCATAAAATGTAGAGGAAGCTTGACCCAAACACAGACCAGTGGAGAGTGATAACTTTAATAATAAATTGCAAAATAACAAGCCAGGAGGGGCCACGGAACAAGAGAGAATGGAGACTTAACACAACAAGGCAACAGGGTAACTGAAGGCAGCTGGTTTAGGCAGGCTGGTTCAATGAGTGAGCAAGGACTGTGAATGAGAGCTGGGTTTAAATAGGCTGCAGGTGATGAGTTGGAAACAAATGGCAGGTGACTCCTGTTAGCTGGGTGGGGACTGGAAGGTGCCTGCCTTGCGGCCCTGACAAGGAAAGAGCTAAGAGTAGATCCAGTTGAGTGGAAAGGAAGGTGGAGGAGGAGATAGAGGTTAGAAGGTGGTAAGTAGAGAAAAGTAGTCTGTGGATCCTGGATTCTGATAAGGAAGGTGGTTAGTGGAACTGGATAAGAAGGGGGTGGGGGAGATGGATCCAGATGGGGCAGGGTGAGTGATACAACATCCAGGAGATGTAGTGTGTGGGAGAGGTGAATACTGTAAAATTGGAGGGACCAGAAGGAGAGAGAAAGGAGCACAGGGAGGACAGGATACCTGAAAGTGGAGCACAAGGTTTTCAAGATGAATATTTAAGATGAATATTCAAGTTTATTTATTGTGTGTAGACAGTGAAATGCATTTCTTGTGTTTACAACAACCAACAAGCAGCAGATGTGCTGGGGGCAGCCTGCAAGTATTGCAACACATTCCTGTGCCTACATAGCTTGTCCACAACACTCGGCAGAACACAACAAGCAACAAAACAAGCCCTGTTCCTCCCTCTGCAGTTCTTTAACCCCAGGGTAGGCAGTCTCCCTGCACCTCCAGCTCCCAGTAAACCTGGATTTGCATGCAGACATGAGGCCTTTGACTACTCTGGTGGACTCGCACACTCAGGGTTCCAGCCTCAGTCCTCAGCATCAATCCAGGACGTGCTCATCATCGCACTCCAGGCCTCGGTCCTCAATATCGATCCAGGACGTGCTCATCATCGCACTCCAGGCCTCGGTCCTCAATATCGATCCAGGTCGTGCTCGTCATCGCACTCCAGGCCTCAGTCCTCAATATCGTGCTCGTCATCGCACTCCAGGCCTTGGTCCTCAATATCGATCCAGGACGTGCTCGTCATCGCACTCCAGGCCTTGGTCCTCAATATCGATCCAGGACCTGCTCGTCATCGCACTCCAGGCCTTGGTCCTCAATATCGATCCAGGACGTGCTCGTCATCGCACTCCAGGCCTCGGTCCTCAGCATCGATCCAGGACGTGCTCGTCATCGCACTCCAGGCCTCGGTCCTCAATATCGATCCAGGACGTGCTCGTCATCGCACTCCAGGCCTCGGTCCTCAGCATCGATCCAGGACGTGCTCGTCATCGCACTCCAGGCCTCGGTCCGCAATATCGATCCAGGACGTGCTCGTCATCGCACTCCAGGCCTCGGTCCTCAATATCGATCCAGGACGTGCTCGTCATCGCACTCCAGGCCTCGGTCCTCAGCATCGATCCAGGACGTGCTCGTCATCGCACTCCAGGCCTCGGTCCGCAATATCGATCCAGGACGTGCTCGTCATCGCACTCCAGGCCTCGGTCCTCAATATCGATCCAGGACGTGCTCGTCATCGCACTCCAGGCCTCGGTCCTCAGCATCGATCCAGGACGTGCTCGTCATCGCACTCCAGGCCTCGGTCCGCAATATCGATCCAGGACGTGCTCGTCATCGCACTCCAGGCCTCGGTCCTCAATATCGATCCAGGACGTGCTCGCCATCGCACTCCAGGCCTTGGACCGCAATATCGATCCAGGACGTGCTCGCCATCGCACTCCAGGCCTCGGTCCGCAATATCGATCCAGGACGTGCTCGCCATCGCACTCCAGGCCTCGGTCCGCAATATCGATCCAGGACGTGCTCGTCATCGCACTCCAGGCCTCGGTCCGCAATATCGATCCAGGACGTGCTCGCCATCGCACTCCAGGCCTCGGTCCGCAATATCGATCCAGGACGTGCTCGTCATCGCACTCCAGGCCTCGGTCCGCAATATCGATCCAGGACGTGCTCGTCATCGCACTCCAGGCCTCGGTCCGCAATATCGATCCAGGACGTGCTCGTCATCGCTCTCCAGGCCTCGATCCTCAGCATCGATCCAGGACGTGCTCGTCATCGCACTCCAGGCCTCGGTCCTCAATATCGATCCAGGAAGTGCTCGTCATCGCACTCCAGGCCTCGGTCCTCAATATCGATCCAGGACGTGCTCGTCATCGCACTCCAGGCCTCGGTCCTCAATATCGATCCAGGACGTGCTCGTCATCGCACTCCAGGCCTCGGTCCTCAATATCGATCCAGGACGTGCTCGTCATCGCACTCCAGGCCTCGGTCCTCAATATCGATCCAGGACGTGCTCGTCATCGCACTCCAGGCCTCGGTCCTCAATATCGATCCAGGACGTGCTCGCCATCGCACTCCAGGCCTCGGTCCGCAATATCGATCCAGGACGTGCTCGCCATCGCACTCCAGGCCTCGGTCCGCAATATCGATCCAGGACGTGCTCGCCATCGCACTCCAGGCCTCGGTCCGCAATATCGATCCAGGACGTGCTCGCCATCGCACTCCAGGCCTCGGTCCGCAATATCGATCCAGGACGTGCTCGCCATCGCACTCCAGGCCTCGGTCCGCAATATCGATCCAGGACGTGCTCGTCATCGCACTCCAGGCCTCGGTCCGCAATATCGATCCAGGACGTGCTCGTCATCGCTCTCCAGGCCTCGGTCCTCAGCATTGATCCAGGACGTGCTCCTCATCGCACTCCAGGCCTCGGTCCTCAATATCGATTCAGGACGTGCTCGTCATCGCACTCCAGGCCTCGGTCCTCAATATCGATCCAGGACGTGCTCGTCATCGCACTCCAGGCCTCGGTCCTCAATATCGATCCAGGACGTGCTCGTCATCGCACTCCAGGCCTCGGTCCTCAATATCGATCCAGGACGTGCTCGTCATCGCACTCCAGGCCTCGGTCCTCAATATCGATCCAGGACGTGCTCGTCATCGCACTCCAGGCCTCGGTCCTCAATATCGTGCTCGTCATCGCACTCCAGGCCTCAGTCCACAGCATTGATCCAGGACGTGCTCGTCATCGCACTCCAGGCCTCGGTCCTCAATATCGATCCAGGACGTGCTCGTCATCGCACTCCAGGCCTCAGTCCTCAATATCGATCCAGGACGTGCTCGTCATCGCACTCCAGACCTCGGTCCTCAATATCGATCCAGGACGTGCTCGTCATCGCACTCCAGGCCTCGGTCCTCAATATCGATCCAGGACGTGCTCGTCATCGCACTCCAGGCCTCGGTCCTCAATATCGATCCAGGACGTGCTCGTCATCGCACTCCAGGCCTCGGTCCTCAATATCGTGCTCGTCATCGCACTCCAGGCCTCGGTCCTCAGCATTGATCCAGGACGTGCTCGTCATCGCACTCCAGGCCTCGGTCCTCAATATCGATCCAGGACCTGCTCGTCATCGCACTCCAGGCCTCGGTCCTCAATATCGATCCAGGACGTGCTCGTCATCGCTCTCCAGGCCTCGGTCCTCAGCATTGATCCAGGACGTGCTCGTCATCGCACTCCAGGCCTCGGTCCTCAATATCGATCCAGGACGTGCTCGTCATCGCACTCCAGACCTCGGTCCTCAATATCGATCCAGGACGTGCTCGTCATCGCACTCCAGGCCTCGGTCCTCAATATCGATCCAGGACGTGCTCGTCATCGCACTCCAGGCCTCGGTCTTCAATATCGATCCAGGACGTGCTCGTCATCGCACTCCAGGCCTCGGTCCTCAATATCGATCCAGGACGTGCTCGTCATCGCACTCCAGACCTCGGTCCTCAATATCGATCCAGGACGTGCTCGTCATCGCACTCCAGGCCTCGGTCCTCAATATCGATCCAGGACCTGCTCATCATCGCACTCCAGGCCTCGGTCCTCAATATCGATCCAGGACGTGCTCGTCATCGCTCTCCAGGCCTCGGTCCTCAGCATTGATCCAGGACGTGCTCGTCATCGCACTCCAGGCCTCGGTCCTCAATATCGATCCAGGACGTGCTCGTCATCGCACTCCAGACCTCGGTCCTCAATATCGATCCAGGACGTGCTCGTCATCGCACTCCAGGCCTCGGTCCTCAATATCGATCCAGGACGTGCTCGTCATCGCACTCCAGGCCTCGGTCCGCAATATCGATCCAGGACGTGCTCGTCATCGCACTCCAGGCCTCGGTCCTCAGCATCGATCCAGGACGTGCTCGTCATCGCACTCCAGGCCTCGGTCCTCAGTATCGATCCAGGACGTGCTCGTCATCGCACTCCAGGCCTCGGTCCTCAATATCGATCCAGGACGTGCTCGTCATCGCACTCCAGGCCTCGGTCCTCAATATCGTGTTCGTCATCGCACTCCAGGCCTCGGTCCTCAGCATTTATCCAGGACGTGCTCGTCATCGCACTCCAGGCCTCGGTCCTCAATATCGATCCAGGACCTGCTCGTCATCGCACTCCAGGCCTCGGTCCTCAATATCGATCCAGGATGTGCTCGTCATCGCACTCCAGGCCTCGGTCCTCAGCATTGATCCAGGACGTGCTCGTCATCGCACTCCAGGCCTCGGTCCGCAATATTGATCCAGGACGTGCTCGTCATCGCACTCCAGGCCTCGGTCCTCAATATCGTGCTCGTCATCGCACTCCAGGCCTCGGTCCTCAATATCAATCCAGGACGTGCTTGTCATCGCACTCCAGACCTCGGTCCTCAGCATTGATCCAGGACGTGTTCGTCATCGCACTCCAGGCCTCGGTCCACAGCATTGATCCAGGACGTGCTCGTCATCGCACTCCAGGCCTCGGACCTCAATATCGATCCAGGACGTGCTCGTCATCGCACTCCAGGCCTCGGTCCTCAATATCGATCCAGGACGTGCTTGTCATCGCACTCCAGACCTCGGTCCTCAGCATTGATCCAGGACGTGCTCGTCATCGCACTCCAGGCCTCGGACCTCAATATCGATCCAGGACGTGCTCGTCATCGCACTCCAGGCCTCGGTCCTCAATATCGCTCCAGGACGTGCTCGTCATCGCACTCCAGGCCTCGGTCCTCAATATCGATCCAGGACGTGCTCATCACCGAACTCCAGGCCTCGAACTCAGCCCCTCTTATGAGGGGTCCCTGAACACTAGGCCTCATATCTGGACTTGAGGACCACATATGTGCAGGCTAGGACTTTATTCCTTGGAATGTAGCAGACAGAGGGGTGACTTGGGAGGAAATGGCCCAGTTTGGGAGGGAAAACCAAAAACTACAGGGCATAGATTTCAAGTGAAAGTTGGAAAGTTTGAAAGGGACCTGAGGGGCAGCATCTTTAGAGAATGGTGAAGCTGTGGAATTTGTTGCCACAGAGGGTGTGGAGGCCAAGTCATTGAGTGTATTTAAAGCAGAGATTGATAGCTCCTTGATTAGGAAGGGGGTTACAGATTACAGGGTAAAGGAAGGAGAATTTTGTGAATGAAATCAGTTATGATTGAAGGGCAGAGCAGACTTAATTCTTGATCCTAAATCTTACGATCTTGTGCAACAAGCTGTCAGAGAACATTGTGGGGGGAGGCACAACAAAAATACTTAAAATACTTTTGGACAGATACTTGAATAGGAAAGGGTTAAGGGGTAAGGGGCAAACACGTGCAAAAGAAAATAGCTTGGCTGAGCACCTTGGTTGGCATGGGAGAATTGGGGAAAAGGGCTGCATAGCTGTAACGATGTTAGATTGTCCTGCCCTTGCCTGAGATATCCTCACCGGGAGAAAAATATTAGAAAAATAGATGACTGTCATCTTTTAAACATGTTCTCAGAGAAATTCAAAAACAATGCAAAGTTGGGGTACTAGATTGGCTGGCTTTCGTCCAATCGTTAAGAGGATCAAGTTCAAGTCCAGTTTTAGTTTATTGACATTCATGTATACCACCAAACGAGACAACATTCCTCCTGACCAAGGTGCACAACACAGTACATATAACTCACACAAAACACAGAGAAATATTATCACAATTAATAAGGTGCATATACAAGTTAAGAAGTAAACAGTATAACACTACACGCTTCATACATAATTGTCACGGTCCGGTCCGTGGACTCCAGACTCTGGGTCTTGTGGCTGTCCCTTGTCTCATCTGGGGCTTAACTGTCGGCACCTGATTCTCGTCTTGGGGCTGGGAATATAAGTGGCCCTGGGTTCGAGTGTAGGTACTGGTTTGTCTTGGCAGTATCATGTCCTTGCTGCTGTATGGGTTTGTCTTGGCAGTATCATGTCCTTGCCTCTGTGGGGTAAGTCAGGCTGTTCTTGCTGTTACCCTATGGTGGGATCTATCCCTCCTGGTCCTTGCCTCTGTGGGGTTAGTCAGGCTGTCATTGCTGTTACCCTGAGGCTGGACTGTTCCCTTCCTTCCCTCTGAAGCCCTGCCTGGAGCCTTGCCCTGTTTGGAACTGTCTGTGTGCATGCCTTTGCTGGGTATGTCTGGCTGTTTTGCTGCTACCTAGTGTTGGGAACTGTCTTGTTGTGTTCAGTGTTCTGTGTAATGAGTCCTGGCCCTATGTCCTGTACCCATGGAGAGGTCCTGGCTCTGTGTTCCTGTTCTCCCTTGACCAAGGCTTTGTGTTCTCGTCTTGTCAATGTGCCTCACCCAGCCCGCTGCTGGGATTCCCTCGTCCTGTGCTGGGATTCCCTCGTCCTGTGCTGGGGTTCCCTCGTCCTGTCCAGGAGTTTCACATCTAGTCTTCTGCCTCTTCTCGTCCTGTAGCCACGTCTTGTCCCTTGCCTGGTTCTGGAGTCTGAGCCTGAGTCAAGACTCAGGTTCTGGGTCTTTGTCCAGTCTCTGGCTTGGAGTCCAAGCCCAGGCTCCTAGTTCCCAGTTCCATGTCCTGGTTACGCTATCCTTGTCAAGTCCTAGCCCAGGCCTGGAATCCTTGTCTCGTCCTTTCTTCCCCACTTTCCTTGCTTCCTTCTCACGCCTAGTCCTGTTCCTGGTAGTTTAGTGTCTGTGTCTTGCTTTTGGGTCCACTCCCCACGTCCACATTATGACAATAATGTGGAAAGGATGTTTCCCATGGTGGGAGAGTCTAGGACAAGAGGGCACAGCCTCAGGATAGAGGGGGGTTCTTTCAAAACAGAGTTGCAGAAATTTTTTTTTTAGCTAAAGGGTGGTGAATTTGTGGAATTTGTTGCCACATGCAGCTGTGGAGGCCAGGTCGTTGGGTGTATTTAAGGCAGAGATTGATGGGTAATTGATTAGACATGGCATCAGATGGAGAAGGCTGGGAACTGGGATAAAAAAAGGATCAGCCATGATTGAATGGTGGAGCAGACTCGATGGGCCAAATGGCCTAATTCTGCTCCTATGTCTTATGATGAGATTCATACGTGGTGGCGGGGAGATCAGTAGTTTTATGGCCTAGGGGAGGAAGCTGTTTCTCATCTGAACAGTTCTTGTCGAAATGCTATGGTACCTCCTGCCTGATGGTAGGGGGTCAAGGAGATTGTAGGACGTATGGGAGGGATCACTGATAATGCTAAAGGGCCCTGAGAACACATCACTCCTGATAAGTATCTCCCATGGGTGTATAAAATTCTAAAGGGATTGGACAGGCTAGATGCAGGAAGATTGTTTCCGATGTTGGGGAAGTCCAGAACAAGGAGTCACAGTTTAAGGATAAAGGGGAAGCCTTTTAGGACTGAGATGAGGAAAAACTTCTTCACACAGAGTGGTGTATCTGTGGAATTCTCTGCCACAGGAAACAGTTGAGGCCGGTTCATTGGCTATATTTAAGAGGAAGTTAGATATGGCCCTTGTGGCTAAAGGGATCGGGGGTATGGAGAGAAAGCAGGTACAGGGTTCTGAGTTGGATGATCAGCCATGATCATACTGAATGGCGGTGCAGGCTCGAAGGGCCGAATAGCCTGCACCTGCACCTATTTTCTATGTTTCTAAGAGAGACTCCTGATGATCCCCTCAGCAGTCTTGTGGGACCTCCGGTTGGTTCCCTTGCAATTCCCATACCAGGTGATCATTCAGCTGGTCAGGACAGTCTTGTGTGCGTGCGAGTGTGTGTGTGTGTCTCTGTGTGTGTGTGTGTCTCTGTGTGTGTGTGTGTCTCTCTGTGTGTGTGTGTCTCTGCGTGTGAGTTTGTGAGTGTGTTTGTATCTGTGTGTGAGTGTTTCTGCGTGTGTGTGTTTGTGAGTGTGTTTGTATCTGTGTGTGAGTGTTTCTGCGTGTATGTGTGTGTGTTTGTGAGTGTGTTTGTATCTGTGTGTGTCTCTCTGCGTGTATGTCTCTCTGCGTGTATGTCTCTCTGCGTGTGTGTGTTTCTGCGTGTGTGTGTTTCTGCGTGTGTGTGTTTCTGCGTGTGTGTGTTTCTGCGTGTGTGTGTTTCTGCGTGTCTCTCTGTGTGTGAGTGTGTTTCTGCGTGTATGTGTGTGCCTGCAGGACAGCCTGGTCAGTTGGAGATAGTTTCTCCAGCGTGAGGTGCCGGCCAGTAAGAAAGAGTAGCGCCAGTGGAAAGAGTCGTTTCCAGTGTGAGGGGGACAGCACAGCTCGCTGCCCTGAACGGGGGCCAGCATCCTAGCGCTCGCCAAGCCTGGCCGCCCGCCACATTAAACAAAGCTGTCATTCAGCAGGATGCCACTTGTTGCTTGGCAACAAATATTTGGCACATGTCATCCGTCACTGACGTGAGACACGCCCTCAACACTGCACCCTTTCCAGATGCAAATGCTAAACGGCCCGAGGCAAATTTATCTAACTTTGCAGATTTATTGTTTTACGTATGAGTTAATCTGCTCTCTTTGTTGTCCCCACACACACCCACAAGAGTTCTCAATCACAACAACTGCGCATTCTTGCTGTTTTTAAAATCCCGTCTGCTCACTTTCGACGTTGTTTCGTGTTAGTTACTGTCAGCTATTGTCTTTATTTCTATACTCCTGCGTACCTCTGGAGATTTGCGTATCATCACCTAGAACACTGCTAAACATGATTTTGTTTTCTTTTTCCAGAGCATAAAGCAGTACAATATAGTACAGGCCACTCGGCCCACGATGTTGTGTTAACCCGTTCCAAGATCAATCTAACGCTCTCCTTCCACAATACCCTTCATTTTTCTTTCATCCATGTGTCTATCCGAGAGACTCTTAGTGTCCTTAATGTATCTGCTGCTGACACTTGCCCTGGCAGCGCATTCCACACACCTGCCACTCTCGTGCGTGTTTAAAAAAAACCCTCCGACATCTCTCTCTCTCCCCGCATACACTCATCCAATCACCTTAAAATTATGCCTCCTCTTATCATCCATTTCCGCCGTGGGAGCAAGTATCCGGCTGTCCAATTGATCTATGCCTCTTACCATCTTGTCCACCTCCATTAAGATGCCTTTCACCCTCCTCCAGTCCAAAGAGAAAAGCCCTAGTTCACTCTCTAATCCAGGCAGCACCCCGGTAAATCTCTGCATCCACATCCTTCCTATAACTAGGTGACCAACACTGAACACAATGTTCCAGAAGTGGCCTAACTAGATTTTTCTAGAGCTGCAACTTTACCTTGTGGGGTTTGAACTCAATTCCCAACTGTTGAAGGCCAACACCCCTTCTTAACCACCCAGTCAACCTGCATGGCGACTCTTTGAGGGAGGGTCAAGGTGACATAAATCTGGTATTTAAGAGGTTTCTAATGTTGCCAGAGAAATGAGAGGGGCTATACTGTTGGGTGCAGATTTTCATCGATTCTGTTCTGCTTTTGTATTTACTGTGAATGCCCACAAGAAAATGAATTTGGGGTTGTACATGGTGACATTAATGTACTTTGATAATAATTTTGCTTTGAACTTTGAACTTCAGGTGAATGGAGGGCACAGGAGTGGTTGAGGCTCAGTGGGTGTTGGTTGGGGGAGGAAATCTGTCCTTGTGGGTGAGGGGTGTTGGTGTTTTCACTGAGAGCTCAGTATTGGGGTAAGGGGTGTTAATGTTTGGGGTGACAGGGTGAAGGGTCGGTATTTACTAATGAGAGGTTACACTTGGAGGAGAATTGCTTGTTCAATGAGGCTTCGAGGAGAATGTTATATTGGTGGGATCCTTTATGACAGATGCAGCACTCTTTGTCAATATGCCTGTGATGAACTGGGCTGTATCCACCACCCAGATCATGCCCTCTTCTCATTCCTACCATGAGACAGGAGTTTCCACTCCACCAGAGTCAGGAACCATTGTAACACCACAACCATCAGGCAGGAGTTCCCACACCACCAGGCACAGGAACCATTATAACATCACAACCATCAGGCTCCTGAACCAGTCTGCATTACTTCACCAACTCAAGTTTGAACAGATTCACAATGTCCAGACTCACTTCCAAGGACTCTACAACTCGTGTTCCCCCGCCCCCCCCCTCAGTGTTAGTTATTTATTATTTGCACAATTGTTCTTCTTTTGCACATTGGTCGTTTGTCAGTTTTTCATCATTTTTTATCTTTTAAACTTTATTTAGAGATACCATGGTTGCAGGCCCTTCTGGCCCAGTGAGCTCATGCTGCCCACTATGTGACCAACCCGTACGTCTTTAGAATGTGGGAGGAAACCGGAGCACCCAGAGAAAACCCACAAGGAGAACATACAGACAGTAGTGGTCATCGGCAGTGTCGTAGTGTTGTGCTAAACTCTACGTGACTCTGCTGTATCCACTCTGTCACCAATTCTATTGTACTTCTTTATTTTCCTGTAAATGCCTGCAGAAAAATAAACCTGAGGGTTGTATATGGTGATACATATGAACTTTGATAATAAACTCACTTTGACTGTGTCAGCACAGTGCCACTGTGTGTCATACATGTACCTGCACAGAAATACTGCGCATTACATCATATGTGGTCAAAAACATATGTGTCGGGCCATGGCCTCCTCTTCTGCCACGATGAGGCCACTTTCATGTTGGAGGAACAACACCTCATATTCTGTCTAAGTAGCCTCCAATCTGTTGACATGAACATCGACTTCTCCTTCTGGTAATTCTTTTCCTCTTTTTAAAAAAAATTTTCCCCTACGTCTTTCCTCTTCTTCTACACCTTCACCTTCTGGCTTGTCCTCATTCCCCTTTTCCCACCACCTTTTTATTCTGGCATCAGTCCCCTCACTTTCCAGTCCTGATGAAGGGTCCCAGCCCAAAACATCGGCTGTTGATTCATTTCCATAGATACTGCCTGACCTGCTGAGTTTCTCCAGCCTTTTATGTGTGTTGATCTGGACTTCCAGCAAGTGCAAGATCTCTTGTGTGTATTACAACACATACGTAGTCAAAAAGCGTCCCACAGAGCATTTTGAGATAACATTGCCACTGTGTCTCAGAATAAGACCTATCTAGTTTTGTAATTAATAAAACATTTTGTTATCAGCTTTCTCGGTTTTCAGTTGCTAACTACAACAATGGCTTAAAAGGACAGAATGGTTCCCAGGTACCTTTCTATTACACCTCGCATTGTTGTTTTAATGTGCTCGTATTCAGGAGGAAGAAGTTACTCAGAGGATGATTTTCCAATTGTTTCAGCCACACTGGCCATTTAATACCATGGTGGCATAGCATTTAGTGTGACGCTATTACAGCTCAAGGCCTTGGAGCTCGGAGTTCAATTCCGACATCAGCAAGAGTTCAAACATTTACTAGGTCACTTTATTAGTGCAGGAGGGACCTAGTAAACTGGCCACTGAGTGCATATAGACAGTAAATAAAATAAATAAAGTTAGATGTGAAAGGTTAATAACATGTTTTTCAATAAATAAATACCAGCATGTATTTACAATGTCACTCATTCACTCACCCCGAATCGGGTCAAGACATTGGCTGTTTATTTCCTTCCATAGATGCTGCCTGACCTGCTGAGATCCTCCAGCATTTTGTATGCATTACTCTGGATTTCCAGCACCTGCGAATCTCATGTGTTTATATTTACAATGTAAATAGCATTATAAAAATGGTTTAAATGATTAAAGGGTTGACAATGTAGAGCAGTGTAAGAGGTTAGGGTGGTTGATCAAATTACAGTCTGGGGAAGAAACTTTTAAGATGGCATGAAGTTTTTATTTTAATCGCCCTTAGAATATTAGCACTTAGACAATAAGACCATAAGAGATCGGAGCAGAAGTAGGCCATTCAGCCCATCAAGTCTGCTGTACCATTTCATCATGGCCGATCCATTTTCCCTTTCTACCCCAGTCTCCTGCCTTCTTTCCATAACTTTTCTGCCATTATTTATCAAGAACCCATCAACCTCTGCCTTAAATGCACCCAATGACCTCGTCTCCACAGCTGCCTAGGGCAATGAATTCTGCAGATTCACTGTCCTCTGACTAAAGAAATTCCTTCTCATCTCCATTCTAAATGGACATCCCTCTATTCTAAGTCTGTGCCCTCTGGGCCTAGATGTCTGCACCACAGGAAACATCCTCTCCATCGAGGCCTCTCAACATTTGAGATAGGTTTCAAAGAGATCACCCCTCATTCTTTTATATTCCAGCAAGTATAGGCCCAGAGCCATCGAATGCTCTTCGTATCATAACATTCTCATTCCCAGAATCATTTTTGCAAATCTCCTCTGAACCTTCTTCAATGTCAGCACATCCTTTCTTAGAAAAGAGGCCCAGAACTGCTCACAATACTCTCAGTGAGGGCTCACCAGTGCTTTATAAAGTCTCAACATCCTTGCTTTTATATTCTAGTCCTCTCACAATGAATGCTAACATTGCATTTGCCTTCCTCACCCTCAACTCAACCTGGAAATGAACCTTTAGGGAATTAGGGAATTCTGCACCAGGATCCCCAAGACCTTTTGCACATTATGTTTTTGTTTCTGCCCATTTACAAAATAGTCTACTCTTTTGTTCCTTGTACCATACAATTCCCAACACTGTATTCCATCTGCCACATCTTTGCCCATTCTCCTCAGCTACCTGGGCCCTTCTGCAGCTTCTCTGCTTCCACACCACCTGATTTTGTATATACCATGGGCTCTTAACTTGTTATGCAGTGTCACGTGTGGCATCTTATCAAAGGTGTTCTGAAAATCCAAGTACACAACATCAATCAATTCTCCTTTGTCTATCCTGCTTGTTATTTCCTCAGAATTCCAACAGATTTGTCGGGCAAGATTTTCTCTTAAGGAAGCCATACTGACTTTGGTCTGTTTTGTCAAGTGCTTCCGAGAACCTTGAGATCTCCTCTTTAACAATTGACTCCAACATCTTCCTCTGATGTCAGGGTAACTGGCCTATATTCTCCTTTCTTCTGCCTCCCTTCCTTCTTGAAGAATTAAGTGACATTTACAATTTCCTAGTTCTTTGGAACCATGCCAGAATCTAGTAATTTTTGAAAGATCATTAATAATGCCTCCACAATCTCCCTAGCCACCTCTTTCATAAGCCTGTGATGTAGTCCATCTGGTCCAGGTGACTTATCCACATTCAGACCTTTCAGCTTCCCAAGGAGGAGCATAGGAGAGACAATGGTGCCTAACGGCAACTCCTTTGCTTGCATCTTCAGAAACAGCTCTATTTCTATCTTTAATATCTCTATTTTTTCCTTTCAGGGTTCTTTTGAAGACCCTGATCTGGAGTTACATGCTGATTTCGGTTTTTTGCGTGAATGGGATCCATTCTCTTGGTTTCATGACTGGCTGCTATCCGATATGCCAAGAGTGAAGCCTAGAAGATTAGCTCGTCTTTGGAGTTTCGGGGTTTTGTGGCTTTGGAGGAGGTCGTTGCCTTTGTGGGAAATCAACATGTTGAGGAAGACAGAAGATCTCTGGCTATGTGCCCAGAGACCCGAGTTCTTTGGGCACAGAGCTTGAAAAAAGCGGCGCAACAGACTTTTAACATTGTAAATCAACGAGTTGTTCGTTATATCTCCCCTCTTTCTGTGAAACTGGGACACCTCTTTTTCCCTTATTAGGGAGAGAGAGCCTGTGGTGTGTCGAATTACCGGGCGAACAAGTAGTCTTTGGGGTACTGCAAGTCTGTGTCTTTATTGATGCTTTGCTGCACGCTTGAGTGCTCGGTGATGGGTGCTGATATTTTATTTTGCTGGTGGAGGAGGGGGAATCATTGCTTTGCTGCTACTTATGCATGGGAGGGGGAGCTGGGCGGGTCTTTGGGGTTCTAATGTTTAATTGTCATTCATTCTTTGGGGTACTTCTCTGTTTTCATAGATAGCTGTGAAGAAAAAGTATTTCAGGATGTATATTGTATACATTTCCCTGACATTAAATGTGCCAATCGAAACCTTCTCCCTAGTAATAGCAATTGCACTCATTTCTGACTCCTGATACTCTGGAACTTCCGGCATACTACCAGTGTCTTCCACAGTGAGGACAGATGTAAAATACTTAGTTAATTCATACACTATTTGCATGTCCCCCATTACTACCCACCCCCCAGCATCATTTTCCAGTGGTCCAATATCTACTCTCACCTCTTCTGTATATCTGAAAAACTTTTGGTATCCTCTTTGATATTATTGGCTAGCTGGCCTCCATATTTCATCTTGTCCCTTCTTAGGCTTTCTTAGTTGCCTTCAATTGGTTTTTAAAAGCTTCCCAATCCTATAACTTCTCACTGATTTTTTGCTCTATTGTATGCCCTCTATTTTACTTTTATGTTGGCTTTGACTTCACTTGTCAGCCATGGTTGCATCATCCTGTCTTAGAAAACTAATTCTTCATAGGGATGTACCTTTCCTGTGCCTTTTGAATTTCCCCCAGAGACTTCAGCCACTGCTGTTCTGTTGTCATCCTTGCTAGTGTCCTGCTCCAATCTACTTTTGGCAGCTCCTCACTCCTGCCTCTGTGTTTCCCTTTACTTCCTTCTAACACTGATACATTTGAATTTAGCTTCTCTTCAAATAGCAGGGTGAATTCTATCATACTATGTTCACTGTCTCCTAAGGATTCCTTTATCTTAAGCTCCCTCTCAAATCCAGTTCATTATGCAACACCCAATACAAAATAGCTGATCCCCTAACATGATCAACCACAAGCTGCACTAAAAAGCCATCTTGTAGGCATTCTACAAATTCTCTCTCACCAACCTAATTAGCCCATCTTGAAATTCCATATGACTATCATATCATTGCCCGTTTGACATATCTTTTGTACAAGGATTCTACACCTCTTTCTAAGGATTTATTTCACTTTTTTTACCTAGAGAGTCACGCCCCCCCCCCCCCGTCTATTTGCCTGTCCTTTTGATACAATGAATATCCTTGGATGTTAAGATCCCAAATATAATCTTCTGTCAATGACTCAATAATGCCTACGACATCATATAAAAGCATAGGGCCATAAGACATAGGAGCAGAATTAGGCCACCTGGCCCATCGAGTCTGCTTTGCCATTCAATCATGGCTGATCCTTTTTTTCTCTTCTCAACCCCAGTTCCCAGCCTTCTCCCTGTAATCTTTGAAGCCATGTCCAATTAAGAACCTATCAATCCCTGCCTTAAATACACCCAATGACCTGGCCTCCACAGTTGCCTGTGGTAACAAATTTCACAAATTCACCACTCTCTGGCTAAAGAAATTTCTCTGCATTTCTGTTTTGAAAGGGTGCCCCTCTATCCTGAGGCTGTGCCCTCTTGTCCTAGATGCTCCCACAATGGGAAACATCCTTTCCACATCTTCTGTCTAGTCCTTTCAACATTTGAAAGGTTTCATTGAGATCCCCCCCTCCCATCCTTCTGAATTCCAGCAAGTACAGACCAAGAGCCATCAAACATTCCTTGTATGATCACCCTTTCATTCCCAGAATCATCCTCGTGAACCTCCTCTGTACTGTCTCCAATGCCAGCACATCTTTTCCAAGATGAGGGGCCCAAAACTGTTCACAATAGTCAAGGTGAGGCCTCAGCATTGCATTCCTGCTCTTGTATTCTGGACCTCTTGAAGTGAATGCTAACATGGCATTTGCCTTCCTCACTACCAACTCAATCTACAAATTAACCTTAAGGGTGTTCTGCACAAGGACTCCCAAGTCCCTTTGCATCTCAGATTTTTGGATTTTCTCCACGTTCAGAAAATAGTTTGCACATCTATTTCTGCTGCCAAAGTGCATGACCATGCATTTTCCAACATTGTATTTCATTTGCACTAACCTGTTCTGCATCCTACCTGTTTCCTCATCACTACCTACCCCACCTCCACCAATCTCCATATCTTCTGCAAACTTGGCAACAAAGCCACGGGCTCTTAACTTGGTCAGCAGCCTCATGTGTGGCACCTTGTCAAAGGCCTTCTGAAAACCCTAGTATACAGCATCTACTGCATCCCCTTTATCTATCCTACTTGTAATCTCCTCAAAGAATTCCAACAGGTTTGTCAGGCAAGATTTTCCCTCAAGGAACCCATGCTGACTTTGTACTATATTGTCCTGAGTCACCTGATCCTTAACAATTGACTCCAACATCTTCCCAACCACTGAGGTTAGGCAAACTGGTTTATAATTCCGTTCCTCTGCCTTCCTCCTTTCTTAAAGAGTGGAGTGACATTTGCAATTTTCCAGTCCTCTGGCACCATGCCAGAGTCCAATGATTTTTGAAAGATTATTTCTAATGCTGCCACAATCTCTAATGCTACCTCTTTCAGAAACCTAGGGTGCAGTTCATCTGGTCCAAGTGACTTACACACCTTTAGGCCTTTCAGCTTGTTGAGCACCTTCTCTCTTGTAACAGTAACTGCACCCACTTCTCTTCCTTCACACATTACAACATCTGGCACACTGCTAGTGTCCTCCACAGTGAAGACTGATGCAAAATACTCATTTAGTCCATCTGCCATCTCTTTGACCCCATTATTATTTCTCCTGCCTCGTTTTCTAGTGGTCCTATATATCCACTCTCATTTATCTTTTATTTTTTAAATATTTGGAAAAAAACTTTTAACATATCTGCCAATCTCCAGTTGCGCTACAAGATAATTTATTTTATTCCATATATGCTGTGCATTCAAATATAACACCTTCAATCCTCTATCCATCACCCTTTTTGATTTTGTCCACTTTGTACACTGCAACTCATCCCACTAACTGCAATTTTGCCCCATCATCTGCCTGTCCTTCCTGAGAGTCTCACTACACACAGCGTCTGCATGTAAATCAACAGCCCTATCAAACCCATTCCCATCCCCCTGCCAATTTAGTTTAAACCCTCCCCAACAGCTCTAGAAAAACTTCCCACAAGGATATTGGTCCTTCTCAGGTTCGGACACGACCCATCCCTTTTGTACAGATCATAATTTCCCCAGAAGAGATCCCAATGATACAGAATCTGAAGTCCTGTCCCTGCACCAGTTCCTCATCTGTATTCATCTGCAGGTAATCCTATTCTTACCCTCATGGCACAGGCAGCCCTGGTCCTGCTGTTCAACCTACCTAACTCCCGAAATGCTTTCTTCAGGACCTCCTCCCTTTTCCTACGTATGTCATTGAAACTAATGTGTACCAAGTTTGCAGGCTGCTCACCCTTCCCCTTCAGAATGCAGTGGATCCGATCCGAGACGTCCCTGACCCTGGCACCTGGGAACAATCTAACATCCTGGTGTCTCTATTGCATCTGCAGAACATCCTGTCTGCTCCACTTATTATGGAATCCCCTATCACTACTGAAGTCCTCTTCTTTCTCCGTCCTCCCTGAGCCACAGAGCCAGACTCGGTGCCAGAGACCCAGTCACTGCAGCTTCCCCCTCAACGGTATCCAAAGCGTTATGTTTATTATTGAGGGGATGGCCACGGGAGTAATCTGCATTGGCTGCCCATTTCTTTTTCCTCACCTGACAATCACCCAGGTACCTCCATCCTACAACTTCAGGACAAGTACCTCCCTGGAGCTCTTGAGATACTCTGAGTGCAATCCTATATGGTTACCGGGAGATTATGCAGACTCCGCAAACAGACAGTGGTAAGAGAAGCCAGTTCTCTGAGGCTGTAGCACCACCTGCTGTGTTTCTTTGCTGCCTCTGCCTGCTTTGCAGATAGAGACAAAGCAGAATTTTTTTTATTAATTAAAGGTGTGTGGGACTGGCAGGATGAACCCATGCCCATTTCTTGCTGCCCTGGGAAGGTGGTGGTGAGCTGCATTCTTGAGCCTTGAGGTGTGGGTACACTCACATGGACATTGGGGAGGGAGTTCCAGGGTTTTGACCTAGTGATAAGAATTCAAATGAATATCAGGTTTATTTTCACTGATATATATCATGAAATTTGTTGTTTTGCTGCAGAGGCACACTGCAAAAATTATTATGTTATAATAACAAATTTTTTTTAGATGTGCAAAAAGAGAGCAAGAAGTGAGGTAGTGCTCATGGGTTAATAGCCCATCTAGAAATCTGATGGTGGAGGGGAAGAAGCTGTTGAGTGTGTGTCTTCAGGCTCTCTGATCGTAGGAATAAGAAGAAGGCATGTTCTGAATGGTGAGGGTCATTAATGATTGATGCCCTTCCTGAGCTATAATTTGTTGAAGGTGTTCATGATGGTGGTGAAGCTGGTGCCACGATGGAACTGGTTGAATTTACAAACCTCTTCAGCTTTTTTCAATCCTGAATTGGTGCCTTCACATCTGTCAGAGTGTTCACTGTACTTCTGTAGAAATTTGCTGGAGTCTTTGGTGAAGTGATGATAAAGTGATAGAGTGATCTCATGCTTTCCCAGTGTATATGATGAATAAACTCTTCTCGGGCTTCCACCAGACTGGACGTGTCCAGGCATCATCCCTGAAGAACGTGTCGGTTGTAGCTGCTGGAAGCCCGAGGAGAGTTTATTTCACAGTGATATATTTCCAAGTCAGGATGCTCTGTGGGTTGCAGGCAGCCTCCAGGGAACAGTGTTCTCTGTGTTTTTGCTGCTCCTGTCCTTCCAGCTGGTAGAGGTGGTGGGTTTGGAAGATGTTGCTTCAGGATTCTTGATGAGTTGCTGCAGTGCATCCTATAAACAGTGCAAGCTGCCGCTACTCTGTGCTGTCGGTGGGGTGAGAGAGTGTTTGTAAATGGAGTGCCTTTCTGCTGTCTTTTATGGTGTCAAACTTCTTGAGTGTTGTTGAAGCTGCACTCACCCAGGCAAGTGGAGAGTGTTCCATTACACTCCCGACTTGAGCTGTGCCAATGGCGGACAGGTTCTGAGGGATGGGGAGAGATCAGTTCCAGCTAGAGTTATCAAGCAGAGAGCCCTAGTCCAGAGCTGTGACCTCCCTTATGGTTGAGCTCCCAGTGACATTGGCTACAGGATAAATAGGAAATTACAAAGAAGGCATGATCAGCTATGTTTCATTAGGAGTTTGAGGAGATTTGGTATGTCACTAAAGACTCACAAATTTCTATAGATCTGCCGGGTCAGTATTCTGACTGGTCACATCACCATGTGATATGGAGAGGCCACAGCACAGGATCAAAACAAGCTGCAAAAAGTTGTAAATCGAGCCAGCTCCATCTTGGGCATTAACCTTCCCAGCATGGAGGACTCCTCCAAGAGGCGATGCCTCAATAAGGCGAGATCTACCGTTGATCCCTCCACCCAGGACATGTCTCCTATGGTGGTAGAGTCCAAGACCAGAGGACACAGCCTCAGAATAGAGGGGAGTCTTTTTAGAATGGAGATGAGCAGGACTTTTTTTTAGCCAGAGAGCGGTGAATCTGTGGGATTCTTTGCCACAGGTAGTTGTGGAGGCCAAGTCTTTATGTATATTTAAGGCAGAGGTTGATAGAGTCTTGTTTGGTCAGGGCATGAAGAGGGTACGGGGAGAAAGCAGGTGATTGGGGCTGAGGAAAATTGGATCAGCCATGATGAAATGCTGGAGTAGATGCAATGGGCTAAATGGCCTACTTCTGCTCCTATATCTTTTGGTCTTATGCCATCTTCACAATGCTACCATCAGGCAGGAGGTACAGAAACTTCTTCCCCTCCACCATGAGATTTCTGAATGGACAATGAACCCGTAACACTACCTCACTACTTTCCCTCTCTTTTTGCTCTACTTGTTTAATTATATATAGTAATTACTGTAATCTATAGGTTTTAAAAATTATTATTATGCATTGCAATGTACTGCTGCTGCAAAACAACAAATTTCACAACATTTGCCTATGATATTAAACTTGATTCAGATTCTGAATTTTGGGTTAGACACCAGGTTAAGTTTTTTGGCTCCTCATTAAATGAATGCGTTTTGCAACCCAGTCAATAAGTAAGCAGGGTTTAGCAGTTTCAACACTCTGAGAGCCAGGTTTCTGTGGAGCTGGGAATGCAGGGGCAAGAGCCCTCAGATAGGGAGAGAGAGAAGCTGTCACGTGGTTGGCTGCTGTCTTTTCATCATCTGCTGCAGCCTGGGTGCAGAACTGGTTTGACTTACTGCGTTGACACGGCTGCTTGTTGGCATTATTGTTGTCTGCCTCCCACAGGCACTTTGCATGCACAAAGGTATTGTCATCGGGGAGAACTGTCCTGTGTGGTTACTCTCGACATCATCAATGCTGAATTTACACAACTCCTTGCGAATTGCCCTGGGCACCTCATATCTGTTTACACAGCAGCATGCACGTTCCTGCCTGTTCTTTAATGTTACCAGTTACAGCCTCTTAAATCTGTGTTTGTGGTAATGAATGAAAAGAGAGGCTGGGCAGAAGTTTTCCTGGATTGAGTGGTTAGGGCCTGCTGGGTGAAGCAGGTTCAGCTGTGATGTTCAAAGGGAGCTGAAATGAAAATCTCCAGGGCCCTCTGAGGAGACCGGGGACAGAACTGGTTTTACAGGGAGTTAGTGGAGATTGCTCTCGTGTCATCAGAGACGACACATCAATCCGCTGAGGAGAGCAGAGTTAAAGAGGAAAGGTGCCAGGGTTGTCAGACCCACTTCTTGCAGTCCCAGAGTCAGCTCCTACAACCACCACAGAAGAAGCTCCTGCCACAAGACTCACCGGCCTAGAGAAGTTCCCTTGGGCTGCCGTACTTTTCTTTTGATTAGTTTCTGGAGTTACAAAACATAAAAGAGACAGAGGCCAAGGTGGGAGAATGTTGGAACTCATTTCATGTGAAGCTTGGGTGATGGCAGTCCCAGTCAGCTGGACAGCAGGGGCAACATCGCGTGGACAGTGAACACACAAAATGCAAGAGGAATTCAGCCGGTTGGGCAGCATCTATGGGAGAGAATAGTTTCAGGCTGAGACCCCTCATCACGGTTGTGATATTCTGCTCTCTCTGTATGGCTGGGCACAGCTCAAGTGCCATGTATAAATGTGCTGATGATACAAGTGTTGGCAGAATCTCAGGTGATGACAAAAAGGTTACAAGAGTGAGACAGATCGCTGGTGAAGTGGTGCTACTACTACAACCACCTTGCACTCAACATCAATTAAGTCAAAGGAAATGATTGTGGACTTGGAGAAGGGTGCGAGGGAACATAAACGAGTCCTCACTGAGGGTCAGCAGTGGAAAGGGTGTGCAGTTTCAACTTCCTGGCTGTCAACTTTTCTGAAGATCTATCCTAGGCCCAATATATTCTATAACTCTATCACTCTATATTGATGCAATTACAAAGGAAGCATGCCAGTGGCTATATTTCATTAAAAGTTTGAAGAAATTTGGTATGTCACCAAAGACTCTAAAATTTCTACAGATGTACAGTGAGCATTCTGACAGGTTCTATCCTCATCTGATACAAAAGGGCCAATGCAAAGGATTGGAAACTCAGCCAGTTTTGTCCTGGGCACTAGCATCTCCGCCACTCAGGATATTTTCAAAAGGCAATGCCTCAAGAAGACGGCATCCATCATTAAGGACCTTACCATCCAGAACATGCCCTGACCTCCTCTCCTTACCACCATCGGTGAGGGGGTACAGGAGCCTGAAGAGTTACGATCAACATTTTACGAACAGCTTCTTCCCCTTCATTATCAGATTTCTGAACAGTCCATGAACCTGTGAACCCTGCCTCACTATTTAGCTCCCTTTTTGTGCATCATTTTTAATGTTTCTTATTTAATCTAGTAAGTTGTTCTGAATTGCACTGTACTGCTATTGCAAAATCATGGTGATGTAGTGGTCAGCTTGACACTATTGCAGCTTGAGTTTGGAGTTCAGAGTTCAGTTCTGGCGTGCAGTGTAAGCAAGTTTGTATGTTCCTTTGTGTGTGTGTGTGTGTGTGTGTGTGTGTGTGTGTGTGTGTGTGTGTGTGTGTGTGTGTGTGTGTGTGTGTTTGTGTGTTTGTGTGTTTGTGTGTTTGTGTGTTTGTGTGTTTGTGTGTGTGTTTGTGTGTGTGTGTGTGTGTGTGTTTCTGCCATGTGCTCTGGCTTCCCCCCACAGTCCCAAGATATACTGGTTAGCAGTTTAAATAGTCGTTATAAACTATCCTGTGATTAGGCTAGGGTTAAATCAGATGGTGCAGCTTGAAGGGCCAGAAGCGTCTGTTCCATGTTGTATCTCTAAATAAATAAACAACATAATAAACATATCTGATTCTGATATCAGTTATGAACCTATCCTGTTCAACTCTGCAGAGAGTGGTGCGGACTCCCAGTGCATCTGTAGATGTGAACTTCCCACTATTCAGGACATTTACAAAGACAGGCGCGTAAAAAGAGCCCAAAGGATCATTGGGAACCCGGGTCATCCCAACCACAAACTGTTCCGGCTGCTACCATCCCCGAAGCAGTACCGCAGCATAAGAGCCAGGACCAACAGGCTCCGGGACAGCTTCTTCCACCAGGCCATCAGACTAATTCATTCACGCTGACACAACTGTATTTCTATGCTATATTGACTGTCCTGTTGTACATACTATTTATTATAAATTACTATAAATTGCACATTTAGACAGAGATGTAACATAAAGATTTTTACTCCTCATGTATGTGAAGCATGTAATAAATAAAGTCAATACAACTCAATAGTGAGATCTATTCCACTGAGGATACCCTCAGTCGAGTCACTCTCATCATTTTCAGATTTTTCATCAATAGCATGGAGATTAGTGCTTTTTAAAACTGCAGCTTGACTTTTTATCTTTAGCTCTTCACTGCACAGTCCATTTATTTTTGTTTGCTTGACACACTATTTGTATGTGTCCTCCTTTGTTGCATTTTCTACAATGTTTCACCTTTAAACCTGCATTGGTCTTGTGTATGTGAGCCCCTGCTACAACAGTAACACAATTTGTTCAGCCAGGCAGGTTTCTGTTTAGATACTTGACAGATAGACCTCAGTATGTGCGGTTGGGAGACTGTAGGTCTGACACGGTGGTCAGCAGCACAGGAGCGCCGCAGGGGACCGTGCTCTCTCCGGTCCTGTTCACCCTGTACACATCAGACTTCCAATATAACTTGGAGTCCTGCCATGTGCAGAAGTTCGCTGACGACACGGCCATAGTGGGGTGTGTCAGGAATGGACAGGAGGAGGAGTATAGGAAACTGATACAGGACTTTGTGATATGGTGCAACTCAAACTACCTGCGTCTCAATATCACCAAGACCAAGGAGATGGTGGTGGACTTTAGGAGATCTAGGCCTCATATGGAGCCAGTGATCATTAATGGAGAATGTGTGGAGCAGGTTAAGACCTACAAGTATCTGGGAGTACAGTTAGACGAGAAGCTAGACTGGACTGCCAACACAGATGCCTTGTGCAGGAAGGCACAGAGTCGACTGTACTTCCTAAGAAGGTTGGCGTCATTCAATGTCTGTAGTGAGATGCTGAAGATGTTCTATAGGTCAGTTGTGGAGAGCGCCCTCTTCTTTGTGGTGGCGTGTTGGGGAGGAAGCATTAAGAAGAGGGATGCCTCACGTTTTAATAAGCTGGTAAGGAAGGCGGGCTCTGTCGTGGGCAAAGTACTGGAGAGTATAACATTGGTAGCTGAGCGAAGGGCGCTGAGTAGGCTACAGTCAATTATGGAAAACCCTGAACATCCTCTACATAGCACCATCCAGAGACAGAGAAGCAGTTTCAGCGACAGGTTGCTATCGATGCAATGCTCCTCAGACAGGATGAAGAGGTCAATACTCCCCAATGCCATTAGGCTTTACAATTCAACCACCAGGAGTAAGATATGTTAAAGTGCCGGGGTTGATTGTATTTAATGTATTTAAGTAAACTACTTAAGAACTTTTTAAAAGCTATTATTAATGCTTTTTGAGAGAGTGATTTAGAGGCATATCATATTTTTACTGAGTTAAGTATTGTATGTAATTAGTTTTGCTACAACAAGTGTATGGGACATTGGAAAAAAATGTTGAATTTCCCCATGGGGATGAATAAAGTATCTAACTATCTATTACAATTTTGTTCACGTTCACTTTCATTCCTGACTGAAACTCAATAGCTCCCTCTGGCTGCTGTTTCCATTGATACAGCTACTTAAACTGCTCTTTTAAATGTTCTTCAGTTACGAGCTGTTTTTGAATGCTTTCTTGTAATATTCCACAAATTGAACTATTTCTCAGTGCAAAATTAAGCCCATCACTGAACTGACAATGCTGAGGCAATCTCTTCAATTCAGCCATGTAAGCTGAAATGGAGTTCCCTTTCCACTCATGAAATCTAAAGCGTTCTTCAATCAACAATGGTTTTGGTTTTACATGTCCCTGCATTACATTCACAATATCAGCAAAGTTAATTTCAGCTGGTTTGGTTGGAGCAGTTAAACTTCTAAGCCAACTGTATGCTCTTCCACCCATTACCCTCAGCAACACTGGCACTTGTTTCTTATCAACTATTCCATTCGCTTTAAAATACTGCTCCGTTTATTCAGTATACATCACCCGGTTATCTGTTGTGCAATTGAATATGCCCATCCTTCCAATGTAGACAGCTATTTCTGCTTTTTTAAGAATTTATTATGGTTATCACTGTTTATAAATCCGTGAATGCCATCTATTTTCTGCCTGGTTTTAACTCACCCGTCTTCTTCTGTTCCAAATAAACACATGCAACATATTTTTAAACTCAAACTTCTTACACCTCTTCCCAAGAAATAAATGTGCAGAACTTCAACAGGTAGGCAGCTGCCTCTGGCTTTCGTTTTAAAACTTCACTGTTACCACTGTTATGTTTTGTAACTCCAGATACTAACCAAAAGAAAAACAGCAAAACTTGTCTATTGACATGGTTACGGGATGTTATGTCATGCTCACATTTAGAGAAGAGCTGTTCAGTTTTGGATCTAGCCAAGACTTTTATACATTGTGGGGACCATTTTTGAGTTATTTTCAAAACCTTTGATTTGATGTTAAAGTACAGATGATGGCTAATAATCTATTTTATTATATGATAAGGGTTTTCCCCCCTTTTTTCTTGCTTTTCCTAACAGCTCTGACTTTGGTAGTGGGTTTAGAATTTTTTTCCTGAATCACAAAATTATTATATTTCAATATTATGATTTAATTTAATTTTTATGAATACAGGGTTTTGTGATTGTAACTGTATTTTTAATACAATGTATTTGGTAATATTTTTTTTTTCTTTTGACTTATATATCTTTTTGTACTCTGTATTCCTCTATGCAGAAGCTAATAAAAATATTCAAAGAGAAACTTATCTATTGTCTTTGTAGTGAGGCGTTCAAATACCAAATGGTGGTATAATCACGTTATGTCATTTGTATACTACTTACATGTAAACTGTCATAAATACTGTAAACAAACACAAAATTCTTAATCAAACAATATATTTACACTATTACACAAATATTAAATACACTAATCCCCTCCTCCACCCTAACACACATCCCTTTCTGCTTCTAATTCACACCCTGTCCCTAAACACTCTGTAAACTCCGCCAGACGAGATCCCTATTTACCCTCATACACCCTGTCCCTAAACACTCTGTAAACTCCACCAGACGAGACCCCCATTTACCCTCATACACCCTGTCCCTAAACACTCTGTAAACTCCGCCAGACGAGATCCCTATTTACCCTCATACACCCTGTCCCTAAACACTCTGTAAACTCCGCCAGACGAGATCCCTATTTACCCTCATACACCCTGTCCCTAAACACTCTGTAAACTCCGCCAGACGAGATCCCTATTTACCCTCATACACCCTGTCCCTAAACACTCTGTAAACTCCACCAGACGAGACCCCCATTTACCCTCATACACCCTGTCCCTAAACACTCTGTAAACTCCACCAGACGAGACCCCTATTTACCCTCATACACCCTGTCCCTAAACACTCTGTAAACTCCACCAGACGAGACCCCTATTTACCCTCATACACCCTGTCCCTAAACACTCTGTAAACTCCACCAGACGAGACCCCTATTTACCCTCATACATCCTGTCCCTAAACAATCTGTAAATTCCACCAGACAACCCCCATTTACCCTTGTCTATCCTGTCCTTAAACACTCGTAAACACAACCAGATGATCCCCTCTACCCTCATCCACCCTGTCCCCAAACACTCTGTAAACTCCACCAGACGAGACCCCTATTTACCCTCATACACCCTGTCCCTAAACACTCTGTAAACTCCACCAGACGAGACCCCTATTTACCCTCATACATCCTGTCCCTAAACAATCTGTAAATTCCACCAGACAACCCCCATTTACCCTTGTCTATCCTGTCCTTAAACACTCGTAAACACAACCAGATGATCCCCTCTACCCTCATCCACCCTGTCCCCAAACACTCTGTAAACTCCACCAGACGAGACCCCCATTAACCCTTGTCTATCCTGTCCCTAAACACTCTGTAAACTCCACCAGACGAGACCCCTACTTACCCTCATACACCCTGTCCCTAAACACTCTGTAAACTCCGCCAGACGAGATCCCTACTTACCCTCAAACACGCTGTCCCTAAACACTCTGTAAACTCCGCCAGACGAGACCCCTACTTACCCTCATACACCCTGTCCCTAAACACTCTGTAAACTTCACCAGACGAGACCCCTATTTACCCTCATACACCCTGTCCCTAAACACTCTGTAAACTTCACCAGACGAGACCCCCATTTACCCTCATATACCCTGTCCCTAAACACTCTGTAAACTCCACCAGACGAGACCCCCATTTACCCTCATACACCCTGTCCCTAAACACTCTGTAAACTCCACCAGACGAGACCCCTATTTACCCTCATACACCCTGTCCCTAAACACTCTGTAAACTTCACCAGACGAGACCCCTATTTACCCTCATACACCCTGTCCCTAAACACTCTGTAAACTTCACCAGACGAGACCCCTATTTACCCTCATACACCATGTCCCTAAACACTCTGTAAACTTCACCAGACGAGACCCCTATTTACCCTCATACACCCTGTCACTAAACACTCTGTAAACTTCACCAGACGAGAACCCCATTTACCCTCATACACCCTGTCCCTAAACACTCTGTAAACTTCACCAGACGAGACCCCTATTTACCCTCATACACCCTGTCCCTAAACACTCTGTAAACTTCACCAGACGAGACCCCTATTTACCCTCATACACCCTGTCCCTAAACACTCTGTAAACTCCACCAGACGAGACCCCTATTTACCCTCATACACCCTGTCCCTAAACACTCTGTAAACTTCACCAGACGAGACCCCTATTTACCCTCATACACCCTGTCCCTAAACACTCTGTAAACTTCACCAGACGAGACCCCTATTTACCCTCATACACCCTGTCCCTAAACACTCTGTAAACTCCACCAGACGAGACCCCTATTTACCCTCATACACCCTGACACTGACCATGGGGGGGGGGGGAGGGGACTGTCTGTAAGAGATTGTACATTCTGTCACTGACCATGGGGGGGGGGCAGTCTGTAAGAGATTGTACATTCTGACACTGACCATGGGGGGGGATTGTCTGTAAGAGATTGTACATTCTGACATTGACCATGGGGGGGGGGACAGTCTGTAAGAGATTGTACATTCTGACATTGACTATGGGGGGGGGGACAGTCTGTAAGAGATTGTACATTCTGACACTGACCATGGGGGGGGGCAGTCTGTAAGAGATTGTACATTCTGACATTGACCATGGGGGGGGGATTGTCTGTAAGAGATTGTACATTCTGACACAGACCATGGGGGGGGATTGCCTGTAAGAGATTGTACATTCTGACATTGACCATGGGGGGGGGACAGTCTGTAAGAGATTGTACATTCTGACATTGACCATGGGGGGGGGACAGTCTGTAAGTGATTGTACATTCTGACATTGACCATGGGGGGGGGGACAGTCTGTAAGAGATTGTACATTCTGACATTGACCATGGGGGGGGGACAGTCTGTAAGTGATTGTACATTCTGACATTGACCATGGGGGGGGGATTGTCTGTAAGAGATTGTACATTCTGACATTGACCATGGGGGGGGACTGTCTGTAAGAGATTGTACATTCTGACATTGACCATGGGGGGGGGGGACAGTCTGTAAGAGATTGTACATTCTGACATTGACCATGGGGGGGGGGACAGTCTGTAAGAGATTGTACATTCTGACATTGACTATGGGGGGGGGGACTGTCTGTAAGAGATTGTACATTCTGACATTGACCATGGGGGGGGGGGACAGTCTGTAAGAGATTGTACATTCTGACATTGACCATGGGGGGGGGGGACAGTCTGTAAGAGATTGTACATTCTGACATTGACCATGGGGGGGGGGACTGTCTGTAAGAGATTGTACATTCTGACATTGACCATGGGGGGGGGATTGTCTGTAAGAGATTGTACATTCTGACATTGACCATGGGGGGGGGGACAGTCTGTAAGAGATTGTACATTCTGACATTGACCATGGGGGGGGGGACTGTCTGTAAGAGATTGTACATTCTGACATTGACCATGGGGGGGGGGGACTGTCTGTAAGAGATTGTACATTCTGACATTGACCATGGGGGGGGGATTGTCTGTAAGAGATTGTACATTCTGACATTGACCATGGGGGGGGGGGACTGTCTGTAAGAGATTGTACATTCTGACATTGACCATGGGGGGGGGGACTGTCTGTAAGAGATTGTACATTCTGACATTGACCATGGGGGGGGGGACTGTCTGTAAGAGATTGTACATTCTGACATTGACCATGGGGGGGGGATTGTCTGTAAGAGATTGTACATTCTGACATTGACCATGGGGGGGGGACTGTCTGTAAGAGATTGTACATTCTGACATTGACCATGGGGGGGGGGGACAGTCTGTAAGAGATTGTACATTCTGACATTGACCATGGGGGGGGGACAGTCTGTAAGAGATTGTACATTCTGACATTGACCATGGGGGGGACAGTCTGTAAGAGATTGTACATTCTGACATTGACCATGGGGGGGGGGACTGTCTGTAAGAGATTGTACATTCTGACATTGACCATGGGGGGGGGGACAGTCTGTAAGAGATTGTACATTCTGACATTGACCATGGGGGGGGACAGTCTGTAAGAGATTGTACATTCTGACATTGACCATGGGGGGGGGATTGTCTGTAAGAGATTGTACATTCTGACATTGACCATGGGGGGGGGGGACAGTCTGTAAGAGATTGTACATTCTGACATTGACCATGGGGGGGGGGACTGTCTGTAAGAGATTGTACATTCTGACATTGACCATGGGGGGGGGGGACAGTCTGTAAGAGATTGTACATTCTGACATTGACCATGGGGGGGGGGGACAGTCTGTAAGAGATTGTACATTCTGACATTGACCATGGGGGGGGGATTGTCTGTAAGAGATTGTACATTCTGACATTGACCATGGGGGGGGGGACAGTCTGTAAGAGATTGTACATTCTGACATTGACCATGGGGGGGGATTGTCTGTAAGAGATTGTACATTCTGACATTGACCATGGGGGGGGGGGATTGTCTGTAAGAGATTGTACATTCTGACATTGACCATGGGGGGGGGACAGTCTGTAAGAGATTGTACATTCTGACATTGACCATGGGGGGGGGGGACAGTCTGTAAGAGATTGTACATTCTGACACTGACCATGGGGGGGGGGATTGTCTGTAAGAGATTGTACATTCTGACATTGACCATGGGGGGGGGACAGTCTGTAAGAGATTGTACATTCTGACATTGACCATGGGGGGGGGATTGTCTGTAAGAGATTGTACATTCTGACATTGACCATGGGGGGGGGGGACAGTCTGTAAGAGATTGTACATTCTGACATTGACCATGGGGGGGGACAGTCTGTAAGAGATTGTACATTCTGACATTGACCATGGGGGGGGGGGGACAGTCTGTAAGAGATTGTACATTCTGACATTGACCATGGGGGGGGGGGGACAGTCTGTAAGAGATTGTACATTCTGACATTGACCATGGGGGGGGGGATTGTCTGTAAGAGATTGTACATTCTGACATTGACCATGGGGGGGGGGGGACAGTCTGTAAGAGATTGTACATTCTGACATTGACCATGGGGGGGGGGGGACAGTCTGTAAGAGATTGTACATTCTGACACTGACCATGGGGGGGGGGATTGTCTGTAAGAGATTGTACATTCTGACATTGACCATGGGGGGGGGACAGTCTGTAAGAGATTGTACATTCTGACATTGACCATGGGGGGGGGATTGTCTGTAAGAGATTGTACATTCTGACATTGACCATGGGGGGGGGGGGACAGTCTGTAAGAGATTGTACATTCTGACACTGACCATGGGGGGGGACAGTCTGTAAGAGATTGTACATTCTGACACTGACCATGGGGGGGGGATTGTCTGTAAGAGATTGTACATTCTGACATTGACCATGGGGGGGGGGGACAGTCTGTAAGAGATTGTACATTCTGACATTGACCATGGGGGGGGGGACAGTCTGTAAGAGATTGTACATTCTGACATTGACCATGGGGGGGGGGGGACAGTCTGTAAGAGATTGTACATTCTGACATTGACCATGGGGGGGGGGGACAGTCTGTAAGAGATTGTACATTCTGACATTGACCATGGGGGGGGGGGGACAGTCTGTAAGTGATTGTACATTCTGACATTGACCATGGGGGGGGGACAGTCTGTAAGAGATTGTACATTCTGACATTGACCATGGGGGGGGACAGTCTGTAAGAGATTGTACATTCTGACATTGACCATGGGGGGGGGATTGTCTGTGAGAGATTGTACATTCTGACATTGACCATGGGGGGGGGATTGTCTGTGAGAGATTGTACATTCTGACATTGACCATGGGGGGGAGGATTGTCTGTAAGAGATTGTACATTCTGACATTGACCATGGGGGGGGGATTGTCTGTGAGAGATTGTACATTCTGACATTGACCATGGGGGGGGGATTGTCTGTAAGAGATTGTACATTCTGACATTGACCATGGGGGGGGGATTGTCTGTGAGAGATTGTACATTCTGACATTGACCATGGGGGGGGGATTGTCTGTAAGTGATTGTACATTCTGACATTGACCATGGGGGGGGGATTGTCTGTGAGAGATTGTACATTCTGACATTGACCATGGGGGGGGGATTGTCTGTGAGAGATTGTACATTCTGACATTGACCATGGGGGGGGAGGATTGTCTGTAAGAGATTGTACATTCTGACATTGACCATGGGGGGGGGATTGTCTGTGAGAGATTGTACATTCTGACATTGACCATGGGGGGGGGGACAGTCTGTAAGAGATTGTACATTCTGACATTGACCATGGGGGGGGGACAGTCTGTAAGAGATTGTACATTCTGACATTGACCATGGGGGGGGGGACAGTCTGTAAGAGATTGTACATTCTGACATTGACCATGGGGGGGGGGACAGTCTGTAAGAGATTGTACATTCTGACATTGACCATGGGGGGGGGACAGTCTGTAAGAGATTGTACATTCTGACATTGACCATGGGGGGGGGGATTGTCTGTAAGAGATTGTACATTCTGACATTGACCATGGGGGGGGGATTGTCTGTAAGAGATTGTACATTCTGACATTGACCATGGGGGGGGGACAGTCTGTAAGAGATTGTACATTCTGACATTGACCATGGGGGGGGGATTGTCTGTAAGAGATTGTACATTCTGACATTGACCATGGGGGGGGGGACAGTCTGTAAGAGATTGTACATTCTGACATTGACCATGGGGGGGGGAGACAGTCTGTAAGAGATTGTACATTCTGACATTGACCATGGGGGGGGGATTGTCTGTAAGAGATTGTACATTCTGACATTGACCATGGGGGGGGGATTGTCTGTAAGAGATTGTACATTCTGACATTGACCATGGGGGGGGGACAGTCTGTAAGAGATTGTACATTCTGACATTGACCATGGGGGGGGGAGACAGTCTGTAAGAGATTGTACATTCTGACATTGACCATGGGGGGGGGATTGTCTGTAAGAGATTGTACATTCTGACATTGACCATGGGGGGGGGATTGTCTGTAAGAGATTGTACATTCTGACATTGACCATGGGGGGGGGATTGTCTGTAAGAGATTGTACATTCTGACATTGACCATGGGGGGGGGGATTGTCTGTAAGAGATTGTACATTCTGACATTGACCATGGGGGGGGGGACAGTCTGTAAGAGATTGTACATTCTGACATTGACCATGGGGGGGGGGGGACAGTCTGTAAGAGATTGTACATTCTGACATTGACCATGGGGGGGGGACAGTCTGTAAGAGATTGTACATTCTGACATTGACCATGGGGGGGGGGATTGTCTGTAAGAGATTGTACATTCTGACATTGACCATGGGGGGGGGTCAGTCTGTAAGAGATTGTACATTCTGACATTGACCATGGGGGGGGGGACAGTCTGTAAGAGATTGTACATTCTGACATTGACCATGGGGGGGGGGGACAGTCTGTAAGAGATTGTACATTCTGACATTGACCATGGGGGGGGGGACAGTCTGTAAGAGATTGTACATTCTGACATTGACCATGGGGGGGGGGATTGTCTGTAAGAGATTGTACATTCTGACATTGACCATGGGGGGGGGGATTGTCTGTAAGAGATTGTACATTCTGACATTGACCATGGGGGGGGGATTGTCTGTAAGAGATTGTACATTCTGACATTGACCATGGGGGGGGGACAGTCTGTAAGAGATTGTACATTCTGACATTGACCATGGGGGGGGATTGTCTGTAAGAGATTGTACATTCTGACACTGACCATGGGGGGGGACAGTCTGTAAGAGATTGTACATTCTGACATTGACCATGGGGGGGGGACAGTCTGTAAGAGATTGTACATTCTGACATTGACCATGGGGGGGGACAGTCTGTAAGAGATTGTACATTCTGACACTGACCATGGGGGGGGGACAGTCTGTAAGAGATTGTACATTCTGACATTGACCATGGGGGGGGGACAGTCTGTAAGAGATTGTACATTCTGACATTGACCATGGGGGGGGGACAGTCTGTAAGAGATTGTACATTCTGACATTGACCATGGGGGGGGGGATTGTCTGTAAGAGATTGTACATTCTGACATTGACCATGGGGGGGGGGGACAGTCTGTAAGAGATTGTACATTCTGACATTGACCATGGGGGGGGGGATTGTCTGTAAGAGATTGTACATTCTGACATTGACCATGGGGGGGGGGGGACAGTCTGTAAGAGATTGTACATTCTGACATTGACCATGGGGGGGGGGATTGTCTGTAAGAGATTGTACATTCTGACATTGACCATGGGGGGGGGGACAGTCTGTAAGAGATTGTACATTCTGACATTGACCATGGGGGGGGGGATTGTCTGTAAGAGATTGTACATTCTAACATTGACCATGGGGGGGGGATTGTCTGTAAGAGATTGTACATTCTGACATTGACCATGGGGGGGGGGATTGTCTGTAAGAGATTGTACATTCTGACATTGACCATGGGGGGGGACAGTCTGTAAGAGATTGTACATTCTGACATTGACCATGGGGGGGGGACAGTCTGTAAGAGATTGTACATTCTGACACTGACCATGGGGGGGGGACAGTCTGTAAGAGATTGTACATTCTGACACTGACCATGGGGGGGGGGACAGTCTGTAAGAGATTGTACATTCTGACATTGACCATGGGGGGGGGGACAGTCTGTAAGAGATTGTACATTCTGACATTGACCATGGGGGGGGGACAGTCTGTAAGAGATTGTACATTCTGACATTGACCATGGGGGGGGGGACAGTCTGTAAGAGATTGTACATTCTGACATTGACCATGGGGGGGGGATTGTCTGTAAGAGATTGTACATTCTGACATTGACCATGGGGGGGGGGATTGTCTGTAAGAGATTGTACATTCTGACATTGACCATGGGGGGGGGATTGTCTGTAAGAGATTGTACATTCTGACATTGACCATGGGGGGGGGGACAGTCTGTAAGAGATTGTACATTCTGACATTGACCATGGGGGGGGGGATTGTCTGTAAGAGATTGTACATTCTGACATTGACCATGGGGGGGGGGGACAGTCTGTAAGAGATTGTACATTCTGACATTGACCATGGGGGGGGGGATTGTCTGTAAGAGATTGTACATTCTGACATTGACCATGGGGGGGGGGACAGTCTGTAAGAGATTGTACATTCTGACATTGACCATGGGGGGGGGATTGTCTGTAAGAGATTGTACATTCTGACATTGACCATGGGGGGGGGGATTGTCTGTAAGAGATTGTACATTCTGACATTGACCATGGGGGGGGGGGGACAGTCTGTAAGAGATTGTACATTCTGACATTGACCATGGGGGGGGGGATTGTCTGTAAGAGATTGTACATTCTGACATTGACCATGGGGGGGGGGACAGTCTGTAAGAGATTGTACATTCTGACACTGACCATGGGGGGGGGGACAGTCTGTAAGAGATTGTACATTCTGACATTGACCATGGGGGGGGGGGACAGTCTGTAAGAGATTGTACATTCTGACATTGACCATGGGGGGGGGACAGTCTGTAAGAGATTGTACATTCTGACATTGACCATGGGGGGGGGGACAGTCTGTAAGAGATTGTACATTCTGACACTGACCATGGGGGGGGGATTGTCTGTAAGAGATTGTACATTCTGACATTGACCATGGGGGGGGATTGTCTGTAAGAGATTGTACATTCTGACATTGACCATGGGGGGGGGGGACAGTCTGTAAGAGATTGTACATTCTGACATTGACCATGGGGGGGGGACAGTCTGTAAGAGATTGTACATTCTGACACTGACCATGGGGGGGGGGATTGTCTGTAAGAGATTGTACATTCTGACATTGACCATGGGGGGGGGGGACAGTCTGTAAGAGATTGTACATTCTGACATTGACCATGGGGGGGGGACAGTCTGTAAGAGATTGTACATTCTGACATTGACCATGGGGGGGGGACAGTCTGTAAGAGATTGTACATTCTGACACTGACCATGGGGGGGGGGATTGTCTGTAAGAGATTGTACATTCTGACATTGACCATGGGGGGGGGACAGTCTGTAAGAGATTGTACATTCTGACATTGACCATGGGTGGGGGGACAGTCTGTAAGAGATTGTACATTCTGACATTGACCATGGGGGGGGGGACAGTCTGTAAGAGATTGTACATTCTGACATTGACCATGGGGGGGGGGGACAGTCTGTAAGAGATTGTACATTCTGACATTGACCATGGGGGGGGGGGACAGTCTGTAAGAGATTGTACATTCTGACATTGACCATGGGGGGGGGGGACAGTCTGTAAGAGATTGTACATTCTGACATTGACCATGGGGGGGGGGGACAGTCTGTAAGAGATTGTACATTCTGACATTGACCATGGGGGGGGGGACAGTCTGTAAGAGATTGTACATTCTGACATTGACCATGGGGGGGGGATTGTCTGTAAGAGATTGTACATTCTGACATTGACCATGGGGGGGGGGATTGTCTGTAAGAGATTGTACATTCTGACATTGACCATGGGGGGGGGGATTGTCTGTAAGAGATTGTACATTCTGACATTGACCATGGGGGGGGGGATTGTCTGTAAGAGATTGTACATTCTGACATTGACCATGGGGGGGGGGATTGTCTGTAAGAGATTGTACATTCTGACATTGACCATGGGGGGGGGACAGTCTGTAAGAGATTGTACATTCTGACATTGACCATGGGGGGGGGGATTGTCTGTAAGAGATTGTACATTCTGACATTGACCATGGGGGGGGGGATTGTCTGTAAGAGATTGTACATTCTGACATTGACCATGGGGGGGGGGATTGTCTGTAAGAGATTGTACATTCTGACATTGACCATGGGGGGGGGGATTGTCTGTAAGAGATTGTACATTCTGACATTGACCATGGGGGGGGGGATTGTCTGTAAGAGATTGTACATTCTGACATTGACCATGGGGGGGGGACAGTCTGTAAGAGATTGTACATTCTGACATTGACCATGGGGGGCGGGACAGTCTGTAAGAGATTGTACATTCTGACATTGACCATGGGGGGGGGACTGTCTGTAAGAGATTGTACATTCTGACATTGACCATGGGGGGGGGGATTGTCTGTAAGAGATTGTACATTCTGACATTGACCATGGGGGGGGGGATTGTCTGTAAGAGATTGTACATTCTGACATTGACCATGGGGGGGGGGGATTGTCTGTAAGAGATTGTACATTCTGACACTGACCATGGGGGGGGGGGATTGTCTGTAAGAGATTGTACATTCTGACATTGACCATGGGGGGGGGATTGTCTGTAAGAGATTGTACATTCTGACACTGACCATGGGGGGGGGATTGTCTGTAAGAGATTGTACATTCTGACATTGACCATGGGGGGGGGGACAGTCTGTAAGAGATTGTACATTCTGACATTGACCATGGGGGGGGGGACAGTCTGTAAGAGATTGTACATTCTGACATTGACCATGGGGGGGGGGACAGTCTGTAAGAGATTGTACATTCTGACATTGACCATGGGGGGGGGATTGTCTGTAAGAGATTGTACATTCTGACATTGACCATGGGGGGGGGACAGTCTGTAAGAGATTGTACATTCTGACATTGACCATGGGGGGGGGGGACAGTCTGTAAGAGATTGTACATTCTGACATTGACCATGGGGGGGGGGATTGTCTGTAAGAGATTGTACATTCTGACATTGACCATGGGGGGGGGATTGTCTGTAAGAGATTGTACATTCTGACATTGACCATGGGGGGGGGATTGTCTGTAGAGATTGTACATTCTGACATTGACCATGGGGGGGGATTGTCTGTAAGAGATTGTACATTCTGACATTGACCATGGGGGGGGGGACAGTCTGTAAGAGATTGTACATTCTGACATTGACCATGGGGGGGGACAGTCTGTAAGAGATTGTACATTCTGACATTGACCATGGGGGGGGGACAGTCTGTAAGAGATTGTACATTCTGACATTGACCATGGGGGGGGGGGATTGTCTGTAAGAGATTGTACATTCTGACATTGACCATGGGGGGGGGGATTGTCTGTAAGAGATTGTACATTCTGACATTGACCATGGGGGGGGACAGTCTGTAAGAGATTGTACATTCTGACATTGACCATGGGGGGGGGGGATTGTCTGTAAGAGATTGTACATTCTGACATTGACCATGGGGGGGGACAGTCTGTAAGAGATTGTACATTCTGACATTGACCATGGGGGGGGGGATTGTCTGTAAGAGATTGTACATTCTGACATTGACCATGGGGGGGGACAGTCTGTAAGAGATTGTACATTCTGACATTGACCATGGGGGGGGGGATTGTCTGTAAGAGATTGTACATTCTGACATTGACCATGGGGGGGGGGACAGTCTGTAAGAGATTGTACATTCTGACCTTGACCATGGGGGGGGACAGTCTGTAAGAGATTGTACATTCTGACATTGACCATGGGGGGGGACAGTCTGTAAGAGATTGTACATTCTGACATTGACCATGGGGGGGGGGGACAGTCTGTAAGAGATTGTACATTCTGACACTGACCATGGGGGGGGGGGACAGTCTGTAAGAGATTGTACATTCTGACATTGACCATGGGGGGGGGGGACAGTCTGTAAGAGATTGTACATTCTGACACTGACCATGGGGGGGGGGACAGTCTGTAAGAGATTGTACATTCTGACACTGACCATGGGGGGGGGGATTGTCTGTAAGAGATTGTACATTCTGACATTGACCATGGGGGGGGATTGTCTGTAAGAGATTGTACATTCTGACACTGACCATGGGGGGGGGGGATTGTCTGTAAGAGATTGTACATTCTGTCATTGAACATGGGGGGGAGTGGGGACAGTCTGTAAGAGATTGTACATTCTGACATTGACCATGGGGGGGGGGATTGTCTGTAAGAGATTGTACATTCTGACACTGACCATGGGGGGGGGATTGTCTGTAAGAGATTGTACATTCTGACACTGACCATGGGGGGGGGGACAGTCTGTAAGAGATTGTACATTCTGACATTGACCATGGGGGGGGGCAGTCTGTAAGAGATTGTACATTCTGACACTGACCATGGGGGGGGGATTGTCTGTAAGAGATTGTACATTCTGACATTGACCATGGGGGGGGGGACAGTCTGTAAGAGATTGTACATTCTGACATTGACCATGGGGGGGGGACAGTCTGTAAGAGATTGTACATTCTGACATTGACCATGGGGGGGGGGGACAGTCTGTAAGAGATTGTACATTCTGACACTGACCATGGGGGGGGGGACAGTCTGTAAGAGATTGTACATTCTGACACTGACCATGGGGGGGGGGGGACAGTCTGTAAGAGATTGTACATTCTGACATTGACCATGGGGGGGGGACAGTCTGTAAGAGATTGTACATTCTGACACTGAACATGGGGGGGGGATTGTCTGTAAGAGATTGTACATTCTGACATTGACCATGGGGGGGGATTGTCTGTAAGAGATCGTACATTCTGACACTGACCATGGGGGGGGGGACAGTCTGTAAGAGATTGTACATTCTGACATTGACCATGGGGGGGGGGGGACAGTCTGTAAGAGATTGTACATTCTGACACTGACCATGGGGGGGGGGACAGTCTGTAAGAGATTGTACATTCTGACATTGACCATGGGGGGGGGACAGTCTGTAAGAGATTGTACATTCTGACACTGACCATGGGGGGGGATTGTCTGTAAGAGATTGTACATTCTGACATTGACCATGGGGGGGGGATTGTCTGTAAGAGATTGTACATTCTGACACTGACCATGGGGGGGGATTGTCTGTAAGAGATTGTACATTCTGACATTGACCATGGGGGGGGGATTGTCTGTAAGAGATTGTACATTCTGACATTGACCATGGGGGGGGGGATTGTCTGTAAGAGATTGTACATTCTGACATTGACCATGGGGGGGGGGGGACAGTCTGTAAGAGATTGTACATTCTGACATTGACCATGGGGGGGGACAGTCTGTAAGAGATTGTACATTCTGACATTGACCATGGGGGGGGGGACAGTCTGTAAGAGATTGTACATTCTGTCATTGACCATGGGGGGGGGGACAGTCTGTAAGAGATTGTACATTCTGACATTGACCATGGGGGGGGGACAGTCTGTAAGAGATTGTACATTCTGACATTGACCATGGGGGGGGGGACAGTCTGTAAGAGATTGTACATTCTGTCATTGACCATGGGGGGGGGGACAGTCTGTAAGAGATTGTACATTCTGACATTGACCATGGGGGGGGGGACAGTCTGTAAGAGATTGTACATTCTGACACTGACCATGGGGGGGGGGACAGTCTGTAAGAGATTGTACATTCTGACATTGACCATGGGGGGGGGGACAGTCTGTAAGAGATTGTACATTCTGTCATTGACCATGGGGGGGGACAGTCTGTAAGAGATTGTACATTCTGACATTGACCATGGGGGGGGGACTGTCTGTAAGAGATTGTACATTCTGACATTGACCATGGGGGGGGGGACAGTCTGTAAGAGATTGTACATTCTGTCACTGACCATGGGGGGGGGGATTGTCTGTAAGAGATTGTACATTCTGACACTGACCATGGGGGGGGGACAGTCTGTAAGAGATTGTACATTCTGACATTGACCATGGGGGGGGGGACAGTCTGTAAGAGATTGTACATTCTGACACTGACCATGGGGGGGGACAGTCTGTAAGAGATTGTACATTCTGACATTGACCATGGGGGGGGGGATTGTCTGTAAGAGATTGTACATTCTGACACTGACCATGGGGGGGGGATTGTCTGTAAGAGATTGTACATTCTGACACTGACCATGGGGGGGGGGGGATTGTCTGTAAGAGATTGTACATTCTGACATTGACCATGGGGGGGGGACAGTCTGTAAGAGATTGTACATTCTGACATTGACCATGGGGGGGGGATTGTCTGTAAGAGATTGTACATTCTGACATTGACCATGGGGGGGGGGACAGTCTGTAAGAGATTGTACATTCTGACATTGACCATGGGGGGGGGATTGTCTGTAAGAGATTGTACATTCTGACATTGACCATGGGGGGGGGGACAGTCTGTAAGAGATTGTACATTCTGACATTGACCATGGGGGGGGGGGACAGTCTGTAAGAGATTGTACATTCTGACACTGACCATGGGGGGGGACAGTCTGTAAGAGATTGTACATTCTGACACTGACCATGGGGGGGGGGGATTGTCTGTAAGAGATTGTACATTCTGACATTGACCATGGGGGGGGGGATTGTCCTGTAAGAGATTGTACATTCTGACACTGACCATGGGGGGGGGATTGTCTGTAAGAGATTGTACATTCTGACACTGACCATGGGGGGGGGGGGATTGTCTGTAAGAGATTGTACATTCTGACATTGACCATGGGGGGGGGGACAGTCTGTAAGAGATTGTACATTCTGACATTGACCATGGGGGGGGGGGATTGTCTGTAAGAGATTGTACATTCTGACATTGACCATGGGGGGGGGACAGTCTGTAAGAGATTGTACATTCTGACATTGACCATGGGGGGGGGGGGACAGTCTGTAAGAGATTGTACATTCTGACATTGACCATGGGGGGGGGGACAGTCTGTAAGAGATTGTACATTCTGACATTGACCATGGGGGGGGGATTGTCTGTAAGAGATTGTACATTCTGACATTGACCATGGGGGGGGGATTGTCTGTAAGAGATTGTACATTCTGACATTGACCATGGGGGGGGGGGACAGTCTGTAGGAGATTGTACATTCTGACATTGACCATGGGGGGGGGGGGACAGTCTGTAAGAGATTGTACATTCTGACATTGACCATGGGGGGGGGGGGACAGTCTGTAAGAGATTGTACATTCTGACATTGACCATGGGGGGGGGGGACAGTCTGTAAGAGATTGTACATTCTGACATTGACCATGGGGGGGGGACAGTCTGTAAGAGATTGTACATTCTGACATTGACCATGGGGGGGGGGGACAGTCTGTAAGAGATTGTACATTCTGACATTGACCATGGGGGGGGGGGACAGTCTGTAAGAGATTGTACATTCTGACATTGACCATGGGGGGGGGGGGACAGTCTGTAAGAGATTGTACATTCTGACATTGACCATGGGGGGGGGGGACAGTCTGTAAGAGATTGTACATTCTGACATTGACCATGGGGGGGGGGGACAGTCTGTAAGAGATTGTACATTCTGACATTGACCATGGGGGGGGGGGGACAGTCTGTAAGAGGATTGTACATTCTGACATTGACCATGGGGGGGGGGACAGTCTGTAAGAGATTGTACATTCTGACATTGACCATGGGGGGGGGATTGTCTGTAAGAGATTGTACATTCTGACATTGACCATGGGGGGGGGGGACAGTCTGTAAGAGATTGTACATTCTGACATTGACCATGGGGGGGGGGACAGTCTGTAAGAGATTGTACATTCTGACATTGACCATGGGGGGGGACAGTCTGTAAGAGATTGTACATTCTGACATTGACCATGGGGGGGGGGACAGTCTGTAAGAGATTGTACATTCTGACATTGACCATGGGGGGGGGGACAGTCTGTAAGAGATTGTACATTCTGACATTGACCATGGGGGGGGGGACAGTCTGTAAGAGATTGTACATTCTGACATTGACCATGGGGGGGGGGACAGTCTGTAAGAGATTGTACATTCTGACACTGACCATGGGGGGGGGGGACAGTCTGTAAGAGATTGTACATTCTGACATTGACCATGGGGGGGGGGGGGACAGTCTGTAAGAGATTGTACATTCTGACATTGACCATGGGGGGGGGGGGACAGTCTGTAAGAGATTGTACATTCTGACATTGACCATGGGGGGGGGGACAGTCTGTAAGAGATTGTACATTCTGACATTGACCATGGGGGGGGGGGACAGTCTGTAAGAGATTGTACATTCTGACATTGACCATGGGGGGGGGGACAGTCTGTAAGAGATTGTACATTCTGACATTGACCATGGGGCGGGGGGACAGTCTGTAAGAGATTGTACATTCTGACATTGACTATGGGGGGGGGGACAGTCTGTAAGAGATTGTACATTCTGACATTGACCATGGGGGGGGGGATTGTCTGTAAGAGATTGTACATTCTGACATTGACCATGGGGGGGGGGGGACAGTCTGTAAGAGATTGTACATTCTGACATTGACCATGGGGGGGGGACAGTCTGTAAGAGATTGTACATTCTGACATTGACTATGGGGGGGGGGACAGTCTGTAAGAGATTGTACATTCTGACATTGACCATGGGGGGGGACAGTCTGTAAGAGATTGTACATTCTGACATTGACTATGGGGGGGGGACAGTCTGTAAGAGATTGTACATTCTGACATTGACCATGGGGGGGGGACAGTCTGTAAGAGATTGTACATTCTGACATTGACCATGGGGGGGGGGGACAGTCTGTAAGAGATTGTACATTCTGACATTGACCATGGGGGGGGGACAGTCTGTAAGAGATTGTACATTCTGACATTGACTATGGGGGGGGGGACAGTCTGTAAGAGATTGTACATTCTGTCATTGACCATGGGGGGGGGGACAGTCTGTAAGAGATTGTACATTCTGACATTGACCATGGGGGGGGGGATTGTCTGTAAGAGATTGTACATTCTGACATTGACCATGGGGGGGGGGACAGTCTGTAAGAGATTGTACATTCTGACATTGACCATGGGGGGGGGGGATTGTCTGTAAGAGATTGTACATTCTGACATTGACCATGGGGGGGGGACTGTCTGTAAGAGATTGTACATTCTGACATTGACCATGGGGGGGGGACAGTCTGTAAGAGATTGTACATTCTGACATTGACTATGGGGGGGGGACAGTCTGTAAGAGATTGTACATTCTGACATTGACCATGGGGGGGGGACAGTCTGTAAGAGATTGTACATTCTGACATTGACCATGGGGGGGGGGACAGTCTGTAAGAGATTGTACATTCTGACATTGACCATGGGGGGGGACAGTCTGTAAGAGATTGTACATTCTGACATTGACTATGGGGGGGGGACAGTCTGTAAGAGATTGTACATTCTGACATTGACCATGGGGGGGGGGACAGTCTGTAAGAGATTGTACATTCTGACATTGACTATGGGGGGGGGACAGTCTGTAAGAGATTGTACATTCTGACATTGACCATGGGGGGGGGGACAGTCTGTAAGAGATTGTACATTCTGACATTGACTATGGGGGGGGGGGACAGTCTGTAAGAGATTGTACATTCTGACATTGACCATGGGGGGGGGATTGTCTGTAAGAGATTGTACATTCTGACATTGACTATGGGGGGGGGACAGTCTGTAAGAGATTGTACATTCTGACATTGACCATGGGGGGGGGATTGTCTGTAAGAGATTGTACATTCTGACATTGACATGGGGGGGGGGGACAGTCTGTAAGAGATTGTACATTCTGACATTGACCATGGGGGGGGGGATTGTCTGTAAGAGATTGTACATTCTGACATTGACTATGGGGGGGGGACAGTCTGTAAGAGATTGTACATTCTGACATTGACCATGGGGGGGGGAATGTCTGTAAGAGATTGTACATTCTGACATTGACCATGGGGGGGGGATTGTCTGTAAGAGATTGTACATTCTGACATTGACCATGGGGGGGGGGGACAGTCTGTAAGAGATTGTACATTCTGACACTGACCATGGGGGGGGGGACTGTCTGTAAGAGATTGTACATTCTGACACTGACCATGGGGGGGGGGATTGTCTGTAAGAGATTGTACATTCTGACATTGACCATGGGGGGGGACAGTCTGTAAGAGATTGTACATTCTGACATTGACCATGGGGGGGGGGACAGTCTGTAAGAGATTGTACATTCTGACATTGACCATGGGGGGGGGGGGACAGTCTGTAAGAGATTGTACATTCTGACATTGACCATGGGGGGGGGACAGTCTGTAAGAGATTGTACATTCTGACATTGACCATGGGGGGGGGGACAGTCTGTAAGAGATTGTACATTCTGACATTGACCATGGGGGGGGGGACAGTCTGTAAGAGATTGTACATTCTGACATTGACCATGGGGGGGGGACAGTCTGTAAGAGATTGTACATTCTGACATTGACCATGGGGGGGGGGGGACAGTCTGTAAGAGATTGTACATTCTGACATTGACCATGGGGGGGGGGACAGTCTGTAAGAGATTGTACATTCTGACATTGACCATGGGGGGGGGGACAGTCTGTAAGAGATTGTACATTCTGACATTGACCATGGGGGGGGGGGACAGTCTGTAAGAGATTGTACATTCTGACATTGACCATGGGGGGGGGGACAGTCTGTAAGAGATTGTACATTCTGACATTGACCATGGGGGGGGGATTGTCTGTAAGAGATTGTACATTCTGACATTGACCATGGGGGGGGGATTGTCTGTAAGAGATTGTACATTCTGACATTGACCATGGGGGGGGGGACAGTCTGTAAGAGATTGTACATTCTGACATTGACCATGGGGGGGGGATTGTCTGTAAGAGATTGTACATTCTGACATTGACCATGGGGGGGGGATTGTCTGTAAGAGATTGTACATTCTGACATTGACCATGGGGGGGGGACAGTCTGTAAGAGATTGTACATTCTGACATTGACCATGGGGGGGGGGACAGTCTGTAAGAGATTGTACATTCTGACATTGACCATGGGGGGGGGGACTGTCTGTAAGAGATTGTACATTCTGACATTGACCATGGGGGGGGGGACAGTCTGTAAGAGATTGTACATTCTGACACTGACCATGGGGGGGGGATTGTCTGTAAGAGATTGTACATTCTGACATTGACCATGGGGGGGGGGACAGTCTGTAAGAGATTGTACATTCTGACATTGACCATGGGGGGGGGGACTGTCTGTAAGAGATTGTACATTCTGACACTTGACCATGGGGGGGGGATTGTCTGTAAGAGATTGTACATTCTGACATTGACCATGGGGGGGGGGACAGTCTGTAAGAGATTGTACATTCTGACATTGACCATGGGGGGGGGATTGTCTGTAAGAGATTGTACATTCTGACATTGACCATGGGGGGGGGGACAGTCTGTAAGAGATTGTACATTCTGACATTGACCATGGGGGGGGGGGGATTGTCTGTAAGAGATTGTACATTCTGACATTGACCATGGGGGGGGGGACAGTCTGTAAGAGATTGTACATTCTGACATTGACCATGGGGGGGGGACAGTCTGTAAGAGATTGTACATTCTGACATTGACCATGGGGGGGGGGACAGTCTGTAAGAGATTGTACATTCTGACATTGACCATGGGGGGGGGGATTGTCTGTAAGAGATTGTACATTCTGACATTGACCATGGGGGGGGGGACAGTCTGTAAGAGATTGTACATTCTGACATTGACCATGGGGGGGGGACAGTCTGTAAGAGATTGTACATTCTGACATTGACCATGGGGGGGGGGACAGTCTGTAAGAGATTGTACATTCTGACATTGACCATGGGGGGGGGGACAGTCTGTAAGAGATTGTACATTCTGACATTGACCATGGGGGGGGGGGACAGTCTGTAAGAGATTGTACATTCTGACATTGACCATGGGGGGGGACAGTCTGTAAGAGATTGTACATTCTGACATTGACCATGGGGGGGGGGACAGTCTGTAAGAGATTGTACATTCTGACATTGACCATGGGGGGGGGGACAGTCTGTAAGAGATTGTACATTCTGACATTGACCATGGGGGGGGGGACAGTCTGTAAGAGATTGTACATTCTGACATTGACCATGGGGGGGGGATTGTCTGTAAGAGATTGTACATTCTGACATTGACCATGGGGGGGGGACAGTCTGTAAGAGATTGTACATTCTGACATTGACCATGGGGGGGGGATTGTCTGTAAGAGATTGTACATTCTGACATTGACCATGGGGGGGGGGATTGTCTGTAAGAGATTGTACATTCTGACATTGACCATGGGGGGGGGGATTGTCTGTAAGAGATTGTACATTCTGACATTGACCATGGGGGGGGGGGACAGTCCTGTAAGAGATTGTACATTCTGACATTGACCATGGGGGGGGGGACAGTCTGTAAGAGATTGTACATTCTGACATTGACCATGGGGGGGGGGACAGTCTGTAAGAGATTGTACATTCTGACATTGACCATGGGGGGGGGGACAGTCTGTAAGAGATTGTACATTCTGACATTGACCATGGGGGGGGGATTGTCTGTAAGAGATTGTACATT